>NW_020955033.1:19735884-20168714 GCF_900497805.2 Vombatus ursinus | reverse complement strand
AGGTGAGTAGTATTATTATCTCCATTTTATGGATGAGGAAACTGAGGAATTGAAAGGTTAAATGACCTTCCCAGGGTCACACAGATAGTAAATGCTTCAGATGTGATTAGAATGGGGCAGCCAAGGTGGTGCAATGTATAGAGTACCTTGCCTGGAGTCAGGAAGACTCATCTTCCCGAGTTCAAATCTGGCCGCGGACACCTTACCAGCTGCATACCCTGGGCAAGTTACTTAACTCTATTTACCTCAGTTTCCTCATCTGTAAAATCAGCTAGAAAAGGAAATGACAAACCATTCCAGCATCTTTGCCAAGAAAACCCCAAATGGGGTCACGGAGAGACAGACACAACTGTAAACGACTGAACAACAACAACAACAATTAGAACTCAGGTCTTCCTGATGAAGACCTGGGCTCTACCTAACTACCTATGCATACTGTGGTAGGCATTTAATAAATGCTTGTCAGTTGATTGAAGGTTTATAGTTGCTCCACACACACACACGTATATACTTCCCCAACCACTCTGTGAGGTAAGTATTATCGTCCCCAGTTGACAAAGGAGGGAATCAGATGAAGAGAGGCTGAGGGATTGGCACAAGTAGTGAATGATTGTGACTGCAACCCGGGTGTGTTGATCCCCGGGCCAAAGCTCTTGCAACCACACGGCTGCCTCTCTCTGACTAAAAGGAGCAGGGCAAACCTCCATTATTGTCTCTTCCTCAAGAAGTCAGCCACCCAAACTGTCATTTGGATTCCATACCCAGAGCTGAAACAAGATTGAGAGGGCGTGGAACAGCTGAGTTTCTAAATGTACCCGAGGATGTTTCTCAATAACTCTCTGTCTCTCTTCTTTGAAGGAGAGAGGTAAGGGATGGGGTGGCAGCTGGCAGAGAGCAGCTCTTGGGTGTTTCTTGAGTAGGCGTTTAACCACTGCCTGAGAGGGCCTGGCACTCTCTGTTCCTTCCAGAAGAAGGAAAGTGGTACGTGAGATCACCCCAACAGAGACCAGTTTCCTGTAGAACTCAGCAAGAGCCACTGGGGAAGATTTTGGTCTGATAATATCCTGTACCCAGGCCAGGGATATTCTCCCTGCAGGGCAGGAGAAAGCTGTCACATTGGCAGGACAGCTTGGCATGGCTGCCCAAGTAATGCCTTCCTGTCTGGGCCTCCTTTGAGAAGGTCTGATGTTCTGGTTAGTGGGTATTCTAGGCTAGGAAAAATGAGTAATCAACATGAGATTGTGAATTTGCCAAATATTTGTTTAATACATAATTGTGTAAGGTGATAGAAAGCTTGATCTAGTGGGTAGAGGGCCAGCCTTAGAGTTGGGAAGCCTTTGGTTCAAGCTCTTCTAATGATAGATACTGGCTATAGGACTTTGGGTAGGTCACTTAACCTGTTAGTGTTCCAGACAACTCTTTGAGACTGTAAGTTCAAGGGGCAGCTAGGTGGCACAGTGGATAGAGCACTGGCCCTGAAGTCAGGAGGACCTGAGTTCAAATCCTGCCTCAGACCAAACACTTGACACATACTAGCTGTGTGACCCTGGGCAAGTCACTTAACACAAATTGCCCAATTTAAAAAAAAAAAAAAAGACTATAAGTTCAAGCAGGAGCAAGAGCCCGAGCCCCAGCCCCAGATAGGAAATGGAGAATTCAGAATGGTTGTCCTATGGGAACAAAAGGAGACCTGTTCTACTTTTGAAGACCTATTGAAGAAAGCATCTGATGTGAAAGCATCTGGCGATATTCTCAAGGAACTTGGTCTGGGAATGCATCCCTAAAAATATGGAGGATACAAAACTAATCCTACCATCAGGAAGGAATGACTCCCTCCCAGGCCCCACCTGACACAGCAAAAGTGCATGTCTGTCCTTTAACGAATTAGAGGATTTTTAGACTTTCTTGAGGAAAAGACCAGACCTGAACAGAAAATTTGACTTTGAACTGTAAGAATAGGAAGAAACCTAAGAAGGACTGGACTGGCATCACTTCTGAAGCCAACAAAGAAATACACATACCAGAAGATGGGGGAAGGTTTCCCAACGGCAGGCCCTGATAGGGGCAGTCAAGGTGTTCATGGTTTAAAATTCCTATGATCTACGACCCCAAGAAGCATCTCCATGAAAAACAGCCCTGCTGGAGAGACAGTACAGAATGGACTTTGACAAGGTCACTCCTTGAACTGCAGAGGGCAACCACAAAAGCTTTGGTGTTATATTCACTCTTTTGCTAATCCCTACTTGATTGAGCCCAGGCCTTCTAGCAAGGTAACTTTAATTCAGGCCTGCACAACATAGGTGCAAAAGGATTTCAGGCGGCCTGCAGAAAAATGTAAAGGATGTAAAGAAAGTAAAGGCATAACAAGTCAAAAAAAACAAAACAAAACAAAACTATAAGTTCAAGGGGCAGCTAGATGGTGCAGTGGATAGAGAACCACAGGAAGACCTGAGTTCAAATGTGGCCTCAGACGCTGGACACATACTAGCTGTGTGACCCTGGGCAAGTCACTTCACCCCATTGCCTCACCCCCCCCCAAAAAAAGACTATAAGTCTGAGATAGAGATCATTGACAGATAGAATTGGTGGAGGGAACATCTACATCAGGAGTTCCCTACCTATGCTGATGAAATTCTGGGTCTGAATTCATAACCTCCCCTCCATCTGTCCCCCCATACAAGCTTCAGTGTCAGGCACTAGAATATAAAGATAGAACCAAAAAGTCCCTGCTTTTGAATAATGATGGACATTTCTATAGTACCTCAGGGGCCTGCTAGGTGGTGCTGTGGATAGAACTCCAGGCCTGGAGTCAGGAATACTCTTCATGATTTCAAATCTGGCCTCAGACACTTACTACCTGTGTGACCCTGGACAAGTCACTTCACACTTTTGCCTCAGTTTCCTCATCTGTAGAAAGAGCTGGAGAAGGAAATGGCAAACCACTCCAGTATTTTTGCCAAGAAAACCCCAAATGGGGTCACAAAGAGCAGGGCATGACTGAAAACAGCTAACATAGCACCTTAAGGTTTGCAAAGTATTTTGTGTTTATAATCTCATTTGATTCTTGCAACAGTCCCTGTGATAGGTGCTATAGCTGGTATTATCATCATTTTACATATAAGGGAAATTGAGGCTCAGAGTTTCAGTGACTTACCCATGGTCACACAATTGCCAAGTCCTAGAAGTAGATCTCCCTGACTCCAGAACTGTACCCAGCTCGTTAGGAAGAGAACATTTGCATTGTAATTGAAGCAAAATGGGAGCCAGTGTAACAGGGATGAGGTCACGAGAGCACTGTTGGTTCAGCTACCCAGGATGCCTGGGGTAAAGTGGCACCCCACGCCTGGGTTCAGGTCCCAGCTCTGCCACTCAGTGAGAGTCCCTCATGAGGACTCATTCTTTCTGGTCCTTAGATTGCTCATTTATAAAATGGATTGGGCAATGTCTAAAAGTTCTTTTGACCCAAATGGCAATTCCTGAATTGGTGCAGGGGGAAAGACTGGGTAGACGGTGAATGTGGCAGCCTTCCTCTCCTGAGGATGGAATATCTGCCCATTAGGATCTGTTCTGCTTGGTCCCGGAGGGCAGAACAAGGACCAATGAGGGGCAGCTGCAAAGGGGCACTCAGATTTGATGTCAACAAAATAGAAACTCCTTCCTAAAATTAAAGCCATTCTAAAGCAGAATGGGCTTGAAGGAGAGCCAGGATTGCCACTGGTTGGGCGTGTGGTAGGGCAGGTTCTCTTTTAGGTACAGACCATTGAAGGGACAGCTAGCTGGCATAGTGAATAGAGCACTGGGCTGGGAGTCAGGAAGACTCATCTACAGGAGTTCAAATCCAGCCTCAGACACTCAGTAGCTGTGTGACCCTAGGCAAGTCACTTAACCCTGTTTGCCTCAGTTTCCTCATCTGTAAAATGAGCTGGAGAAGGAAATGGCAAACCACTCTGGTATCTTTGCCCAGAGAACCCCAAATGGGGTCGTGAAGATCAGACCCGACTGAATACCAATGAAAACAGAGCATCGGAGTCCCTTCCAACTTGGATGTCCTACCATGCTACAAGTGCAGGGATAAGGAAGTCCACCCTAGCCCCAGCCTGCTTGTTCTAACCCAGCTGTACTAGGTCATCAATGACCTTCAGAAAGTTACAGAAGTTGGGTAATAAAAGGATTTGGTTTCAAGGAACCTGATGCACTTGCACTTTGTCTGAACACAAAGAGTGTGTTAAAGGCCATGAGACTGCAGTGACAGGAGTCTGAAAGTGTCCACCCATGTGAGCAGAATCCTGTCCTCCTTCCCCCTTCCCTCCCTCCTCCCTTTACCTTAGGATAAAATTATACTTTTCCAATTACAAGGCTGGTTAAAAATCAATACAAAGGTAGGGGAAAACAGATCATTTTTCTTATGGAAGTAACTGTTTTCATTAATTTTTCATTAGCCTTGCATTTGTTTTGCTATCCATCACTGAAGGAGCTGTAGATTGCATTTGGGCTATTGCGCGGGTTCTTTGGATTTGGAAGATACTGATTGATAAAGCTAGGGGTTTTATGACTAGAGACACAGCGAGAGGACCTGGAGAAGCTCATGGGGCTCAGGTGAGTACAGAGGAATATTTGCTTTTAAAATAACCATATTGGTTAAAAAGTTTACCCAGTGACCCTCCACCCCCACCCTGCCTTATTGCTGAAGAAGTCCTGCTTATGGAATAAGCGAAGTATTGATCATTCAGCCCATTTCTTCCTCTCACACACAACCAGACAGGCTCATTTCTACTTGAGGTTTTTTTTTTTTCTGGAGCAAGTTACAAGATTCGATTAGTTGGTATGCTTTACTAGTAGTGCCAGGATTTATGCCCTTGAGTCCTAGGGTCAGGATGATTATAATAACAGCAATGATTCACACTTCACACATTTTGAGGTTTCCAAAGTACTTTATGTAGAACAGTAGCTCATCTGATTCTCACAGCAACCCTGCGAGGTGGGTGGTATTATTATTCTCATTTTTTTCAGATGTGGAAACTGAGGCAGAGAATGAGTAAGTGGTTTGCCTACACACAGCTAGTGTCTAAGGCAGGCTTCAAATCATTGTCTTGCTGACTCTGAATTCAATTCTAGGAAGGTTCAGTTCCATGAATTCAGCCCTTTGGGATTCATTTTGGCTAACCTCCTGGCGAGGTCTAAGAAAAGTTGTAAGTAAGTTTTGGGGCAGCTAGGTGCAGTAGATAGAGAGTCAGGCAGATTCATCTTCCTGAGTTCAAATGTGGCCTCAGACACTTCCTAGCTATGTGACCCTGGGCAAGTCACTTGACCTTATTTGCCGCAGTTTCCTCATCTGTAAAATGAGGACATACCAGAGAAGGAAATGGCAAACCACTCTAGTATCTTTGCCAAGAAAACCCCAAGTGGGGCCACAAAGAGTTGGACTTGATTGAAAATGACTGAACAATAAGCAAGTTTTGAATTCGGGGTGGAAGATGTGAGGCAGAATAACTTTCTACTTGTCAGGAGGCCCTGAAGCTCCCTTGATACCCTTGAATTTATCAGAGAACTGATGGAGTCTGAATGCAGATTGAAGCATACTATTTTTATTTTCTTTATTTTTTCATAGTTTTTTTCCCTTTTGTTCTGTTTCTTCTTTTACAGCATGACTGATATAGAAATATGTTTTACATGATTGCACATATATAACCTATATCAAATTGCATACTATCTTAGGGAGGAGGGAGGGGAGGGAAAGAGGAGAAAATCTGGAACTCAAATTTTTATTTAAAAAGTAAATGTTAAAAATTATCTTTACATGTAATTGGAAAAAATAAAATACTATTTAAAGAAAAAAAGAATTTATCAGAAAGGCTGTAATGGTGAGAAAATCATCCCACTTCTTACTGCAAGCAGTGGCATAATAATTATTATTAATGGCATTATTAATGATGGTAATAATGATAATAGCTCACATTGCATAATGCTTAAGGCTTTTGAAGTTCTTTCGAAGCATTCTTTCAGCTGATGTTCTCAAGTATTATTCTCATTTTATAGATGAGAAAAATGAAGGTCAGAGAAGGGACATGACTTGGCCATGATTACATGGGTAGGGAGTGGAAGAGGTAGGATTCAAAACCAGGTCATCTGCCTCTCAGTTTGGTGCTTTATTCTATGTCATGCTGAAAAAGCAACTGCCCAATGGCAAAACTTAAGTTTTAGCCATCCTGTGGATGTATCTTTAGTAGCAAGTTCAAACCTGTCCAGGAGATATGAGATATGATAGTTTATGGACTATTAGAGTTGGAAGACACCTTGGAGGTCTAACTCCCTGCCACTCAAAATCTCTCTCCCTAAGTGGTCACTTAATCTCATCTAAAATGGCTTCAGGAGATGGGGAACGTCCCATATTAGAGTTTTCCAAACTGCAGGGGGGCACAAGACCCTGATGGTACTGGGGTGGGTCGAGGAAGTGAAATGTGAAGTAATGGCTTAAATTATTAGTTATTTTTGAGTACAAGTCCTATCTAAATATATACACTTTTTTTTTCTGATACAAATGAAGTTCAAAGCAAAGTTAGCAAAAGCAAGCCTAACATGACGCATGGGCTCCAACTGCTCTGTTCTGTGGCCACAGGCAGCAGTCCCGGAAAGGGGAGTAGGAGGTGATTCCACTGTTGGATCTTTCTTCCATCTATTATCAGGGTAACAGGGAGAAAGGGGAGGACTATCTGTAGGCAAGAGGGGTAAAAGGGATGGGTGATTATTTATGACTAGGGTACGCTTCATCTCATGTCCCCCAACAGACCTGTCCTGTGGTAAGTGGATCTGGAGCCCATATTCCCATCTTTTCTATACCCTGGACTTCAGAGGTGCCCTAGCAGAAAGTGCTGGGGCATCATTGCTATATGGCCCCTCTTGTGCCCACCTTCCATTCCATCCCATTCCCTCTGCAGGTGAAGGAGACCAGGTGCCATTGGGGTAGCTCTTGGGGCTGGGTCACAACCTTCCCCCAGCCTTGTTCCCAGATAAGTCACTTACCCCCTTGGGCCTAAATTTCCTCAACTGTAAAAACAGGGATTTGGACTAAATGGACTCAAAGATCCCTTTTTTTTCTTTATTCCTAAGCAGGGAATGCAGTGCTTTAATTATTTGTTATTTTATTGTATATTTGATTTTTTTTCTTGTAAAATTATAACAAAATTTTTATTTGCTTGAATAAAATATGAACTAAGAAAATTATTTGCATATATTTTTGCATTAAAAGTATGGAAGCTGCAACAATTTTTTATATATAAAATGGGAGCATCATTGCATACAGTCTGAAAATGGCTAAACTATATAATGAAGCAGCTCATTTCATTTTCAATCAGACAATAAACATTTATTAAGTGCCAACTGTGTGCCAAGCACTGTGCCAAATGCTAGGGATATAAAATGAGGCAAAAGACAGTCCTTACCCTCAAGGTGCTCACAGTCTAATGTGGGAGATGACAAGCAAATAAATATGTACAAATTCTATGTAAGAGAAATAGGAATAATTAAGAGAGAAAGCATCAGAATTAAGAGCAGTTAGGAAAGGCTTCCCGTAGAAGACAGGATTTTTAGACATTGCTTATTGTTAGGAAATTCTTACCTATGCTGAGCCAAAATAGGCCTTTGCAGTTTTCATCTGTAGTTTCTAGTTTTTCCCTTTGGGGCCTTATAGAGCTCCTCTTCCCGATGACAGCTCTTCCAATTTTGAAGAAAGCTGTTATGTCACCCTCCAATCTTTCCTTTAGGTTAAAGGCCCCCCTTTCCTTCAGCATGTCCCCAAATGATGTGATTTCAAGTCATCGCCATCCTGGGCACCCTCCTCTGAGCCCATTCCAGTTTGGACTTTTCCTTCTTTGAATGTGATGGCCAAAACACGACTCCATTCTCCAGGAGTGACCCAGTCACCAGAGCACCACAAAAATGTTAACTTCCGTCGTCACTGACACATTAGTCTTCTATGAATGCGGCCTGATAGTACATTCTCCTTCTGGTGCCCTATGACAACATCTCTCTGTGGCATGGAAGGGAGCTTAAGTTTGTAAAGGCTTAGTTCTTAGATCACAAACTTGGGCAAGTCTTGATAGACTGGAAAAATCTTTTTGTTTGTTTGTTTGTTTGTTTTGGGCTAGGCAATGGGGTTAAGTGACTTGCCCAGGTATTAAGTGTCAAGTGTCTGGTCTGAGGCTGGATTTGAACTCAGGTCCTCCTGACTCTAGAGCTGGTCCTCCATCCACTGCGCCACCTAGCTGCTCCCCCCACGCCGAAAAATCTTTAAGAGGCCTCCAGCAAAGGATCTTTTGTTTGTCATCCAGGGCTGATCATCACTAGGTTGGCTACAGGCTTATACATTTTCCCGTCATAGAAAAACTCCCAAGACTGGTTACTGAGGTGTGGAGGGATTGTGATCGACCTCAGAGAAGGGAGTCCCCAAACTGACAAAATCATGGATGCTCCAGAGTGAAGTGTATACAGTTTACCATATAAGCAGCTATACGGGCAGCTAGATGGCGCAATGTGTTGGACCTAGAGTCAAAAAGGTGTAAGTTCAAATCCAACCTCAGACACTTACTAGCAGTGTGAACGTGGGCAAGTCACTTAACCTATTTGCCTCAGTTTTCCTCATCTGTAAAATGAACTGGAGAAGGAAATGGCAAATCATTCCAGTATCTTTGCCAAGAAAACCCCAAATGGAGTTATGGAGAGTTGGATATGACTGAAGCAACTGAACAACAAAACAACAACATAATAATAAAATAAATAAAATAAAAAATAATAAAAATAGACTATGTGAGAGGAGATGACAGCCTGAACTAGACCGATAGCAACCTTGCAGTCAACCGAAACCACCCAATCTTTTCAAATGAACTGCTGATCAGCCACATCTCCCCTCATTCTGTACTTGTGCATTTTAATTTATTTTTTAAGCCTAGATTCAGGACTTTACATTTATCCACTTTAAGTATCATCTAAGATTCAGCCTATTTTTTAAGCCTTTCCTAATCTATAGGGCTCTTGGTTCTGCCATTCAATGATTTCACTCTTCCTCTCAAGTTTCATCTACATCTGATGAGTATTCTCTCTACACCTTCACCATTGATAAAACTGTAAATTAGAATTGGGCCAAAGATGGTGCCCTCTGGCACTCCATTGAAGACCTTTTCCTAAAGCGAGCCAGAAAATGATATAATTTTATTTCTTGAAGGGAACTTAGGGATAATTTAGTCCCAAACTCTCACTTTGCAGACAGGAAAACTGAGGCCTAAGTATATTGTGATCTCTTAATCGCCATATTTAATGAATGGCCTTTTCCCAATCCTCATCCTTTTTAGCACCTCTGGAGCATTTGATTCTGTTTTACACCCTATTGAATATTCTCTTCTCTCTAGTTTTCCACTCCACTGTGCTTTTTTGGTTTTCCCCTTTTGTTTCAGCATTCCTTCCTTCAGCAGAGTCTCCTCTGTTGCTTTATCACCCAAATCATGCACCTTAACAGTAGATATTCCCCAAAGTTCTGTCCTAGGTTCTCTTCTATTCTGTTTCAAACTGGATATTCCATAGGCATCTCATATTTAACATGTCCAAAACATACCACTTTGCCTTCTTATTTCTGTAGAAGGCACCACCATCCTTCCAGTCACTTGGGGTTATAACCTTGATGTCATCCTCTATCCTCCCTCTCCTTCATCCCACATATACGATCAGTTGCTTAGTCTTGTCATTTTTACCTTTACAACATATCTCTCCTCTATCCCTTCCTGTCTACTTACAGAGCCCCCACCCTCTAGTTCAGGCCCTCATCACCACTTGCTTGGTCTATTACAATCACCTCCTAATTATTCTCCATACTTCTATTCTCTCCTCCCACCAATCCATCCGCACACAACTGCCAAAGTGATTTTCTTAAAATGAAAGTCTAACCGTGTCACTCCCCCACTCAATAAATGCCACTGGTGTCCTATTGCCTCTAGAATCAAACAGAAAATGTTTAATTTTTAATGTCCTTTGCAATCTGCCCCAACATATTTTTTAGCCTTGCACGTTACTCCCCGTCTCACATTCTGCAGGCAAACTGGCCTTTTTGCTATTTCTCATACCCAACACTGTGTCTTTCATCTCTGCAGCTTTGCACACTAGCTGTCGCCTATGCTTAGGATGCACTCTCCTGTTTGTCTCTCATCATTCCTTGTTTCCTTCAAAACTCTGTTCAACTGATGCAAAGTGAAATGAGCAGGAACAGGAGAATGTTATACACAGTAACATCAGTATTGTAAGATGATCAGCTGTGAATGACAGCTATTCTCAGCAATACAAGGATCCAATAAAACTCTGAAAGACTGATGGTAAAAAATGCTATCCATCCCCAGAGAAAGAACTAATGGAGTCTCAATACAGGCTGAAGCATACTTTTCTTTGCTTTCTTTATTTTGCGGGGTTGTTTTTTTTTTTTTTAGTTTTTTTTTTTCTTTAGCAACATGACTACTGTGGAAGTGTATTTTGTATGACCACACGTGTATAACCTGTATCAGATTGCTTGCCTTCTCAATGAAGGATGAAAGGAGAGAATTTGGAGCTCAAAATTTTGAAAATGAATGTTGAAAATTTTTACCTGTAACTGTGGAAAAATAAAATACTAAGTAAATTAAAAAAGTAACTGTTCAAGTGCCACCTTTGATAAGGAGCCTTTTCTGTTCTTCTTCCTCTCCCCTATTTTACCTACTATTTATTTTGTATATATTCACATATCTATTTATTTACACATCTCTCTGACAATATAAGTGCCTCGAGGGCAGCAGACCTGTTTCATTTTTGTCTTAGTAACCCCAGAGCCTAGCACATCAACCTGGGCCATAATAGACACTCCATAAATGCTTGCCCATTGATTATAATGTGGACATCTTTCCAATCATCTGTAGTCTTTGATGTGATGACAAATTCATCTCACCATGCTATCATGCAGCCCCCATCTCTTCATTTGGTCCACAAGATTGCTAGGAGAGACCTTGTCAGAGGCCTTCCTAAAATCCTGACTATATCTGTGTCATTTGCCTGACTCTGTCAAAAAAAGGAAGTGATATTAATTTGGCCTGACTTATACAGAGCAAACCCAGACTCATTTGGAGTGATCAGTGTTTCCCTTCCAAAGTAATCATAGACTATCTGTTTAATTCTGTAATCAGACTTACTAGTCTACAGTTTCCAAAGTCCACCTTTCCCCCCTTCCTTTTTTTGAGTTTTTTATTTTATTTTATTTTTTTGGTGAGGCAGTTGGGGTTAAGTGACTTGCCCAGGGTCACACAGCTAGTAAGTGTCAAGTGTCTGAGGCTGGATTTGAACTCAGGTCCTCCTGATTCCAAGGCCGGTGCTCTATCCACTGCACCACCTAGCTGCCCCTTTCCCCCTTTTGAATATTGAAACAATATTTTCCTGGAAGTAAGCTCTTGGTACCTCTCTCCCATGATTCCTCAAATCATTGGATTTGGACTCAGGACAGACACGGGTCTGAATCTTGCCTCTGACCCCTGCTTAATTGTGTGTCCATGGGTAAGGCATCTAACTGCTCTGAGCCCTAGTTTTTTTCCATCTGAACATGGGGATAATAGTTGCAAGCACTTACTTCATAAGGTTGTAGTGAAGATCAAATGACCATAATGTGTGCAAAGTACTTTGAAAAACTTAAGGTTGTTGTCCTTCATTCTTGAAGAGGACCAAAATGACATCACTATGTCAGGGTCAAGGTATAGTATGTCCAACTGTGGCTGATCAGACCAACGTGAGCTCGGAAGGCTCTACCACAGGTCAGGCACAAATAGTCCATGTGAACATTTGGAGTGGAGATGTCTTTAAATCTGCGAGTCTTGCATTTCCTTTGTGCTACTGCGATTCTGCTTTGTTCGTAGAGCATAGTGACTTCTGACGTGGGCATGCTATGTTGGGTGCTCTCGTGCCAGTGCCTCCCATGTCTCACAATCTATACTAAAGTTTTTCAGAGAAACCTTAAGAGTGTCCTTGTATCACCTCTTCTGACCTCTGTGTGAGTGCTTGCCTTGGGTGAGCTCTTGGTAAAATAGTCTTTTAGGTAAAAACTCAAAGTACTATATAAATGTCAGCTGTCATGATTGTCACTGCTGTTGCCTGTTCCTGGAATGTAATTCATATGGATTGAGTGTCTTGAGTTCATTGAAAGCAGCCAGGTGCCCTATGACTATGTCCTTCCCTATCACGATCTTCATTTCACTCTTATCTATTTTTATTCTCTCTTGTCCAGTCTTGTGATCATTTTCCTTGACCAAAAAAAAAAAAAAAAAAAAAAAAAAAAGGAAGCAAAAGAGCAAGTGAATAGTTCTCCTTGTTGTTGTTATTGAGTTGTTTCCGTTCTGTCTGATTCTTCCTGACCCCATTTGGGTTTCCTTGGCAAAGGTACTGGAGTGGTTTGACATTTCTTTCTCCAGCTCATTTTACAGATGAAGAAACTGAGATAAATAGGGGTAAGTGACTTGTCCAGGGTCACACAGCTAGTAAGTGTCTGAGGCTGGATTTGAACTTAGGAAGATGAATGTACCACTTAGCAACCCTGTTACAATTCTTCTTACTCTTACTTATTAATATGATACTATCTGTGTCTCCTCTCCCCCTCCCCAACTCCAAGCAGCAGGCCTTTCCTTGTTTTTTGTTTCATTTTGGTTTTTTTGGAGGGGGCAAGCAATCAAAGTTCTGTGACTTGCCCAGGGTCATACAACTAGTAAGTTTCTGAGGCTGGATTTGAACTCTGATCCTTCTGACTCCAGGGCTGGTGTTCTATCCACTGTACCACCTAGCTGCCCCTCCTTTCCTTTTTTTTTTTCCCAAACAAAGCTTTAAAAATATTTTTAGTTAACTTTGGTATTTTTGTAAACCTCAGCTTATCTGGGGACTTAGCTGCTATTATGACAGGCCCATGGTGTTCCTTTGTATTTTTTCAAGGTTGTGTTTGTGTCTGTGATTCTATCTTAGGTGCACTGTCTTAAAACTGAGCTTACAGTCAATTTTTAGATGCCTCCTCTTTGATTCCTCATTGGTAAGATCAGAATTTAATGTTTGAACACCTCCTATCCCTCTTGAGTCATCTTCCTTTTAAGAGTCTTAAGCCATGGGATAAAACATATTCTTTCTCTGCATTTTTTCCAGTTTGCTTTTCAGAATGTATGTGGGTACACATCCCACTCTCCCCAGAATTCCCAGCCTCATCTTGGACAAACATTGACATCATATACTCACTTTCCCCCAAGTTTCCTATCACTTTTACTTTCCCAGCCAGATCTTCCTTATTGGCCAGGAACAGGTGCAGAGTGGTAGCTTCCTGGTTACATCATCTCTCTTCAGAGAGAGAAGAATTCATTAGCAAGACAGATCAAGAATTTATCCCATGTGGAATATGAATTTTAGCAGGCACCTCAGCAATTCTTACCTCCCTCACAGCTTTGTAATCTAAGTTAGGACTCATCCATCTCCTCTATCTGGCCTTATGGCCCATAGTATATTCCCACAAACTCCGTTTTCTCTCCTTTCATCTTCACCCAAAAGCTCTCTTTCATTCTTCTGGTTTGCAGATTTTGACACAGAGGGAGGTCTTTTTTTTAACTGACATTTACATGGTCATTTAAAGTTTGCAAAACACTCTACCTGTATTGTCTCACTGAAAGCCTGGGAGGTAGGTGCTACTGATTGTTATCATTTGTACGTTACAGAAGAAGAAATTCAGGCTTATACAGTGATTTCCTACCACCTCTTCAAGGTTATACCCATCAGTTGCTATATTTCAGCCTTAAGTGCTATCCCCAAAAAATCTCAAGGAGACCCTGAAGGGCTTACATACCTTCTTGTAGTCATACATTATATTCATTTTATTATGCTTTTTTCTGCATATTGGGACGTAAGACTCCAAAAGTCATCAATATTGTTCGTGATGCCTTTCTCTTGTGAATTTCTGGACATTTCCACTCATTATTCTTTCTATATTGCACTTGATATTATCCATACAATCCAGATAGGCAGCTTTATCTGGATATTTTCTCTTGCACCTTCTTCTATTTCCCTTTTAAAGATCTCAGGTTCTCTTGATAAGATCAGCAAATTCTTATAATATCTACTCTTTCTTTAACCACAGGTTCATCATTGCTATATCCTAAGTTATGGTCTAGAAAGCCAAGTCTTCTCCCTGACACTCATTTTTAACACTATCCTTTTTCTTCCAAAGTTCTAAGTTTCAACTTGAAGAGGTAATGAAAACTCCAGTCCTTTGGATTCCTGTCCAGAAATTCAGAGGCTTCATAGTCTTTCCAGGTTTCTTCTGGGGTTATCTTTCTTTTCCACATGAATTGTCAGTAATGGCTAGTGGTTGGCTGGCTTCATTATGCTTTGTGAGGAGTGGCTAAGGAGTTAGGGGCATGGATAGCATGGAGAAGAGAAGACTGTGAGGAGACACGACATATTTGAAAGGCAGTCATGGGGGAGAGTAAGTAGATATCTAGTGTTGCTCCACAGAACAGAACTAGTACCATTTGGTGGAATTCCACAAAGAGGCTCCATACACTTTCTAAAATTGAAAGGCAGTGTGCTATGGTGAAAAGAGCCTCAGATTTCCTGTCAGAGGAGCTGGGTTTGAATGATATCTTGGTCATTTACTCTGTGTATGAACTTGTGAAAGCTGCCTGACTTTTCTGGGTCTTCATATTGTACTGTGTTATGGAAATGCTTGTTTTGTTCCGTGAACTGAAAATAAAATACATTTGTAATAAAAAAAATTAGAGGGTTGGGCTAAATGATGTATTAGGGGTATATATATATACTTTCCAACTCTGAGATTCTATGATTCTAAAAGTAGAATGGACTACCTTCTAAAATAGTGAGTTCTCTGTTACTGGAGGTATATAGGTAAAGGTTGCATGATTATATTTTTTAAAGTTGTTGAGGAGATTCATGCATTAAAAGGGCAGTTGAATTAAATTTCCTTTGAGGTTCTTTCCATGTCTAAGACCCCATATTTAGATTTGGTGGAGGGTAATCCTAGGATTCTTTAATTAAACCAGGCAGTATTTGAGGTTTCTGCAGTATTGAGTCTATTGTGGGTAGCTAGTAAGGAAAATTAAAAGTTATGAGCTGTTGAATATACTGTGTCACCTCCAGCCACCAGCAAATGACAGCGTGAGCTATGACAAGTTTCTGATTCAAGGTCTGGCAGAAGACAAGAGCATCTTCTCTATTTCTCTCCTAGTTTTCAGTGTAGTGCCCCATCATTATGCTCTGCTATTGATTCAGCAGATGATGGGCAAAAGAGCTGCTTCAGATCTTTGGAACAGTATGTCCCGTGTACTGATACTCACAGCAAATGCCACGACTTTTGACTTAATTGCAGTATCAAGCTTCCATTAAGTTGAGTCTCACTAAGTGGTGGGAGGAGAATGGCAAATCCGAACAGATACACACACACACAGAGCACACACATTTCACATAGGTTGTTAAAAGCAATCAACACCCAAACAGAGGCAAATGTCGGGAAGTCGGCTTAATTGCTGTGGACCTATAAATTAAACCTTTTCTTTAAAAACAATGACTAGACATGTTTAGGCAAACCTTGTTACACCATTCATTCCCTCCCTCCACTGGAGCAACAAGCCAGGGACCTACATGATAAAACAAAGGCTATTTTGTGTCCATAGATGAACTCATTTATCAGCTCTATTCAGGCTGAAGAGACAGAGGAACAGATCAGTCTTTAAAAATTCTTCTTACTGCATGCCCCTCCCACTCCCCCCTCCAACCCTCAGTCATCCACTCACTGTTAACCCAATCAGTACAGACTGAAGCTGGCTGGAAAAAGGATTTTAAAATCCAGTCTCCCCACAACACAGAAAAGTTGAGCATGTTGTAACAGGTTTCAAGATTGAAGGCTTTTCTGAAGTACAAAATATAATGCCCCTCACACCCCCCTCCCCAACAAAGTATTTTTTTAACCTGGAAAGATTGCAAATTGAAAGAATCATGTTTGATTGGTTTAAACCAATCATATCAAAATGTAGGCCATTTGTTAGGTCAATAAAATTGTTTTTCTTGGTGATTAAATCCAACTGCAAAGGACAATTCATTATAGAGCTTTCATTCTGAGAGCAATGAAAAAACAGACATTTCAGCAAATAACGCTGTCCAAATGTTTACTGGGGTTGGGAATCTTGACTTTGGAAGCTTTTGTTTGATGTTAGTGAAACAGGAGCCCAGGCAAACTTTTACTGCAGGCTGAACTCAACGTTTTCATAAAATGTCTTCACAACTAATGTGACATAGACCTGATTTTGTTTCCTTTGAGCACAGATGCTCTTTTCTACTTTAAGGTGAGAAATGAGGCTGTCAATGGAGAGGAGGAGGAAGAAAAGAGGTCTAGAGAATTAGCTTCAGTTGGTGGATTTAATGCCCCTTGATGAAGTGGCATTGGCAACCAGTCCCGAAAGATCTTGGCTAAGCCGCCACTTAACTGTGGCTGAGTACATTTGACTTAACTTACTGGAGGCATGCTGATCTTGTTCTGTTAAATGCCAGGGGATCACTGAAAGGAATTGGGGATAAGCTGTAAAGCAGAATGACTGTGGATCCAAGTCCAGGTCAATCTTGACTTTTGACTGTTTGCATTACATAGTTCACAGTAGTGCATTTAACAAGTGATGGTAGTGGTTGGACCTTGACGTGGACATTCTCACCTTCTAACATTAACCTAGCTAACCCTGGCTACTTCCAGCTGTCACTGTCCAAATGTGAACTCACCATTCACTGCTTCAAAACACATGTAAATGGAGTTAGTTCCAAGAATGTGCTCTTTTCTTCCTTTTGGGCTAAAATCAAAACAAACTTCAAAAAGACCAATAGCACCAAATATTGGTGATTGTGCTTCAACTGTTGGTCATTTACTAAAACTAGCTCCTTCTCTCAGGTCTGGGGGCCACTGTCCTCTTACATTTGTACCAGGCACTAAACAAGCCAGTGGGTTCTTGTGACCACTTGTCTAAGGTCCTGTGTCCCCAGAGGGTTCTGCTGAATATCTATTGACGGGATGGCTGCTTAGCCAGGTCTCATGGGGGAGGGAGGAGTCAGTAAACAGTCCTAATAAAATAGAAGCTATTTTAATAGTTAGCATGTGAATTTTTAATGACAGTGCCAAGATCAAGTGGATTGATCTCTTGGCTAAACCTTCTTGCAGGAGTTGTTGGGGAAGAATTGAATACCTAGAGAGTGTACATTATCAAAGGAAGGATTCTTTTCAAAGTGAATTTTAGGGGGCAACTAGGTAGCACAGTGGATAGAGCACTGGCCTGGAGTCAGGAAGACCTGATACTTGCCAGTTATGTGATCCTGGGCCAATCACTTAACCCTGATTGCCTCAAAAAACAAACAAACCAAAAAATAAACCAAAAAAGTGAATTTTAGGGTTCCTAAATATTATGTTTTATTACATATTTAAGTCATTAGAGGTAGCTGTGGTATAGTGGAGTTGGATTTGAATCCAGGGAGATCTAGGTTCAAGTTTTGCCTTTTATGCATGCTTCTTGTGTGACTCTAGGCAAATCATTTGAACCATCAGTAATCTAAACAGGTCTCTAAGACTACACTGCAGAGAAGGTGCTGAGCTAAATTGATAGAGGGAATTTTTTCACCTGGGAGTTCACTGAGTCAATAAAATCATAGGTCTAGAGACCCTACTGAGGCCATTTTTTTCCTTGTGTGAACAGGTCTATGAAATTATGGCAATCAATGGGTTAACATTCAATTGTCAAATATTCATAGAATCATAGATTAAGAGTTGGAAGGGGTCATTAAGGCTACCAAGGACAACCCCTAATCATCCAGATGAGATAGATGAATATAGATGAGTAACATGCAACTTTTCCGGGGGGCACATTAGGGTAACATTAACAGGATTATTTTTGCAAAAATGCAACTTGCTTAACAGTATTTCAACATCTATCTCCTCTGAGGGTGAAGGGAGAGAACCCTACTCATGAGACTGAATATTTGAGAAGATAACATATGTTTCATAACTAAAGCTCAAATAACTTCTAAAAACATGTTTAGGGCTCTTGAATAAATGTTTCCTCCTTCACCCACTCCCCATTTTGTGTCCCATGGGTGCTGATGAAGAGGAAAGATTGCAGTGTTGCTCAAGTCACATATTTTTGGGTGATCCTTTGTAACCCCGGGTAGAGCTACACATGTCAAAGCTGCCCCTTCTGGTCTTGCTTCTTTCCCCAGTAATGGAAGCTTTTTAATCACCTGGGTTTGGCTTGACTGCTGAAGTCAACTTCTAGTGAGCCAACTGCAATTGCTTCTCTGGTCCTCTGGACCAGGTTCATCAAGAGCACGATTAAATGCCTTTACTATCTGTTCTTCACCCTGACAATGGAATTTTAGAGACTGATGATGGTGGAGTTGGGGGGGGGGGGGATGAAGAACAGGATGATTCATACTCCCAGTTTACTTACCAAATGAGAGTGAGAGACAGAGACAGAGACACATAAAGAGACAGACAGAGCTCAACTCGCTTGCTACTTGACATCATGGGAAAACAGTATGGCCAAGTTCTGTGTCCTATGTCAAAGAAAGTATATGCTAGCGAAATTTTAAAGGAAAGAACATGGTGGGGATAGGGTGTAATGAGGGAAATATGTTTCGTGCTAATTAAACCATAGGCTGTGAACAAGGATCGTGGATAAGATTGTATTTAGAGCAATAATGAACCTTACAAGGCATCTAGTCCAACCCCCTTATTTTAAATTATTTTAAATTTAAACTGATGCCATGAAAGGTCAAATGATTTGACTTCAATCATACACCAATAAATGAGCAGAGTCAGGATTCAAACTCAGATCTAGCACTCCCCCACTGTACTATGATGCTTCCTTGTCCAAACCCCTGATTTTATAGAGGGCAAAGGAGATCCATCACAAGGCCTGGAGCCAGAAGAGGCCTAAGAGAATCTGAGCTTGAGCTTCATATAAACAAATATACTGATAGTAATGAGCAAAGGGAAAAGTGAAATTTCCCAAATGAGAAACCAGTGCATATAAAGCATGAGACAATGCATGCTGATGTCAGACTGTATCATGTTGTAAGCCAGAGTTTGTGGCACGAGGCGGGTCACATCACCCGCTCTGTAAGTACTCTGCTTTTGTTAGAGACATCAATAGACCACAGTGGTGTCTATAACAGGCAGGTTCTCTACCTTATTGGCAAAGGATAAAGCCCTCTCAATTCCATATTACTGGCGAGGCCTTTCCTCACCCCCACTCCAAGCTCTCTGGTTGTTACTATTTCATTCCAAAAAGGTGGGAGAGACAGTATTGTTAACTGAAGTATCAGTGAAAACATTAAAAAAAAAAGTTTAAAAAAATTATATGCAGTAAACCTACCTGCGGAGGAAACACTGTTGTAGCTTAGCCCTTTTATCTTTTGGGGGATATCACATGGCTATATTAAACATTTTTTTATTAAGAAAACCTATTAATAATGTTATGCCATTCATGTACACAATTGACCTTCTTAATCAGAAAAAGACTGTAGTAAAGTTTTAGTCCTAATATTATTTGTTATTGCTTGAATTAACCCTCCTCCTAAGACAGTACAGAATTTTAGCTGGGGTCTAGTACAGCTGGAAGTCTTTGGAATGATACAGGCATCCATTTCTAATTGTTAATTAGAAATACAAGCATTAAGTAATCAACAATAGGACTAAAACTTGAATAATCTGGGCTTGCCATTCTTTGGACACATACTGTGCTTTCCTACTTTCATGCCTTCACTTATATAATTTCCTCTGCCTAGAATCACCTCAATCCCCATCTTGACCAATGGAAATCCTGTCCATTTGAGCTGGGCTTTGAGACTCAGCTCCAGTGATGCATCCTCTATGATGCCTAATTATGTCACCTGGAAGCAATTACTTCCTGTGTTGCACCATTACAGCACTTAGTGTGGGCCACTTATGCTAATTATCATACACTGGATTTCAATTATTTGTGCACACATTTGATCTCCCTTAAGAAGACCACAAAATTCTGGAGGTAGGGATTTTTCTTCTTGTATACAGTATACATTTGTTTTGTTCCGCATGGTAACTCATACTATACCTTGCACATAAGAAATACCTCATAAATACTTGGTGATTAAATAAATGCGTGTTGGTTATAAATGTAAATTACAATTATTACTCACCTAATTTCTACCTACAACAACCTAATATGAAAATTTGTCTTTCACTATATTTTATACATCATATATGTATGTTTATATACATATATGAATACATATACAAATATATGCATATTTATATATAATAATGCCATTGCTGAAGAAGCATTATATTAAAACATTTCAGAGAGCTAGCTATTTTTCAGTCTTTGTAAAGTCAGATTCAGTAAATAAACTAGTTATTCATCGTAGGAAGATGATTTAAAACCAGTTTACTTTTTATCTATTTTTTCTAAAAACATTCCTACATCTTCTGACCTGAGTTGAACTGCACTTCATGCACAGGTTTCAATTTTCCTATCAATCATTCATTCAACCAGTCAGTCACCATTTATTAAGTACCTGTTGTGTGCAGAGCAGTAGGGGTGGGAGGGGGAAGGTACAAAGTTTAGATGAGACAGCTCCTGCCCCTATGGAGCATTCAGTTTAGGAGAGGGATAAGACACCAATACAGATTAACTAATGCATACTTGCATGATAAGTTTTTGAAAGCTGAAAAATAAAGTAAGTGAAGTCTCAGGGAAGGGGACAGAGGTGGGATAAATGAAGCCTTCATGGTGGCAAATCAATTGGTCTTTAAGGGATAGATAGGCATGTAACAGCAAAGAAGTTAAGGGACACTTCTTTAGGTAGAGAAGCAGGGTGAATGAAAGTGCAAGTAGCATTCAAAAGATAAAGAGCCGTCTGATTTGGTTGCAGTCTATAGTGCATGGAGGTAAATGATATGAGTTAAGACTGGAGAGCATGGCAACAGGTTGCATAGGTCCTTCAATGGCAGGTGATGGAGTCAGAACTTGGTGGTGAGGAGCCACTAAAGATTTTTGAGTAGTGGATGACATGATTAAATACATATATGAATAAAGATGATTAGTCTGTCTAGTGTGGAAGTTCAGTTGGATGAGGAGAAATCAGAGGTTCAAAGATCTGTAGGAAGGTTCATGTTAACAGTTCAGCCAGGTGGTAATAAGGACAACCTGTGCCCCAAGAGACGGTCGTGGGGAACACAAAGGAGGGTCAAATTGAGAGATGTTGCTCAAGTGGAACTGACAGGACTTGGTAAGTAACTGGTCTGGACATAAGAGGTAATAAAGAGGAAAGGGTCAAAGCTAACACAAAGTTTTGAACATGGGAGATGAGCAAATTCTTATCATTTACCTCCATGCACTGTGGGCTCCAGCCAAATTGGACTTTATCTTTTGAACATTACTTGTACCTTTATTCACCCTGTTTCATGCCTACCGTTGCTGGAAACAGTGAAGGAGATAGTTTAGGAAGAAAAAGAATAAGCTTGGTTTGGGACATGTTGAATTTGAGATTCTTGTGAGAGATCTGGATGGAAATAACTTATAAGCAAATAAAAAGGTGCAGGTCTAGAGCCCAGAAGAGAGGCGAGATACATCTGTGGGAGTTTTCCTGTAGCGAGGTGATGGTTGAAGTCTTGGGAGTGAATGAGATTGCCAAGGGAGAGAGTGCAGAGGGAAGAGAGACAAGGACAGAATTTGGGGAAAAAAAGTACTCTACATAATCAGGAAAAAGAATAAGAGGCCACCAGCAAAGAAGGCAGAGAAAGAAGTATGAGAAGGAAAAGAAAAGGGTATTTGTATTTTTGAAGCCAAGGGGAGAGTAGTTAAGTGTTGAGATTAGTAGATGGCAAGGAGGGATCAGAAATGGCCATTATATTTGGTGGTTAGGAGGCCATTGGTGACTTTTGACAGAATAGTTTTAGCAGATTTTGTTTGGCAAAGCCAGACTGTAAGGGGATGAAGAGAAAGTGGGTGGTGAAGAAATGGTGGCAGCAAAAATAGATAACTTATAAAGAAGTTTAGCAACGAGAGGAGGAAAATGGGCAGAGGGCTAGGTGGCATAGAAAGGAAGTCTTCTGTTTTCACTTTTTTTAAAAGTACTACTATCATCATTTGAAATCCCATTAGTTTTAATTACAGTAGTTTTCATTTAAAACAGATGTAGCTCAATGACATTTTTGGAATCGCCAGCACTTTCTTCAGTATATTTCAGTATATGGACAACCTGAAGGTTCCTAGCACTTAAAAAAAAATCCCAATAAACGGTCTATGTGCCCATCGATATAAAATACATGATAGTGTGTTGTATTTGGAGTAGACTTGTTTGGATGGGAAGAAGGTGGATTCATTCTTAGGTGACAAAAGGATTTTGCCTTTAGTTTGGAGAGTATTGTTGGCACACAGTAGGTGCTTAATAAATGTAAACTGGGGATGGTTGTTCAAGTCCTTCTAAGCCTAGCCTTCGTTTGACTGGCTTCATGAGTATTTGCATAAGGAAGATGGCTAAAACTTCCAGCAATTTCACTGTTGTGATGGAAATGCAATTGACTGTGAGGTGAAGAGTAAAAAGCATGGACTTATGTTTGTGTATTTACATCAGAGAAGAGAGAATTAGCAACAACATAGAAGTCTGATTTATACTGATTAAAGCAAAATAATTTTGTGGTCAGGTTGCCTCTGTGCACTTGAGAATGTGTTACTTTCAGTTTCTGATATCAGAAATGTTTTCTTCACTGGTGTTCCCAGGTGCCAACGTAGACATTTTAAAAAAGGAAAAAATTCAGGATGGAAATAGCCCATTCCTTTGGGGACATCTCTGAAGTAGAAAGACATAATAGGTTACCTGCCAATCTTACCAACATTTAAGGTGCGTGGATAAATTGGGGGAAAGGAAATGGAGGGCTTAATTCCCAAATGACTAAAAGCAACAGAAACAAGTCTGTAAGCATGATACTGTAGAAAGGGTATTAACCCTTTAACAAGACCTGGGTTCAAATTTCACATCTCATGTTATAGCTTGTGTAGCCTTGGGCAAGTCCCTGGACCTCAGTTTCCTCATCTGTAAAATAAGGGGGTTAGACTAGATGATCTCTGAGGTTCCTATGAGTTTTGTTTTCTCAGCCCCTTCACCTCCACACTATAGCCATAATATGACTTTACTGACAATGAGAGGTTCCCTCTGAAATGTAGACTGATTTGCTCTACTCACTGAGTGGTCTGGTCAGGGTGAAAAGGAAGGAGAAGTGTTTCTGTGCTTACCAGGAACGTAGCATTAGGGGAACACTGTTCAAAAGGATCTGCCTGTGTCTTATCATTCCCACCAGTGGGAACAAGGACTTGAGTTTGCAAAATGGCCACTACTTCTCAGGCCACCTTTTGATATACAATACAGTCAGTTAAAAAAGAATTGCATCATTTGAATCCTGTCTCTCATCCACTCTTGTGGGTTCAATGGAGACCCTGATTATTTTAAACAGCGTTTATTGTATTTAATACATTATAAAATTTGAAAAATTGTAGGAAAGCCGCAGATTCAAACCAGAGCAAACTCTAACAAGTAATAATTCTGGCCCCTTTGCAAAACTGTCAGTTTAAAAACAACATGATGTTCACATTGGCGAGGCAGACGAAAAGGTGAGACTTTGTACAAGCTACGTTTTAAACTTTCAGTCTAACAACTTTCAGATGCAATGTGCTTGTGAATGGGGTTCTGAAGTCCTGAACTGTCCCCTCTTCAAGAGAGGCTCTGAGCCTCCATCTGCAAAGGAACTCAATTCAACGTATAAAAAAAGAAAAGAAAAAGTGAGGGGAGAAAGAAAAAGAGAGAAAGAGAGAGAGAAAGAGAGAGAGAGAGAGAATGAATGGATGGCTGTTTGGCAATGGAAAACGTAAGGAGATTGTGTCCTCACCGGTCATGGCTTGTTTATTGATAAGCAGGCCTCAGGAAGGCCTAGGACACTTAATGGCCATCACAGCACCAACTTCAGCTACCACATCATCATCATTATTATTATTATTTTTTTTTTTGCATTTCCTACCTTTTGACATATATATATATATTTATATATTTTTTACACCTTGAGGTTATTATTACTATTCCAATTGTTCCCATATGAATACAGGTATGGTCTCTATTTGATATAAATGTGTCTTTATTAGATTTTCATTCCAGGACTTGGTTAGGTGTCCCAGCTGCACATGAATGTCCCTTTTTTCCTTTCCTTTTCTTTCTTTCTTTTTTTTTTTTTTTTGCATAAGAAACATGTCCGTTCAGTCCAGAGGCTCCTGCTTTATTCGAATGACGGAGGGTGCGCGAGATGTCCGTCTGAGTTCTCGTCTGAGTACGTATTCACTGAATTGGGAAGAGTCTACCCCTCCTCCACAGGAGCCCACAATTTCAAAGCCTCTTTGCTGCAACCTCTCAAGTACCTGGAAGAGATAAAGGTACACACTCAGGTGGGGAGGGAAATGGACCACTGGCCACAAGGAATGAGAGGAACACCAAGGTGGTCTTGTCACTCTGTAACAGCGTTATAGTGATGCCTATTTTGTTAATCCGCAGGTCTAGTAGTTCTCACAAAAGCCCCAGGTAGTCTTTTCAAGGCCAGAAGCACCTATATTTATTCCTTGCTAGGCACTGTGCTAAGTGCAAAGAAAAAAAAAAGGCAAAAACATAGTGTGCCCTCAAACAGCTTACATGCTGATGTCAACTAATTTCTTTCTTTTTTTTTTTTTTTGGTGAGGCAATTGGGGTTAAGTGACTTGCGCAGGGTCACACAGCTGGTAAGTGTCAAGTGTCTGAGGTCGCATTTGAACTCAGGTCCTCCTGACTCCAAAGCTGAAGCTCAAGTCTCTGTGCCACCTAGCTGCCCCTAATTCGAGGTTTGCAGAGAGACAAAAGCACCCAAGTGAAGCTTCATTCACATTTAATACTGCTCTATATCTAGCTGGCCCCAGACCATGCTCCACATTCTATCCAGATACCCACCAGGGCCTACCCAGGCATCTTGTCATCTGCCACATCCCCTCTTGCTCTGGGGATACTAATCAGAGCAGTACTAACATTGATGTTGGCCAGGGTGTGACAATGAGGACTGCCTCATGATGCCTAGGGCTCCACAAGACATCTTCCCCAATAGAATATAAGCTTCTTGAGCTTAGGAACTATCTCACTCTCGCATCTGCATCTCTTTGCTTTTCACTGTGCCTGCCATACTGCAGGCATCTGACTCTTTTTCATTCATTCATTTCAATCCTCACCTTCCTCTTAAAAAAAAAAGAGTTTTATTGACATGTTTTGTTTTACATGAAAAACATTTCCAGATTAGCACTACTCCATGAGAGGTTGCTTATAACAAAGTAAAACAATTAAGCAAATGTAACAATACAGTGACCTTATCTGAAAGTACATGCAACGTTCCACATCTTTAGTGTCCCTCACCCCCCACCAATCTCCACTGCCACCCTTCTATTTTATTTATTTTTTTTATTTTTAGGCAATTGGAGTTAAGTGACTTGCCCAGGGTCACACAGCTAGTAAGGGTCAAGTGTTTGGTCTGAGGCTGGATTTGAACTCAGGTCCTCCTGACTTCAGGGCTGGTGCTCTATCCACTGTACCATGTAGCCGCCCCCACTTTTCTTTTTTAAAGCGTTATTTAAAAAAAAATCAATACAAATTGATTGTCGCTATCATCTACACACTCCATTGAAAAAATAAAAAATAAAAACAAATTCCTTGTAACAAATATGTAGTTAAGCAAAAAAAAAATTCCTTCAATAGCTGGATGCCAAAAAATATATATAGTCTCATTCTATATCTATACCCTAAATCTAGCACCTATTAGAAGATATGTTTCATCATCTTTCTCTGGAATCACAGATAGTCATTGTATTGATCATATTTCTTACAGTTTTCAAAGTTGTTCGTCTGTTGTTGTTGTTGTATTAATTATTCTCCTTGTTCTGCTCATTTAATTCCTTATCAGTTTATAAAAGTATTAAAAATTATCCATTTTCATAACATTGATATTACAGTACAAATTGTTCTTCTGAATCAGCTTATTTCATTGTGCATTAGTCTATAAGTCTTTCCATGTCTCTTTGAAATTATCTAATTCCTCATTTCTTATAACAAAGTACTCCATCACATTCAATATACCATAATTTATTCAGCCATTCATCAGATGATGGACATGCCTTTAGTTTTCATTTTTTTTGCCACCAAGAAAGCCTCTATAATTATTTTGGGACTTGCCCAAAGCAATGAGAGTTTTTCCTATTTCTTTTAGGCAGAGACCTGGCACTGGTATAGTTGAGTCAATGTGCATATACAGTTGAATAACTGTGTACTTCCAGAATGGTTGTACCCATTCACAGGTCTACCAACAATGTATCAATGTGCCTGTTTTCCCACAACCCCTCTAACATTTATCATTTTCCTTTTTGGATTGTCAATCTGATGGGTGTGAAATGGAATCTCAGAAATGCTTTAATTTGCATTTCTCTAATTAGTAATGATTTAGAGTATTTTTTCCACAACTGCTTGTTTGTATCCTTAGACCATTTAGCAATTGGGCAATGGCTCTTTCTATTATAAATCTGAATCAGGTCTTTATATATAGACTTTTTTCTCAGTTAATTGTTTCCCTTTTAACCTTAGCTTTATTAGATTTGTTTCTGCAAAAACTTTAAATTTTATACGATCAAAATTATACATTTTATCTTCTGTGATGCTATTATTCCTTGTCATAAACTTTTCTTCTATCCATAGATCTGATACACACATATATATATATATATATATATATATATATATATATATTTTACATTTATCTACTTTGCTCATAATGTAACTTTTTATATCTAGGTCATGTATCTATTTGGAGCTTATCTTGATATAAGGTATGAGGTATTGGTCTAAATCTAATTCCTTTCATACTGTTGCCCATTTTCCCCAGCAGTTTTTGTCAAATGTTTATTGTTCAGTCGTTTTCAGTTGCATCTGACTCTTCATGACTCCATTTGGGGTCTTCTTGGCAAAGATACTGGAGTGGTTTGCCATTTCCTTCTCCGGCTTATTTTATAGAGGAGGAAACTGAGGCAAACAGGGTTAAGTGGCTTGCCCAGGGTCACACAGCTAGTAAGTGTCTGAAACCAGATTTGAACTCAGGAAGAGGAGTCTTCCTGACTCCAGGACTGGCACTCTGTGTACTATCGCACTAGCTAGCTGGTCTTTTGTCATATGGTGAGTTCTTATCCCAGAAGTTGGAGTCTTTGTGTTTATCAAGTACTACGATACTAGATACATTTGCTTCTGTACATGGTATACTTAATCTGTTCCGATGACTGTTACCTCTATTTTTTAGCCAGTGAATATTTGTTTCGAAAATCTCAGCTTTGTAGTATATGTTGAGATTTGGCATGGCTATGTTCTCTTCATTCTCCTTTATTATTATTGTTATTGTTGTTGTTGTTGTTGAGATTCTTGGCCTTTTGGATCTCCATTTGAATTCTGGTTGTTTTTTTTTTTCTTTAGTTTTATAAAGTAAGTCTTTGGTAGTTTGATGGTGTGACATTGAATAAATAATTTAGGTAGTATTTTCATTTTTATTGACTCCTATCCATGAGCAACTGATATTTTCTAATTATTTAGGTCTGTCTTTATTTCTGTAAACAGTAGTTTACACTTATATTTATATAATTCTTGTGTTTATCGTGGTGGTAGATTCCTAATTATTTCATATAGTCTAGTTATTTTAAATAAGATTTCTTTTTTTATCGCTTCCCACTGGTTTTTTTTTTTCTGTATTACATAGACATCCTAATGATGTGGGTGGATGTTTTATATTCTGCTAAAGTTACTAATTAGTTCAATTAGTTTCTAATTTACTTTCTAAGGTTATCTGCAAAAAGTAACAATTTTGTTTCTTCATTCCTATTAGTTTTATGGTTATAGCCAGTATTAATAGTACTATGTCAAACAGAAATGGTGACAATGGATATCTTTGTTTCACCTTTAATTTTTTGGAAAGTATTCTAGTTTATCTCCATTTTATATGATGGTAACTCTTGGTTTTAGATATATACTAACTACCTTTTAAAAAAAGGTCCATTATTCCCATGTTTTGAAATAGAAATGGGTATTTTATTTTGTCAAAAGCTTTTCTGCATCTATTCATATAATCATAATTTTTGTTGATTTTATTAATAAACAAAATCTGATTAATATTTGTTATTATTATTTATTACTAATGTAGTTAATTAAGCTTATAGATTTCCTAATATTAAACCAACCTTGCATTTCTGGTATAAATTCAACATGATTATAGTTATATGTTATTTTAGCTTTTTTACTAATATTTTATTTAAACTTTTTACATCAATGCTCATTAGGGATATTGGTCTGCAGTTTTCTTTTTCAGTTTTGACTCTCCCTGGTTTATGTATTAAGATCATATTTGTGTCACAACAAGAATTTGGTAGGCTCTCTTCTTTTACTATTTTTTCCCAAACAGTTTGTATAACTTTGGAATTAAAATTTTTTGAATGGTTGATATAATTCACTTGTGAATAAGTCTGGTCCTGGAGTTTTTTTCGCTTTCAAGTTCATTGTTCCATTTCTTCCTTTGAAATTGGATTAAATTCTTCATTTCCTGTTCTGTTATTGTGGGTATCATATTTTTGTAAATATCAATTTATTTCATTTAAGTTGTCAGTTTTATTGGCATACTCTAGGGCAAAATAGTTTCTAATAATATCCTTTATTCTTCCATTGTGAATTCTCCTTTTTCATTTTGAATACTGGTAAAAATTAGCTTAATGCTTCATCTTTTTAAAGTGACTCAATTCTCATCTACATAAACTGAAGTAATTACTTCTGCGTAACTTCTATTTGCCACATTCAGTAAACTAAATACTTGGTGATCTGAACACGAATGCTGACCTTTATGTTTGGCTAATCCATTGCAGAGAAGATGATTTTCTATGACATGATAAAGGAAACGAAAAATTAAATCTTTTGAACAGGTGATTCCTTTTAGGAAGTGATGGGAAGAGGAGTAGCAGACTACTTATTTAAATTAGCCCCTAAAACTGGAGCGTTCTGGCATAGGTAAGCTGGTTTGAAAGCAGCAAAGACTTCCAAGCACAAATTGTATTTATGTATGTGGAAATGGAATAAGTCAGCAATAATCTAGGTAATGACAATACGGTTTGTCCAGTTTCTCAGCTTATCCTCCTTTGCATGCTTTATCTTTTCTTACTATTGTTCCAGGTTCCTAATCATGAGACAATATTTCATACCTGAATTTGCATGATTTATGTAATTTCAAAATTGCATGGGTTGTCTCGAAATTGGGAACCTTGAAGAGTGGAGACAGCAAAGGCTGCAGTGTATTATCAACAATGACTTGCACACAAGACATGACATAAAAGGTATCAGCAAATATAGGTGTGACTGGATGTGGAGGTTGGCCATTCATGAAGCATGAGTGGGAGATACCACAAGGACAGCCTGAGAACTACACTGGTGCCCACAAACTAGAAAAAGAATCAGAAGAGGGCTTTTAGAATGCTGAGGGTGGTTTTATGGAGAGATATGAATGGAAATCACACAGGCTGGAGAAGCCATGGACAGACTGTAACCTATATTGGCAGATCATGGGTCCATCAATGTCTTTCTTTGCCTCTATAGTCTCTCTGTCTCTCTTTTCGTAGGTACGTAATAAAATTTACATATATTATATATACACACATACATACACACTTTTATATATGTATATATGATTGTCTAAGTTTTCAGTCAGGCATATATAAATGTTACTATTCTATGTTATTTAAGATCAAACAAATGAAGTTATCTCCAGTCTCCAAAATCAAATATCAGGCATTTAAAAGAACTTTAGCTTAGCCAGTGCACATCTGGTATTTTAAACAGGAAAATATTGGTTCTCCTGAAATTCTAGATACACGAGTTAGAAAACTGAGCTAGGGAGGAACTTCCATTTCTCATTTAGAGATTCAACATATACAACACTTAAAAGGATTTCTGAGTGCAGTTAAATTACTTCTGAATCACTAGAAGGGCTTTCATGATATTTAAAAAGTAGCAATTCAATGAAAAGTGGGCTCTTAACTTCATTTCTTCATTTACCATTCCTCAGGACACATGGCCTACCAACCTGAGAAACAGTTTATTAGGTAAGACCAGAGAGTGAGTATATATATAAAAAATTATAACTGCAAAGCTGGCAAATTTGATTTTTTTAATAGAATAGAGATAAGGTGCTGTAAGGAAATGTTTATCAAGTTACCCCTCAGTGCTCTGATTCTATTAGTAAATTAAAAATTTATGCAGGTACCAATTTACTTAGTAATTGGACTGATGAAATAAACCTCCAAGTTATTGTTTTATTATCATTAAATAAAAAATTCATATTTTGAGCTCTGAAGTCTTTGTATCTATATGATAAAATCTTGAAATGTATATGGTGATGTAAGGTTTGTAAAACCCTTTCCTCCCAACAACTCAGACCCCATTTTACAGATGAGGACACAGAGGCTGTGGAGCCAGGACTCAATTGGCAGTCTCCTGACGACAAGATCGGAGGTTTTCCCACTATACTAAGCTGCTTCTTAACTATATTTGAGGAGAAACATAACCTGTTCAGATGTTTGGCATCTAATGAGGCCAAAGAAGAGCTCACTTTGAGGAGACATTCCTAGCACAGACAGGAATGTAATCTCTCTATGAGACTTGACTAATTGGCTTTTGCCAAGAGTTTCTTTGACACTATTTGGAAAACAGCTACAAAGGTCCAGAAAGGTTTTGGGGAAAGCCCTTAAGCCCGACAGCCTCTGTGTCTTCTGTAGGATGGTGCCAACAGAGTCATGACTGAGATGATTCCTAATCCTGACAAGCCTAACAGTCATATCGTCATGAATTTAGAATGTCACAAGATGAGTCTGCCTCCAAATGAAGCCCAAAATTGTGCTCCCCAACCTTGAGTGTTTAAAAATGATTTCTAACAGTGCCCCCAGTTCTTGCTGCCGATGAACGTTTGTGTGACTTACATTTTCACATCTAATACTACAGAAGCTTTGGCTTGCCAGGATGGTCCCCTTTCCCATTGTCACTTTTTGAGGCTCACAGCTGTGCCCTACAGTGTAGACCCAGGAGGAAAGCTCCACTTTCCAGATCTAACTGGAATGATCTGGTAAACCTGCCATGCAACTGGATTTAAGCCTCTGACTCATTGGGCTGGGAGAGAGGCCAAAGGTTCAGGAGGGCACTATGGACCTGTAGGGTCCTGGGCACAAAGGGATGGCTTCATTTCTCCTGTAGGGGAAGGAGTGGAACAGGGAGGGGAGGCCGAAAAGCTACAGAGGTTCAGGGAGGAGGCAGGTATCTAATCTCTGGTGGCCGCCCTGTGCAAAGACATCCATGGGATGTTTTCTGAAGGACCATTTTCTGCCCTGGGAAGGATCTGCTTCAGATTTTTCAGATTCTGCCACATATATGGGTCTCTTTGCAATGGGCAGAGATGGATGTCACGTGTCAGGGGGTTAAGGAACTTTGAGGGAAGCTATCTTGATTAATATTTTGCGTAATTAATCCTGAACAAGAGCTGAAACCATTTATTGTGTTTAATTCAACTTTTATAAGTTATTTTGTCCATGACTCCAAGCAGATTAGCATAGCTGAGCTGATATAGTATTGGCCTCCAACGCAGAATACGTGTTTTGAGTTCTGCCTTTATCTCTGATTATGTAAGCTTGGATACATCATTTAACCTCTTTTTCCGTGACCTAGTTTCTTTCTGTAAAATGACGGTAACAGAGATACCTGCTTACCATATGGAGATAAGGGCATGTATAAACTTTTTGAGATCTTTGTATAAGTAATATTATATCCAATTTCAGAAAATATTTATTAAGCACCTATTATGTACAAAAGAACAACAGCTGGCACTGGAGATACAAATTTGAAACAAACAAACCAACGCCAGTCCCCGTCCTCAAGAATCTCCTAATCTGATAAACTTTAAATGAACCCATGGTCAAATAGTGTAGCCTTCTTAAGTCAATATGCGATACACCGCGTACCTGAACTGAGTTGAGGTGACAGTATCCATTCAATGGAAATCTGATGACATGCGTTGAGTCGTGATTCCAACCTGCGTTGACCGAATTACACATCACATCTCCAATTTCTGGGAACACCTCTTCTATCAAAGATTTATCACCACTGAGCGTAATCCTCTCTCCGAGGTCTGGGGCAACTCGTACCACTAAGCATTCACAGGGTCTAGAAAAGCGACCATTTTCCCGATCCTGTTTCCATCTTTCCATCTCCATTAACATGGGTTGAAGCTGAAAGTACTTTGCCTCTTCATATAATAAAGTGTAGTCCTGGGAAAGAAGAGAAGGGTTTGGGGAAGAGATATTTTATTGTACTAAACTGTAATGAACAGTATGGCAAACTAAGAGCATTAAAAAAAACAAACACCTGCCTCTGTATAAAAACATCACTTTTTACTTTTGCTGTTGCACATTTTGTTGACTAGACTTTTAAATGAAATCATCTACATCTTTTTCTCATATTTCAAGTTTGCAAAGGCTAAAATAATTTCATGCAACCCAGAGTTAGCCTGCACAAAGTATGTACAGCATAATGAAAGGGTCAACGCCTTTGGGATAGTTTCATAGTCTGCATAATGACAAACACAAGGTAGGAAAACCTGTTTTAGCATGTAAAGAATTTAGAAAAGAGAGATTTTACAGATACAGATGTGTGTTCTGCTCTAAGAAAACTCAACGTGCCCTAAGTTAGAATGTACAAAACCGATACAATTGGGGAGATTTTTCAATTTAAGTAATAAGCCCTCTAATGCATTTTAAATTTCATTAGATTGACAAGAATATGATTTATGTTCAAAGTTCAGAGAAAAACCTATTGTGTAAAGTAAGGCACACCTGTAGGAAGAGATCTACTTTGCCATTCTTAATGAGAAAGCCTGCGCCTCCTGCCAACTCAGTGGTGGTGTGGCAAAATGAGATCACTGAGCTGACAGGTCAGAACAACATCAGGCCTCTTCATCCCATCTGGGCACAAGGCAAGCAAATACGTACTGGGGGAGGTGGGGGGAGAAGAGGAAGGAATTCTCAAGTGTTTGTGAACAGGAAGCCCATTTAGATTTTTTTACATAATTTTGTCTCTTGAAAAAAAAAAGAATTGATATTGATTTTAAAAATTATTCTAGCAAAAAGGTATTAATTAAAAATAAACACCCCAGAAGAGAGGGTGGATAGAGACAAAAAAGGAATGAGGAGGGAGAGTAGAAACAAGGTCAATGTTGTGTTTGATGGTAGCTATAGCCACAACCATCAGGGTGGGAGATGAGGGACAACCTGCCCAGGCATGTTCACGGTGAAAGTTTCCACCTTCGGGCATGGTCACTGCACAGTCCATGCAATGGCCTGGGGCTGCCAGGATGATTGAAATCTTTTTGGCCCAAGTGCTGATCATCCAAAAGGCCTTTATTATTTGGCATGTCCAATGCTGGAGTATATGGAGGAGAGGATGGAGATGAGTGAATTGTTTTTATTTTATTTTATTTTTGATTTGCCCTTTTGCTTTTGAGTCGATCAGAAACAGAATTACCCCAGGGCTTTAAAGGGAAAGCGGTGCTAGGAAAGCTCTTTTTCAGCATTTTACTCACACTATTTTACATGATTATAAGTCATAAAATAAGAGTTGCATGAAATGAGAAACTTTTACCAACTAAAAGGCAAGGGAAGGCGTCAGTCTCAAAACAGACGCGAATGGTAGCAGTAACTTTTATTTCTTCTCTTGCCCCATCATTTCCTAGCCAAATACCTTTAATTCCTATAATCTTTCCCCACATGACATGGCTTGCAGACCCTTCACCAACCTGGTTGCCTTTTTTCTGAACTAATTCAGTTTGTCAATGTTCTTCCTGAAATATAGCACTCTCAAAATTATTTATAGCAATATTCTCTGTGCTAGCAAAACCATGGAAGTAAAATGGTGCCTATTATTTGGACAATGGATGAACAAACTGTGGTATACAAATGCAATGGAATATTGCACCCTAAGAAATGACGAGAATGAAGAGTTCAGAACTGAATGAATGAATGCATAAGCATTTATTAAAGGCTTACTCTGTTCAAAGCTAAATGCTGGGGATACAGATCGAAAAGTAAGATGGTTCCTGTTTCCCAGGAGCTTACTTCTAATGGGAGTGACATCACATAGAGAAGGTTTCACTTACAAATCAGATAACTGGAAGTGCTGCCCCTCCCATGCTCTTGGGCTTACTTGCCATTCATAAGATTTGTATGAACTTATGCAGAGTAAACAGAACCAAGGGACACAAAAATGTGAAAGGAACATTGAAAGGCATTGGAACTCTGATCAGTGCAATGACCTAACTTGCCTGCTGCAGACTGATGGTCCATAAGGCATGTGTTAACAGATGTGGCCAATGCTAGCGCAGGTTTTGCTTCACTAGAACTTCTCTGTTGGGAAGTGGAAGTGATACCAAACAAAAAACTATCAATAAAACATTTTTTAAAAAAGATAACCCCCAGACACAAACAGGATAGTGGCTTACAAGGGCTACTGCCCAGGTTTACAGTACTCAAAAATGGAAAACACTGGGGGCAGTGATGGAGGTGGCATTCTGAGCTGAGCTAGGGTTGGGCAACCAATAGGATTCCAACTCAGATCCTAAGAGAAAGGGCATCAATCATCTCTCTAAGTGGGTCTTATGAACTTCCTGGAGCCTGGGCTACCCTCTCTTTTATGACAACAGTTAAGTATTGACTTAGATAAATTTCTCCCTTATTAGAAAAGACTCCAGGTACCAAAAGGATTTAAAAATGGAAAGTCATAACAAAGTGAAGATATACACTTCTGCTCATTTTTCCTGTTTCTGTGAGATTTAATTTCATGGAATGGCGTGGGAGGCTCAGATGCTAGCCCTCTGGAAAGGTCATGTTTTTCTAGAACACAGAATCTTAGGCAGGGAAAGAACCCTGGAAGTCCATTCAGTCCTATCTCGTGCAGGAGTCCCATCTCTAACATACCCAGGAGGTGTTCATTCAGCCTCTACTTGAGCATTTTTCGTGATGAGAAGCTTATTACTTCCAGATAAATTCAACAAATATTTAATAACCCACACTATAATATACTTAAAGCATACATACACAGAGTGTGTGAAGTACATATGTTAATATACTGTGCTGGATAGCTAGAAAGACAAATAAAACATGATTCCTGCTTTCAAGCTAATGGAGCAGCTAAGATAATATGTACCACCTCTATCCCTCCATGTATGTACATACATACACCTACAGCTACAAAACAAAATGGAATGCGATAAATACATAAAGATGCAAAATGCTAGGAGAATTTAGAGGCAGGGGCACAAGGAAGATCACTTCATTTTTGCACAGACTTATTGGCTAAAAATGCTTCCTCATTTTAGGCCAAAGTCTGTTTTCCTTTAACTTTCATCCACTAGTCCTACTTCTGCCTTCTGTAGCTCTAGTCTTGTTTAGTCTATTAGTTGTGACTGACTCTCTGTGATCCCATTTGGGGTTTTCTTGGCAGAGATACTAGAGTGGTTTGCCACTGCCTTCTTCAGCTCATTTTACAGTTGAGGAAACTGAGGCAAACAGGGTGACGTGACTTGCCCAGACAGTAAGTGTTTAAGGCTGGATTTGAACTCAGGTCCTCCTGACTCCAGTCCTGGCATTCTATCCACTGCCCCATATGGCATGGGAGGTTCAGATGCCTTCTATAACTACACAAAACAAATCTAATCTTTTAACCATGTGATGCCCCTTAAAATATTTGAAGATGGCTATGATGTCTTTGTGTCTTCTCCTCCCAAAGTTAAACAGTGACTTGTCACTCTCCTTCAGGATATACTCTAGTTTGCCAATGTCCCTCTTAAAGTGTGTCACCAGGAAGTGAAAGCAGCGCTCCAGATGAGGTGCATGAAGTCTGAGCAGTGCAGGGTAGGATGAAAGTATTATCTCCCTTGATCTTGACATCATACTTTTATTAATTGAACCTAAGAGTGTATTAGCTATTTTGGCAGCCACATCACACTGGTGACTCATATTGAAATTGTAGTCAATGTATGCCCTTGAGTCTTTTTCACATTGATGTTAAGCCAGGTCGCTCCCATTTTGTACTCGCAGAGTTGGTTTTTCAAACTCAAGTGCAAGACATTACATTTATCTTATTTTAATTTCCTCTAGTTAGCTTCACCCCTGTATTTCAAGCCTGTCAACAGCATTTTGATTCTGTCATCTGATGCATTAGCCATCCCTCTTAGCTTTGTGTCATCTGCAAATATGATGAAATGATGCCCTCTCAGTCTTCATCCAAGTCATTGATAAAAGTGTTGAATAGGACAGGACCAATTACAGGGCCCTTTGACATGCCACTAGACTTTCCTCCAGCGTAATATCAATCCACTATGAACCTTCTATGGATACAGTTGTTCAATCAGCTACGAATAAATCTGTATTATCATATTACCTATATTTTTCCATCATGTGAACAAACATATAATGGGAATTTTTGTAAATGGTAAATGGTAAATGTAAATGGTAAATTGTAAATGTAAATGGTAAAATTCAGGTACACACCTACTTCATTTCCCTCAGGGCAGCTAGGTGGTACAGTGGATAGAGCACTGGGCTTGGAGTCAGGAAGACCTAAGTTCAAATCCAGCCTCAGACATGTACTAGCTGTGTGACCCTGCAAAAGTCATTTGACCCCTATTTGCCTCAGTTCCTTATCTGTAAAATGGGGATGCACTGGAAAAGAAAATGACAAACCACTCCAGTATCTCTGCCAAGAAAACCCGAAGCACAAAGTCCGAGGGATAACACAGAGTCAGACATGACTGAATGACTGAACAACAAAACTGCATTTCCTTCCCTATGGATCAGTCTAATAATTTCATAAAAAATCCAAATGATAACCTTTCTAAACAGAACTATTTATAGTTGCTCTATCTGTAATAGTAAACGATTGTGAACAACCAATCCCTCCAATAGTTAGAGAATGGATGAATAAATGATGACATAGTAATGATACAGCATTACTCTATCAATGTGTGGATAGAAAACTGGACTTGGAGTCAGGAAAACTTGGATTTAAGTCCTGCCTTTGGAACATATTATACTATCTGGCTGTGTGAGCCTGGGGAAGTGTGACCTGGAGAAGGAGCTTGACTTCACTGTGCCCCCAGCCCATTGTCTAAGACTATGAGCTATAGAACAGTTGTGAATCTGTTTTGTAGAGGAAGTTTTCTCACTAGGACTTCCCTAGACCAATGAAAATAACCAAAGCAATCCAAAAAAATTTGATGTAATGGAATATCATGGTATCATAAATAATAATAAATACTGACATGCAAATACAGAGAAACCTATATGGGATAATACGATGTGAAGTCAGCAGAACTAGAATGGAATAAACATGGACTATAACTCTATGTTACAACTGACTGCATGTACCAGTGGTCTTCGTTCTCCTTCCAGTAGTAGCAGTATTATGAGATAAGTCCAGGGGACCTCTGATCTTTAGCCTTCTACCATCCATCTACACTATATGTATCTTGTATATGCCTGGTTCTTTACATGTTGTTTTCACTATTAAATGTAAACTTCTTGAAGGCGGGGGCTGTTTTTGCCTTTCTTTGTATCCGTGTCACTTAGCCCCAGCACACAGAAATACCACTGACTATAGTACAAGTGATTTTGTCATTGTGGGAAATTCCTCTGCTGATGCAGACTGCAATTTATTGTCACTCAGGCGAGTCTTTGGGAATTTTCTGAGGCTCAGAGAGATTGGGGAGTTAGTGTCAGAGATGGGATTTGAATCCTGACTTTTAGGTATAATACTCTAGCCAATAGGCCATGCCTTCTCTCTCACCATAAATAAGAAGACAAGAAAGAAAGAAGGAAAACAAGGCCAGAGGTGATGGCGTTTTGGAGAGGCTTGACAAGGAACCATACTGATTGGGTATTTGTAAATTCAATTGGTTCTGCTTTTTTAAAGGCTAAGGGGCTTGTGTATGATTTTCCCCTTTGAGATGTTTGGTTTTTTTGTTGACAGTTATTAAATTGATAACAAAACTTTTTAATGGAAATGAATCCAGTTTGTCATGATTTACTCTTACAGAACCCATGATATCTCCTAGGCAATGAGGAAAGACTGAGTAGATATGAGAACTCTACATTTTCAATATGAAGAAAGACTCAAAACAGGACTTCACTGGGACCCTCAGGAAGCCTCAACTCGCTCTGGATGTTAGCCTCGCTCCCACCATTATTATAGTGAGTGATCCTCTTTCGTGTTCCTCCTTGGTTATTGTAACTCGCACCATCTTCTGAACACATTCTCACCAAATTAGAACCCAGTAGAGATTTTCCCTGCATAGATACATTGGTTTCTTTAGATGACTGCCCTACTTCTTTCTTCTGAGGATCATCTGTGATTATATTATTAGAATTTCATTTTTAGAGTTCTCCTTTACTGAGTCATATTTTTTGGTCATGAGATCATGCTTATTGTTCCTTTGGACTTTTGGAAATATGCTTCCACAGAATCTTGGGTACATGTCTGACTGTGGACTTTAAGAGGGCACAGCTACTTCTTCCCAAGGCTCCAGCTCCTCTCATGTCACTGGCCAGTTCTTTCTCCTTTCTGATTAAAAGTAAGTCCAGCTTAGCAGTTGCCCTTCTGGTTTCTCCTAGCTTCCTAGTGAGATTGTCTGTGAGGTTAAGTGAACAATTTATTAGAAAGCCTGACTTAGCAGGATGAGTTTTCCAATAGATTTTTTTTGTGGCTAGTCAGAGGTCCATCTATCATCTTCACCCTAAAAGTGGACTACTCCCCTGAACTTCTGTCCCCATGGTCCCTTCTTCTAATTAGGTGGTTCCAACTCCCTGACCCTAAATTAACATTTTTAAAATGCAATTTTATTTTCAGTTTTCAATTCTTTCCCTCCTCTTCCCCTATACAGAGAAAGCAAGAAAAACAAAACCTATTACAAATATGTATAGTCAAGCAAAACAAATTCCCACATTGAACATGTCCAAGAAAAAAAAAAAAGCTCACTCTGCACCCTCAGTCCATCACTTTCACCTGGAGGTGGGTGGCATGGAGCATGTTTCATCAGGAATCTTCAGGAACTGTAGCTGATTCTTGTGTTGATTAGAGTTCTAAAGTCTTTTAAAGTTGTATGCCTTTACAATGTCATTGTTATTGTATAAAATGCAGAACCTCCATTTTAAGGAAAATGCCCAGGTCAGCCATGTCTTTATTCTTCTTCAGGTTTCACTCCAAAGAGCAGGTACCTCCTCCTCATCCCCTGCCTTCACTCCCCGCCCTCTCTTTCCAGCTCCCCCTTTCAGCTTCCTTTTATGTACTGTCTTCATTAGAAGAATGGAAGCTTGTTGAGGGCTTGGATTATCTTTTTATTTGTATTTGTAATCTAAGCACTTAGCATAGATTTTGGAATATGTTATTTGCTTAATAGACGCTTGTTGATTTGACTGTAGTATCTATCCTTCCCTTTGTCCAATTAAAGGCTATCATGTTATTCTGAATATACATGTAATCACTGAGGCTCAGTTCACTTCACACCTGGATATTTTAATATGTAAACCAGAGAATGTATTAATTCTAAAGCAGGGATTCTTATCCTTTTTTTCTGTCATGTATCCTTTTGACAGTCTGGTAAAACCTATGGATATTATCTCAGGATAATTATGTGTAAATGCATTAAAAAATTCATTGGATTGCAAAAGAAACCAACTATATTGAAATACAGTTGTCAAAATGTTAAAAAAAAAAGTTCATGGACTCCAGGTTAAGAACTCCTGGCCCAGGGTATTATTTTCTAAAATGAGGTTCTTGGTTTTAAAACAGTTTAGGTAGGGCTCATAAAGGTTAAACAAACAAACAAACAAACAAGGACTTAGTCTTAGAAGGACCAAAACCTTAGAGAAATAAATAAAAGAGTTAAATAGAAAATGCTAAGGAAAAAGAGGAAAAATTATGAAGCGTATTCACATTCAAGATATCTATGCAGAAAAGTTTCGGAATGAATAGTCTTCAAAGACATTTCCAAAATGTCCAAAGACAATTAATGGTTGAAAAGGGGAATAAATGGTGGTGGTTTAAATGGCATCTTTAAAGATAAAGTTATTCAGGCTGCTAATTAGGAATCTGGCTCAGATATAGCTTTTATAGAAATGAAATATTAAAGGACGATGGATAATTTACAGACTTAGGCATTTACAGTTTTAATACACTTACTAAATTATTATAGAATTAAATATAAGGAAAATAAAAGTAAGTAATAAAAAAATCCTCCCTTTTTGCCACTCCCCAGCATAATATAATCCCTTAACTTCCAAAATGCCTTGTTCCTTTGTCAGTGTCAGGAGGCAATGAGTGACAAGGAGAAAGTACTTCTTAGAATGTTTAGGGAAGGGCAAAAAGAGGATTTACATGTTTTTTTCTAGACTCAAAACTATCTTGAATATCCAGGGAATATTACTATTCAGTTCTCAGCTACTGTTGTTTAGTGACCCAGAATATCTCTTACCCTCAAATGATCGTTCTAGAAACATTCAACTTCTTCATCATCATCATCATCATCATCATCATCAATCATCATCATCACTAGCATTTGTATAGTGTTTTAAGGTTTACATAGCACTTTATATAAGTTATCTCATCTGGCCCTATGAGGTAAGTGCTATTATTATTCCCATTTACAGTTGAAGAAACTGAAGCTAAGAAAGTTGAAGTGACTTGTCCAGGATCACCTAGCTAATAAGTATGTGAGGCAGGATTTGAATGCTGGTCTTCCAGACTCTTAAGTTCAGCACTTTATCCACTGCATCACTCAGCAGTCAGAAGATATGTTGTACTGAAATTTAATGCTATTAATACCTAGGGGACAAGAAAACTATCTCAAGCATTAGGCTTTATGTCACTTAAAAAAAACCCCATAGACTATAGATAAATTCTAAGCCAATTTAAAAGGTTTGTTCTGTACAAAGAATTAGTATATGATCTAGGAGAAAGGGCCTTAAAATAGGGCCTTTGTATGTGGATGAGGAGGTTATCTGTCTGGGTTCTAAAGATCTCCAGGGAGAGATTCCTCAGGAATTTTGTTCCAGGGCTTAACTACAATCAGCAAGTTCCCCTTAGACAGTATCTAATCTAAATTCTCCTTTGCAATTTAAATTCACTGCTCCTAAGTCTCCTTTGCAGGATCATCATCATTCCCATCCCACCCCATATGAAGAAATGTATCCCAGGCCTCTCTTTGTACTGAGCCCTCCTGCTTTCACTCTGTATTCTCTTTCTTGACCATGTCCTTAGCTCATGTCGATGTAGATGACTCTCAAATCCCTCCCTACTTCTCTCCTGGGCTCTGTTTCTGCATCTTTAATTGCCTGCAAATATATCCCATTTAGATGTCCCACAGGCATCTTAAACTCAACATGTCCAAAATAGAATTCATTATTTTCCCTTTTCTAAATCCCCAAACTCCTTCAAACTCCACCCCCCCCCTTATTTTATGGTGAGCACCACTATTTTTCTAGCTACCCAAGATCACAACCTAGGAATGATTCTCAGTTCTTGACTCTCATTCACCCCGTTGCTACCACCTGCCCCCCCAGGTCCCAAATCTTGTTGATTTCACCTCCTCAATAATGTCCCCTTCTTCCACTCACACCACAACTACCCTAGGTTAGGCCCTCATTATCTGTCACTTGCCTTCTAGTTGGTCTTTGCCATCTCCAAGCTATATATTGGCAGACAGACAGAGCTATCTCTCCTGGTTCAAGGCTTCAGGGCTTTGTCTCTAGGATAAAATAAAACTCTTCCCTTTGATGGTCAAAGACTCAGAATGTAGCTCCAGCCTATCTTTTCAGACTGATTACACATTCCTCCTCCTCACACATTTCTCTGCCCTATCTGTGGTTCCCAGGTCCCACCTTGGAGCTTTTTGTACCAGTAGTCCCCATGCCTGCAATGCGCTCTCCTAGCTATCGCCAAGACACAGTTCGACATATCCTTCAAGAGACCTTTCCTGATTCCCCTGGTTGTGGAAATCACCTTGTACTGATTTTTTATGTATTCTGTATTTACTGATCTGTGAACATGTTATGTTGTTTCCTGCCCCCCGGGAGAGTAAGAACTGTTTCAAAGTTGTATCTGTATCCCCAGGGCCTAGCCCAGTACTTGCTATACAGTAGGGGATTAATATATTGTCTGATTGACTGATTAACTGGGGCCTTGCCATAGCTTTGCTCATGCTGAAGGACTGACTTGAAGGTAGCTTGTGATAAGATCCTTTGGTATTTCAGTAACTAAACCTGCTAAGATGTGGTCTATGTCTGGCTTGCCTTATACTGGATATGCAAAACAGAAAATATTTTGAGGTTCTAATGTGCTTTCTTTTACTGTCCTAAATGTGGTGGTCTATATTTAACACATCTTGGCTTCATTTTTGACAACTTGTGGGAGTATATCTGAATTCTAATTCAGTTGTCCTAGTCACAGGACTGATGACTCTAACTTAGTCATCCTCAAACTTAATGATTCGATTTAATTCAATCAACATATTAAGTTCCTACATAGTAGGCGCAAGGTGCTGGGCTCTACTCTGAGGATATAAAGTTGAAGAATGAGGCAGGGCCTGCCTTCAAAGGGCTTAGAGACTATCTTGTCAATACTGAAGTGCTATAAATGGATCATTGGGAGGCAGCACAACACCACATGTATGGTGATGGACCTGCAGGCAGGAAGACAGATCCTACTTTAGATACGTACTAGTTGCGTTATCCTGGGCAAGCCACTTTACACGAGCCTCAGCTTCCTCAGCTGTCAAAATGGAGATAATAAGGGTACCTATGCTTCCCCTCTGTGAGGACCAAATGATAGTAATGTAGGTAAAGTGCCTTGCAAAGGCACCTTTAAAGCAGCTTGAGTGTTGACTACGATATGCTTTCAGAAGAAATCTGATCCCAAAATACACCGAAAACAAGGAATTCCAAAACTTTCCTCTCACCACTTCAAAACACATTACATGTCTATACTGTCTGCAGTTTAACACATAAATCTCACCTTAAAATCATCCGGAATGAGTAGTTTTGATGTTCGTAGAAAATTTAGTATATATCTGAACATCTGTCCATCTCTGTCAATGAAATAATGCTGTTTGAGACTGTCCAAAACAATTGGCTCCGTGCCATCAAAAAGTCTTCCAATTCTGCAGTGGAAAAGAGTGAATGAACAGAGAGGTCAGAATTACAATCAATATTCCATTCAGCCATTGAGACTGAAAGCCACAGATTTCGATCATTCTAAAAAAGGAGGAGAGGCCATGTGGGGGGAGTGTTTGGAGAGCTGGCCTTGGAGTCAGGTGGGACTTGCCTCTGAAATACATAATGGCTGGATGACCCTCAGAAAGTCACTTATATCTCTCAGTGCCCTCAAGCAACTGTCAAAGTGTAAGAGTAGAGAAAGGGCTGATGTGGAGGAGGGGCTGACTGGTAGAAGGAGTTTCCTTATCAGGGAGGAATGAAATCTATGTTGAAGAAATCACAAATCTAGACCAAAAAAAAAAAAAAAAGTCCAGATGGTCACAGAGCTAAGCTTGACACTCGAGCAGTTACGGTGACAGAGACATGCAGGTCTTTACTAGGGAAACAACTCAGGAAAAGACAACTGAAAGCTTCCACCTCTAAAGAGAACACTCTGATAGCTCTTGTGGCAAGATGCTGTGTCAGCACTGGAGAAACGTGGGTATCCCTGTGGATCTTAAAACCAGTAGGAAGCCGTCCGAATTATTTGTTTTATTTTTGTATGAACAATTCATTTTCATCCAACAAACATTACTAAATGCTTATTATATTTTCTAGACACTAGAGAATGCAAAGATGAAAAATGACAAAGTCCGTATTCTCACGGAGTTGCATCCAAATAAGTATAAGGCAAAGCAGAACGTGGCAACAGGAGATCCAGAGAAAGGCTTGTAGGAAATCATAAGAGGTAAGAGAGAACAGTTTTAGCTTAGAAGGATCAGAAAAGCCTCCATGGAAGACAGAGCAACTAAGCTGGGCCTTGAAGGAAGAGGAGGATTGTGACAGATGGACAGGTGGGAGTGTATTCCTAACAACCTATGTAAATGAATAGGAGGGGGCAGAGTGAGATCAGTGAACATCAAATAGCCCAGACTGGTTAAAACAATAATGGAGGGGGGGGTGCGGCAGGCACAGCTAGGTGGCGCAGTGGATAGAGCTCCAGCCTTGGAGTCAGGAGGACCTGAGTTCAAGTATGGCCTCAGACACTTGACCCTGGGCAAGTCACTTAACCCTATTGCCTAGCCAAAAAGCAAAAAACAACAAACAAACAAAAAAAACTACTAATGCAGGAAGAGGAATCATGTGAAATAAGTGAGGAAAGGTAGGTTGGAGCCTGACTGCATAGAGACCCAGCCTTCGCTTTCACTCACTTCTTGATCCCTTGTAATTAAAGAGCCATTTTAAAAAAATGGGAAAGAAATCACTAGTCTTCAAGAAATTTGCTTCCAGGGGGCTCTAAGGACAAAGCATTGCCTGGAGCCTATCATCTACATTCAAAATTTTTTCAGAAGGAAGAAAAATAAAAATATCTCTGGCACAAAGGCACCTGGTCCAACTTTTTATACACTAACTCGAATGCATCCTTTTGTTCTGACTAGCTAGAAGAGGTGATGGCAAGAAAATATTTAATGAGTCATTAAAAATTCCCAGGAGATGCCAAGTACTAAGGGCATGATTATTGTAATGGAACATAAAGAACCTGATCCATTCTAAGGTGGGAACTGCTATAGGTCATTTTACTTTTTTCTTCTTTTTCCCCCATTTGTTGGGATAGGGAAAGGAATAGGCATTTATATAGCACCTACTATGTGCTAGGCACTGTGCTAAGCACTTTACAAATATCTCATTTGATCCTTGTAACAACCTTGGGAGGTAGATGCTGTGATTTTCCCCATTTTACAGTAAAGGAAACTGAGGCAAACAGTTTAAGTGACTTGCTTAGTGTCACCAACGCAGTTAAGTATCTGAGGCCCACATCTGAACTCAAGTCTTCCTGATTCTAAGCCCAGTACTCTATTCACTGCACTACTCCCTGTCTCTATGAAAACAAATCTACAATTTCAATATGTGTCCGATGAATGTAAAATGAGCACACCTGTCCTGTGTAGGAGAGTCTGCCTGAATGATAGTATGGTAATTCATTCTCTTAAAGTTTTTATGTAATTTTTTTTATATAACCTTCATTTCCAAATATATCTTTCCCTCCATCTCCCAGACAGCTATCCCTTGTAACAAAGAAGAAAAAAAAACCAGTTGGGTAAAATTAATCAACATATCAACAAAATCTGACAAGACATGCAATATGGGTATAACAGGTGCACTCAGACTCCCCCAGTTTTGCAAAGAAGGAAGGGAAGGGTATTTTCTTATCTTTTCTCCAATCAGTCTTGATCATTGTGAAGTACTTCAACTTTGGAAAAATAAATTTACATTTGCTTTCTAAGAAGTGTCTACAAAGGACTTCATTTTCTATTGCAACTCTCTAAGACCATAAGCTGCTGAGCTGGTCTAAAAGGGGATTTCCTTTCCTGGAGTTCCCTACACCGATGTCTGCATTTCAGAATCTTTAGCCTCCCTTGAAGTTTAGCTTAAGGGCCACTTCTTACATGAGGTCCTTTCCCAGAATCTTACCAGATTCCAGAGCCTTCTTCCCAAAATTACCATGTATTTTTAAAAATAAATTTTTGGGGATCTACTTATATGAATATGTGTTATTTCCATCAACAGCATATAAACTCCTTGAGAGCAGGAATTGTTTCATTTTTGTCTCTGTATTCCAGTGCCCAGAACAGTCCCTGGAACATAACTGGTGCCTGTGAAAAGCTTGCTGATTGATCTTAAGGGACTATTTTGTTATCTACTATATGCTAGTATCAATGATTTAGTTCTCTTTTAAGAAGAGGTAAAGATAGGTCCTTAAAGAAAATTACTGCTCACTGGCAAAAATCACCATTCCAAACATTTAGGAGAACAGGTAAGGTCCAAAGCAAATGACTGACACAAGAGGGTGTGCCAGGTGAATGACCCAGGGGAGTATGTATGACTCAGGGAGTGGTTCTGGGAAGGCTGCAGCTAGAAAACAACTTTATGGATGGGAGAATAGAAAGAAGAATGTTAGTGGTGAGGTTAACTTGTCCGTCTTGAACTTTTTGTACACTGTGGCTACGTTACTTCATACAGCAACATCATTTGAACTCCATTTAGAAAATCAAGGGGGAAAATGACCTTGTTCTAGCAAATTTGAAATAGATGGAGTTTGAAGCATCTTCACGTCAGATTCATCCTGAAGTGAGAAAAAAGCAAAGAAAACAGCAGGAGGTAAATATAGATAGATGCTGCATGTTGTGAAGGTTGGCTGAGATTATAGATTGTACAAAAACAACCATTTCACTAAAGAAAGATTTGGAAGTAGCAGATGGAGATAACTGGAATTGCAAGTGAGGCAGAACCATTAACTATAATAAAAGATAACAAGCTGATCACCGGGATTTGCTATTACCTATCTGATCAGAAACCACTACAAGAGAAGTTTTATTATTTGTTGCATGCCAGCAAAGTGCTCTGTGCTGTTAAAGACAGGGAAGATGACATGGGTCTTGCCCTAGGGCTTTATTTGATCAATTAAACAGATAAAAGTTTCCCAAATGACAGATTTACCTGGTAGAGGTAAATCAGTGTCAATTTTTGCAGGAGGAAAGCAGAGAAAAACTTTTGCTAGGGGGATGTAACTGAAAAGCTCTAGGCAGGATAGGCATTCGAGGGTAGGGCCTGAATAGAAGTCATGATGGCCAGAAGATGAAGGAGGTCTCCACACACCTTGGCAGGAGAGAAGAAGGGACATCCAGAGGCAGCTAGGTGGAGCAGTGGATAGAGCTCTGGCCTTGGAATCAGGAAGACCTGAGTTCAAATCCAACCTCAGACACATGCCATTTACTAGTTGTGTGACCCTGGGCAAGTTACTTAACCCCAATTGCCTCCCGCCCCAAAAAAGGAAGGGACATCCTGATTCAGTCAACTGGGCTATGTAAAGAGCACTGGGTCAAAGAATGTTTAGGATGGGGTGGGGAACCTGTGGCCTTGAGGCCACATCTTGCCTTCTAGGTCCTTGGGTTCAGCTTTTTGATTGAGTCCAAGCTTTACAGAACAAATCTTTTTATTAAGGGGATTTGTTCTGTGAAGTTTGGATTCAATCAAAGAGCCACACTGGAACCTAGAGGACCACATGGGGCCTTGAGGCTGCAGGATCCCCACCCCTGGTAGGAGAAAAGTAGCAACTTGAAAGGAAGATGATACTGGCAGTGGTTTTTCTTTTTCTTTTTCTTTTTTTTTTTGGCTAGGCAATGGGGTTAAGTGATTTGCCCAGGGTCACACAGCTAGTAAGTGTTATGCGTTGGAGGCCAGATTTGAACTTGGCAGTGGTTTTGCAAAGGCCATTTTACCGGGATCAAAAAAGAGAGTACAATAACGAATTGTACTAGAGATTTTCAACCAATTCTCACTCACTCATTCATTCAACAAATCTTTATAGAATCCTTGTTACCTGCCAGATACTGAGCTAGGGGATGGGGTGGGGGTGGGGAGAGAAAAATTATTAACAGCTGGGAAGGTTTGGGAAGCACTGTACATATATTATCTCATCTGTTCTTCACAACAACCATGTGATGTAGGTGCTGGTTTTATCCCCATTTTCTAGATGAGGAGACTAAGGCTCTGAGAAATGACTTGCCCAGGGATGTACATCTGAAGCTGGTTTTGGAACCAGGGACTTTGGTCTGCAGGTCCCAAGCTTGATCCACAGTCCTCGCTATGCTGGCTGTAAAGAAGGAAGGTTTTGAACTGAGGAAATGAAGAAGCAGGTTAAATTCCAAAAATACACAAGTGGAACTATGTGAATATTTCAGTCTTTTGGATGGGTAGTACAATCTGGGTAAATGGTAGACTGCAGAATTTCCAGTTAGTTGAATGGATAAAGTGGCAAAGTTGAGCTGGCTCTGTTTACTGGGAGAAGTACAAGAAATCAAACGGTGGAGATTTTTCAGCTCTGGCTCTTGAAGGGCACCTGAAATTGAATAGTTCGGATCTGAAGGTACATTACTATTCACTAACGGACCATGCCCAAGGGCCATTCCAAGGAAAGATGATACAATACAGTCGATGTTCTTGTACTTGTTGAACCAAGTCATTATATTGAGGGCCTTCTTAGCTAAGTATTTTTAAGTTTGCAAAAGGAAGATCTATCTTTCTAATGTCTGAAGGTATTTAAAAGGTTTACTATGAAATATATAAGCACATTCAATTGTATCCTTCCCTGTTCTTTTGCAGAGAGTAGGCTCATGTTTCTGGAGTAGCAAGACATGATAGAACCTTGGAGTCTGGACTCATGCAATGGGAAGAACTTTATTTAGCCAGTTTGCTGGGATTCATTTTCTCAGGAATTTCTCTTTAGGGTAGAGAAAGAAGGGGAGGAGAAAGGAAGGGGATAAGGATTTATACAGTGTCTACAATGTATAAAAAATGAAACAGTCCCAGCCTCCATGAAGCTTGCGTTCTATGTGCCAGGAACTGTGCTATGTGTTTTTACAAATATTACCTCATTTGAGTCTCACAACAACCCTGTGAAGTAGGTGCTTTTATTAATACCCACTTTACAGCTGATGAAGTTGAGGCAGACAGAGGATAAGTGACTAGTAAGTATCTGAGGTTAGATTTGAACTTAGGTCTTCCTGACTCCAGGCCCAGACACCTTGGTGCCTCTAGAACCAGGATGCTTTCCCCATGCCTAAAAGCAAATTCAATTGAACAAGCATGTATTTGTGACAAGGCACTGTCACACTGTGTTACCTAGAAACAAAACTGTTAAGTCTGTATCATCCTATTTGCTTGTCTTCTCTTGCTTTTCTTATTTTTTTCTTTTTCACTTCGAAAGAGAGGAAATGTGCTTTAATATACTGGACTTGGAGTTAGAAGAGCTGGGCTCTGGTCTCACCTCTGCTGATTACTAGCCATGTGACCATAGGGGAATTATTTAACTTTATGATCCTCAGTTTTCTCATTTGTAAAATGGGCACAATAATACCAGGCTTCACAGGTTTATTATGAGGTTCAGATGAAATTAAGAACATAAAGTCCTTTGTGACTATAAATTACAACCCAAAGTTGTATTATTATTATTGCCTTTTATTAAACAAACACTTGTTAAGCTCCTACCACATGCCTGGTACTGCAGTAGGTGTTGGAAATACAGAGACCAAAAATGAAATAGTTCTTGCCTTCACGAAGCTTACATTCTATTTCTCTTTCTTGTGACCTCTTCACTTTTTATCAGAGAGCAGGCAGGGAAAACTAAAAGACGTTAAATTAAAGTTTATCTGCTTTACACGTTGCTCCTCAGTCATACCAACACACTGGACACTGACACAGGGTACCAAGACAAGACACTTTTGACATGGCAATTTAGTTCTAGCTATATTACCTGGTTTTTAAAATAAGCTCTTTAATTTTTTTATTCCAGAGTTACATACAGAGTCAACAATTTACCACTTAAGGGGAGATATATAAACACATTGAAATAGAATTTATTTTGTCAATTATGCAAATTCTGGCTTTTCCTTATCAATATTTTTCTCATTACCCTGTATTATTTAAAAAAAAAAAGCTATGGGAGCAGCTAGGTGGTACAGTGGATAATGCACCAGCCCTGGAATTAGGAGGACCTGAGTTCAAATCCAGCCTCAGACACACGACACTTACTAGCTGTGTGACTCTAGGCAAGTCACTTAACCCAATTGCCTTGCCAAAAACAAACAAAAAACAAACAAAAAAACCAGATATGTTGTGAATTATCCATTGTTACTGTAACTGTAATTCATGTTACTAGTTATCCATGATCTATGTTACTGGTCTGAAAACAGGCTACATCCCTGAAGTGAGCTCCCTTTGAAAGAAAATGAAACATATGAATCTAGAAAGGGGCAGCTAGGTGGTGCAGAGGATAGAGTGCAAGGCCTGGAATCAGGAAGACTCATTTTTCTGAGTTCAAATCTGGCCCCTGACACTTATTAGTCATGTGACCCTGGGCAAGTCACTTAACTGTTTGCCTCAGTTTCCTCATCTGTAAAATAAGTTGGAAAAGAAAATGGCAAGCTGCACCAGTATCTTTGCCAAGAAAATCCCAAATCGGATCACAAAGAGTTGGACACAACTGAAACAACTAAATAACAATAACATACACTGGAAAACAACTACACAAAACATTTGGGAAAAATGTTAGTCATTTTGGTTTTCTAAAAGGTTAAAAAAAACTCCAAAACTTCTGCCATCCCAAAATATAAGGCATCATACCAAAGTAAAGGACATCTGGTATCCTTTGACCATTTACCTATTGGACAATGCATCTTGGTCTTATATATTTATGTAATTTTTCTATGTATCTCGGATATGAAGGCTTTCATCTGGTATTTGACACAAAGATTCGTTCCCCCTCAGTAGCCCCTCTCTTCTTTCATTTATGCAAAAGAATTTTAATTTTATGTAATTGAAATGCTCTATTCTGCCATGCTTACCTCCATCTTTTCTTTGGTCAAGAATTGTGATCCTTACCTATTCTGCTCTATTTTTTAAAAAAAATCATGTGACCTTTTCTAATGGCTATGAATCCATTTTGAGCCTTTTTTGGTATATGGTATAACATGTTGAACTTAATTCCTGCCAAAGAGCTTTCCAGTTTTTTTTTTTTGAGTAGTTCTTATAAAAGAAGAAATCTTTTCCTAAGTAATTGATATTCTTGGGGTTATCCAACGCCATGTTAGTATTTTTGGTTCTTCTGGTTCTTGTTTACATATTTCTTTTGGCTTGCCTTCCTTTTTTGGGGGGGGGTTAGATTTTTTCCCATCTCTGAAATACATTCTTAGAAAATTTTGTTCTACAGGATCATCTTATTTTACCAAGTTAATGTTTTCCTCCACAATTGTATAATTAACATTTGTAATTTAATATTTTAGGGGACTTGCTACACAGTATATTCTAGAACTCTGAACTTGAAATCAAAAGAACTGGATTTGAGTCAATTCCAACATTTATTAGCTGGGCAACCATGTGTAAGTCACTTAAATCTCTTGGAGCCACTTTACTCTTCTGAAAAATGAGAATAACAATATTTGCACTATTTGTATATTGTTGTAAGGAAAGTTCTTTTTAAACCTGAAAGCACCAATAAGAATTATTATTAATAATAAAAGGAATCCTATGGGAAATACTTTTAAAAGTGAACAACCACACCCTAACTGACTTGTTTTAAGCCCAGATTTTCAGAACTGGATTTGCTTACAGTGGTTTTATAATTACATGAATGCTAGTGATATTTCTTTAAAGTCCCAAATTTGAAAATTTTCATCTATTTTATATGCATAAATTAATGATAAATATACACCAATTAATAATATAAATTTGTACAGAGCCTGTTGTGAAAGCTGATTGAAGCAATTAGAACCTCTAGAGGAAATATCTTCAAGTGGAAGCAGATCAAATTTTTATATACACTAGGCAGGTGTATTTATAATTATTTATATATTAATAGGTGGGAAGCACTATGCAATATTGGGAATCTGTTCCCTGATGAAGCACAAATAGTTGCAGAAAAGGAGAAAGAAAAAGTCATTCAAAATGAATGAAAAAGAAAAATGATAACAGCAATAAATCAAAGAATTGGAAATTTCCTGGAGAATGAATGGCTGAAATATGTTTGATGACTTGAGGTCTAGATTTGGGGCATTAAGTTGATCAGCTACACCAATCCATCAGAAATATTTTAAGTCCTTAGTCCAGAACAACTTCAAAACACAAGAAGTTTACATGGATTACATGTTGATTATAATAATAATAATAATAATAATAACTAGTATCTATATAGTACTTTAAGATTTGTAAAGCACTTTACATGTTTGATCTTCACAACAACGCTGAGAGGCAGGTTCATGGATAAGGAAAGTTAACTGAGGCAATTGGAAGTGACTTGCCCTGGGTCTGGAAGCTAAGTACCTGAGGCAGGATTCAAACTCAGGTCTTCCTGGCACCAAGTCTAGTCAACTAGCTGCCTCCAACTGTCACTGCGATATGCAAACAAACAAACAAATAAATGAACAAATAAAAGTAAAAATAATTGAATCCAATGGAGGAAAGTCAAAGAAGTGATACCCCTTTAATCTTTGGAGATGCTGGATTCCCAGTGAGTTGCTGGATGTAGGAGGGTGGTAAATGAGAACTTACGGTGGGAAGAGATGGGATGTTTGACATGATGTGAATTAAAGGTAATTTCTACTACAGAGCAGGGAAAAAAACAACTGTAAAAATGTTGGGGTATACTTCAGGTGCCCTTTCCCTTTCTGACCTACAACGCAAATGATATTTTTCTTCTACAGAATGATTGGTCTATGTCTGTAGACACCAGACAAAGAATTATTTTTTATGAAGAATTTATAAATGGATCAGTCATATACTGCTGCTACAGGGAATCTGAACAGAACATGGAAATCACTTCTTTCTAATCATCATCATTATAAGGATATTTTTACCTGTGGTAATATTAGAATATAAGAGTATTCTAATGCAAGGAAATAAAACATCTGAAAAGGAAATAATACTTTATTTTGCTTATAGCTTTTATTTATATATCTAAAACATCTGTCATAGAATACGGAACTTGGAAGAAACCTTGAGAGCACATGAGGACATCTGGTATTGTTCCCTAGCTTTAGGCAGATGAATGTCTAAAGTAAAACGTTCAGGGCAAGTGGCTGTTTAGTCTCGCCTTAATGCTCTCTACACCAATGACTGCAGAGCCACTCCTGACTGCCCATTTCACTGTTTCCAAGTGAAATCTCTTCTGTTGAAACATTACCCATGTTCTCATGTTTGGTCCCAGAGAGACATGGAAAAATCCACTGAGCAACATGCTTCTCATAAAGACCATTCATATGTTTAAACACTGTCAACCTTTAGCTGTCTCTTCTCCCAGACCTCAGAAGTTATTTTTCATTTCTTTGTTTCTGTTGTACTTATTTCCCAGAATCTTTTCCTTTTTCTCCTTTCCTTTTAAAAAATGTGTTGACCATATAAAATACTCAAACTACCAGAAAACTACATAGAGATCTTAAATGAGACAATCCTAGGAAAAGAGGTAGAACAAGCTATGAAGGGACTATCAAAGTGTGGTGGGGGAAATCCTCCTGGTCCTAATAGATCCACACTTTAAAAGAAAAATTAGCCATCATAGTACACAAATTATTCTCAACAATTGAGAAAGCACCTTACCAGATTCTTTTTATTAGACTAATATAATGCTAGTACCTAAATCAGGAATGATAAAGTACAAGAGGACTATAGACTAATATTAATATCAACTCAAAAACTTTAAATAGACCATGGGGACTTATCCAAGGCAGTTAGGTGATACAGTGAAGAAAGCGTTAGGCTTGGAGTCAGGAAGACATGAGTTTAAAACCGGCCTCAGATATTTACTAGTTGTGTGATCCTGGGCAAGTCACTTAATCTCTGTCTGTCTCAGTTTTGTTGCCTGTAAAATATGATAGCAACTATCTCCTAAGGTTGTGAGAATCAAATGAGATATTTGCAATGTGCTTAGCATAATGACTGGCACATAGCAGATGCTTAATAAATGCTTGTCTCCCTCCTGATTTACTATATTAAAAACAAAATCATCCAAACCACTTGATTAAGACAAAACACAACTCATTTATGCTAAAAACCCTACAAAGTATAGGCACAGAGAGAACCATTTTTTATTACCATAAAAAGTACCCATTTAAAACCAAAAGCAATCATCGTACGGAATACAAACACACTAGAAGCTTTCTCAATAAAGTAAGGAGTAAAGCAATGATGCTTACTCTCCCCTCTATTATTTGATATGATTCTGGAAAGACTAGCAATAGCAGTAAGACAAGAAAATAAAATGAAAGGCATAAAGATAGGTAAAGAAGAGATAAAACTATTGCTATTTCTGATGACATGATAGTTTACCTAGAAAATCCTACGAATCAGCAAAGATACCCATTGAGACAACAGGTTCAGCAACTACACACAGGCTACAAAATAAACTCCCCCAAATCAATAGAACTTCTATATGATATAACAAAATCCAAGAGGCAATAATAGAAAAGGAACTTCCATTCTAACTAACTACAAAATGCATAAAATATTTGGGGATCAATAATAGTTAGCATTTATAGATTCCTTCAAGGTTTATAAAGTGATCTAGAAATATTATCTCATTTTATCCTCACAACAACCCTGGAATGTAGGTGCTAGGATTATCCCTATTTTAAAGTTGAAGAAACTGAATGCAGACAGAGGTTAAGTGACTTGGGTTACATAGCTAGGAAGTATCTGAGGCTGGATTTGAACTCAGATCTTGCATTACACCCACTGTGCCATGTAGCTGCCTGAGCACACAATTCACCAAAACACATAAAATACTTTTATAGATTAAATTATAAAGAGCCCCTTAAAAAAATAAAGAATAACTTCAATAGATAAAGGAATATTCAGTGCCTGTGGCTGAGTTGTGCTTATATAATAAAAATGACAACATTACAAAAGTAAATGTACAGAATCAATGCTATGCCAATTGAATTTTGAAAGGGATACTTTATAGAACTCAATAAAATAAAATTAATTTAGAAAAATAAAAGATCTAGAATATCAAGGGAAATGATGAAAAAAAAAAAGAGGTACAAAGGGGAATACAACTTCCAGACTTCAAACTATATTATAAAGCAGCAGTCATCAAAACCATATGATATTTGTTAAAAAAAAATAGAGTTAGATCAATGGAACAGACTAGCCAGGGGAGAATCAGAAATAATGGAACTCAATCCAGTGTTTGACAAACCAGAAAACATAAATTACTTAGGAAAGACTTCCTATTTGATAACAACTACTGGGAAAACTGGTAAGCAATCTGGAAGAAATGAAGCTTAGACCAATTTTACACAGTATTCCTCAACATAGTCTAAATGGATACATTGCTTTAATATTAAAGATCATATTATTAAAAATGAGATGAGAAGCAGATCAAATCCCTTTCATAGCTATTGGTAGGGAGGGTATTCTTAACCAAATAAGTGATAGAGGCAATTATAAGAGATAAAATAGATAACTTCGATTATGTGAAATTGAAAAGCTTTTGTATAAACAAAATAATGCGCTTATAAGAAGGCAAGTAGTCAATGGGAAAAAAAAAATCTTTGTACTGAATTTCTCTGATAAGGGTTTGGTATCTAAGATATGTAAAAAATTAACAGATACATAAAATACCAAACACCATTCCCCCCCATAGATAAGTGGTCAAAGGATATAAACAAACAGTTCTTAAAAGAAGAATTGCAAACTATTAACAATCATGTAAAAAATGCTCCAAATCACTAATAATTAAAAAAGATGCAAACAACCCTGAGGTCTTACCTCATACCTTGCAAATGGTCAAAGATGACAAAAGATGGGAATAGGCAGTGCTGGAGGGCTTGTGGGAAGATATGAGTTGGTAGAGCTGTGAATTAGTAAAACCACTTTGGAAAACAGTTTGGAATTATGCAAATAAAGTGACTAAAATATCCATATCCTTTGACCCAGGGATTATTCTCCTAGCCTACTGCTCCAGGGAGATCACTGCTAAGGAAAAAGTCCCTATGTACACACCAAAATATTTATAGCAATACTTTTTTTTTAATTGCAAAGATATACATCAACTAGCGAATGGCTAAACAAACTGTGGCAAATAAATGTATTGAATATGACTGTTCTACAAGAAAAGATAAATATGATTAATAAAGAGGACCATGGAAAAGAACTATGGAAAAAGAAACATGGAAATAACAGAATAAAACAGAATGAACAGAAACATGGAAAATGAATGGATGCAGAGTGAAGTAAGCAGAGCCAAGAAAACAATATACACAATGACTGCAACAATATAAATGGAAAGAACCACCAAAAAAAAAGTCAAAAATTTGCAGTTACAAGGAACAAGCATGGCTCCAAAGAAGGTATATGAGAAGATGCCCCCACCTTACCCCTCTGCAAAAATGGGAGGTCTTACAAGTATGGTAGATGGCACATATTTTCAGACTTTTTCAATGTATTAATCAGTTAGGCTGATTCTTTTTTTCTCTTTTTCTTTTATTTGGTCTTAAAAGATTATTATATGAGATGGCTTTCAGAGGGAAAACAGGCTGTAAAAGACAAAAGATAATAAAAATGTACATAAAAAAGAAAAATGTACATTGACTACCACTTTTCCTGAGTTCTTCCCTTTTTCCCTTTCTTTTTTTCTCTAAAAAATAGCATTTATTATGTGAGGTGGCTGGGGTGGGACAGGAAAGGATACTGGAAAAAAAATTTTCATGATATAAAAAACCGAGAAATGGCAATAAAATTTTGAAAAAGTAATATTGACCAAACTGGACACAATCTGATGCATGTAGTACAGAACAGAAGGATTGTCTCCTTGTTCTTCAGTGTCATACTTTTTTCCCAACATTTTGCTTTCATGAAATTAAAAAAAAAACAAACCAAAACACTTGTAGTCAAATGTGTGACCCCAAGTCTTTTGCTGCTATGTGTGTTTCTGGTCAGTGTTTATCCTACGTTTCTTAGAAAGATTTTTTTGTTCCCAAGTATGCAATCTTTCCCTATAGTCCACAGTGAGTTAACATCCTATTTTTGAAGTATGTTTTGAACTTTATTCTTGGATTTCTGAATGTTGGCAAACCAATATGATCTCCCTATTCGGTCTCCTTCCTTGATCTCTTTAGCCAGATCATCAACAATGGGCCTCAGGACTGGTTCCTGCAGGATACCCGCAGCGATGTCACCCCAACCGCCATCAAACAAACTACTGACAAGTACCCTTGAGTCTGCTGTTCATACTATTAACATCCTATTAATAATGAACTTTCACAATTTTCTTGTTTGTGGATAAGAATACTATGTAGGATGAAATCAAAAGCCTTACTGAAATCAAAATCAGTGCACATATTACTTCTCTCTTTGACTCCATGGACCAACATTTCTGTCACAGGAAAAAATAAATTGGTCTAGCATGTTTACCAAGCAATGTGAGACACTCATTAGCATTTTATACACTTCTAAACTTATTACTTAGTATTTTCCCAATGCCAATTCATAGTAGTATCATCCTGTTTTTAAAAGTGGAGATGAAATTTCCCTTTTCCTAATTCTCAAGAAATTTCAGTGATTTCTCAAAAATACAGACTAGTACTCTCGTTACAGTGCCTTCCCAAGTCCTGACCTACGCTTGGGGTGTAGGTCACTGCGCTGTGCTGAACGGTGCATTCCATTTTTAGATTCGCTCTATTATTTCTTTGCCATAGAATGTCTGGCTTTTCATCTCGACTGGTAGCAGTCTCTTCTAGACCACTCTTTCAGGAAAGCCCCCACTGCTATGCTTTGTTTCATTCCTTCTTGGGTCATTCTCTTCCACAGCCTTGGCAACTGTCTTGCTGCTGCCCGTGTATCCTTCCCCTCCCCCTCCAGTTCAGGAACCATGAACTGTGACCAAATCAACTCTGCATGTGTTTCTGGATGGGGATTGTCAATCTGTTCTTAATCCCACTCACCATCACCATAAACTTTCCGGACCAAGTGTCCCACCCTGGCTACCACCCAGTCTACTTTGCATATGTTGTCTCCCCAAGTAAACTTCTTGAGGACCTCTTGCTTTTGTTTTTTTTTTTTTAAAATCCGAAGTGCTTGGCACAGTGCTTGGCACATAGCGAATGCTTTTAAAATCATTGATTTGTTGATTCATTCATGCCTCTATTACCACCTGGATGAAGGGCTGAGTAGAAAAAGTCTCATATAAGTGTTCAGGCTGACTTTAAAAAATTATAGATCTCTATTGACATCTTTTGTTTTTACATTGCTTATATTTTCTCCTGTATTTCTCCCCTTCCCCATTCCCAGGGATCAATATCTATAACAGAAATTTTTTTAAAAAGGAAGAAAAAACATCAGGGTGACTTTGTATCAATTCACTTCTCAACAACAACAACAAAAAATGCGTCTTAAAAGGGCTTAGAGAATTGATTTCAACAAATGCGAACGTTAAAAAAAATGCAGACAATGTTACTATGATTAAAGTCCTAGACGAACATGCAAAAATCTGTGTATACAAAAGCTGCTTGGCTAATAAAATCTTGCAGAAAATGCTGAATTGAGCCTACTCTTCTTTAGATTCTGGGTCTGAATAGTCTGTTTCAATCAACACCTCTATTTTTTAAAACTCCGACATCTCCATGTTGTGGTTTCTTTTCACACAACTGTATACCAGCACATGGGAAAAAAGAAAGATGTGCATTCTGGATAAGTCTGTGACCTAAAAAGATAGCATCATACAAGATCACACCTTGATAGCAGCACTATCAGATTTTCCATTTCTACTGGAGCATTAAAAACAGCTGAGAAATCATTTCATAAAAGGTAAAATGATCTAATTCTACATTTTAAATGCTTTATTGCTTGTCTTCTCAATGGGTGGGGGAGGCAAGGGAGGGAGAGAATTTGGAACTCAACATTTTAAAAAAACTTGTTAAAAATACATAAAACATTTTAAATGCTATGTTGTTCAGTCACATCTGACTCTTTGTGACCCCAGTTGGAGTTTTCTTGGCAAAGATTCCTCCTCTGGTTCATTTTACAGATGAGGAAACTGAGGCAAACAGGGTTAAGTGACTTGCCCAGGGTCATACAGTTATTAAGTGTCTGAGGCTGCATTTGAACTCAGGTCTTTCTGACTCCAAGCCCTGGGCTCTTATCTATTATACCACCTAACTGTCCTTTAAATGTTATAATACACTCCTACTTGGGGATTTTAAACTACCAACTAAAGTGAGAACCCAAAACAACAGATGAACAAATGAACAAATCTGAAATTGTTGTTTCCCCTCAGTAACTTTCCATAGTCTATGCTATAAAGGAAAGTTTTTAAACAAAACTAGACAATGAATAGGGATCGGGCTGGACCTGTGATTTTCTGGGTATGGGGAACTCCCAGGTGAGGAAATTCTCTCTATCAACTCAGCTTGACATCTTCTCAGCAAATTATAGTTGGAGGAGAGTTGCCTAGAGCACTAAATGGTTAAGGAATTTGCCCCAGGGTAATCACCCAGCTTTAGGGATCAGAAGTAGGACTTGAACCAGGTATTATTGGCTTTGGAGGCAGGTAGGTAGATGGGTGATAGAGTGCTGGGTCTCAGATGCATACTAGCTGTGTGACCCTAGGCAAGTCACCTGACCCTGTTTGCTTCAGTTTCCTCATCTGTGAAATGAGCTGGAAAGGGAAATAGCAAACCACTGCAGCATCTTGGCCAAGAAAACCTCATGGAAGTGTGGTTCATGGGGTCAAGAAGACTCAGACATGACTGAATCACAACAAATTACTGGCTTCAAGGCCTGCTCTCTAGCCATGTTGATATGGATTACATTTTTGAAAATCAAATTGCCATTCCCTTTTATATCATTTGAATATTAACAAAAAATATGTGAGCATTATTTAGTGCTACAAAATTAAATATTAAATATATTACAATATTAAAAATAATTTTGAAGTCTTTTCAGGCAAACACTGAACAATGCGTGCTTCTGATAGAACACCAGGGCTATTCAAGAGGAAAAGAATATTAATCAAATTTGTACCTCCTCAGTGTTGGCAGTTTTTAGTCTTCCTGTTCCTAAGCTAATTGTTCTAATCTAAACCATAATTAATATGAATCCAAGAGAATAATAAATATGAAACTAAGTGAAGTAGAATACATTTTAAGTATTTTAAGAATTTCCACATCATAAGGCAAAAGAGTATCAGATCAAAAATACTAAAATTATTGCTAGTAGTAATGTCTAGGAGGACACAAAAAAATTGAATTTGTGTGTGTTTGTGTATAAGTAGAATGCTACCCCAAAAAGCAATTTGTTATCAAAAGCAACTCAAGCTTCACATTCAAGCAGAGACAGAAATTTAGATCCACAAAACAAGTCTGTTAGACAGAGGAAACAGCAGAATCAGCTATTCATCTAACTCAAAAATAGGATAATTGCTGTGGATTATTAGAAGAATAAGAACTTTCCAAAATATCATTTGCGAAACCCTTCAAACTATTGTATCTATGGCCAGAAAACGAAGAAAAGTCATATATTTTAACACTGTAAAATCCTGTTTACAAATTAGTCTCCTTTGTTTCTAAGTCAGTCAGGACTGATGGAATTCTTTACAGGAGCTATTTTAATTAGAAAACAATCATATTAAAGCTATGACACTGTGGGAAGTCTCCTGCTTGTAATTTAACCTTTTAGCAGAAAATAAAAGATAAAGAGTCCCAGTCAGGATAAAGTGCTATTGAAAGCTCCAGCCAAGCCAGCTGTTTCTTTCTGCAAACCAACAATTCTTCCCCTTGAAATAGTGTCAGCAAAGCAGTGGCTTTCAACGAGTCTTTTAAAAAACTCACTCCAATAAGTTAAAAGTCAGAGGAGTGACAACTTCTCTTTTCTTGTCTTTAAGAAAACAAAAACAAAAACAAAAAAACCAGGTCAATTAAAACATTTTACCTGGGACGAGGTAAAAACTTGAAACGTTTTTAAAAGCCTGACAGCAGACGTATAGAAATACCTCCAAATAGAAAAGAAACAGATTCAACTAATGGTTAGCTCCTCCCCTTCACCCCTTTCCTCTTGGGCAAAAGCTTGGATCTTAGAGACTATTCAAGGATTTAAAATTTCAAAAGGCTAGGGGGCAAATGGTACTACTTCTGCTTTCTCATTTTCCCATTGTTAAATGTGAACAAAAGCTCTGGGGAGAAGGAACTTCGAAGTGATTCATAAACTTCCACAAACACAGATTGAAGACTCAGGAAAAACAAAGCAGAAGGGAGGAGTACTTGCCTCAGGACTATGAGTTATGCACCTCCTTAAAAGAAGAGAAGTAAACTAAAATTGGACAAGAGTTACATTTATAAGTATTTTAAAAGCCCATAAATAAAAAAAAACCCTTTTAAAATACTTAAAACCATCCAGCTCTCTCACTGCCCCACCTAAATGATTAGTTAGCTAAAAGAATCCCTCCTGCATTACTGGATCAAAATGGAAGCATGAGAACCATGCTTGGCCTGATGTGTGTACTCTGAGCAAATTAAGATTTAGTGTGTTCATGGCAAGATTAGTTAGTCACTAAGTGAAATGAAAATGATAAATGAAAAAGATGAAGCTGAAATCAAGTCTTATGATTCAAGGACAACCCTCCAAGGTATGAGTTATTGGGAAATCATGAAGTACATTGACAGCATTCTGCCTTTGGCTGCTTTGGATTCAACAATGCAGCCACTGTGGATGTTTCTTAAGCAACAGTACACACCCCACTGTGCTTTATGCCTTGTGTGTGAAGTTTAAGGATTTATCTAGGGAAACCAAATTGGTCCTTAAGGATGTGGGGGCACTTAATAAGTAAATCCCAAACAACAATCTCCTACCCAAATCTACTTGAGTTATACCCTGTCTAACCAAACAATCTACTCTCCCCAACTCTAATAAAAAAAAACAACAAACCTCTTCCTTTTCTTATCCATTTAAGAGAACCTTGGAGCCATCATTTATTGCTACTGCTTCAGATTCCCTCATGAAGATAATCATTTGAAATATTTTTGCGCAATGCTGCCACAATCAAAAAATTATAACTTTCTGCTGGGAAACCCAAGAGATGAAAACTGGGCTGTAAGCAAAATCCTTATTTTCAAATACAAAGAAATGATCTAGACAAAGAATAGATAGAAAAAAGGGTGTTGGATTAGGAACACTGGCTTCAAGTCCTCATCTTGTCACTTCCTACCTGTGTAATGTCAGGCACATCACTTTATGTCTCTGGGCTCGGTTTCCTCTTCTGTGAAATATGGATAGCAACACTTGCTCTGTGTACTTCTCAGGGATGTTGAGAGGAATGTTCTTTGTCAGCTATTAAGAAGAATGATACCGTCGATATGAAACAAACTACCTTCCTATTGACTCTGAAAGGTAAGCAGTTTCTAAACTGTTAGCTATACTTATCACCACATAGTGATTCGTGAAAGAACAGAATATGTGTGCTTGTTAAGATTTATTCTAACCTACCAGCAGGTAGGTGGCTCATTGGATAGTGTTGAGACAGGAATCAGAAGACCCGAATTCAAATTCAGCCTCAGACACTGAGTATTTGTGTGATCCTGGGCAAGTCACTTAACCTGTTTGCCTCAGTTTCCCCAGCTGTAAAATGGAGATAACAGTACCGACCTCCCAAGGATGTTGTAAGGATCTAATGACCTATTTGCAAAGCACTTAGCACCATGTCTGGAACACAGTGGGTGCTAATATAAATACCTATCCCCCCCTACCCTCCTTCCCTACTCTACCTTTAATTTGGTTCCCTGGATTTTGCTGATATGAACTCCAACCTTTATTCCCCTCTGTTTTAATGTGCTGTAACAGTCTTCACTAAATGCCACCTGCACTACATCATCAAGATGATGATGTTTTGTTGAAGCATTTCACCCAGGGCCCCCAAGATAATGGATTCAGTGGGACACCCAAAAGATCATTTTTCTCCTTTGTATTGACTGTTCCCAGTGCTTTCAGACTAGAAGAGTTTCCATTTTTTATGTAAGCTTGTGCAAGGCCCTCAGGGCTTTCTAAACTGTTAAAAAGAAATCAATGTTCAGATGGGTAGAAGAGGCCTAGGAGAGCCTAATGAGACTGGGTAGGAGTTCTGGAACTCATTCAGCTTGGATCATGAGGACAAGTACAAGCGAGCTTCAATTCTCCTTTCAGGGAAGAGGAAGTTCTCCAAGCCCAGAAATACTTGCTACTGTTGAAAACTGGTGGTAAACTGTTTTGCACAGCTATAATTTATCTTCTGCATAAGGGAAACACAATAACAAGAGTTGCACACGAGTAAAAATAATCAGTACCACAAAAGAAGATAAGCAGCAAGGTCGTTACTAAGCAAACTGACCTGTGGCCTTTATGTAGTAGCAGGAAACCATGATCCCATGATGGGGGTCTCTGTTCTACCAACATCACATCTCGATTAGATTCAGACAACTCAGTTAACAGCCAATGGAATTGGGGGAACAGAAAAATCTAATTTAACTCTTTCTTCTGCAAAAGGAATCACTAGATTTTAAAACTATTTTGTAAGGGTATCAGAGCTTCTGGGTGAGGGTGGGAATATTTTTTTTTTCCATGTAAACATATTTCCACATTAGTCATGTTGTGAAAGAAGAAACAGAATAAAAGGGAAAAGCAACAAAAAGTGAAAATAGCATACTTCTATCTGCATTCAGACTCCATGGTTCTTTCTATGGACGTGGATAGCATTTTTCATCATGAGTCCTTTGGAATTGTCTTGGATTGCTGTATTGCTGAGAAGAGCTAAGTCAATCACAGTTGATCATTGCACAACGTTGCTGTTACTGTGTACAATGTTCTCCTGGTTCTGCTCACTTTACTCAGCATCAGTTCATGTAAGTCTTTCCAGGTTTTTCTGAAATCTACTTGTTTATCATTTCTTATAGCACAACTGAATTCCATTACATTCATATACCACAACTTGTTCACCCATTCCCCAATTAATGGGCATCCCCTCAATTTCCAATTCTTTGCCACCACAAAAAGAGCTGCTTTAAGTGTTTTGGTATACATGGGTCCTTTTCCCTTTTTTATGATCTCTCTGGGATATAGACCTACTAGTGGCATTGCTGGATCAAAGGATATGCACAGTTTGATTGCCCTTTGGGCATAGTCCAAATTCCTCTCCAGAATGGTTGGATCAGTTCACAACTCCACCAACAATGCATTAGTGTCACAATTTTCCCACATCTTCTCCAACATTTATCATTTTCCTTTTCTGCCATATTAGCCAATCTGAATCAGAGTTGTTTTAATTCACATTTCTCTAATCAATAGAGATTTAGAGCATTTTTTAATGACTATAGATAACGTTAATCTCTTCATTTGAAAAATGCCTGTTCATATCCTTTGACCATCTATCAATTGGGGAATGACTTGTATTCTTATAAATTTGACTCAGTTTTCTATATATGTGAGAAATGAGGCCTTTATCAGAAATACTGCAAAAACTGTTTCCCATCTTTCTGCTTTCCTTCTAATCTTGGTTGTATTGATTTTGTTTGTGCAAAACCTTTTTAATTTAATGTAATCAAAATTATCCATTTTGCATTTCACAGTGTTCTCTGTCTCTTGTTTGTCATAAATTCTTCCCTTCTCCATAGATCTCACAGGTGAACTATTCCTTGCTCTCCTAATTTGCTTATGGTATCACCCTTTATCTCTAAATCACGTACCCATTTTGACCTTATCTTTGGTATAGGGTGTGAGATGTTGATCTATGCCTAGTTTCTGCCATAGTGTTTTCCAGTTTTCCCAGCAGTTTTTGTCAAATAGTCAGTTCTTATCTTAGAGGCTAGGATTTTTGGGTTTATCAAACAGTAGATTACTATAATCATTTACTACTGAGTCTGACGTGCCTAATCTATTCCACTGATGAGGGTGTTAATATTTTAAGGTCTAGATGGATAGACTATTAATAGTGTAATATAATAATCACTCATGTTTTCTTAGCCACTTAAATCGTGGTAAGCACTTTCCATACTCATTTGATCCTCATGTTCCTGTTCTACTGATCAGAGAACTGAGGACAGAAGGTTGGGAGTGACTTGCCCTGATTTCCTCTCTTCCTCTCATCACCCCACACTTTATCTCTCAGTCCTACAAGTGCCATATGGGGCATGTTTGCTGGAAATTAAGTAGGTGCTTCAGCATAGGATGTTTGGGGAAGAGGTGAGAAATGTTGCATTTCTGTATCTTCAGGCATAAAGACAACAATCTTTTAGAAGAACATTGATAATTCATATATTGATAGAGACTATAATTCTGAATTTCTGATGAAAAGAATAATTTAAAATGATAATAATACATTAAAATGAAGAGTAGACATGGTATATTTTAATAGTCTGGGACCATACCTCAGTTATACTTCAACCAAAGTACATTATATATTAAGGAACCGATACAATATGCCTGATCCATCATTATTTCCTGCTATTGTAGTCCAATAAGTTTCCTAAAAACAACACACATTTTATGCCAGAAGACTTTTGTGTATGTATGTGCATTTTAATTCTACTTGAAAATTAAAATTTTTTTATCTGTACTGAGAAAAAATACAATTCTTTGCAAAAGACATCAATCTCAAATCTGACTCATGCCAAATTCAATTCAACAAACAGCACTGGGCTAGATACTGGGATGGATCTAAGGTTTAGATAAGAGGTAGGTCTTGCCCTCATGGAGCTTATGGTTTAATGGACTAGACAGGTAATAGTCATACAAATGCAAGTAACTACAATACAAAAATAATACATGATAGAGTCCATAAAAGAGGTGCAGGGAAACTGCTATTTAAGTTTCTCAGAGGGAAGGCTGTTACTGACTCAGAGGGACATGGAAGACTTATTGAGGAGAAAGAATTTGAGTTGAATTTTAAAGCATAAGTAGGAGCCAAATGGGTAGGGTGTGGGAAGGCATTCCAGACCAAGTGATCAGTGTAAGCATGTAAGCATGTAAAGGCATGGACATGAAAAAGTGTGGAGTACTTATGAAGATTGGAACAAAGTTCAATTTGTCTGGAATATAAAGTATGTATAGGGAAGTTATTCAAGATAAGGCTGGAAAGGTGGAAGTGGTACCATTGACGGAAATGGCAAAGCCAGAAGTAGGAATATGTTTTAGTTGAAAGATACTATAAAACTCATTTGAGCTGGAGGTGCAGGTGGAACATCCAGCTTGTCTTATAGGCAGCTGGGTATGTGAGTCAAGCTCAGAAGACAGCTCTGGGGCTAGATCTTTAGATCTGGGTGTCATCTGTTTAGAAATATCTGAAGCCATAGGAGTGAAGGAGATGGAAATTGCCATGGGGGAGAGGAAAAAAAAAAAGGCTAAGGACCTTGGGGAACATCCCCTTCAAGGGATTTTTAAAAGGATAAGGAACCAGCCAAGAAGACCCAGAGACAGGTATGAGACCCAGAGGAGGAGATGTTATCAGAAAGCGGGGTTCTTCAATGGTGTCAAATGCTGCAAGAGGTCAAAGAAGATGAGGCCTGAGAAAGGACCTTTGGATTTGGGATCGGAAGGTCACTGGTAGCATTAAAGAGAGGCATTTCAATAGAGAGATGGGAATGGAAGTTAGACTATGAGAGGCTGACATGAGTAGGTAGTAAGGAACTAGAGGCATTAGCTGGGTAAGTTGTCTATGACTTTTTCCATAAAGTTGGCTATAAAGAGGAGAAAGATAGTACAGTGGTAGAAGGTAAAAGATGAAAAACAGTAAAAAGAATCTGAAAGATAAAGAAGATTGGAAACCCTTAAATGAAGAGTTTTTCTATGAAGATTGGGGAGACCCAGAATTGATAAGCAGATGACAAGGAGTCAAGTGAGAGAGTAAGAGTCAAGATACATGAAGAGGGAATGATTGATGGAACAAGTTCTTGAGGGAGAAAGGAGGAACTGGAGTCATGTAAACTAGTGGAGAAATTATCCTTAGCAAAGAATAGATACTTCTCCTGGAATTGGAGGGAAGTGAAGAGGGGAAAATGAGTAATAATGCGAAGATGTTTTGAGGTGCTTTTTTGTCTAACGGCCTCAGTGAAGTATGAGGCTAAGTCATCTACTGTATGTGTGGGAGTTGAAGGTAAAGTTAGGAACTTGTGAAAAGAGGTTAAGTAGGGGCAGCTAGGTGGTGCAGTGGATAGAGCAAAGGACCTGAGTTCAAATCCGGCCTCAAACCAAACACTTGATGCTTACTTACTAGCTATGTGACCCTGGGCAAGTCACTTAACTCCAAAGGCCCCCCTCCCCTGAAAAAAAAAAAGAGGTTAAGCTTTGAAATAGTGGACTTTTTGGTCTAAGGATCCCTTTCTGCTCTTAAAAATTATTGAAGACCTCAAAAAGGTCTTTTTTTTTGTTGATAAGAAATATCTCTTGATATTTATGATATTGTAAATTAAAATGGAAAATTTTAAAATAACAATAATAAACCAATTACATCAGACAACATTTTTGTGAAAAATAGCTATATTTTTCAAAACAAAAATTTAGAAAGAAGAGCGGCATTGTTTTACACATTTTTGCAAATTTCTTTAATGTTTGGCTTAACAGAAGACAGCTGGATTCTTATATCTGCTTCTGTACTCAGTCTGTTGCAATGTTATTTTGGTTGATGTATATGAAGAAAATATGGTCTCATACAGGTATGGAGTTGGAAAAGAGAGTATTTTAATAGGCAAATAATGAATTATCATTATTTCATAATTATCATTATGAAAATATTTTTGAAATTGCATAGTCCCTTAAAAGGTCTCAGGGACCTCCCAAGGGCTCCTTGGACCACATCTTGAGAACCTCTGGTTTAGAAAATTTATTGAATGGAATTGTGAGAGGAGCCTTAAGTACTAAAATGAATATTTTCCATTATACAGATATCATACTATATAATAGGCCACTATTTTTCTTGATAATTAAATATTTCATATCTAGACAAAGATTTTGGTTCTTGCATAGTGTGTTTGACCTGGTGTGGTTAGAAGAATATACAATTTGTACTATGGGCACAGAAATAACTATATAGAAATAATATTTTCTGTTATATAACTGAGATGATTTTTACCTAAAATATGATTGTTTGCCTTTTTTCAAGATAAATGAACATTCACTAAAACACTGATCTATGCATTCACAGCACCATGATGCTGGAAGCGCATCTGTCCTCATTTACCAAATGGGCCATATAACCAAACACAGAGGTCAATTCTTATTTACCTTTGTTCATCCTGCACTGCACGTAGTAGGTATTCGATACATGTTTGTTGACCCAAATTAGTCAACTTTCCTCTTACTATACTATAGAAATAGCAAAATGTATAATCCAACTATGAAATAAGAGGTCTTAAAAGACCACAGGTTGCCCCTAAAAGAGCTGTGTTGCTATGGGTTCTTATTGTTGTTGCTATTAAAGATCACAGAACTGTTTTCAAATACGTTGTTCAACAGAAGATATTTTATATTAGTCATCCTTGTTACCCAGCTAGAATTCTACTCATATTTATTGTAAAATAATTAGCAATCATTTAAGAAAGTAATCAACAGACTATGAAGTATAAAAAAATATTTTATAGAGTAAAAAGAGAAAACATAAAACACTTCCACTAAGCCATGGGGTAGAAGGGACCTTAATGATCATTTGGCCCAGTTTTGTTAGGTCCAGAGAAGTTATAGGATTTGCCTAAAGTCATGCAGGAGAGTAAGTGGCAGAGGCAGGATTTGAAAATTATTTCAAACCCAGCACGTTTCACTTTTGCACCACAAATTAGAAAAGATTTCAAAATGGCATTCCCCAAATTACCTTTGCAATGCATGATGGCTATTGTTCAGACTGGCTGGTCCATCAAAAATATGGCTAGAACCAAAGGGGCTGTAAGGGAGAATTAATAACTCAAGGCCTCACTTGGGTCCATAATAGATTCTAAACTCTCTGAATATAGGGGCGATCTCTTATTATCTTTGTTAACCCCACAATGCACTGCACATAGCAGGTGCTGAACAAATGCTTACTGGTCTGAGTCCACGTTTGTCACGTAATAGTGTAGAAACAGAAATATGGAATAATTTCAATTTCATCTCTTCGCATGTCTTCGCCTCTTTGTACTCACATACTCTAATGGAGGTGCCAGGGAACAGTAAAACATTCAGAAGAAAACCTTTCATTTAGTTGGTGGCTGGGTCTGTTCCTAGGGTGGGACTAGGTAAGTTTACTCTTCTTTTACAGTGTTCTGTTTAGTGTAACCAAGTTGAAAGATCCCTTCTTGGCTCCGGATTTGAAGTAGGAGGTACTGATCCACATGACTTGGTGGCCAGAGGGGCCTGTGTGATACCTTATGGCCTCTGAAGACTCAGAATCTTTGACCTTCAAGCTGCTACAGTCTGTGAATGTCCACCAAGTTGCTCAAGGCTTCAGGGACAGGATAGGCCTGAGGACTATAGCCAGATTCTTATCTTTCCTATCACTGTAGAGTATTTAACATTAGAGTTACTCATAGGGAGTTGCCATTTAGAAGTGTAGCAGCAAATTTAATTGATTTGTATAAGCATCAATTATCATACAAATTATTTTTATTGATAAGGGTGTGGGTTCCCTGGGGTCCTGTAGGTCCTTGGGAACCCGGTAGAACAAACATCCACACAGAGCCCTAGGAGGTAGAGGAGAAGCGGCTGCTTCATGATGGCAGCAGAAACTGCAATAGCAGCTGCTAAACCACAGATCAGATAGTTAGCCTCTGAATAACTAAGTGCTGGACAGGGTTTGCTTAGGGGCATCTCCTCAGTGCCTCACTAGAGGCTAGTGACTATTTTCCTGATGTCCTACTCTTCACTGATCCCCTTCACCTCTACAAATAAGCAGCTACCCATGAGATGGTAAGGCCAGGCCACAAGGCCAACACTGCCCATGAAGGCCTCTTACAGACACCCTCTAGGTAAATACGGGCCTACAATGATGCAGATAATTTTCCTTTCTTGACTAGATCTTCCCTTTGGACTACAGACTAACTGTGGAATACTACTCTGACCTCTACATCCTATAGTTGGGGAGGGGGGGAGTTGTTAATCTGTGAAGAACACAGCTACAGAGCAACTGAGGTAGAAATGTGATGGTCACTTATTTCCTTTCTTAGTGTGTCCTGAGAGCTTTACTCTGACCACTTCCACGTGTTCTTTCAAAGATCCTACTTCTGAATCTTGCACTTTTTAATCTTTGTCCAGGTGTGAATTTGGCAACAGCTCCACAAGGGCCATTTAAATTAAAGGACCATTTAAAATTAAGCCATAAAATAAACAAATAAAATCCACACCTTTAAATTAAGCCCAAATTGCTGACAATTTAATAACAATTGAAATACAACACATAACAATGCAACCGTTTTCTCAGGACACAGATACTCAGTGACATTGGTTGTATCATTGGTAGGATATTTCATTCATTCAATTGCATGAATTCATTCAAATACAACCAATATCAGCATTTATTAAGTGCCGATTATATCTCAATGTGTACTGACACTCAAATGGTTCTGCAAGGCTGCCTTAGCCTTTTCTTATTTCATGTAGCACTTCCATAAAATAAAATTCTTTTTTTAGACACCTATGGAGCTAGGAGTAGTATAAGCCCTCTTCTCACATTTATTTCAATACTCTTTTACTTCTCTCATTCAACTCTTAGTTAATCCCAAACATCTATATTAACCAAAGGCAAGAGTAAAAGTTTTAACAGTAAAGTTGCTATGCTTAATTTATTAGTTATATATTAAGTTATGTAAATAGTGGGGATGAAGTATAAACATATGTATTTACCACGTGCTGGAGAACAGAAAAGAAACTAACAGAACTCTAAATAGATAATTGGTAATAGTTCAGGTGTTATTTTGAGTCACTCAAGCAAATAAACCTAACTGTAAAGCTCAAAATAAAGAAACGGGCATTTATGGATATAGCTTAGTTACAAAATGAATTGAAATTACTTTCTAAAAAATACCTCCTCCATAATGTAACCTTCAAGGGGGAGAAGTAGAAGGCAAGCTCATAGAGTTATCCAAAATGGTATCTGGTTCCCATGTGAGACCTCTGGGGTAGCAAGGAAAGGGGCAGATGCCATACGGATCTATTTCCTCCAAATTATGCTCAAGGGCAAGATTTTACAAACTAGATTACTTAGAATAGAGGATGAATAGCACATTTTGTTTGTTTTTGTTTCCAAATGGCAAAAGAACCTTGCTGAGTCAGGTAGTATAACACAAGTTACTGAAGGGCCTGCCTTTGAGGACTAAACAAGAAAAGTGTCTTTCATCATAAAAGGTATTTTGAAACCAATTTCATTTACTTTCGACCTGTGACAAGTGCTTTTGAAAAAAATGGTGCATCACAACTGTAAGATGAAAATGAGAGAGGGGGAAAAATGTCCCCTCATAACCTAACATGGAGAATATTTCAATTTTTTATTTGACGAGCACATTTTTTCCTCCTTTAAAATCTCCCCGAAACTAGATTGCCTTTAATAAATCTAGTCACCATAGCTTCTGACCACTGCCATTATTATAACTGTAAGCTCCTCGGGGTCAGGGCTTTGTTTTCTGTTTTCCCCTTGCTAGGAACACTTCCAATAAGAATTTCTGCCAACTTCAAACAGCAACAAAGAAAAATGAGCCTGTAAATCTTTACCTTGATAGAAACAATACTGTTAGAAAAAGGAAAGAGGTCAGGAATGAAGAGCAGATCAAAGGAAAATGCATCCTATCCAGTTCAGTGTGAAGACTGAGAAAGAAAGGTGGGAGGAACAATGCATAGATGATGCTGAGGACATTTGGCTCTGGGGCCTTCTCTTATTCGGTTTTTATCAAGATCCTAAAATATGTCAGTTTCAGAGCTCTGTAGGGCACAACTTTTTTGCAGCTTTTATATTAAGTTTAAATAATAAAATCATAACAAAGTGAAAGACAGTGTAGTATGGTACATTAGAGGGCCAGCTTTAAAGATGGATAAGAGCTGGATTTAAGACCCACCTCTCATGCATACTTGCTGTGTGACCAGGGGCAAGTCCTACGGATCTCATAGTGTTCTAGGCAATTCTCCTTAATTTGCAGAGAGAAGGTGCCAACCTGCAGAGGGACTTTCCCCACCTGGGAGTTCCTCATACCAATGAAATCCAAGACCTAGTCTCTATGCCTAAAAATGTCAAAATATAGAATCATTGAGCTCCACACAAGATTACGGAAAATTCCCCAATCTGGCACAAAATTATCACAAAGAATCCAAACATTAAAAATTTAATCATACTCAGATACATATACTAAGAGCCTTTAATAACATCCATTTTACTTTCCATTAAATACAACTTCTCACACACATACACACACACAAATCCTACAATGGCCAACACATCCGGCTGTAAGCTAGCCAGAAAGCAGTTGGTTGCTGGCAAAAGCATCTATTCCATATCTTGGCATCTGTATCCGAAAGCTCCAAGCACACCCCATGGGTGGCCATGGGTGTTGACTTCAATGCTGGAAGCTGAGTCAATTTAGTTTTGCAATTACACACATATGCCAGTATGCTTAGTAACTGCACTGCTATTTAGAAGAGCCACATTTAGCATAATCCACTTATGTGGGAGTTTACCCATGTTCTAGGTTTAAAATATACAAAAGTTTTGTCAAGCAGTGAAATTGGAGGGCTCAAGGGACTGGTAACCTGAGATCCAGGTTTTCACTTCTAGGTCACTGGTTCACATTCAACCCTGATTGTTAATAACTGAACAGTTACCACCTGACAGTTTCAGTTAATTAGCAGTATCTGTCGACTTCCTAGTTTTTTGGGTTTTTTTTATGAGTACAGCATAGAAACCATAAACACAAATGGAATTAAGACTGTTCTTATTGGCAGTGGGAGGAAAGGACAGACAAGAGAGTCTGTTTGAAGGCAAATTTTAAGTTTCCATTTTCTTTGAAATGAGAAATGATCTTCCTTGTAGTCATGTCATGCGTTGCCAAAGATGCATTTTAGAATAACAGTGGGAAATGCTGAAGAGTCAAGATGTTAACAATAGAGGGACCAAATTAATATTATCATTAATACTAATAAAAGCAGTCATTAGTAAAGGATGTCTTATACTCTTTAGATCTGTGTATATCTTTTGTCATGTGTTTCTTTAACATTTTTTCCATTTGGGGTGATTTTCCTAGATTTATCCCTATTTATTTAGCACATTTTGCCACAGACCATCAAATCAGTTATACTACAATTTTGTGTGTTAAAAAATTTATAAGGAAATAAAAACCTGAGGCTTTTTGATTCCTCCGGTAAGATCAATTCTTAATACCAGAAAAAAAAAATTAGGGATCAATATTACCTCTCTGAAACAGCAAGAAATAATTGCTTCTCCTTCTAATACTAAAAAAAAAAAGTTTAAGAAAGATTATTATGTAACTATTCATTATTTCTTCAGCTCATTTGCATACTTTGGTTTCATTAGTTATATCCACTGAGACTGGAGGTAAATAAAAAAAAACTTGAGATATCAACCTAGTATTCCACCTAAGAGACAAAACTGGGCTAGTTTTTTAGCATCACTACTAACAGTTATCGGTCAAGAAGCAGCATTAGAACTACTGCTGACCTTGGTTCGTACATGTTAAAAATGGATATTTTCTTTTGGTGAAATGACCATGAAGTCAGAGCTTGAAGTAGTGACTAAAAAAAAGGCCGAGACCTATATTTATCCGGTGAAACATTTTGTCTCGTCTGAAGCCAGTTTGCAGAAACCCACACACACATCAAAATATGTATGGGGCAGCATAGCACAGTAAATAGATAGAGTTGGCCTTTGCAGCAAGACGGGAGTAAAAAAAGTCCCAACTCTGAGAAGACATTAAACTTCCCAGGGCCCTGAGACAAGTGGAAGAAGAGGTGCTGATATGAATTGTGAAGTTCCTACATCAATGAAATTACAGGACTGGACAAAAAAAAATTTAATTTTTTCCAAACAATTCAGTTCTACAAATATTTATCAAGCATCTTCCATATGCAAGATGAAGACAAACACAAAAGTTTCTCCCCTTGGGAAAGTGGGAGGCTCCACTATGGAAATGGGTGAATGAACTGAAGGTAGATGTCAGGAGGCAAACACACAACCCCTGGGGGGGGGGGGCCTTCATGTGGGAGGAGTCACCAGAGCTGAGCTTGATGGAATGGGGGAAGGGGTGGAGAGACAAGGTGGAAGTGAGGAGGGAGGACGTCCCAAAAGCAAAGGCCCAGGGATGTGAGACAAACACAGCTGATTTTGGAGAGAGTTGGTAGCTGAATTGGGCTAGCAAGTAGAGGTGTGAAGGGGAGTGATATGTATTAAGTCTGGAAGGGCAGGTGGGAGGCAGATTCTGAAAGGCTATGAAGGCCCAGGGGCTCATAATATCCTAGAAGCAACAGGGAGACACTGAAGCTTTCTGAGCAGGGGAGTGGCACAGTCAGATGGATGATGTCTTGGAAATTTAGAAATACACATGACAGTGAAAGTTCTCTGAAGAATTTTTTTAAATTTGCAGAAAGAGCCAAAATTTTTTTTTAAATTTGCAGAAGCATTTTATTCTGGGATTTTTTTGTTTGCTAAATGATCATATCTTCCTAGCCACGTCAAGCTCACCTTCCCTTTGTACTCAGAGGACAAAAACAAGAAAAAGCTCCTTCTGCTACAACTCTGAAATGAGGCTAAGACAGATGACGTTTGGAAGATGAACACAGAAATGGACCCATGGGCCATGGAAGATGTTCTGAGCCTGATGATCAGGCACCTGAGCCGGACCTATTTGCAATCCATTTCCATTTGTAGAATTAACAATACTGTGTGTGTGTGTGTGTGTGTGTGTGTGTGTGTGTGTGTGTGTGATACACATGCATATGCACATACACATATAATATATACACACATATGCATATATGTGTATATACATATATAAATGTATACATAGTATACTAACAATATGGTATAATGAACAGGACATCGGATTTGGGAGACCTGAAGTCATAGGATCATAGATTTAGAGCTGGAAGAGACCTACTCCTTATTTTACAGATGAGGAAACTGACACCAAGAAAAGTGAAGTGAGTGACTTGCTTGAGGTCACAGGGAATGAGAAGCGGAGAATTTGAAATAATTGTTTTATTTTCTAATAAAATGGTGAGAAAGGACAGTCGTATTTGGTGTCTATGGCTACCTGTATTAGTTCTTCAGCTCATTTTAATCAGCACCTATTATTTGCTAGGTACAAGGCGAGGCAGTGAGGTGCAAAGACAAAGAAACAGACCCTGACCTCAAGAAGTTTACAATCTATCAAAGAAACAACACACAAAATGTATACAAGGTTTTTTGTTTTTGTTTTTTTGGACGGGTGAATGGGGAGGGCTTTAGGAGTTGGGAGAATCAACAAAGATTTCATATAGTCGCTCCAACAGAGTTTTAAAAGAAAGAAAGGAATCTAAGAGGTGAAGATGAGGTAAGAGTGTATTCTAGGTCTGGAGGCCAGCCAGCACAAAGGCGCTGAGGTGGATGACGGGGCTGGTAGGGTGTAGAAAGGAGAATAATCTATGATGTTGGAATGGTAGGTTGGGGCGAGGCTGTGAAGGGCTTTTAAAAGCTAAAGGGACTCTAGATTCAGCCATTCAGCTGTGAAATTCTGTAACCCTATGAAAAGCTAGGTTTTTGAGAAGGCATGACTCCTGTACTCATAAAGGTCATGCCTTTGTATGCTCATGTTAATCTATTCATCTTCTCTTAAGTAGGGAGCAGAGAAGCAGACCAGAGAGTTAACTGCATGCAGGATCTTTTATTTTCTAAAACTTGATGCATAAGTTCAATAAATTTGATTGAAAGGACTATTCAAATCTTTTAAAAAAAATCTAAAGTAAGCAATTCACCATTCAATTGTTTATAGGAGCTTTATGGATGTGTACCTGCTTTGGCTCAAAAGCTGCCGATAGTTGTCATTTTGCAAAGAACTGAAGATAGCTCTACGTGCATGCTTGAAAATGCTTTTTTATGATAGTATTGATCTTAGAACCTAGCAACCCTACGTGGTGCAGTCAAGGGGAGAGGCTAGAACTGTTAATCATTCATGAAAACAATTAGAATAGAGTAGAATGATGAGTCAAAAGGATAACTGTGTCAGTTGCAGTAAAAACCAAACACGTACTCTTCCATCCAGTGACACTGGCCTCCTGGCTATTCTACAAACCAGATGCTTGATCTCTCGACTCACAGTATTTTCTCTGGCTGTCCCCCATGGCTGGAACGCTCGTTCTCCCCCAATCTGCCTCCTGACTTTCCTGGCTTTCTTTAAATTCAAACTTAAATCCTACATTCTACTGGAAGCTTTCCCCAGCTCCTCTTAATTGCAGTGCTTTCCCTCTACTAATTATTTCCTATTTATCCTGTATATAGCTTGCTTTGTATATATTTGTCTGCATGTTGTCTCCACCTGTTAGATTATAAGCTCCTTGAAGGCAGGGGTTTTTGCCCTTTTGCTCTTTTTGTATCCCAAAAACTTAGCATAGTTCCTGGCACATAGTAGGTGCTTAATATTTACTGATTGACTGATGGAAGGGAAGATATTGGAGGCAAGGAGTCCAATAAGATAGCAGAGGCAAGACATAACACATCTTGCCTAGAGTAAGGCTGTTGCTGTAGGAATAAAGAAAAAAGGGGAGCCTGATGTACGGTGGATATGTGATCAACCAATATGAAGAGACAATGTTATTTTCTTTTTTATAAAAATGGTTTCTTTTCTTATTTTTGTCGACACTTTTGTTCTGACATCACATTCATTTCCAAGTATGTTCTTTCTCACTCCTTTAACCAAAAGACCATCTTTTTTTAATCAAAGATGCAAAAGAAATAAGGTAAAAAGTCAGTTAGACAAAATTAGCCAACATATCTACCATGTCTGACAGTATAAGTAATATTCTTTATCTACAGTCCTTCACCTTTGCAATGATTAGAAGTTGCATTTATACATAGGATTTAGAGTTTTTGTTGTTATTGTTGTTCTTTCTGTTTATGTTTTCATAATCATTGTATATAGTTTTTTCCTGGATCTGCTCACTTTAATCTGTCTAGGTTCATATAAATCTTCTAGTGGTTCTTCGAATTTTCCACACTCATTTCTTACAAAGTAGTAATATTCAACTATATGTTCAGCTATTAATAATCTGTTTTAATTAATTTAATAATCTATGATTTAATTTAATAATTTATAATTTAATTAATAATCCATATAATAATCTGTTCAGCTATTCTCAAATCAGTGCTTATCTACTTTCTTTCTACTTTTCTGCTACCACCAAAAGTGTTATGAATGTTTTCCTGTATATAGGACCTTTCCTTCTGTCTCTTATCTCCCTGAGACATATAGCTAGCACTAGTATCTCTATGTCAAAAGGATGGGCATTTTTAGCCACTTTCTTAGGACAATTCCAAATTATTTTTTAGAATGACTGGACCAATTCACAGCTCCACCAACAGTGTCATGTGCCTATCTTTCCACAGCTCCTCCAACATCTTTTGCAATCTTTGCTAATTTGTGGGGTGTGAAGTAAAACTGCAGAACTGTATTCTTTGCATTTCTATTACTAGTAGTGATTTGGAACAATCTTTCATAAGACTCTTAATAGTTTAAAATTCTTTTTAGAACTGTTTGTTTATATCCTTTGACCATTTATTCATTGGGAAATGGCTTCTTATGGACTTAAGTTAATTCCCTATGTATCTTAGATATCAGACCCTTGTCAGACTGTTTTAATACAAAGATTTTTAATCTGTGGTTTCCTTTCTTAGTTTCATTGATTTTGTTTGTGCAAAAAGCTTTTCAATGTCATGCAACTAAAATTATCTTTTTTTGTAATCTCTTTTATCTGGTTAAGAATTCTGCCATTTGCCACCATTAAAGGTAACTGACCTTGACCTCTTAATTTTTTTTGTGGTGCTACTTTTAATATGCAAGTCACCCATTTTGAGTTTATTGCACATGGTATAAGATGCTGCTTAGTCTGAACCTCATTTTTGCAAACTGTTTTCTAGTTTTTTCAGAAGTTCTCGGACAGAACATTTTCAAAAGTGGAAACACCAATTGTTAATAATAACTTAAAAAAGGTACAGCTTCATCAACAATGAAAAATACAAACTAACAAGTTTGAGATACTACCTTTTCCACCAAATTGACAAAAATCATTAAGAACATCGAAACTGTTGGTTATGCTATTTTAAAGAAAAAAGTTATGTATTGCTTGCAGAATTGTAAACTTGTAGAATCTTTTTTTGGGAATATTCTGGTAATATGCAGGAAAAATTTACAAAAATAATCACATCCTTTGACCCAAATAACTCCATGGCTGGGAATATGCCCTGTGCTGTTTTGTTTAGAAGAGTCATCTATCTCTTCGAAGATGTTTATAACAGTGTTATTTGCAATGCAAAAAAAACCGAGGAGTAACCTAAATGCACAACACTGGGGGAATGATAAACAAAATTGTGGTACATCAATGTAATAGGTTGTAATGCTACCATTAAGATGAGAAAGTATGACAAATATAAGGAAATGTGTAAAGGCCTTTAAGAAATGATACAAGAGAAAAAAAAAGAATCAGAGCAGAGCACACACTAACTATAAGCACATATGAGAAAAAAATGAATAGGAATGAATGCTCAAAGAATGCTGATGAAGACTCAGAGGGAGTTAAAGATAAAATAAGTTATGACAATGACAATTTATAGGATGAATTTCATCTATTTAAATGCATTAGTTGCAATATAAGCTTGGTTGACTGTATTGATGTTCATTACGGCTAATAATCATTATCTAAAATTATTTTTAAAAGGAAGAAAGATAAGGAGCTATTTTGCACTTAGTAGGTAGTCTGAAAGAAAAAAAAAGAGCAGGACTTAGCAGTGAACTAGATGGCAAAGCGACAGGGGGAATGAAAGGAGAACTAAGAGAGGCTCGTGCGGTGGGACTCACTGTGACAAGGACAATAAATACTGGAGAAAGATTGTGAAAAGAATATGTGTAGCTCTGGTCTTTTCCAACCAAACTGGTGAAGCTGTTGAGCAGATCAAGATGTCTTTGAGACCCAGTGGCCAATCTGGATCAAGCATGTCACCTTGGCATAGCTGGCAGTCAAACCTGTCAGGGCAGCTGCCGTCGCTCAGGATTTTGAGTGAGAACTCTTGAGAACATCCATAAACCAGAGTGTGGGTTGGTGAGGAAACAGACCTTCAGAGAAGGCACCATAGGAACAACAATGCCATCTGACAATATCTAATAATTCTGAAATAATTAAACTGGAAAAAGACAACAACTAAGTAATAAATTCTCCAATTTTTCACCAGTGCCAAAAAAAACTAAGTGATGGGAGTGATCTTCCCAAAGAGCAAATTAGCTTGTAGAAGGTTAATCAGTAGGAAGAATTGTAACCAATTAAAAAACAGTAAGGATCAGAAGAAAACTGCTCTCTTGTTACATACAAATGTGTGACCATTAATGTAACACATATCAAGAGTTTAAAAAAACAAACCCAAGGAAAGGGCTGCTGCTATAGACTATGCCAGCTCATCTTGCTAGAGCTTTGAAAATGCATGGTTTTTTGACACATTTAACAGGGGGCCTTTTGTTCTCTCCCTGGTATTCCGTGTTTATCTGCAAAAGAAGTACATTAGCTGAAGTATGTAATTAAAAAAAATGTTTTCTTTCCTAGACACAAGTATTTACATGTGCAAAAATGTAATCACAACTATGGTAACAGACCACAGCATATAGTTCAGTGCTCCGGGGAAAAGTACTCAGTCGATAATGCTGGTAAGTGACTGATATGGTAATTACACATTTATAAACATACATACCAAAGAATATGTCAGGGAGTTAGACGAGTTTCTGTGATGGCTGTGAGGCTAGATGCCCTCCCCCCCCTTTTTTTTTAAAGAATCATTCCCCTCCTGTCTTAAGAAGTCTTTTGAAACCAGACAACGCCTTGTTATTTTCTATGAGTAGGAACAGAAATAGGAAGTGTGTAGCCCCATGTCAGCTCATTCCTACTCATCAACTAACAGTACTAGCAAAGAGCCGCTGTTCTGAAGAAGCAGAGCAGAGAGCCAGAGTGGTCAGCAAGACCATGAGTGGATGTCCCAGAGCAAAAGTGAATCCCTTCTTTGTGATGCCGTTAGAACTGAGGGGAAAAAAATCCCACAAGCATTTACAGCGCCAGATTTAACACAACCTTCCTCCTGCAAATACTTCTTTTGCTTGAGCTGTTCAGAATCTGTGACCATTTTTGCAAGATTGCCTTGTGTTTCAAGACTTTTTGCACGGTGTCCTGAAAAATCCTCCCTCAATGGAAAAATACTGTATCTCCCTTTTCTACTTTGCAATTTGGTCACCTACTGTATTCATGAACCAACTACCTTGCTCTAGAAGTACAGGGATTTTATAAGGAATTGGGTCTTAGAGAGGACAGAAGGAAGGAAAATAAGAGAAATAACACTGCCTTTGGAAATACATTAAAAAATATGAAGTTCTTTATAAAAGCTAGATACAGTAGAACTCCATCATAACACAATTCATCGTAACACAGATTTGGATATATGACGGGTCAATTCATGGCCCCTGGAACAAAATTGGACTCAGTAAAAATCTGTTATTACACAGAGAGTCTACAGGGCAGTTGTTAATCCTCTCCCCAATACCAGTGTTATGGAGGAGTTCCACTCTATCTGGCCATGAGAGAAACAGATTACCAAATGCATACAATTTGTCAACTGACTTTCCAGTTTTCAAATTACCTTGATTCAGGGTATTTGGTGAGTGTGGCCAAGCTGCTGGTATACATGTGACCACCCACATCAATGTGGACGGGTGCATTGGATTTTGTGAGCTGTGCTGGAGTAGGAATGCCTTGATTGTTCAATGGAGATGCAGGGGATCTAGTGATCAGAGGTCTTGACATATTGGGCCGACTGTCCTACGGAGAGACAAGCAAGTTTAGACATTTTTCTTTCTTCTTTCTTTTTTTTTTCAAATGGCAAAAAAGAAAATATACAAAACATAGTGAACAAGTCAATGTTTAAAGCTGATAGTCTTCATATGTTAAAATCTGAAAGCCAGTGAGTCTTTAAAATTTCACCAGTTCTCATTTGTACTATAATGAACAACAGAAAAATAACTGCTTTAACTGACAAAAGGAAGCTTTTACATGTTCAATAATAAAGATTTGTTCTTAACTAATATTTATTTCAAATAATTTTGTGAAATAGGAGGGCCCATTATACTAATGAATTCAGCTTACATTGAACAATGAGTAACTTCACATGAAGAATCACTAATCACTTTAGAGGATAATCAAAGCCCAAAACAATAAGCATTTAAATAAAAATGTCCATGATTTCTCTTTGTATATAGTTAGACTAGATTCACACAAACCTTTAACCCTCATATTCTACAGACTCTTTTCTGGAATTTCTTTTTGTCAAGTCAGGAGTCAAATGAACTATTTAAGCTGTTCGAGTACTTAAAGTACTTAACTCTGAAAATAAAGTCAATGGACTGTGTTTTTAACCAACCACTTAGGAAGTGCAAAATTACTAAAATGCACATCACATTTTTTTTTTTTTACTATTTGCCCAACCTTAGTCTTTGTGTCTTTTACATTCAATACGGTTGGCTTGTGACATGATTTAAAAAAATACATTTTTCCAGGAAAAACAAAACTATGCCCCAAATGATAAATGTGTCCTTGTGAGGCATATGTGAGGGACTAGCCACTAGGGTAAGTATTTAACTTTTTAAGGAAGTCAAGTTTCAAAGGAAGAGCAGAAGTATATGCTGATGTAGCAAATGTTAGTCATGAGGGAATAGGTGTAACGTCATAAAGGCAAACACCTTTAATTTCTATAAGACAGGACCCACAGCAGTTTATCTTGGTAGCCAGAACATTTCTGGGTTGCTGGGATTAAGAAAGAGTACTGCTGAGACCATGAAATGTTGCTTCCTTCCCAAGTGTATGAAACAAAGATTTCAAACGCTGCTTCAACACTTTTCATTGCTTTTAAATTAAAACCCAAATTACAAAGAAAGCTAAAGTCAGGTATTTGGCACATTGTCATTCACTAAAGGGGCCTAGGACTTAAGGTCTCCATCCCAATAATAAATTGAGAGTATTTAATGCATGGTCTCCTTAAGATGAAAGTTACAAATACAGTCACAGACTTGTAACAGAGACAGAGACTGCTATTTGGAATAGGTAGACAATGTAGGTCAAATACAGTGATAAGGCATTATAAAAGGCTAAGAAATGCTTTTGATAGGGGGAAAGTCATCTAGCTTTTGTTCATAAAACGCAGTGTGATAAAATATAAATTTGCACAACATCATACGTTTTATGATCTGGAGCTGCTCTAGTTGCTACCTGGGGCGTAACTGCTGGAATACTTAGCATTAACCACATGTCCAGGCATGATGCAGAATACACATGCTTCTTAGAATGCTCAGCCACTCCTATGAATGGAGCAGTGATTGGGCTTTTGTACACACGGTTTACCATCTGTGTTCTATACGCTGCATTGAAGAGGGCCAACAAATAGTAAAAGAAGAGGAATTAATGAGGTGGTGGGTAAGACGAAATATGAAACAAAGACACAAAATTGGTAGAAAATGTAAAAATAAACAGCTAAAGAAAAGAAACACAAAGAGAAAAGTAGCATTTGGAAAATGTTTTAAAATTTTTCTTCTTAAAATGGAAACATAAAACATATGCTACCTTACTTCCTTTTAGAGAATGATTTTGTGGCTGACATACACACACACACACACACACACACTCACCCTGTTACGACTGAACACATCACAGCACCATGGAGTCTGTAATAGTTTTTCAATTGGACACATTCTATATCCTGCCTGAGGGTGCTCAGGAGAAAATGAACAGATTTGCAGGGTTAATATTGTAGTTAGACTGTGACCTCATTCAGTGGAGCTATAACACTGCAAGGACTGTATAGGAGAAGAATTTAAAGCATAGCAGATCACCTGAAGGGTTCCAGATTTCTTGGGGTATATGCCATTTAGGCTGTAAATCATAAATATATGGAAGCTCCAATGGCTAAGATTAGACCAGCGCTTCTCAAAGAAGAGGTTATGAATCCCTAAGGTTAATGAGCAAATTCCGCAGAGGCTACAGATGCTAATGGGGCAAAACAGGTACTCTCCCATCTCCCTATGACCCCATCTCTCTCTCTTGTCCCTTTATTCTGTGTCCGAATGCTTCAGGGCCTGGGCTTCAGGGCCTCCAAGGCTAAGCCCGATAACACCTGAAAGGGCTAAAGGTTTTACTCCTCTTAGAGGTACTTGTATTTTGCTAGTGGATACATTTCAGACAGGATGGGGGAATGGGATCATTTGTGGGTACTGAGGTAATCATTAGAGCACATGGCTGCTTGCCCGTAAGAGCAACCTTGGTAGTGGAGACCCATGGAGTCCAGAACAGCTGTTTGGCAGTAGCAATCACAGGCTTAGTTAGTCCAACTTTTTTTTTCTTACTACTTTGTCTAGTCTTCTCTTTACCACTCACCCCCATTACCATGTCAGGTTGCACAAATGAACATAATCCTGATCATTTTAAACAGGAAAGCCGTCCAAAGATATAGACTGTGCTGGCCTGCAAGAATGTGGATCCATTAACACTACCGGAAAAACAACTCAAAGCACATCTGCCTGATTGGTAGCGGGTAAGAACATCTGACAGTCTTTCCCCCACTCCTTGGGAAAAGGTATCACTATCCTGGCATCACAGAAATTCAACTACTTTTCCTTCTCTTGGGGATGATACAGGAAGAGAAGGCTGATAATAATAATGCTACCTCCCAGGGTGGTTGTGAAGATAGAATGAGATAATATTTGTAAAGGGTTTTATAAACCTTAAAACACTATATAAATGCTAGGTAATACCATCAGCATTGTTTCGAAGTATCCTGAAAATCCCTGGGTTAGATGAACAATAATTTATGTTAAAAAAAAATTCTAATGTTTGGGGGGAAAGACATTCAATAGTCTCATTTCCAAATGATGCCTGAATCATTCACTCCTTAATATTCAGATCAAGCTATTTGTGATGACTTTTGAAAGAAAGAATTGAGTCAAATATACAAGAATTAAGATCTAATAAATGATATTTATGTAGCATTTTATGGTTTACAGAATAGTTTCCTCAACTGTGAAGCAGATAATGCAAATATGAATCCTTATTTTATAGACAAGGAAATGGAGGCTCAGAGATATTGTAATTGCTTACAGTCACACATCTAATAAAAACTGAAGTTGGGATTCAAACCTAGGTCTCTTCCCTTAACCCCAAACCTTTTAAAACATTAAAAAGAAAAAAATCCTATACTTGACCCTGACACCCATTTAAGCTATCCTAATTCTCTCTGCTTTTTCACAGCCAAATTATTAGAAAAAGCTGTCTACTTTAAACTCTATCCTCACCTTTCATTAACTTTTCTATCCCTTCTAATTTGGCTTCATACTCCACCACTCAATTGAAACTGTTTTCTCCAAGGTTACCAATAATCTTTTTTTTTAATTCAATTTTATTTTATTTTCACGAAGATACGAATTCTCTCCCTTCTCCTTCCCACCCCACCCTCATCCTGCAGAAAAAGCAGGAAAAACAAAACCCCTGTTACAAACATGTATCATCAAGCAAAACAATGTCCTGCACTGGTCATGTCCCCCCCCCAAAAAAAATAAATAAACATGTGGCAATCTGCACAGAGTCCTTCATCTCTCTATCAAGAGGTGGGCAGCACGTCCATTATGTGTCCTCTGGAATTGTGGTTGGTCATTGTGACCAACAATCTCTTAATTCCTAAATGTGATGGCCTTTAATGAGCTTTCCATCCTCCTGACCCTTTTCTTTTCTATGACATTCTTTTCTTCTTTGGCTTGGAAGACACTGCTGTCTTCTGGTACTGCTCCTGTTTGACCATTCCTCTGTGGCCTCCTTTATTTCCCACTCCAGGGTCTATCCCAGGCTCTCTCTCTGTCTCTGTCTCTCTCTCTCCCCCCAGTCTTTATTGATTACTTCATCAGTACTTATTGATTCATATATGTCTATGAAGATAAGCCCCAAATCTGTATCTCTTGCCTAATCTTTTTCCTGAGCTCCAGAATCAACTTCATGCTAAACATCTCTATCTGAATGTTCCATTTATTGTTGTTGTTGAGTCTTTTTCTGACTCTTTGTGACCCTATCTGGGAAGATGCTGAAATGGTTTGCCATTTCCTTTTCCAGCTCATGTTACAGATGAGGAAACTGAGGCAAACTTGCCCAGGGTCGCACAGCTAGTAAGTATACGAGGCTGGATTTGAACTCGATTTTGAACTATGTTTCATAGGCATCTCAAATTCAACATGTCTGAAATAGAACCAATCTTACTGCCTAAACAGGGGTTCTTAACCTCTTTTTATCTTAGGGACCACTTTGGCAGTCTGATTAAGCCTATGGATCCCTTCTCAGAATGTTTTTAAATTAATAAAATAATATACATAAGGATTTTAAGGAAATCAATTATACTGAAAAAAAGTTATCAAAATGTTTTTTTTAAATAAGTTTGTAGACCACCACCTCCCTCCCTCAAGCTAAGAATCCCTACTTTAAACCCACTTCTCCTTAAAATTTCCTCCTCTTTCCATTGAGGCCACCACCCTCCAACCAGCCACCGAGATTCAGGGCACTGGAGGCACTGTTGACTTTTAAGACCCAGACGTTAGGAAAAACTTTCTGACAAGTAAAAGTTTTCAAAAGCATAATGAGGGGGCAGCTCCAAGGGAGCACTGGCTTTGGAGTCAGGAGGACCTGAGTTCAAATTTGGCCTCAGACACATAATACTTCCTAGCTGTGTGACTCTGGGCAAATCACTTAACCCCAATTGCCTCACTAAAAAAAAAAAAAAACAAGCATAATGGGCTGTCTTGGAGATGTCTTCAAGCAAGGGCTTTTGCTCAGCTCCCTCCCGACTCTGAAATTCTATGATACTGGGATTAAATCATTGCCAAGTCATGTCGATTCTAACTCCTCATCATCCCCTTCTCTTCACTTTCACAGCAGCTACTTTAGTTTTAGGCCTTCATCGCCTCTTGTGTGGACTACTGCATTTTCCTATTTGGTCTTCCTGCAACCAGTCTCTCCCCACTTCTGTCCCTCCTCCACGCAGCTGCCAAGAGAATATTAGTAAAGCACACATCAGCCTACAACTTACCTGCCCAAGTCTTTGGTGGTTTCCTATTGCCACTAAGATAAAATACACTCCTCATTTTAAAAAGCTTTCCCCTATCTGGCACCAATCCACCTTCCAAGATTAACTTCATATTAGCCCTCTTCAGGGGCAGCCAGGTGGCGCAGTGGATAGAGCACCGGCCCTGAAGTCAGGAGGACCTGAGTTCTAAATCTGGCCTCAGACCAAACACTTGACGCTTACTAGCTGTGTGACCCTGGGCAAGTCACTTAACCCCAACTGCCTAAAAAAACAAATGAACAAAAAATAACATATTAGTCCCCTTCACACGTTCTAAATTTTGGCTAAACTGGCCATTGTGCCGTTTCTCAAAGGGTGTATTTCATCTCTTGGACTCCTGCTTTTGTGCAGGTTATCCCATATGCCTGGAATGCATTCCCTCCTTACCCCAACCTGTTGGAATCCTTAGTGTCTTTCAAGGCTCCACTCAGGCGTTTCCTCTTTCCAGAAGTCTTTCCTGGGCTCCCTCTCTATCAGCCTTCCTTCTCTCCTCAAATGAACTTGCATCTACTTATCTGTTATATTCCCCCAGTAGAAGGTAAGCTTCAGCTGCTTTTCATTTTATCTTTGCATTCTTGGGGACTAGCACTTGGAATTAGTTACAAGTGCTTACTAAAAGCTAGGTTTTGATTTGCTCCTAAGGCCAAGTCCTTTGCTCCTTAAATGCCATTACTCTGCCTCTTGTGGATGCTGCTTGGGCACACAACTCAAATATGTGTGGCCATTGCAAAACACTCTACACTTTTACTGAGATTATGGATTGAGATGAAAATGGAAATGAACTCAGATCATAAACTGGCTGTAACAAAAGCAACAGTATGTGTTTTTTAAATTATTGTGTGTTTTTCTTTGTATTATCACATTTTGTAAAAAAGAAAAAAAAGGTGGGGTTGGGGAGAAGCGGAAGGAGGAAGAGAAGGCCCCAATTTTGGCCACTGTTTCCTGGATGCTCCAAGAAGCCTAGCTAAAAAACAAAAGCATCCCCCCGCCAAAAAAAACCGAACAAAAACAAACAAACTCCAGAAGGAAATGGCTTCCCTGGGATTTTCATTTCTGATTACTCTTTTGTTCATAGATTGTCAGGATGATAGATTTATTTTTTTAAAACTTCCATATATCAGACAGTTTGTGGCTGAAAAAAAAACAAACCTGTAGTTTTGCACATCCATCTCAACTGCCCAATACCAATGATTTTCTGATGGCAGGATCCTGGAAAGGATTTGGTTTCAGGCACCCTTCAAATGAATCTGATGAAAACCCCAGTTTCTAAGTCTAACCTTGCTGTATGCTATGGAAATGGGAGCCTGGGGAGCATTGCCTTGGACTAAATGAGATGAAGTTTCAGCTGAAAGTGGTAATGACTTTATTTGCTGGGGATATACACCATGTCAAGTTTCACTATGATGGTAGACTACTAACTACTTCACTGTGAAAATGAGCTGACTCTTTAGTTGTCTTGAGACTTGCATTTCAACAGAGTAATTTTATTAGTGTACTGAAACAGTTTTCATTTTCCACATTAAATGACAGTAGGGAAAGGACTTTAAGCAAGATTACAAAGTTTGCACAAAATTTAGCTAGAGTAGGCAGCTGTAAAGATATACTGTGAGTGTATTGTCAATACCTCAGTAATTTGGAATGATTAAGAACAGGGCTCTTTCGGTGAACTGAATTTCCTGGTTAACTGATGGTCAAACCCACATATGCAAGTCCTTGTCTGAAGCCAGGATGTTCGTCCAAGGAGGCTGGAACTGTATTATTTCCCTTGGGAATGTTCTGTCCATGGGGCAATAAAAGTGTCTTGGCTGACCTCTCACTTGATGCATTCTTAGAAATACAGCACTTTTTTTTTTTTACCTACCACAAATCTTTAGTCTGGTAACAAGACAACTAACTGCAATATCAACAAATTTTAAGAGGTCTCATAAAATTACAAAGTAAAAGTGTTCTCTGATGACTTTAGCTAAGCAGAATATGCCTGGGGGGGAAATAAAATCATTCCCCCAAATTTCACACAAGGAAAGCAGGAAAAAACTTCCCAAGTCCCTTTGGTATAAGTATAGTAAGCTATCACTTATCTGGAGGTAAGTTAACCAGCAGCAACACTTATTTGAACACAGAAAAGAACCAGAAGGAAGCATGAAACGCTTCGGAGCAGCCAAAGCAAATTTCAGAAGTCCACAAACATCATTTTTAGGAGTTCTCGTTTAAAAGTCCACCCAGAAACTGAGAGGTATGTGTGTTGGGCTTAGAGTCAGGAAGATCTGGATTTGAATGCCTTCTGATACTTATTCGCTATGTGACCACGGTCAGATCACCTAACTTGTCCAAACCTTGGGCTCAGGTACAACTTATCGCCTAACTTACTGTGATCTTGATGGGTTGTTTGAAGGCAATTCCTATACCGAGGAAGTCACTGATACCCAATGAGTTATACATAGTTCTAAGTCACAAAGTTTCCTGATCCTTAGCATATGGGAAACAATTAAGTAAAAGGGGATAAGGCCCATTGAGTATGGCATACTTCCCATAAAATATAGTAAGATATAACATCTAGAATCATAGAATCTTAAGAATCAAAAGGTAGTACAGAGGTCATCAAATTCAACCCCCACCCAAATTATGAATCCTTTCCAAAATAGTCCTACTAAGTGGTCCTCCAGCCTCCACTTGAAGACTTTCTGTGACAGGAAACTCTTTTCCTGCCCTAGGTCTGACGCCAATTCCATTTTTGGACATATCTAAGTATTAGAAAAATTCTCCTTAGGATGAATTGAAATATTCATACCAGTAACAACTTCCTCCCTTCCATTGGTCCTAGTTTTGTTTTTGGGGGCCTAGTAGATCAAGTTTACTTGTTCTGTTACTCCATAGGACCATATGTCAGATACAAAGACGTCTGCCTGTGTGATGCCATGACAACGATGGAAGAAGAAAACTAAAAAGTAGATTAAAAAGGGCTTAGAAACCATATAGCAGTCTCGGGGCCATTTACTGAAGAGGCAGAGCCATACATATCTCAGTGGAGACTACAGCACTGGGATATTACAGCCCATTAGCTACTATTTATAATAACATTTATAGAAATAGCACTTTAAAGGCTTACAAAATGCTTTCCTCACAACCACTCTGTTAGCAGAACCAAGAGAATGTTGTATACAGTAACAGCAACATCGCTCAAAGAATAACTGAACAACAAAGTTCTAAGTATTATAGATACTCCAATCAACTACAAATGACCTATGAAGGAAGATGCTATCCACCTCCAGAGAAAGAACTGATAAACAGAAGTAGGCATAGTATGGTTATACACACACACACACACACACACACACACACACACACGTATGTATGTGTATATATATATATGTGTATGTCAAAAGATGGCCTACTCTAGTGTGGGGTGGGGAGGGAGGAAGGGAGAAAGTTCAGAACTTAAAATGTAACAAAAAATAAATAAAATTGTTTTAAAAAGAGAGAAAACAACCACTCTGTGTTGATAGGTAGTGCAAGTATTATTATCCACATTTTACAGAAGTAAACTGAAGTTCAGAGAGATTAAATGACTTCTCCACACAGATAGAAAGTGCTAGAGCTAAGATTTGAACTTAGGTTTTCTGACTATAGCAGTCCATGTAACATATCTCTATTATAAGTTATAGCAAGAAAATGTTAAATTATATTTAATTTGTGGGTCAGTAGTTTCAGTCACATCTAACTTTTTGTGACCCCATTTGGGGTTTTCTTAGCAAAGATGCTACAGTGGTTTGCCATTGCCTTCTCCAGCTCATTTTATAGATGAGGAAACTGAGGCAAACAGGATTAAGTGACATGCTTTTGAACTCAAGTCTTCCAGACTCCAGGCCTGGTGCTCTATCCACTGTACCACCTAGCTACCCATATTCAATTATATATGTTAAATTATGCTGAATTATATTCAAATGTCAAATTACAGTCTTTCTCTCCTAGGAAGATAGAATTTGCCTTACTAAAATGTTGTCCATATAAGATCTGAGCTTCCCGATCCCAACTCCCACCTCCACTGAGTGGGACCTAGAATCTAACTAGCTACTATCTTTCCCTGAGTGTTCTTGGGATACCCTAGAATCCCCCTCTGACATGCTTCAGCCAGCCAGGATTAAGTAGCTTTTAGAAAATGGGTATTCGCTAAAGTCATGCAATAAGAAAAGTTGGTACAAAACATGCCCACAAAGGTCAGTGACACATTCTTGCATATGTCCAGAGTCCACAGAAAGTGGGCTCAGGCTTAGGGAGCACATATGGCAGAGGGATAACAGCTCTCGGCAGCTGGAAGTCTTTTTCTCCCATCTGTGGGGTGTGCAGGAAGTTCCCCAGGGTACCATGAATGTGCATCCATCTACCCTCAGCTCCTGATGCAGACATGGTTACCGGCCGATATGGGGACACCAGATCATGTATTGTCTTTGCTAGTCTCCTTGGAGTTCTGGGAGTCCAGTCTGGCCTTGGCTGCCGATGATGCAGACACTGCATCCATGAGGTCTAAGTTTAAATCTTGCCTCAGACACTGACTAGCTGTGTAGCTGTGGGCAAGTCACTTAGCCTTTGTTTACCTCATTTTGCTCATCTGTAAAATGGGAATAAAAATAGCACCCACCTCCCAGGGTGGTTGTGAGGATCAAATGAGATAATCTTTGTAAAGCATTTTGCAAACCTTAAAACACTATATAAATGCTAACTATTACTATTATCATAGTATCACTATTACTATTATTATTACTGCTACTCAGCAGATCAGGGATGCCATTTAGGATGCCAATAGGAAAGTAAGAAGTCCAATATCCTCTGTACTTTTTGAAGCAAGAAGGGTGATCAAAGGGTAGTAGGCCCTTTCAGGAGCGGGGGAGTAAGGCCTCTCCTTTCCCCACCCCCTCACTCCAGGTGGTTACTTCTCAAGAATGTGCTAGAAAAGCAAAATTCTCCAATTTCTAGAAAAGCCTTCCTTTATCAACTCATTTGATAATTTATAGATAGTTCCTGGGGGTCTGACCTAGTTTCACAAGCTATCAGAACACACTTCTCAGCAGGAGTCAGTTTATCCTTGAGATGCTAAAGTTTGGGCTTCTTAACCTTTTCTGTGCCATGGACCCTGTTAGCAGTTTGATGAAGCCCATGGATCACTTCTCACAATCATGTTTTTAAATGCACAAAATAAAATATGTAGAATTACAAAGGAAACCAATTATACTGAAATGCAGTTATCAAACCATATATTCAAAAACAAGTCAGTTGACCCCAAATTAAGAACGACTGGCTTAAGATCTTTTGACTGACTGAGACATGGCCTTACCTAGTTAAGGCATCACAGCTAAAATGGGGTAGGGTGGTTTCAATCTCACTTTTACAACAATATGTATTGTAACAAATTTTTAAATGATATCTATTTAAAGTGATTAAGATTAAATAGAGATTCGGCACTTAGAGAAGTAAGCTTCAGTTATCAAGCCACTTACATGTAATAATTTATTACTTAATATTAGAGAAATATGATCTCATATTTGAAAAAACAAGTTCAATCAATGAATCTGTTAACAATATTATATCATATGCCTAACAAGGTAAGTATCTCTGAGACTGGGTTGGACTACATGGGCTCCAATGTCTCTTCCAGCTAAAGCTATGATTTCATAATCCCACAGAGGGGCTTCATTCCAATGAATGAAATGACCTCTGGAACAAGAGAGCATTTATGCTGCCACAGCATGCAATAACTCTTGCCACAAAACAATCAGAGAATAGGGCAACACATAACAAGATGCTTATGGCATAGTACAGTCAACAAACAGAAAAAAAAAGTTAAAGAATGGGAAGATCAAGGTGACTTTTATTCAGGAAACAGAATTTGAGCTGAGCCTCTAAGAATGGGTGGGATAGGGATGACCCCAGAAGAAAAGGCTGGGCTAAGGGAAGAAGGGAATGCTTCGAAGTGTGAGAAACCAGAAACGGTTGGCAAAAAAGAAAAAAAAAAGCAATTAGAAAGTAATTATTAATTATTATTGTTGTTATAATTATTATTATTAATTAGAGAGTAAAGAGTAACTAGGCTTGAAGAAGCAGGCATAAACAAATAAATCTCAATTTGCTTTAGAAACTCTTGGCTAGAAGAATAAATCTAGATTAGAAAGAAGCCATTTAGCTTTTTCAGATAAATCTATAGGCTGAATCATAGGGGCATAAAACAGAAAGCTTCACAAATTCTTTGTAAAAGAGAAGTAAGTAAAGTAATGAGCTCATTCATGACCCACTTTGCCCACCTTCAATATATGATGGGATTCACTTGTAAACTTGGCCAAGACATCATGCTAAATCTCTTGCCAGATATGAATTATCCGTAAGATATATTTTAGGCAAATGGAAATTGATAGATTGTTGTTTGAACAATTTTTTCCCCAAACTGTAGAATATAATGAAGAAAGGAATGTCAGGTAATCTTAAGGAGAATGATGACCTATTTGTCTACTATATTTATCTGCTCATTTTCCAGAAGAAAATAAACTTGTATATGAGAAAATTCAGGAAAAATTCTGTTATGTCTTCTTTTTTGGTGGCACAAAACAAATTTATGGAAATGTTATCTCTATTAATATCTCAGATACTTTTTTGGAGACCCTTAAAATCACATAGAGTAATTTCTAATATATTTCAAATTTTGATATTTTATGCATTTCTTAATCTGAAAAGGCAACATTAGAGGATAATTCACATTAAATGGCTCCTGTCTGACTTAACTATAGCATGTTCCTTTCCAAAAAAGGAAAATTACTGTGAAAAGTGTTGGTTGGAGAGAAGCAGTAATGATTTATGGACAGTTCCTCCTTTATGCAAGATGCTGTAATTTTGCAATCAAGAGAGGAAAACTGTAGCATAGAAGATTAAATGCCTTGCCCAGAGTAAAAGAGCAAGCCAGCGCTGTTAATCCAGAAATGAAAGGCTAGGAGGTTTGAATTTGAAATGTTGCTAAGACATAAGAGTATAGTTACATATTTGCCATTCTGGGAACAATGTTATGGTTTGTCCAGTCCCCTAGTACTCCTCTCTCTGCCTGCCCCCCATGCCAACTTTCTGATAGAAGAGGAAGAGAGATTAAAGCACCAATCACTGGACTTCCTGAAGTCAATCATCTGTGCGGATTTAGGAAAGCTTTATATAATGGTGTTTACTCCTATATACATGATGCTATATACATAGCACTTTACCCCAATTTCCATCTTAAAAGAACCACACCTTCAAACATACCAAGTATTATCATGAAAAGTTACTTTTCAGAAGCTTTGATTACCCAATATGTTCACCTGAAAGACAACTCTGACTTTGCTTTGCAACAAATACTTATTTTATTAGATTTATTAGGAATTAGTCCAAAGGTCAAATTACAGCTACCCAGGAATGTATTTAAGTACATTCAACAAACATTGATAAAACGTCTGCCCCTGAGACTAGATGCTAGGGGGAGATACAAAGATGAATGAGATCCTGTCCCTGTCTTTAAGCTTTCACTCTAGAAAAATAGTTAAAACTTGTGCCCAAAAAGCCACAATACAAAATAGCATTTTTGGTGGAACATATCTGAGGTATGAGGAAGGAAAGATCATTTCCTCACAGACTTGTATTTTATGTGCTATTTGACATACATAGAAACGATTCTATTGACTCATCATCACCAGGATGCACATTTGATTTTTCCAGGGGTGGTAATGGATTTGCATTGACCATTCCATCCATGCTTTTTGTACCTCAGTGCAGCATATGGTGACAAAGAGTTCACAGTTAACTGGTCTAGAAGGGGTTCTAATCCATGACAGTGGTCACATAAGCTTGGCTCCTTAATGGGAACTAATAGAACATAGGCAATGACCAAATTAAATAATAAATTTGCTTTAATGATTTCCTGAATTTGAAACTGTTTAATATAGGGTGTCCCAAAAGTCTCAGTGCAGTTGAAAACTTACTAAAGCTTACTGATGCTTAAAACTTTGCTAAGACTTTTGGGATACCCTGTATAATTTCAAAGATGAAATGCATTTTGGGGAATAACAATAATCTACATTTATAGAGTACTTTAAAGTTTTTTCCTTACAACTACACTGGGGGAGGTAGGATAATATTATTTCTGCTTTACAGATGAGGAAATTGAGGCTCATAAAAGTGAGGTGACTAATCCAGTGACTCACATAGATAATAACCAGCTTTTAAAATTCCAAGTCAAGATAAATTAAAACTCTGTAACCCTCTCCTGAAATAGGCGAATATTCCTGAACTTCTTTCTGAACAGGCATAACTGATATTTTAATATGCTTTGGTACAATGATTTTTAAGAATGAATCTAAAAACTGTGAGACAGATAAGAATCTATTATAATTAAGACCTGTTAACAACAGTGTTTGTGTATAGACACAGACATGCACAAACATATATATTTACAAGCAGGTGAATCTACACAATAGATATGATCCTACAAAGTTTACATTTAATTATTTCTTTATTCACTGATAGGCATTTAACACCTACCATGAACAGCCCTCTGTTAGTGTAAAGATACATCATAGAAGGCTTTTGACCTCAAAGTTACAACCTAGTTGAGCAGACAAGTTGCACACTGATAAAAATATATCAGTACAAGTGATTTCAGAAGGCACATATGATTGAGTTACATTCATTCACTTCATGCAAGTACCTACTATGTGCAAAGCACTGTGCTAATTGGGAATACAAACTTTAATAATGTGCATTGCATATTCTAAAAATGAGGCATGTACGCAAATAAATACATAATATAAAAATATGAAATAACCATACAGGTACAAAATTGAATAATAGGAAAATAAGTGCTAAAATTGTGCTATGAGTGACCAAAGGATAGACGAATCACTTTTGGCTTTGGAGGAAAGGTTTTATGATAGAGGTGGCATTTCAGTTATGTCTTGAAGTCTGTTTAGAATTCCAACAGGTAAAGATAGTGTAAACACATTCCCAGCATGGAGAAAGGTAGAAGAAAAGGTACAAAAGGGGTCCATGGATAGATTTCATGGGATCCATGAACCTGGATGGGAAAAAATTTACATATTTATTTTCACTAATCTTTAACTGAAATTTAGCATTTCCTTCAGAAAAATTATTCTGCTAAGGGGTCTATAGCCTTCACCAGACAGCCAAAGTGATTGTCCATAACACAAAAAAGAATTAAAAAAAAAACCAAAAACCAAACAATCTAGACAAAAGATAGGGAGTGCCTAACCTCGGATGACGGAATGAATAGTGCAAAGGAAGGCTCTTTGTCCTTGGTGAATGGGGAAACCGTAATACCATTAACAGAAATAGGAAAATCAGAAGGAATAGGTTTGAAAGGGGCATGTGACTAAATTCTTTTTTTTTTTGGATATGTGGAGTTTGAAGTTCTATAGTGTCAAATTTTTTAGGTCAAAACCTCTTTTAAATGCTGAAATTTTTTAAAAAGATGCCCAGTGAACCATTTTATAAGCCAAAGATTCCCTTTGTACTACAAATAACTGTCCTCTAAATTATGTTTTAGAAGTTCAGACTTTTGTTTGCATTTTCTTAAGGGAGTGGAAGGGGATTGGTATTTTGTCTGTATATATAATATATTTGGAATTAAACTTCATTTAGAGAAGGGTACTAGCTATACTGCATCTAACTTTCTCACATCTTGTATTTTCTTTTTATTTTCTTACAACAAAACAAAACAAAACAAACTGACTATTCCATTCTCACCCAAGGTAGAAGGGCAGTGGCTCTTCACAGGTCTGGTCCCGCTCTGGTCAGCTCAGGAGCTTTGACTCATTGATTCATTTCTGACCCAGCCTGGTTCACCTCTCCCTAGGCAACCTGGTGGTTCTTTGATCCTGGGGGTTTCATCATATTAATGCTAAACTTAGTTTAGTGTAGTCACCCAGTCAGCTTAGCCCACACTCCAGAGCTCCTGAGATCCACCAGCTTCAGCCTCTCTTTTAGCTGGGATTAAAGTTGTGCACCATCACCCTGGCTTAAAATGGAATATTTTCACTAATAAAATTTCCAAAACATTTTCCTATAAACATGATATAGTCAAAAGCCATGGACCGTGAGAAGACCTGAATTCTAGCTGATGCTTTTCCTTATGACCTAGTACCATCATTTTTGGTCTCTGTTCCTGGGTCTCCTCATTTATAAAATGGTGGGAGTAGGGAAGTGGATTAAAGATACTCCCTAAGGGTCAATTCTGAAACTCTCTCACTTCAAAAATGATGGCAACTCAAACATTTTTCTTGTTAAGTAAGTCAGTGGCAGTCAGGTTTGAAATACAACATGATTTTGATGAAATGAAGAATTGATGAAAAACAATATGAAAGGCTCACAAAAGGCTGAGTGGTAAGGAAAAACAAACAAACAAATAACAGCAACATTAAAAGTCCCTGAGGAGCAGCTAGGTGGCGCAGTGGATAGAGCACTGGCCCTGGAGTCAGGACGACCTGAGTTCAAATCCAGACTCGGACACATAACACTTACTGGCTGTGTGACTCTGGGCAAGTCACTTAACCCCAACTGCTTCACCAAAAAAAAAAAAAAGTCCCTGAACCACAAGAGTGTGGTTCTTCTGGCCGGTTTGAAAAACGAAAAGTATAAGATGCTTGGTGACACAAAGAAATGTCTCATGAAATAACATGACTAAGAGGCCAAGTGCCTATTCCAGAAAGATATTCTGAATAATATTGCTTCATTAACACAGTTCGAAAATGGCTTATCTGACTTTTTCAAGAAGTAAAAACATTCCCTTTAGCGCTATAAAATGGATGCTTTTAATAAAATAAGCATCTGTTACAAAGTAAAATCAGAGTTGTCTTTTTCAAATAAACATATTGGGCAATCAAAATCAAAATGAACTATGCTCTATATTCATAAACTAGAATCAATGGATCATATGTTTTATTGATTGGCACATCAAAGGTCTATTGCAGACACTATTTGAAATCTGGAGCTGTTACTATCTTTAGCTTTAGAAGATGCTGATCCATCGTTTTTTCTCTTCCCCTTGATTTTTGGGTCATGTTGATGCGTGGGTACATTATTCTGGACGCTGAGACCTGACTCCTTGGTGTCAGCCTGACAGTGATCTATGGAAGGGTCCAAAGCCTCGACTGCCAGAAGCAAAATGTGGTCAGTGAACTCTGCAGTGGCCAACAGTGACCTGCAGCAGAATTGTTAGTCCCAATGTCAACAAAGCAGATTTGTACTCTTGGAGCTAAGGATTTTTCAGGGAGTACATTGGCTGGTGAAAATGCTTCTATCCAAGAGCAGATGGATGAGCAGATAATCATTTAAATAAAGTTTGTAAAGAAGGCAAATTAGCAATAAAAGGGGTCCTGAAAAATACACCCTCTTCAGCATTTTAATGCAGTGGCTCTGTTGCTTACAATTTTTACATTGTAAAGGAGACAACATCTCTGCTCCTGGATAAATATCTTAAATAAATATTGTACATTAGCAGGAGTGAAAACAAAACAAAACACCAAGGCAATTACTATAAGATCAACTTACTGGAAAAACTGCTTTCCAAATGTGAATGCACTTGGGAAAATATATAACAATAATTATACCTGGAATTTACACGGTTTCTTATCTCCCAGGGTCTTAAAAGAATTTTGCAACAAATATTACCTCATTAGTCTTTGTAAGAATTCTGTGAGGGAAGAAGGAGTAGTCACTATCTTCCTTTTGCAGGAGGGAAAACTAAGACACAACACAATTAAAAAAAAAAGTCAGCATGGAGCCAGAGGTTTCTAGAACATCCAGCGATTTGAACTTGAAATTCTCTAAGAGGCAAGCAAACCATAGTTTTGAGTTGCCGTCTTTAAGCCTATCTGGTGGTCTGTGGATGCACTAGGGCTTGAATCTGACTCTGAAAAACCTGGGCCTTCCACCATTTGCCTGTGGGATTAAACTGTGTGGTACTGAGGATTTAAAGATGTGCCCCGGGATTTCTTTAGTATTCTTACCCAGCCCAGCTTAACTTCCTTAGATGGTGATTTTAACCACAAGACACAATGTAGGAAGTCAGGACTGAGGGGGAGCTCTAAATGCTACTTTCTCCAAACAGAAAAATGGAAAGGATTACAGAAATAGGAGAGGGGAAAAGGGACCAAGAAGGAATATGAAGGGCAGGAAAAATCATAGATTTGAGCTGGAAGGGACCTCAGAGATCATCTAGTCTGGACTCTTAACCTGGAATCTGTGAACTATTTAAAAAAATAATAATTTGGCTAATTGTATTTCATCACAATAGGTTTCCTTTGCAATCCAATGTATTTTATTTTATGTATTTAAAAACTGTTATTCTGAGAGAGGGCCATGGGCTTTCACCAGAAGCTCCCTTGTCTGTTTTACAAGGGTGCTGGAAGCCTGATTCTATCCTCTGCGAATGGTAGGTAAAGTCTCCAGAAAGTCTGGTCTTCCAGAAAGAACTGGAAGCTGGAGAGAGGTTTAGAAGGTGGGCCTAAGGACTTCTACACTTCCTACAATTGCTTTACTCTTTCCAGCAGGATGACCCCCTGATCCCCTGGTTATTATCTGACTCTGAAGATGATGGGGCTGGAAGTTGATTTTTCTGAGATTTCCAACAGTGCAAGCTGCTTACTTACTCTGTAGAACAAAAAACCTCATAAACATCCAATCATATTAATAGGATAAACTGCTTTTGATTAGGCACCAATGAGGTGATGTGTTTATATATATATATATATATATATAAACACACAAATTATTCATTCAAGCAATGCCAGAAACAAAAATATTGATATTGCCATGCAGAATTATAAGACTTGCTAATATCACACGTAACCAACCTGTAGACCAGTAGGAGTAGTGAAATTTGTGGACTAGTAGGCCATGGAGTGAGAATCACTTCTTTAGGAGACTAGGAACTTGTTATGTTTGGGAAAATGGAAAATATTAAGTAACTGGTAAAATGCTGAACCACTAACTCGTTCCCTTTCTTTGCTGTGGAATCCAAATACCTTGTTCTGATATGGAGGTGAAAGGAAGACTTGAATCAGGAAGATGGCAGGCCATCAATTTGATGGTGCTAGGGTGGAACCTTCTGCATCTTCTTCTTCTTCTTCTTTTTTTAACCAGTAATTCTCTAGTAAATTGAAAGGGACTCAGATTGTGTAAGGTGACACTAGGCACAAGAGAAGAGGAGAACACATCACCTGGGTAGATACCCCATGAGGTTGAGAATTTTTTGCACAAAAGAAGTATTATTACACCAGCATCTTAAAAAATAAAATAAGACAAGAAAAAAATGGGTAACCAAGGATTTCTTGCCCTGAACTTTTCCATCTCTCTCCTTCACAGACTTTTCTTTATCTCTTCTACTAACTCAAAATGGAGTGCTTTAAGTAGGGAGTGTTAAGTGAGGAAAGGAGAAACAACAAACTAACCCATGGTTGGAATTGTCTGAAAGCAGAGGAATACTGTAAAATAGATGTGTGGCTGCAAGGGGAAGGTAAATAAACATACAGGTTAAGAAGAAGGTTGAGTAGACCTAAGTGAACATTTATTTTGGAATGCGAGTACTAAAATATTTTGAAATAATGTTTAAACATTTTCAAGGTACATTCTGAAATCTCACTAACCACCCACACCCATCCTGTGCCACTCTTCACAAAGTTTATTTGGCAAAGAATTATTTTAAAACAAGAGAGAAGAGATACAGAGGAAACTGGCTGGTTTGGGAATTTTTAAATGTAGCTTTTCTTTCTCTCTTTTTTTTTTTTTGAAATAACAATTATAACTTCTTTAGAAAGGCACTTGCAAAATACCATGCTATAATTAAATGTCTCTTGACGACTTTCCGTATTTCTCCAGGCCTCTCTAGGTTGTCCTCCAGTGAATTTTACACTAACTGTCTCACTGAAGCCTGCCTTATGCGATACAGTGTGTGTACCACAGGGAGGGCCCAGCAAAAGACTCCCACCCCACCCTGACCAACCCATTTTACCTGCTTTACTAAGACAGAACATAGATTATTGAAAATGGTGGCTCGCAGGGATAAGACTATGTGGCAACAAGAGTTTTGTTCCTGATTCTACCTTGGATCCTAGAGCTAACAGTTTTGGCCTAGATGAAAGCTTTTTTCATAAATAAAAAGTGGTGTGCATTTTGGCAGCTGCATTTCATTCCCACACATCTCCCTCACATCATAATAGTAGCCACCATTTATGTTGTGCTTGAAGGTTTGCAAAGGGCCTTACAAATATTATTTCATTTTAATCTCACACCAACTTCTGGAGTTGGTGGGTGCTATTATCCCCATTTTTACAGATGAGAAAACTGAGGCAGACAGAAGTTAAATGACTTGCCCAGGGTCCCAAAGTTAATGAGGAAAAATTTGAACTCAGAAGTTTCCCAAATCCAATTGGACCACTTTCTCCATGGTACCACCAGCCATCACATCTCACAACAATGCATTCAGGCTCAGCAAGCATATTCATGAACTTGCAACCTTCAAATCACAAAGCCTGGCTTAAACAGCTAACCCTGAAACTAGAAGTGGGCTCAAAACAATCATAAACTTGTATAATTTGGACAGACACCTGCCCTTTTGTCATAATGTAAGATAAATAGGAAAACTCAGCAATATTGTAGTTTATAATAGACGTAAGATGTTTTAAAGGTTATGCCAGTTTATGAACCACCCAACATTTCACAGAATGTTATTCATTAGAGAAAAACAAATTCCATGAATCAAAGAATTTTTCTGATTCTCAACCATTGCTGTATCTGCCTCTTAGTAGCAATTTTAAATGAATGGATATTGAGATGGACTGTCAGTGATAACGCTGATAGCCCTCAAATAGTTAAGTATTGCATTTGTCACAATGATCAATAGAAACTGTGTATAATAGAAACAGGAAACTGTAGGTTTTATTAAACTACATACAAAATTAACACTACATCTGTCCTATAATCACTAACCATGTAACAATATTCACAAACTTAATACTATTACTAGAATTATTTCATCTGCCTAACAAATTACTTTATTGATTCAGTCTTGTCCAATCCCCAAAATAAAAATATTATATACATTTTTTTTTGTTTCAACAGCAAGTATTTGTCCCAGTACAGTCACAATTGTGGCAATGATTATAGTAGTAAGTAAAGGAAGAGAAAGGGAGATGAAGGGAACAAATGCAATTTCATTACTGGAATTTTTTTAAATGAAGGGGAAATGTTGGATTTGGTAAATATTTGTCTTTTTAAAAACTATCACTGTTCTGTGTTTAAAACAAAAACTGTAAAAAGCATCAAAAGCAAACTAAATCTGATCTTAGTTAGCCTGTTTTAGCACAAATCTACCTACCTTGACTGTACCGATAAGCATGAAAATGCCTTTGGTTTCAAAACTGCCAGTATGATCATGTTTAAGGTAATAACAACTTCAGTAGTAACTTCAAAAAATAGTAATACTTACATTCAGTTTCAAAGTGGCCTTTTTATACTATAGAGAGGAAGAGAACAGAATTTTAGAACTGGAATATACCTTAATCTATCCCTTTCATTTTACAAAGGAGATGAAATCCAGAGGTTAAGTGACGTGCCTAAGGTCACTAGTTAATGGTAGAATGAGTAAAGGAATCCTAGTATTTTGATCCTCACTCAGGAGACTTTCCCCATTCTTTCTTTTCTCTCCACTGTCTTTCCATAAAGAACTATATTCCTATGTAGGGACAGGGACTGGTAAAGGGAACACTGTGAAGAGCCCATCTAGAACTGAAAGGTTAATCCTGGGATCAACTGGCCAAAGTGGGTCCTGCCTTGGCTTGACCCTGAGGCCGACTCTGCCTCAGATCTCTGCAGAACACTCTTCACTTAGCTGCAAAAGTCATTCAGGTTTGCCCACGTCACCTCCCCACCCAAAAAACTCCGGTGGCTCCCTATTACCTCCAGGATCAAATATAGTCATGTTCTCTGTTAGGCTTTGAAAGCCCTTTACAACCTGCCCCTGTCCTGTCCTCCCAGTCTTCTGACACTTCACTCCTGGCTCACTGTATGATTCAGCCACACTGGCCTGCCGGCTGTTCCTCTGTTCCTGAGCCCAGCCTATTTCATTGCCTGTCCCCCACTCTCCCTCTTCATTTTTGCCTCTTTGCTTCTGTGACTTCCTTCAAGATAGATGAAAATTCATCTTCTGCAAGAGGTCTTCCCAATGCTACTGTCTTTCTTCTGAGATCACCTCCCATGTACCCTGAATGTAACTTGTATATACATAGCTGTTTGCATGGTTTCTTCCTCATTAAAATGTGAGCTTCTTTTTTTTTTTTTTAAGTGAGGCAATCAGGGTTAAGTGACTTGCCCAAGGTCACATAGCTAGTATGTGTCAAGTGTTTGGTCTGAGGCCGGATTTGAACTCAGGTCCTACCTGACTTCAGGGCCAGGTGCTCTATCCACTGCGCCACCTAGCTGCCCCAAAATGTGAGCTTCTTGAGGGTATATAGTAAGTGCTTAATCAATGGTAGTTGATTGATTGATTAACCCATATGCCAATATGTAACCTTTTGAGATTAAAAGGAAATGAGAAATTGTTCTTGAAGACTAACATACGATTTCCTCCTTAATAATTACAACTTTTCTGAAATTATTAGATCCTTGAGTTTTAAGATATGTTCCAATGAATTTTATATCAACTTATGTACTATTTGACTTTAATTTTCAAGTATTTTTAAAAAATGATGTTAAGTATAAGGAATGCAGAAAATATTAAAATTAGATACATCTGTCTAAGAATCCACAATTCATTGGCTGATCACAGATTTGGAGATGGAAGGGCTCTCAAAGGTCATTTGGCCCAACCTCCCCCCCCATTTCAGAGATAAGGCAACTAAGTTCCATGGAATCCCAGAAAGTAATTTGCCCAAGCTCCCACAGGTGAGCTTCATCCCACTGGATGTGGGATGAAGCAACTGACTTTTAAAAAATAGATTCAGAAGGCCATGTATTCTAACTGGAAATCTATCACACTGTCATTAACAAAATAATTTTTAGCTTAAGAAAAGCTAAAATTCCTGTATGCTTCACTATTTCTATAGATTGGTCATTTAATTAATTGTAGATATTTCCTCCAAAGGGCCAGATTGAAACCTACCCACACATTCTCACCCTAGGCCACTATTGTACGTGTCTTGCCATATATCTTGTGTGGAAGGTAGACTCAATGTACTTTACTCTTTATTGGATCCCAGGGAAGCAAATGGGCTGTTTCTGCTATCCTTTGCTCTTGCTATGTGACTAACCCTCCCTCTATTTTCCCAGTAATATATCTCTTCATGACATTTTTACACTTATGCTTCCCTGAAATTCACCACTGATAACCTTATGTATGTCTACCTCACTTCTGTCTCTCCATTACCTTTAGGTGACTGAAAAGTATGATTCTTTTTGATGGCCTTTTTTTTTTTGATGCCACAGTGTTCGTTGGGACTATTGGGTCTTACCATCTCATCCAATTCATTAAACCCTTCTCAGGCACACTGCACTGACCTTTCAACACTTATTTTCTCCCTTCCTTTATGCGTTGCCTATCTGTATTAGAATGCAAGTTCCTTAAGGACAGGGAATATCTTGTTTTTTTATTTCTATCCTCAGCATTTAAACTGTACTTGGTTCACAGCAAGTGCCTCATAAATGCTTTTTTCAATTATTTTCAGTTTTTTCATTCATTCTTCAGATTACAGTATTCTATGGTTTGCAGCTATTTGGTACCACTTGCTACTGAAAGAATGCTGGTGTCAGGGCAGCTAGGTGGCACAGGGAATAGAGCTCTGGCCTTGGAGTTAGGAGGACCTGAGTTCGAATCTAGCCTCAGACACTTAACACTTGCTAGCTGTGTGACTCTGGGCAAGTCACTTAACCCTGATTGCCTAAGGTAAAAAAAAATACTAGTGTGAAAAAGATAAAAATATCCAAATATTTAGTATCTTCTCTATTTCTGTTTCTTATTTGTCAGTATAGTAGAAAGAATACTGGACTAGGAGTGGGGGGTCTTTGGATTTACTCTCAGTTCTGCCAATAACTAGCAGTGTCACCTTAGTTAGATATATTGCTTAAACCCTCAGAATCCCAGGGGTCATCCAGGCCAATCTGTACCTGACCAAGATTCTCCTCTACATCATTACCAAAAAATACTCAACCAGTGAGGAGTTCAATTACCTCCTGTGGGATCCCACTGCACTACAGGCTAGCTCTGTCGGTAGGAAGCTTGTCTTTCCATTAAGCCAATGTCTCTGTCTCTCGGCAACTCCCAATCTAAGTCTTATTTCCCAGTTTTCTTTTCTGTAAAACAGGCTGTAGACTGGAGAGGAGCATTTACTTACACCTTGGAAATCAGCAAATGCTACAAATCAAGGCTTGATATGTTTTGTTGATTGTCTTGATGTAAGAGAGTAATGGAAAAAATTGTAATAATGCAAATTAAACTTAAAAGTGGTAATTCCCACCCCCCCCAGAGTCTCTGTTAAATATTTACCAGCACACTGCTGCCTCTGAGGTTCTGTGATTCCATGAATTCAAAAGACAACAAGAAATTAAGGTAGCTTCTCTTAGGCTTAGAATTCCTGGTAGCAAAGTGATTGAACACTGGGCTTCCAAGGCTATGGAAATCAACAAACCCTTGGATGGCTTCTTACATATCAAAGCAGGAACCTGAATCATTTCTGGCACAAAGGTATGAAGGTAGGGATGCTACACAGATTGAGAACATGGACATTTTAGAAATGCTTACCTAAAAGAAGGCTACTCTTGCCTTAATGGCAGCCCAGGGAGTGCTATTTTGCAAGGGAAGGTGCACACAACTTGAAGTCAAGATGCCTGAGTTGTAGTGCCAGCTTTGCCACTAATGAGCTGCGTGACCCTGGGCAAGTCACTTCACTTAATCTCAAATACAGTTGCCATATGTATAAAATGAAGGTGACAGACTACGTGATCACTGGGATTCCTTTGAGCTCTAAAATTCTATATTGTAGTGAAGAGGATACAACAGTTGAAGTCAGAAGAGCTGTACTGAAAGAGCTCCACCTACATAGAGCATGGTTGGAGAGACAGCTTGCCTGGGAGTTGGAAGATGTGAGTTCAAGTTTGACCTCTGATATATGTGGCAGCTAGGTTGGCGCCATGGTGCATAGGGCACTGGGTCTAGAGTCAGCAAGATTCATCTTCCAGAGTTTAAATCTGGCCTCAGGCACTTACTAGTTGTGTAACACCTTGGCAAGTCACTTAATCCTGTCTGCCTGTTTCCTTATCTGTAGAATGGGGACACACTGGAGAAGGAAATGGCAAACCACTCCAAGAAAATCTTTGCCAAGAAAACCCCAAATAATGTCATGAAGAGTTGGACACAACTGAACACAATGTGACCCTGAGTTTCGTAGTTTGTCTCAATGGATTAGGCAACTGGGCCTGGAGTTAGAAAGATCTGAGCTCAAATCCAGTCTTGGATATACTAGCTGTGTGACCCTGGGTGAATCACTTAGCCTCTCATAAAATAAAACACTATTTGTAAAGGGTCTTGCAAATCTTTAAACACTATACAAGTCCTAACTGTTAGCATTTAGTCCAATAACAACTCAGGGAAAGTAAGTTACTTTCTGAAACACACATATATTTTTCAGTGTTTATACACTAGCTCTTTCAAAAATGAGGGCAAACTTAATTTTCAGCATTGCCGTTAAATGGCCATTGGTCTGATCATTCTTTTGTGAAACTACCCTGTAGTTTTAATGTGGATGGCTCTTTTTCATATTGTGTATTATCAATCTAGACGGTTAAGTGCTAATCCACGCCCTGCACTAGACGAAACAAGAAATTAAGAAAAGACAAAGTCTCCTACCCAAGCCTCTCCTTTCTAGGTCTTTCAGGAGCTACTGTTCCCATGCTCTCTCTCTCCCCTAGGAAAAACAGATCTAAATAAATGATTTGATAAACTCGTTCATACTAAAATTTAAGTTTAAAATGTTACTTTTCCCATGGGTAACTGCACTTTAACAGGGCTTGGATCAAAGGAACTCATCTCTAGAGGTGGCATTTCAGAGACCAGTGATCTTGTGAGGGCAGATCTGTTCTGCTTTCCTTAAGTCGCACAGCATGTGCAATCAACCATTCTGGCTTAAAGTTATATTGGCTTTTCTACAAAAGGCTTTTAATTAAGCATCGAAGTTGGTGGCTGAGTAGAGGTGAACTTCTCCCTTTAACCTACTGCCACCTCCCCTTCCTCAAGCAGGACAAACTTCCAGCACAGCATTTCCCACCTAGGCCCCAGAACAGTGCTGGGATTGAATTTATATTAATGGAATCCACAGATGCTTGGGAGGGAGGTCTGTGGGTAACACGGAGATACAGAGAGTTGGGAAATTTGGTGAGAAAAATAGAGGAAATTAAGCCTATTTTTACACCCAGAAATTGTCATTTGTAATGAATATATAGATATATAATTTCATATTTAATATTTCAGAGACAAAATATTCAAATTTTCTTATGGGATCCCCTCAACCATTGCAAAAAATGTCAATGGTTCTGGGGAAGATGAATTAGAAAATGGCACTGGAGTAGATTAAAAAAGATTACATTTTAACTCAATCTTAATCCCCCATGATAGCAAGGTATAATGAGAGCCAGGGTGGTATAATGGAAGGAACACTGGAAGAAGTCTGAGGGCCAGATCCATCACTAGGCGACTGGGTGGCCCTAGGCAAATCACTTAATTTCTCTCAATTTCATCTGTAAAATAGAAATAAAAACACCTCATAGAGCTGTTAGAAGAAGGTAGTTGATGAGATAACATATGTGAAACATTTTGTAGTTATGCAGGGCTACACAAATCTGAGCTATTATTATCAGTTGAACTCTAAGCGTTCTGTAGCCAAGTTAGTCGGAGAAAGGCTGTGCTGGAAGTCTGTTCTGTTTTGGAAAGGGGAGGTGGCAGTAGGTGAAAGAGAGCAGTCCATCCCTACCTAGCCACAGACTTTAAAAGACTGTTTAATTAAAACTTTTCCTGGGGCCAGCTAGAACTTTCACGCAGGCCTGGCTATGGGGATTTCAGGGAAACCAAGAAGGCTCCTGAGCTAAAACATCAATGAAATACCATCTAAAGATGAATTTTGTTAAAGGCCTATTAAAACACAAAAGCCCTTGGAAGGGTAATATTTTAAGCCAGGTCAACAATAAAAACCTTAAGCCATAAAAACAATAAAGTTACTTTGGTTGGAAGGAAAAGGTCTTGTTGAGGACCTACTAAGTGCTGGGAACTTCCTTTTGATTTTTAGGCCTCCTGACTCTCCAAAAATCAAACAACTAAATAAATCTGAAGCACCCTGGGCAACCAGAAGATCCCAGTACTTGGTTGCCTTGTGTGGTGGAATGTGGAAATGTTAATCTGGGGGTTGATGGGTAAATACACTGGAATCATTAGTTTAGACATCAAGTTAATGAATGTTGTGCTGGTGTGCATTCGTTAACCGACTTGGAGAGGTATCTTCTTCTACCAAATCAGAGTTCAGAAGGGCAGTCCAAATACTTTTATAAGATTTAGAAATAGAAGGAACTTTTTTGGGTTAGTTAATCTAATGTCTTCATTTTACAGATGAGGAAACAGAGGTTAAGAGACTTGCTCAAGGTCACAAGACTGGTAAGTAACAGCACTGGGATTCAAATCCAAGTTCTCGGACTGCAATCCCAGCACTCTCTCCATCACTATTACTCCTTGGAGGAGGCAGCAGCATGGTAGAGTGGAAAGAGCACTGGTTCTGGAGGCAGAAGAGCTGAGTTCAAATTCCACCTCTGATGCTTACTACTTGTGTTGTTATTTAGTCATTTCTGCTGTGTCTGACTCTTGCCATTTCCTTCTCCAGCTCATTTTACAGAAGAGGAAACTGAGGCAAACAGGATTAAGTGACTTACCCAGGGTCACAGAGTTAGTAAGTATCTGAAGTCAGACTTGAATTTGTGAAGGTGAGTCTTTCTGACTCCAGGCCGGCGCTCTCTCCAAGGTGCCACCTAGCTGCTCTTACTATTTGCAGAACCTTGGGCAAGTCACCTAATCTCCTTAGGCCTTATTTTCTAACCTGTGCAATGGTTGAGGTGTACAAGCAGAGGGGAAGGAGTTGGCCCAGATGGCTTGGAGGACCCTTCCAGCTTTATGTCTACGCTCCTACCACTTTTCTGCTTTCAAGCAGAGGGCCTTTCTGATGGTTGGGGGCCATCTCCAGTCCTCCTGATGTATACCTTGCCACTGGACCCAGATGGTTCTGGAGGAGAGAGTGACTTTGTACAGCCCTCCCTCACTTAAATCCAATTCATTTGCAAGTCATGGCATCACCTCCCTGTGTCATGGTCTTCTCTGAGAACAAAGGACCAACAACAACAACTTTCTGATGGTTTACAAGCAAGAATACAGTATACATGCTTATTCAAATGTCTGGTGTTTGTTTGCCTAGTGGTCATAAAAATAAAATAAAGCTTAAGGGGCAGTATGTGTTTCTCTGCCAACTCTCTGTAGCCATACTCACTTGACAGGTAATATATCGGCTTGCCTTTCTTTCGGGTGGTTAAAATCACTCTTAACTTCTACCATTGTAGCCTCAAAAGAAAAGAAATCAAGCAAGACATATATATATATATTTTTTTTGGTGAGGCAGTTGGGGTTAAGTGACTTACCCAGAGTCACACAGCTAGTGAGTTTTATGTGTCTGAGGCCAGATTTGAACTCAGATACTCCTGATTCCAGGGCTGGTGCTCTGTCCACTGCGCCACCTAGCTGCCCCCCAAGACATATTTTTTTTTAACATCTTTCAGCAATACCATTATCAAGGGACATGAGCCCACTGTGTCTCCAAGTATCAAGAATGATTTCACTTCTTTGTTTAGCAAAGTAACAGGGAGGAAACTTCTACACTGTCTTATGATCATCTTTTGATAAAGTATTAATTTAAAAAAAGAACCTAAAATTTGGGACTAGGGAAAAAGTTATACTGCTTTGTTTTCAAATCAATGTCTCATGCTTAGAATGAGCTGGATTTGATTGTAGATGATAATCTGAGTTGCCAATTTTTCATAGATATTTCATAGAAATCAACCTCTTTATCATTCTTCATTTCCAGGATTCATTATTTTATTCCATCTCCCACTCTCCCTCTCAGGGATTCTTTCTGCTACAAAAATGTTTAATCCATCCATGTTTTTCAAGAAACAACATGTCAAGTAGATAGAGCACCGGCCCTGGATTCAGGAGGACCTGAGTTCAAATCCGGCCTCAGACACATAACACTTACTAGCTGTGTGACCCTGGGCAAGTCATTTAACCCCATTGCCTAACCAAAAAAAAACAAAAACAAAAACAAGAAACAACATGTCACCACCTAGATTTTTTTGAAATGAGATTATTTCATATCAATGTGGCTGCACTTTGGTTTCCGACCAAACTGGACTACCAGCCATGGCCCTAATATCCCCACCACCCCCCATTTCCCTTCTTACATGCCTTTGCACAGTCACTTCTCTAAGTCTGGAATGGACTCTGTTCTCACCTGCACTTTTCCCTATCTTTCTTCAAGACATTACTCTTCTGAGATTCCCAGACCTCTCCCTCTCCATTCTTAGTGCTTTCTTCTGCCTCAAAATATCGCATACTATATTTCACTGTATAATCGTCACAGATTTTATGCGTGGGGTAAAAAGTGGGGTGCGACCATTATGGGAAGCTTCTAAAAATTGTGCCGGTATTACTACACAAACACTTCTTCATCCATTTGTGGAAACTTGCCTGTTTTAAGACCTCTGAACACGCATCCAAAAAAGGTTTGCGTTTTTTAGCTTGTCTTTTAGCTTCCACCAGTCTCACACCAACTTTTCACTCACTGAAAACTCTTTCTGCAGCTCCGTTTCCATGTTGGTCGGTGAACACAATCACTTTCAGCTTGAAGCTCACAGAATAGTTTTTATAGTCACCCATAAACAGAAACGCTTCGCACGTGAATGTATCGCTAGCGGATGAGCTGTACAGTTTAGCTAGTGAGGGATGATGCAAGTCTTTCCATATCGCATGACTTACTCATAGCAACTTCGCCTGCCTGCCCACTCCCCCTGCGCCTGCTCCCCCCACGCCTACGGCTCTTCATTGGACAATATCATTAGTACCGCAGCACTCTAAACAAACCACATTGGCTCTCAGAAACATACTGACAATGCACCTGTGCTGAGAACTCTAGGCTCGGCTCACAACGCATGAGTGATAAATGCATATTTATATGCCTTCGGTTACCTCATGCTCTGTTTACCTTTTAAGCGGCATGATGAACAGAATTGTATCATGTGATGATTGTGCAACGAAAGGTTACAAGCCAATTTTGGACTAAAAAAAATAGGATGAGATGATTATGCAATGGGGATCTGTACCATGTTAAATCTTCTCAGGAGAATGTAAGCTCCTTGAGGGCAAGGATCGTCAAACAATTTTTTTGTCCTTGTATCCCCAGCATTTCACTCAGAATCATGTACAATACACTAAGCACTTAATACATATTTACAGAATTCAAATGAATTGTTCATTGTGAAGCCTGGATGAACTCCATCTAATAATATCCTAAAAACTGCTGATTATCCAAAGATTTTACCTCCCTAAGAAAACAGCATCTAATTCAAAAACTCTAATCGAGACCAGCTCCACTCCCACTAAGCCTTTCTCTTGAGGGTACCAGAGCAGAGCATGGTTACCCAGACATAGACTTTGTCTTTTCTGGTTTAATTATTTCCCATCTGAAACTCTACTTTCCAAGCAGTAAGAAATTCCCAGAAGCTCTTTTGTTAAGAGTACCACCCACTCTCCGAGTTATATAGTTAGGTCCTGCATGCTCTTGAGCAAACAGTGCTCACCAAACTGTATCTTAGGGGCCACTGGCAGGCAGCCCAGGGACAGTTTCTGGCAGTGCTACCCAATGACATTTAGATCATGACTCTCAAACTTCACGTTCAACTTTCTCTTTAAGAGCCCAAATTTCTATACTGGAATGTCACAAAATACTAGAGTGTTTCAGACTTGCATTTATCAGGTAGGTTTTTTTTTTTAATAGTCATTGCAAATGTGGTCCCAGAGTCACAAAATTGTGATTACCATTACACTAACCATTTTATTGCCAGGCCTTTGGCTCTGGATCACTTTCTCTTCCCTCAAAACAAGTAATTTTTAAAGAAACAATTTATATTTGGATAGTGTTTTTCTCCCAATAATCCTGGGAATTAGGTGGCTCACGGGTTGTTGTCCCTATTTTATGGATAAGCCTACTGAGGTAGACAGCGGCTAACTGACTTGTCCAGGAACACATAGCAATGCTATGACAAGAACTGAAGTTTTTTGACTACAAAATCAGTGCTCTTTTTTTCACTTTAACAACCTCCCTCTCTGTAGTACAATTCCAGTCTAAATGATCCTATTTAGATCCTTTTTTTTTCCAGCTAGAGGCAAGGTTTATTAAAGATCTGCCACATTAGCCAGACTCTTAAGGAATCTGAACATTTGTGAGCTATTGGCTAGATTGTAAAAATCTGAGCCCTTGGCTAGGTTCTTAAGGAATCTGAGCAGTGGCTAGATTTTAAGAATCTGAGCACCTTAATAGAGACAAGATGGACCTTGTATACAGAAAGACTGTGGGAGGGATCTAAGAGTAGCCAAGTAGTTTGGGGTGATTGGAGGAGGGCTTTAAGGAGGATCTGCATGGGAGTGGCCAATAAGACGGGGTGAATAGAACGTCCAGATTTAGATCTTAGAGGGGGAAGAGACTAGAGCAGAAATTAGGAAATTATAATCTTTGTAGTTCAGTCAGGTCCAACTCTTCCTGTCCCCATTTGGGCTTTTCTTGGCAAAGATAGGGGAGTGGTTTGCCAATTCCTCTCCAGCTCATTTTACAGATGAGGAAACTGAGGCCAACAAGGTTAAGTGATTTGCCCAGGGTCAAACAACTAATGTGTCTGAAGTCGGATTTGAATTTAGGAAGATGAGTCCTCCAGAGGCCCAGCACTCTATCCACTGTTAGGAAAACAGTAATAAATACTAAGAATAAAAATAGGTTTATAGTCCCCTGCTTAATATACTTGTGTTTTCCTCATAAATGGAGAATGCTGGTAAATAGTTACTATTTAAGAGGCGTTTTGAATCAGTCCAAGTCAATTAATATTTATTGGCCATCTACACTGCACAAAGCAGATGCTGTGGAGAGATTCAAAGATGAGTAAGATCTAATACCTCTCCCCTCAAGGAGCTTATGATCTAGTAAGAGGGATAAGACAAATACAGAAACGCTTGCAATACAAAAAAGAATAAAATAATTGCCACGAGAGGTACAAATGACATGCTATGAGGTGCTAGAGAAGTCTGGGGTACCAGGGAAGGTTTCACGAAGGAGACAGCATTTGAATTGGGTCCTGAAGGACTGACAGGATTTTAAGAAGTGGTGATGGAAGAGGGAGAGAGCTGAACAATGGCAAAGGAAGTAGAAGGACATGGGAAAATTCTAGAATGGAGTAGTAAGGCCATAGCTAGTGAATATTTAGAAAGGGATAAGGTGATTACAAAGAGACAGCATGGCTTGATCAAGAATGGATCATATCAGACTAAACTTATTTCTTTTTTTCTGAATGGATTACTGAACTGATGGATGAGGAAAATGTGTATTACTCTTGCAAAGAAGATGTAGACAGTATTTTTTGTTGTTGTTGAGGCAATTGGGGTTAAGTGACTTGCTCAGGGTCACACAGCTAGTAAGCATCAAGTGTCTGAGGCCAGATTTGAACTCAGGTCCTCCTGACTTCAGAGCTCTATTCACTGCACCACCTAGCTGCCCCTCTTGCAAAGAAGATGAAGAGATGTTGAGTAGATGATAACAGTAGATTAAATAGGTTCAAAACTAGTTGGATGGCCAGATGTTGGTGGAAGTGCGGAGGCTTGAGTTAAAACCCACACTCCCACCACATTCATCAGTGCTGCTGTGAGCCAAGATGCTGTGGGGTCCATGACACAAGAAAAGGGGTAAAAAACCCTCAGGTTAGGTGATCTCTAAGGATTTCTTCAAGTCATGTGGTTTTATCACCAATGTCCCATAGGTTTTTGTGTGTCCATAGTACACAAAGGTGCTCAAATTGTAAATAAATTATTAATTGATTGATAATGCTATAAATGGCAGCTAGGTGGCACAGTGGATAAAGCCCCAGGCCTGGAGTCAGGAAGACCTAAGTTCAAATCTAGCCTTAGATACTTACTAGCTTCATGACCCTGGGCAAATCACTTAACCCTATTTGCCCCAATTTCCTCATCTATAAAATGAATTGGATAAGGAAATGGCAAACCACTCCTGTATCTTTGCCACAGAAAACCCAAACACTGGGGTCAACGAGAGTGGGACATGACTAAAACAACTGAACAACAACAATGCTAAACATATATGAATAACCAATGATGAGCTCTTCCAAGAAAATTATTAATTTTTGTTTGATTTTTGTTGCACATATTAAAAATTTCCTAACCATCTCTCTACAGTCAGATTCATGCCTTTCCTTGCTTTGAAGCAGCTAGCAGCCTGTACACAAATACAGTAAAACAGAATCATGGAACCTGTTGTCTTAATTCTTGGGCTTTAGAAAAACTTTCTTCTTTTCCTTATCTCTGCCCAGAATGTCCACTCCCCCCACCCCTTCCCCTACAAAAAACATCCAACAACAAAAAGTCCAAGGTGGAGGGGTTAGGGTAGGAAGACTACAGGAGGAACCTCCTCTCATCAGCACAAAAGAAATCAAAGTACTTCACCTAATCAATAAGATAATCTTTGTAAAGTGCTTAGTACAGCGTATGACGCGTAGCAGAGGCTCTATGTATGCTTATTCCCGTATCCTCTTCCCTTCCTCAACCTCCATCTTTGAATAGACTTGGAATTATAGGGTCAGTTGGTCAACAAACATTTACAATATGTCAGGCACTGTGCTAAGTCCCGGGGATACAAAGAGGCAAAAACAGTACCTGCCTGAGTAAGTAGGCTTCTCAAGAAAACTTCTTGTTGTGAACACTTAACTATAACTTTATATAAAAGGAACCATTTGTGGAGGGGGAGAAGGAACCTTGAATTAGATGGTGTAAATAAATATGCAAGCGGCTGATAAGAAGACACAACTCCAGGATAATTATTTGTGTTCTGTGTTTAAAAAAAAAAAAGCTACTGTTGAGGCTATACTGAAACCTTGCGGCAGTTAGATTTGAAAATGAGCTTTCTGTGTCTCCATGGAAGTTCAGAAAAAAAAAAAAAAAGCAATTGCTCTCCGGAAAAGAAATTGCTGCTTCTGTCTTCACCATGATGTTTTCCAAAGAAACTGAATAAAAAGAAGCTTGTCTTTTTTTTTTTCCTCTCCAGTAAGAACCCAGCTTGAACCTTGTTCTAAGTGCCACTGTTTAGTGCAAATAGAGTGGTCTGTTTAGAGGCAGTGGAGTTCAAAGCTGACTGCACCTCCGAAATTGACCCTTTGTGGAACTTTAAAAATCACTTGATGTGATTCTAACAGTTGACAATTTAAGAACTTCCTTTTACCCCTCCTGAGCTGATCAAACTAGCTAGGTGAACTAAGCAGAGTTCAGGCAATGCAGTGTTAATCTGGCTTTTTCCTTCCATATAAAAGAGGATCTTCTTTAGGTCTGAGTGTCAATTTTGTCCTTAACACAATAAAAGTAAAAACTATGCTCAGTTTGTACACGGATGAAAATAGGGAAGAAGGAGAATGGCTGGTATTTAGAAAGCTCTTTAAAGTTTGCTAGTGCTTGCTTTCTTCTCTACATCACTTCTCAACTCCTAAGGAGAGGTTACGAACACTGAGTAATGCTGAATTAAGATCCTCTGAGGAAAGAGATGGGGATACAAAGCAGGAGCCAACAAACACAATCAAAGGCAGTGGTCCACAGGTATGAGACTCTGGGGCTACATTTGTCCTCAGTACTAAAAAGAAGAATCACATGACTACTGTGTGCTTTGAAAATGTAGTATTCTAATTCCTCATCAAAAGTCTTGCTCAGTTGCTGACTGCATTTGAGAATTTTGCAAGCAGTGGGGACCATGTCATATTTTCTTATCCCTCTTCTACTTAGGCACCCAGGGCCCCAAGGCTCAGTCTTGAGCTCTCTTTTCTCCATACAATTTCTCTTTGGTCATCTCACCAAATCAGGGGCAGCTAGGTGGTACAGTGGATACAGCACCCGCCTTGAAATCAGAAGGATTTGAGTTCAAATCTGGCCTCAGACACGTAACACTCATGAGCTGTGTGACTCTGGGCAAAAGTCACTTAACCACAATTGCTTCACAAAAAAAAAAAGCTTAACTGGTTTAATGATCATATCTAACACAGATAAATCTTGCATCTACATATTCAGTGCTACTCTCTCTCCTGAATTCAAGTCTTGCATTACCAATTGCTCGCTGGAGATATCCATCTGGATGTCTGTAGACCTCTCAACTCCATGTGCTCAAAACAGAACCCCAATGTATTTTCCCCCTAATTCTTTTTCCAAACCTTTCTACTTCTACTCAGGGTACCAGCATCTTTCCAGCCTTTCAGGTTCACCACTTTGTAGTCATCCTAGCTGTTTCTCTCACTCTTCCCTCTTCTTCTACCATCAGCTACCAAGTCTCATCCTTTCTACCTCCCTAAGATTGTGGTTTTCTGTTCACTTACAGAGTTTCTACATTATCAGGACCTCATCACCTCTCACTTGGACTACTTCAGTAGCCTTTTAAATGGTCTCCTTGTCTCCAATCTCTCCCTTCCCTGATCCATCCTCCATACAGCTGCTAAATTGACATTTCTAAAATACAGAACTCTCTATGTAACACCTATATCCAAAAATCTTCATTGGTTCCCTTCTATCTCCAGGACAAAACACAGACACATAGACACACATACACATACACATATACCGACAAATACACAGACATAGGTACACACTTAAGCATGGTATTTAAAATCCTCTAGAAAATGGCTCCTGCCTATTATTTCATATTACTTTCTTTAGTGCATGAGTCAAGCTGGCTGGCTAGCTGTCTCCCATATGTGAATTTTCATCTACTGATTTTGCAGAGGTAGTGTCCCATGCCTGGGATGTATTCCCTCTAACTCTTAAAATCCCTACCTTCCTTCAAAGCACAGCCTCTTACGATGTTCACTCTAAGAAAATTGTTTCAAGTTTTTATTTTTTGTTTTATTGATGACTCTTGTTTTTAGATTACATTCATTTCTAGATTCATTCCTCCCTCAACCCCATCAGCCGAGGCTTTCTTCCTTTTGATATTGCTTAGTATAATTCTGCACATTTACTTATGTGTACATGTTGCATTTACCTCCAGTAAAATGTAAGCTCCTTAAGGCAGGGGCTGTTTTACTTTTGTCTTTGTATCCCCTAGTGACTAGAACATAGCAGTTGCTTAATAAATGTTTGATGAATCAAATTACTGCTTTTGAGTTTCAAGACTTATAATGTTGATGGAATAATTCCTTGCTTTCATTCCAAACCCAACTCAGCCCTAAGCATTAAGTAGATGGCTACCTATGAAGTATGACTTAAGGGTAGGCCCCAGACAGCTACCCTCAGATGACTCTCCCACTATTCTGAAATTTCCATCATTAAGAGTTACTCCACTGATATCAAAACAAACATAGGGGCACTAATGAAATGTATTTCTCACAGGGAACGAAGGGAGAGAAATGATGTGCCTCTCTTTCCATATATAGAGGATATAGATACAAGAGTTAATCTGAATAGATATGAAAATTAACCCAATTGGAGATGATAGCATGACCAAGGAGAGATTACAAATCAGTAGCCCATGAGTGAATAAACAGTTTATTACATCAACTATTTGTCATAATAGAAGACTAGAGGAATGAGATACGGTTAGGTTTCAATGGACAGGGAAGAAGGCATAGCAGAGACCAGTCTTGGGGGGCTAGCTAAGAAGCTAGTACAATGTCTAATGCGGAATATGGTAGGCCTAGATTAGATGTCTTAGATGGGAAAAGGGATTATTGGACCAAGAGGGCACAGAATATGGGTACTAGGTCAAAGCAGGGGACAATGTAAGGCCTGGCTCCAGCACTAAAGACTGACTTAGCCTACTTTTATAATTTTGGCTTAGAAGCTGTTTTAGGAAGTATTTGCCTTCCATCAGGTACTTCCTGATGTGTGTTTGGAAGTTTAAATACCTGAAAGGTAAACAACACAGAACACAACACTAATAAATCTTTTGAACTTAAATAGGGTTCCATGAGTAGAACCAATGGCCTTTTAATTGGAAACATTCCTCCTCTTGCCCTGGGGTCTCTTAGAAGACTAAAATCCAGAGAAGAATATGTATCATAGTTACAAAGCATTTCCCTCCCAAGCCTACAGTGTTACTTTTCCCAAAACACACAGAGTCCTTGGACACAAAGGGTGGGCACAAACTTAAGGTACGATGATACTGAGGCCTGCATGAGAGGAACACCTATAGCAAGGGCAGTAACAACAGTATCAACAAAAGAATATGCATCAAGGGAAACTGAACAGCTGAAGAAAATACGAAGAAAGGCAGATAGGCTTATATCATTTTTATTAACTGTACTTTGTTACCTCATTCAGTAATCTTGAAATTACAATGAAAATATAATCTTTGAAACTGGGAAACTCCAATCCCAAATACAGTACTGATAAGTTTTGAAAATATTGATTTTATTTTCTATAATTTTCACAAGATCAAAAAGGTAATTGGATTACTGGTTCAAGTGCCAGAGATGTAAAATGATTCAATGGTTCTCTCCCCCTCCCCCGGTCACACACAACATAATATAAGGTGCATCACAAATTAAAACTTTGTCTTTACATCTGAAACAGGGTTCCTTCTAGTTTTAATTTTTTTTTTTTTCACTCAGAGAAACGAGAGGACTATGATAGTTGGGGGCAGGGAAAGGTGAAAGGGAAAGACTGAAGCAAAGTGAATAGTGAAGGAAGGTGTTAATGGAGATATCCTCACTGAGAACTGAAAAGATTTGCCTTGATTAACATGCAGAAAGCCTATGGCCAGTGTTTCAAACTCCCCACCCCTTCCTCTGCCCCATACACTTCATCCTATTAGTTCCACTCTCTGCCTGCTCTAGTGATGAGCTCATTGGCCCAGGACACATGTGCCTTGTGAATTTAGTTGAGTACACTTGATTTGTTTTGTCCAGCAAGAAGGAAACAAGACAGAACAAAATTAAGTTTCGAATATGTAAATTAGATAGTTCATCAAAGTCTTATTAATCTGATCTTTCCTCCTATGTGGCCTTGGATGGAGTTTTCAATTTAATTTCATAGCTACTAATTTTACTTTCATTTTCCAAACAAACAGAAGTCTTAAATTCTTGCTATCCAAGACTTTAAAAAGAAGTTGATATAAAAAAATTATCTTTCAAAAATCTTAATGTGAAATTTTTAAAGTCATTAGAAATAATTGAATCTTGTTTCACTAAAATAACTGTCAAATATGTATTAAATGCTATATGTATAGAGCAAATATATATTATTTTAAACTAATTAGAAAATGTTGATCATATTTCATCTACCTATTATATTGAGTTTAAGACAAATGTTAAAGATACAATGACAATGTAAACCCTTAAGAAAGATAAAAGGTTGCCAGGAACCATAGAAAATACTCTATAGTCTATATAGTCTTAACTTAAATAAAGTGATACAGTGGCTAAAAAATGATTTCCACAAAAGGTAAATTAGGTGGTAATTTCACTTTACAATAGAATTCTACATTTTGTTTGAAAAGGATACACATCAGAATTATTTTAAGTAGCAAGCTCCCAACAGTGCTCCTTCAAACTACATCTAAAACACAATTTGATTTGTATCTAATAATAATAGCCAACATTTGTATAGTGATTATTATGTGCTAAGCATTTGCAATTATTACTTCTTTTGATCATCACAACAACCCTGGGAATTAGGTGCTATTGTTACCTCCATTTTACACATGAAGAAACTGGGGGACACAGAGGTTAAGTGACTTGCCCAGGGTCACACAGCTGGTTAAGTGTCTGAGGTTGCATCTGAACTCCAGGCCTGTTTGCTTCATCCACGTCACCACTCAGCTGCCTATTGCCTCTCTTCTCAGTATATTTGTATTGTCTAAAGTAAGATACACCTGCATTATAATAGCACTGGGCCTGACCACTCAGCAGTAAAACATTGGCCAAGTGCTCTAGGGTCTTCCTGGTACCTCCAGGCTCAAATATAAACTCCTAGGATTGGTATTTAAAGCTCTCCATAACCTGAACCCTGCTGATTGGCTTTAAGGTTTACAATGCACTGTGTTCACAACACCCCTGTGGTGCAAACATTACCTTCATTTTATAGATGAAGAAACTGAGATTATCTAGAAGACGTTGAACTCTTGAAATATTGATAGCTTTTTAAACCTATAAGAACACCACTTTGTTTCCCATTTGATTAGATCAGCCCATTTGATTTCCTTCTGGACAGACCACTCGGGACCCCATAGTTCCTTTAGGAACAAACGTCCTACCACACGGCATGACTACTCACAAGATACTTCCTCAATCTCTTCAACTGGGGAGAAATTCCTGGCTTTCTGCCCTTACATTCTTCTTGGTTGATATTTTGGTGCTTTTGAGTCAGATGACAACTTAATGATTGATCAGGGACCACCATGCATATTTCCCCTTGGATACGTAGTTTGTATAACAAACTTTTTACTAACTTGGGTTGCTTGTTAATGTGACACTAATAAAGATAGAAGAGAGAGATATGGGAAAGGAGCACAGGGAGTGAGTGGGAAGCGTGCAGATGGATTCACAAAACTGCTGAATCCTGTGAAGAAGAACGGCAAGTGTTGACATGACTGCAAAAGCATAGTCAGCTTCCCACCCCCTTGAGGCTTTTACCCTCTTGAGGATCATTACTATATAGTGTACTCCACCACTCCCCAGCAACAGTCTTCCATTGGACACCCATATCACGTGACTGCTCTCAGAGGGTCCGCTCTATTCTCCAACCTGGGCAGAAACACCAGAGAAAAGAGGTTCCAGGCCAATTTCTCTTTATCCAGTCACCTTCTGACGATTCCATGGAACCAGCAGACTCAAATATGCTCATGAAGGCTTTTCCCAGCCCCAAAGATGCTACACAGGCTCCCTAAATTGGTCCAGATTTCCTTCAAGTGGTATTGCTGAAAGTCAGTCTATTGTTTTTTGAATAGCTAGCATTATATTGCTGCTTGGGAGATGTATGGGAAAGTTTAGTTATGGCTAGCTAGCCAGAGAGTTATTTTATTAAATATTATTAGCCAATATATGTTACATTTAGAATATCAAAGCATGTGTAAAATAACTGTTTATCATAATTTATATTTTTATTCTGTACTACTCATCTTACCATAACTAGCTCATATAAAAAAATTTTTTTAAACTCTAAAGGATTGAGAAAACTACCATCTACAACTTGAAAAACTACTGTCAACTCTACAAAACCTATGCAGAGAGAGTAGAAGTACATACTTTTACATAGGAAAAGAGACAAATTGAATCCCTTAGCATCTCATTCAGCTTCAATGACTAAAAAGAATTACCCAGGCTTTAATTGTCCTTGGGGAAGATGAGAATTAGCTGAGTAACTATGATACAATCAAATCATAGAGGCTACAAAGAATGTGGCAAAGCAGTAAGATTGACAACAATGGTCAGTGGAAAGATCATTAAGCTAGGAGTCAAGAGGCATGAGTTCTAGTCCTGATTCTGCCATTGATTATGCAAGCAAAAGCAAGAGATTTGGAGTTAGAAGGCCTGGATTCAAACCCTGATTCTTTTAAGTGTGCAACTCTGGGCAAATCTCTCAGCCTCTCTGGTCTCAGTTCTATCGTATGTAAAATGAAAATGGAAGACCTCTAAAATCTCTTCTAATGCTAAATCTTAAGATTATTATCACTCAGTGTTTCCATTCTCACACCCATAAAATGGGAGAGAGTGGATAGGGAGCTGGCCTTCAAGCCAGGAACAGTTAGCATTTATTTAGCATTTTAAGGTTTGCAAAGCACTTCCTTCACTTGCTGACTCATTTAATCCTCACAACAAACTGGTGATGTAGGTGCGATTATTATTTCCATCTTACAGATGAGGAGAGAAGGCACAAAAAAGGTTAAGGGACTTGTTGGGGACACATAACAAGTGCCTGAGCTAGGATTTAAATTCAGGTCTTCCTGACTATCTACTGGGTCACCTAGGTGCCAGGAAGACTGAGGTTCAAGTCCCCCTTCTGACATATACTATCTGTGTGACCAGGGGTGTCTCTTATCTTCAGTGCTCCAGGGAACTCTCTGAGAATACAAGCAGCAAAGAAGGTGCTGACTTATAGGGGTAGAGGCAGTTTCTTCATCTCAGAGTTTCCTGTACTGATGACATCACAATTCCAGTCCCTATACCTATAATAAGATAATGACAGGCAGTCTGGTGGATAGAGAATATACAAAGGAATCAGGAAGACCATGGGTTCAACACTCATCCCTCTCAAGCTGGCATGTGGCATGTGATCTGTGATTCTGGGCAAGTCATCTACCTCCCAGGGCCCCAGACAACTCTGAGTGAGTGGCAAGGGGGGTAGAAATGTTCCTCACTATGAGTTCCTTGTACCAATGAAAGGAAAGGTCCAGACCAAAAATTAGAATATATCTACTTCAATCTTATCTTGGCTATTTTGAAGATGGCATGAAAAATATAAGGGGAAAAATCTACCTATGAAACATGTAAGTATTAGAATAGCATGATAATTGGATCATCACTGAATAAGAAATATTCAATATAACAAAGATATTTTTACACAGATGAGAACACAATGAATCTAGCCTTTGGTTAGCAATGGTATTATTTGTAGGACCTGCCAATGTTAGTCGTTTGGGCTTTGAGTGATAGCAAATTGACAGAAATGGAGATCTTTCTATACCACTCATGTAAAACAGACACACACACACACACACACACACACACACACACACACAACTATAGAGAGCAGAACTCTCCAAGAATGGACAAACAGGTCCATTTTACTGGTACACCCAAGTTCATGCCCAAAATAACGATTTGTTCAATTGCAATTGTTATTTTATGATGAAGATAACATTTTTTCTTTTTATTTTAATAGCCTAGCAGCTAGGCTTCTAAAAATCTGATAAAAGATTTCACATAAAGCATTGAAGCCCTGTCAAATGTAATTATTTACCTTAGTCTGATTTAGACTACTGTCAATAGAAGTCAAAAGTTTGAAAGTCCAATGATCTTTCTTTAGAGCATTCAAGTTCCATTTATTCATTATACTTCAACCTTTTCCATAATATTTTTTCTAGTTTTGAAGGGTATTAAGTTCAACTTTCTGATATAAGGAAGAGACAAAGTTATTTAAATAACTCCATGGCATTGTCTGAGTCTACAGAACATGTCCAGAGGCATATGTCAACTATACAGAGTATTTTGTTCTAAAAGTTTTACATGAGAGTTTGTTAAAACAAAACAAAACAAAAAACTGGCCCCCTTTTTCTCTGCAATATCCCTTATTTTACTTTATTGACCAGATTATAACAACAATAACTTTTTAAAATTCACATTTCTTGTGGAAATACGTTTAATATGACTACATATGCCTATATCAGATTGCTTGCCAACCTGGGGAGGGGAAGGAGAAAGAAATTTGGAACTCAAAATCTTTTAAAAGTGAATGTTGAAAACTATCTTTACATGTAATTGGAAAAAAATGAAATACTATTAAGTGGGGAAAAAAATAAAATTAACATTTCTAGTTTTAAGATTTGTGAAACACATTGCCTAACGTGATCCTGTAAGGCACATCATAAAAATGTTATCACCATTTTACAAATGAGGAGACAGAGGCTGATCTGAGTGAAGGATAAGTAGTGGGAGCTGAGATTCCCACACAAGTCTCTTAACTCCAGGTACAGAGCTCTTCCCACTAAACTACACTACCTCCAAAAAAATTCCTACTAATTCCAGGAGTGGTATCTATCAGTCAGATTCCTCCACTGGGTTATTTGTGTACATTCAGAAGTGAGGAGTAGGTTTCACAATCCCAAAGGGAGATTTTGTTCTGCATTGAGGAAGGCTCACTCCAATGTGGTCACTTCCTCAGTCAGGGCTACAAGCATGCTTCTCTTCTACTTAATTCCACTCAGGACCTCCAGTTACTACTTGTAGCAAGTCATTCTCATTCTGACCCATTTCCTTGGTAGCGCTGGTTCCTGTTCTACAACTGTTGCTTTTATGGAAAGAAGCTGGTACTAAAATAACTGACCCTACAGCAAGTAATTCCCAGTGGGAGGCAGCAGCAGAGTTCTTTATCTGCCTGCTTCTTCCTCTTACTTTTGTGAAAGCGCGCGCGTGTGCGTGCGCGTGTGTTTGTGTGTGTGTAAGTTCAATGGAGTCAATCAATCAATGACCCTAACCCACTTAAAGAGTAAATGACAAGACAGCACGCCCTCATACTTCTGTCAACAACTCAACATAGGTGCGAACAAGGCTTTCAACTAGGTGGGAAAGGTCCTAATCAATTTAGATGTGGTTTTTTGTTTTGTTTTGTTTTTTACCCAGAACCATTGGCTGAATTGGAGTGACACTGCGCAGGAAGCATGTCTGAATTGTGTGAGGAAACTTGGTAAGGTCATCTATTACATAGTGAGCCAGTTCATAACCAGTTGGGAAATAAAGAAGAGAGAAAAGCCAAGCCCCCGAGAAGGAACTGCTTGAGATGAGAAGGGGGAGGGGAGAACCCTGGCCTTGGCTTTAGTCAAGCCCCATCTTGGCTGAAGAAAGATCTGGTTCATTTCAAAGGATCGGGAGGATTCTGACTCAATATCAGCATCTTAGCAAGAATGGCCAATTGCAGGGTCTACATCAGGAGCTCAGGACAGGCTGCATACAATAAGGCAGAGAGATTCAGAGTTCTACAAAGATCCCAGCAGAAAAGCTGAAAATTCCTGAGGGCTCCAGCAAAAGACCTTTCAGGAGCTGTCACATGTGCCCTAAGACTGAGCACCTCTTTGCCCTGGAATCTGTGTGTAGTGGTGAGACAGAATGCTACAGACTTTTGGGGGGATGCTCTGTACTGACTATGCCACCAGGCTAAATACCTGTTTCTAAAAAGTGATCATCTGGCTAAGTGGCATCAAATGATAATCAAAGAGAGAAGCACAATGATGGGGGCTTGAGAGCTACACCACTAAAAATGACACACCTAAACACTTACAGCTACCACTAGAGCCATAAAGGGACACAGCCAACTGCTGCGCTGAGGATCATACTTGCCAGTGAATGGGAGTTGGGACAGTAGCCCAGAACATATGTTACACTTGTGAAAATGTTGATTAAGGAAACGGTTTGCTTTAGAACAAGCATTAAAGGGGACCAAGAAAAGTAACTGAATTCATAACCTTCCCAAGATCCACTTTAACAGTTAAAGAACTCCACTTGACCACCAGATTTAGTGAGATCTATAGTATAGAGGTATTTTGCCTCAAGACATATATTTTTATATTTTTGATTACACTTGGATTAGATCTATTCTGATGAAAATACAGTCAGGAAGATGGGATTTTTTTTTTCAACCTACTGTAAAAACTATTTGCAATTCACTTTCAGCTCATTAGGACTAAGTTGGGGTGGGGCTATTTGATGAAAGTTTAAATCAGCCTCAATGACAATTCTGAATTCTAGATTTTTCAGATATCTTAATACAGCCTGAGTCCAGACTGGATTTCATTGATATGTTATTTTTAAAAATTCGTACTAAAAAAATCCAAAAAGAGTGATTATACATTATTTCTTACCTATTATTAGGAAAAAAATCAGGCTTCAGTTTTGAAAGGCAGGTTAAAGCCTTTTTAAAGAAATAGTTCATTTTGCTGAGCTATAAAGTATTCTACTGTTGTGCTTCCTTTTATTTATTTCAAAAGAATTTTTTTCCTATAAAGACTGCTATGTTTATAATATCCTCAGGGTCAGCAGAACCAAACTTCACAGGACTCTAATTAACATTAGAGTTGCTTAGGCTAGGGTGGGGCTCAGAAATTTATATCCTCTTCATGACACAAAGAAATGAAATCTAGAACTTAAGGAGTGAATTATATTTTTGCATTTCAGTTAATAACATAATACTGTAGTTTTAAGTTAGGAAACCCACAATTCATCATGACCACTCTTCCTGTACTTCAAACTGCTTCTTTGTCTTTTGCACACTATTGTTCAACAAGCTTTCAGTTCCATTCAATCAGCATCTAGTAAATGCCCATTGAACTCCTTAGAATAGTAGAATAAGTAAGTAGTGTCCACTATGAATTTTGTCCAGCTGAATTTGTCCACCACAAATTCACAACTTCAGCCAGGCCCTTAGCTGCTCCTTGGCAATCCTACCCATATCAATTCCTTACCTCATTCCCCTTAGTGATTGTCATGAACTTTTTTTCTCCCCTCCTCTCATCCACAACTATATTCCTACTCAAGGGCCATCTCCAGTCGTCCTGATATATATCTGGTCACTGGACTCAGATGGCTCTAGAGGAGAAAGTGAGGCTGGTGACTTTGCACAGCCCTTCCTCACTTAAATCCAATTCACTTGCAAGTCATGGCATTGGCTTCCTGATTCATTTGAGAATGAAGGACAAACAATAACAATCCCTATTCACTTGTGTAAATCTTTTTTTTGGAGGGGGCAATTGGGGTTAAGTGATTTGCCCAGGGTCACACAGCCAGTAAGTGTCAAGTGTTTGGTCTGAGGTCAGATTTGAACTCAGGTCCTCCTGACTTCAGGGCTGGTGATCTTTCCACTTAGCCACCTAGCTGCCCCCCCGTTCACTTTTACAGCAGATAACCTAGCTTCCTGCTTCACAGAACAGACTGAAGCTGTCTGACAGTATTTCTCTCAGCTTTCCTTCTCTATCACTCATAACCTGTTAGCATTATCACTCACAATCTCTTTCCTCTTGGTTACAGAAGAGGAATCCTTGCTCCTTACTACGTCTAATCCCTTTACTTCTGTCTTTGAGCCCATTCCCTCCTGTTTCCTTCATGTTCTTGCTCCAATAACTTTCATCTCATTTTCACCACTGGGTCCCAGCCATCTGCCTCCAAAACATCCTCAGGTCTCTCTGATCCTAAGTGTTTCCTTGATCCATAACCACCCCTCCCCTTCCACCTACAGTCTTACTTCTCCCTTCTTGCCTCCACTGATAAACATCTTTAAAAAAAAAAGCATTTACAACTGATGTACCACCTACTCACTAGCTCCTCAAAACCCTGGTAATGAGGTTCTCAAAGTTTACCAGTGATCTTGTAATCATCAAAAATCAAATGATCTGCTCTTAGTCCTCACCTTCTGACCTCTCTGGAGCTTCTGACATAACTGCCCACTCCATCAGACTGGATATTCTGATACTCTCTCTTCCACTGACTACAAAGACACAAGACTTTCCTGCTTCTCCTCCTATCTCTCTGACTATTCCTCTATTCCTTTTCTTGACCTTCAATATTGGGATGTATCTTTGGTTCTCTACTTTTCTTGCTCCACAGTCTCATTCATTTCCATGGCTTTCACTGTAATCTCTATGCTGATGATTTCCAAATCTATCTGTCTAGCCCTGACCTCTCTTACAAGTTCCAGACCTTGCATCTTCAACTGTGTACAGATTCAACTGTGTATGCCCTTGGCACCCCAAACACATGTCCAAAGCCAAGTTCATTGTCTTTCAGTTTCAAATTTCACTGTTTCTATTATCCACTGAGTTTCCCATGTTCATAAATTTGGGGACATCTTTAAGTGTTTTCTCTTTTTCCTTACTTCTTCTGTCTAATCAGTTCCCAAGTCCTCTTGAATTCACCTTAGCAACAGCTATAGCCTTCATCCCCTCTTTTCTTGCTGCCACTACCCCCAGTACTAGTCCTCACAACCACCCAACTGGACTGCTGCAATAACTTACATACAAGTCTCCTTACCTCCACTCTTTACTGCTCCCCACCCCCCATTCATCAACAGTACTGCTGCCAGAATAATCTTTCTTACATATAAATCTGATTGTTACTTCTTTGACCAAAAATGTTTAGTGGTTCCCTATTGCCTAATGAAGTTCAAACTTTGACTGTCATTCAAAACTCTCTACAGTCTGCTCCATTTTACCTTTCCAGTCTCTTATTACTCCCCTGTTTGTAATCTAACTTCAGCAAAACTGGGTAACTCTCTGCTGCTCAATATAGACTGGGTTTCTCCCTCCAGTGAATTCCCTATGCCTGAAATGAAATTCTTTATCCTGTTGAATTCCTATCGATCTTTTTTTTTTTTTTTTAGTAAGGCAATTGGGGTTAAGTGACTTGCCCAAGGCCACACAGCTAGTACGGGTCAAGTGTTTGGTCTGAGGCCGAATTTGAACTCAGATCCTCTTGACTTCAGGGCCGGTACTCTATCCACTGCGCCACCTAGCTGCCCCCCTATCAATCTTTTTAAAGCAAAACTCAAATACTACCTCTTTACTCCCTTAGTGCTCAAATTGGCGACATACCTTCCTTCTCAGATCTCACATAGCACTTTGTTTTGTAAGTGGTTAATGCAACTGTCACATAACATTGTGTATTATAGTTAGTTACCAATGTCTTATCTCTCTTTTAGACTCTCTTGAAGACAGTGATCAGGTCTTGCCTCAACTTTGCACAGCACCTAGCACAACACCCTGCAAACAGTAGGTGTTTACTATTTTTGCTGTTCTCTTAAACAGATGACTGAAGAAATCTCAACCCCATATAAGTTATTAAACCTCTCCTTCATTACTTTCTGTGTCTTTCCCTTTTCAAATTATATTTTTGTTCCCCTAACGTCCCATCTTTTGTTTCCCTTAAAGGACCTGTATGTCTGTAGCTGCCCTTTATCAAAGACTTCCTTGCAATTTAAACAGTATGGATGGTAAAGAGAAATCAACATGATTTTAATATGTTTCATTCTACCATTCTGGGTGGGCAGACACTCCATGCCAACAGCAACAGAACAAGCTAAAGCCTTCTACAGGGGAGCCCTGTCATCCCATGCCAAAGTGTAACTCTCACCCTATAAAGCTTCACACCATTATTAAGCATTTTCTATTTGTAAAATGCTTTACAGTCATATTGTATTAATTATTTTACAGTTGTAACTTTGCATCAGAATTGTGTGGATTTTTTTTAAATTAAGTGCTTGCTCTATGAGAAACATGTCAGATCGACAGCCAAAAAGAATAAAGTTCTGTGCTGCAAGGCATACAGAGAACTGGTATGAAACTATATGAGGCCTCCCATATGGTCCCATTGATGTGCCCTGGCTAATCAGAATCATGGTTACTACTGGGTTATGTCCACTCAGGAAGCTACTCATTACATAATGTCAGCTCCTGGGGAGCAGGGACTGTTTTCATTTTGACTGGGTATCCCTAACACTTCGCATAACGCCTAGCACTTGGTAGGCACTTAATAAATGCTTACTAATTGATAGATTAATTGATCCTGTATTGAAATTAATAGATTTCATTGCTAAAAAAAAAAAAAGGTCAAAATTAATCCAAAGCCACCTTCTAACAACATAAATTACTTCTTACAATTAGAATGGTCTAGATAAATATGAATATGAAAAAGACTTGACCACCTACGTTTCTCTTTAATTCCCTGACATTTCCAAAGCTGACTACATTTTGGGGATTCATTTAATTTCCAAATTCATGCAGATGAACCTAAAACTAAGCCCTCATTGTTATACCCTGCTTTGTCCTTTAAATTGCTTAATACTTGTGGCAGAGACCATAGATTTAGAGTTTCGGCCTTCATAGGCCAATCTCCTCACTTTATAGATGATAAAACTGAAGCGCAGAATTGATCCCTACCTGAAGTCACGTGAACAACAATACACTGCAAACTCAACCTTTCAAAATCTGCACCACACACTCAAAATCTGAAAGAAATCAGGCTGGGTCTATGTAACAACTCACATTTTGTATAGTGATTTAAGGTTTATAAAGCATTTTCATCACATCATCTATAAGTCTAAAAATTATGATGCAATGGGTAAGACCTTCAATAAAAAAATAAAATTTTTAGTTATTGTATTGGTTTTATATCTCTTCCATAAGATTAAATTTTATATGATGCTGGTGAATCTAAGGGAGCCTGAATACTGAATGAGTTTTTGACTGTTCCACAAGAGATTGGAATACAGCAGTTTACAATGAAGTATGAAGATTTTTCATTATATATGGACAGCTATTTATCCAAAATACTGATATTTTATAGACATACCAAAGTCCTTCATTTAAATTCAACCATGTTTAAGACCTTACTAAGTGAGAAGAAGCACTAGGCTAGCCTGGGAGGTGGGGGTGGGAACCAAGGGGAGGGGAAGGGTGGTACAAAGACAACCTCACCCCTTTAACAATCTCAGTCCTTCGCATTTTTATTTCAAAGGAAACTTTACAAAGTATAAAAACCTAGCATTTGTAACATTAAATTTGCTAGAACTTTTCAAATTCTCTTTACATATTATCTATGTTTTATTTTATTTATCTTGCCAAATATTTCCCATTTTAATCTAGTTGCTGTTCCACTTGAGTATCCCCGAACCACAAAGCCAGCCCCTTTGCTCAGTACCTCTGGTTTAGGTGATCTTAAAAATTTCTTCTAGCTCTAAAATCTCATGATCTTAGAAATGTTAACTTCCTGCACATTTATAGAGCCCTTACAGATAGAAGTAAAAACTTGAAATAAAGTTGGTAACACTTTTGGTTCATGTTTCTAAAACAATTACTTAAAAGACATGCTCATAATTACACATATATAACCCATATCAAAATGTTTACCATTTTAGGAAAAAGGGATAGGAGGGAGGAAAGGAGAGAGAAAAACTTTGGACTCAAAATCTTGTAAAAATGAAAGCTAAAAATTGTCTTTACATACAATTAGGAAAAAAACACTATTAAAAAATTAAAGATACTCTTAAATTCATTTTAGTTAATTGTTTGGCTTACCCCCAGACACAATGCATCATTTTCAACATTACCACCTGAACACAGTCCAGAGGAAATAATGCCTTCTTCTCCCGTCCTCTGCTACCTTCCTTTTCTTTCTTGGCCTTTCTTTTTCTATTGAGATTTCCTTATTACTAGTAGCCTTGCTCTTGAGCTCTCTCCTCATTTCCAAAATCTATGACACCAGATTGAAAAATATTTCCTTCTCCTCCGATTATTGTCTTTACTCTCATTTAGAAGCACTGTTCATACCTAAATACAAGATGGTACTGAAGTGCCATCATAGACAGTAGCTTAAGTAAATGTTTCTGTTGTTTTACACACCTTTTTAACATACTGGAGCTAATTAGGCATTGGATCATATTATGCCACAGTCATTCTTTTAATGTTAATTTTTATAAAACATCAAAAACCTTTCTGGAACTTCACTTCCCTTAGTAAAAACGACAGCAAGTCGAAGCACGTTCCTGAATTAAGTGAAATTGGCAGCTCTTGGGCTACTTTCTGCTGCCGTCTACGGAAAGCATATTAGTAGGAAGGAAAGATAGGGAAGGTAACATACTTAGCCCTCTCACTCTCCTTTAACAACTTTTATTGAGGGTTGTAGGAGTCTTCCTCAATCCACTCAAAAAGAAATGCATATTTTATAAAGTTTCTTTAAAAGAAGACGACCCCCACCCCTGCAGCGAGGTGGCACAGTGGATAGAGCACCGGCCCTGAAGTCAGGAGGACCTGAGTTCAAATTTGGGCTCAGACCAAACACTTGACATTTACTAGCTGTGTGACCCTGGGCAAGTCACTTAACCCCAATTGCCTAAAACAAAAAACAAAAACCAAACAAACAAAAAAAAGAAGACAGGGTGCCGACATGTTTAAGATATTAAAAAAAATCACATTAAAACCTGCATTTTAGGAAACAAGATGAAGTTTTAGTGAATAATATCACAAAAATGGAAAACTATGTTCGTAATCAAAGATCATTAGATTAAAGTAAATTATTCTAAAGCTCCATAAAATAACCTTATTGTATATGTACTCTGGTTGCCAAACACTCAAGTTAGTAGAAATAGAAGCCCAATTGTAGGTAATAAATCATGATTTTAGCATATAAATCAATTATATGACCCAAGAACTATTTGGTTGAAATGTAAGACCATCTCTTTATGTGTCATTAATAAAGCAGGAGGGGCTATATAAAATGTTCAGACTACTAAGTTATAGTATGATAACAAGGTCCCAGAGCTGAAGTCACAGGACCTGTCTTTGAATCCTGACCCTGCTACCTGTTACCTATATGATCATGGGCAGGTCATTTTCTAAGTCAATAAGTAGCTGGCAAGGATCTGTTTCTATCTGAATTTGATACTATTGGTGTAGAACAATACTCAGGTTCTTTCCACTTCTAAAATCCTATGATTCTATAAATGTTAGCTCCCAGCTCATTTATATAACATTCATAGATTTTATATATGTATATGTGTATAGACACATATATGTATATATAGACACACATGTGTATATGTATATACACATGTTTATGGGTATGTGTGTATACACATATATATGTATGCATACTTAAATTTACTTCTAAGACAAACAAACATTAAAACATAAGGGTTATAGCATTAGGACATGAAACAAGGGACCTGTAGGTGTGATTCAAGTTTGTGGTTTTGTGGAAACTGCTCATTAAAGGGTCCTTAAGTGCAAGCACATCACCCATTCCTGTAATCCACACTGGCCCTCATACTAAGGAACTTTCAACATACATATTGGTACTCCCTCAAATATCTTAACTTCCCAATTCCTCCACCCTCTCACTCCCCCCACACAAATGGATGGTCAGACCCTTGATCTTGCCATCTCCCACAAGAGATCTATACCCATGCCAGTTAACTCTAAAACTCATTTATCTGCCAGCATCTGTTATCATTGCACCTCTTGCTCTGCCTTGCAACTCCAAACTCTGTTCTTTGTCTATACCATGACCTTCAACTCCTCCATCCCTTGGTTCTTTCCCAGGCCATCACTCCTGCACTCTTCTCTCTTCCCCCACTTGACTCTCAGGTGAACTCATTCAACCCTACACTGTCCTCTTTTCTCTAGTCCCTTGCCCCTTTATCCTAGTGAAGATCTTGTCCATCCATACCTCAGCCTTGGATTACTCTCTTCATGTCCACTCACGTGCTGCTGAATGAAGTTGGAGAAAACCATCAAACAATGCTGACTGTGTCTACTACAAATTTGTTATAGAATTTCAACTGGGTCCTCACCGGGGCGAGGCAATCTCTTTACATCTCCCTAATCAATTCCCTATCCCATTCACCACAGCAGCTTTTCGAAACTTGTTTGTGCTACCTCAAATCTCCCAAGGCTCCCCCTCCCCACACTGTCGCAGCTGAGAACCCTGACTCATATTTCACTGAAAAAACTGAGGTAATTCACAGAGAGCTGCTCCCTCTTCTCCCTTGTTCCTCATCTCACATCGCTCAGATACCTTCTGCTATTACCTCCTCCTTCACCCATTTGACATCAAAAAGTGGCTTTGCCAAGATAAACCCCTCTATATGCACAAGTGATCCCAATCTATCCCATCTTCTCCAGCAGAATGCCCCCTCTATCATCCCTACTGTCTCATTAACCTTCAATCCCTCCTTTCTACTGGCTGCTTCTCTGCCTACAAACAAGCCCAAGTCATTTACCTTCTCTAACTAGCATCCTATATCTTTGTTCTCTTTGGTGGTTAAACTCCTTGAAAAGGCTGTCTAGAATAGGTGCCTCTACTACCTTTCCTCTCAATCTCTTCTTAACTCTTTTCAGTCTGGCTTCCAACCTCATCATTCAACTTAAACTGCTCTCCCCAAAGTTACCAATGATCCCTTAGCTGCCAAATCTAATGGCCTTTTCACAAGCTTCATGTTTTTTTGTTTTGTTTTGTTTTGTTTTTTTACTTTTCTGCTGCCTTTGACATAGTCACTCTCTTCTTGATACTCCTTTTTCTTTAAGTTTTCATGACAATGCTCTCTCCTGGTTTTCCATCAACCTTTCTGACCCTTCCTTCTCTGCTTCCTTTCTCGATCTTCAGCCAAGTCACAGCAGCTAATGATGGAGATCCCCTAAGACTGTGTTCTGGATGCTATTCTCTTCTCCCTCTACACTATTTTGCTTGGTGATCTCATCAGCTTTCATGGATTCAATGATCATGTCTATACAGGTGATTGACCCTCAGATATTCTGGTCCAGTCCTAACCTCTCTAAAAACCTCCACCCTTCAATTAAGAAATAAAAGAAAAACCCAATGAAGAAGAAACAACCCATTTCATTTTTTTAATATCTGATAATAAAGTCATTTTTGCTTAACACACACACACACACACAAAAGCCCTCCACTCTTGTGTCTCCAATTGCCTATTAGACATCTGGAACTGGATGTTCCATAGACATTTTAAACTCAACATGTTCCAAACTGAACTCATCTTTTCCCCCAAACTTCTTAATTTCTCTCCCCCTACCCTCCCAATTAACCAGGCTCCCAACCTATGTGTCATTCTCAACTGTCAAGTTCTATTGTTTCCACCTCCATAATATCTCTCATATACTCTCTCACTTCTCCTCTGACATCGCTACAAAGCTGGAGCAGGCCCTCATTACCTCAAGCCTAGATTATCGTAATTGCTCGCTGGTTGGTCTCCAGTCTTCTCCCACTCCAATTCATCCTGAATTCTTCCTAAAACAGTTTAGAGCATATCACTACCCCTACTCAAGAAACTCCACTCCCTCACAGTTACTTCCAGGATCAAATATAAAACCTGGTCTCCATAATCCTTCCTAACCTGACTTCCACTGTACCAGTCTTCTTACACCTTCCTCTCCTCCATGTACTCAATGACAGAGTCATTGGCCTCCTTGGAGCATTCTCATGGCTGGCCCCCATGCCTGGAACCCTCCCCCTCCTTATCTCCACTTCCTAGTTTTTCTGGCTTCCTTTCAATCTCAGCAAAAGCCTCACTTTCTACAAGAAGCCTTTTCCATTCTTCCTTAATCTTTGTGCCTTCTCTTTGAGACTATCCCCCAATTTATCCTGTCCATATCTTTTTTATACCTAGTTGTCTCCACCATTAGACTGTGAGCTCCTTGAGAGCTGGGTGGTTTTTATGCCTTCCTTTGTATGCCTGGTACATGTAGTAGGCACTTAATGAATGCTAGTTGATTGGCTTTGCAAATTCAGTTTAATAACAGTAAAACTATGATAATAATAATAATAATAACAAACTAACTTTGCAAAAGACAGCAGCTGCTACTAGCAAAGGCTGTCTTGATGTCAGGGCATGATTTCTAGCTTTGAGTTATGAAGAGAAAAAAATCAAGCACAATCATGAAAGGCAAATAGTATTTCTACTTGTAATCTAAACCTGCCTTCCTATAAAGCTTGCATTGGTCAGTGGCTATTACTCTATGTAGGACTCATTATCAATATTCTACCCTGAATTTTACAAGTGACCAAAAGCAGTGAAAGCAAATAATGAAGTTTGGCTCAAAGAATTCCATTTAGCATAGGTACTGCATGTAAAGAGAGGAACACAGAGAGCAAGACAAGGTGAAGGAGAAGAAATCGCTATAGCAAGTATTAGCAATATGCATCAGATTTAATATCCACCACAAAACTGTCAGATTTCATTTGAAGGGAATCTAAGACAGGCCCTAGCCACAATACCACAATAGATAGGAGAAAGTAGATCAAATAGAAGCTGGAAGACTTTGTGTACGAAGTTTGGCCAGGATACTTTCAAGAAGAAAAGTTGTCAGTTGGAGGACTGGCCATTAGTACAATTCTACATTAAAAAACAAACAAACAAACAAACAAACAAACAAACAAACAAACAACCCTGTGATATGTAAGTGTCCTGTGAAATAAAGTACAAATATACTCCAGATCCAGAAATGATCATGAACACTAATGAGCTGCTTAAACTATTATATAGAATAAAATATGAACATATTATAAATAATAACATCATTTATCCTTTTGGTTCTGTGTGTATTTTTTTTTCTGTGTGTATTTTTTATCACTTTCCTAAGACGGTGTTTTTTCATCATCTCCATAAATAACTACATTAGTATCAAAACAAGAAGCAACTATTCAGTGCCTACTATATGACAGGTACTGCGTTAATCACTGGAGTTAAAAAAAAAAGGAGACAAAAATAGCCACGCCTTTAATCTTAGCAAAGAAGCACCAATGGTATGAGTACTATATTCTTTTCAGTTGCCTCATACAGCAAAGACACTCAGCAAACATGAATGATAATTATGATGTCCTAGACACATCATTTTATATTTCATACTGTTATCCAAAGTGCTCTAAGGCCTCTAAAAGCAATACATCATGTAATCTTTATTTTCTTTGTGACAGATAACATGTACCCTTTAACTGTAGATCTGAAGTTGTGAACTCTTCCCCCATCAGTCATCTCCTTAGAAAGTATTTAAATAATCCAAGAGATAGTTTAAATAATTAGAAATATCAACTACTAAAAATTTCATTTTAGAAGTACAGACTATAATGGATGTACACTTGATTGTATTTAATCTAGCACTGCAAAGAGGTTGTAGGAGATATAGAAAAGAAGGCTAGATAGGATCAGAAGACATATATTCTTGGTAGTCATTCCTCTATTACAAGAGCAAGGACAAATAAAAACCTTTGTGATTGGGCAAAAGAAGGTATTAGCAATTTGCTCTACCAACTTCATGGAGTTGTAAAGATTAGACGAGAAAATATATATGAAACCTCATAAAAATGTAAGGAGTTATTATTTTATTCCTTAGTATTTAACATAAAAACAATCAGAGACTTTCAGACCATCTTTTCCCCACACCATATCCTAAAGCTACTTTTCAAGATGTCACAAAAGAAATAATCTACAGTAAGTTCAAAATTATAGAACTAAGTCATCTTAAGCCACGAACTCATGAAAAAATTCCCTAACATTCCCTTTTATTGAGCCTAACTGACAAAACTGAAGGCAAATAAACTTTGCCAAACACATAGGAAGACCACATTTTAAAGCATGAATTCTAGGAGTCCAACAAATATGGAAATTCTGTATTATACCACAATGATGATAAAGGAAGAGGGCAAGAGTTAGACGAGGGAGAGTATGGTCAGTGACATGCATAATTTGTGACCCTCTTTACCTTTTAAGTTCTCTCCCCTGCTCCCCAGATACTGTCTAAAGTTCTTTAACTCATCTAAGATTGACATTGTTCTTATTCAAAAATTTTACTTTTTATCAAAGCCCCAAATGAAACTAAATACCAGTTAATAAGTATTTATTAAAAACCTGCTATATGTCAGACACTGGTTACAAAGACAATAAATGGAACAATCTACCAAAAACAAGCTTAAATTACTTCTTCTAGACAATCTTACTAGTTTATTTAAGACAGTTCACACTGGTGTGACTGAGTCCTGAATCTCCCAATAATCATTTACATTTTAAAAACAGCAAATGGTAACTTCTATGAATCTCTACTTGGTAAACTGTGAGAAAGATATTTTGAGCTGGCTGAGGCTGGCTCAGTAGACTTCTCAAGTCTACCGAGAAGTAAAATACATCTACTTCACCCCACTCCCATTCTTCACCTTTCAAAGCGGCTTTAAACTCCCAATTAGTACTCAGGAAAAACAAAAAGTCACCAATATAAGTGCTTAATCGCTTGCTGAAAGATTTGGGGAAAACTGCACTGATGAAAAAGGAACCTGATTTCAGAAATCATACAGCTATGTCCTAAATAAAAAGGTCTCCTGTAAAAGAAAGTTCATATTTGGGTTGAAAATGGAGAAATTTCAGCAGAAAGGACACACTTTATACCTAACAGTATGTGAGTGCTTGAAATAATCTGTAATAAAACTTTCAACTAAAGTTCAAATGCTCTTGTCACCCAATGTTACAAGATAGCTTCTAAAAAGACTTGCCCTTTAAATTTGCATGATATAAATAAAAACTAACCAACACGTGAATGTTTGCTGTCAAATATAAATGTGTGCATTTTGGGAGAAAGAAAAGGCTACATCTGCTTTTAAAAGTATGAGCTAGGAGAAAAAAAAGTGTAACTGGAAAGAAAGTGATGAACAGAAGGCCTTTGACAATAACTGAACCTAAAATGGGTCTAATTAGGATCTGCCTCCTAACATAATAGTAGGTGTAGCTTGGTCTGTTATCAAGTTTATAGCTAAAGGCATTTGATAAAACAATCCCATATTCAATATAATTACAGCCCACAGGCCTGACTCTAGTGAATTATTTCAAAGGATTTCACCATTTACTAATTTCTAGAACAAACATAATATCAGGAAGCTCACTGTCATAAAGATCACTGTCACTAATTAGATATCTGTTCTGATCTTTCTTTCAAAGAAGAATAGTGGGTAATGTTTTTTATATCATCTCAGAAGCAAAAACGAACAAAAAACGCTGCAACTTAAAAACATTTCTGTGTTTCAGCTCTGAGATTCACATGTAAAGTACTGAAGTATTTTTGCAATTAAAAAATTACTAGTAGTACTTTTTGGGGAGGTGGTTTGGAGGAAAGTTGCCCAGCAACTCTCCAAGTGCTGAAGATCTCCCCCTTCCTGATTAGTGATTCAAAGTTAGCATTCAGTTTTGCATCAATTAATTTTCCTTCCCTATTCCTTATTAAATTTTACCCAAAGAAATTTTAAAAGGCAAATTTTGACTAACTAGTATGAGGCAGATCTATGATGAATCTGGGAATATAAAATATAGAAAAATAAAAGTCCTACTGAATAAGGCAGGGTGAATAATAGTTGGAACATTTCAACTTTTCATTTTAGTGCCTTCTATCCAAATACATGGATTTCTCTTTTAAAATAGAGTACTTAAGATCCTAAAGTTTAAGCTGAAACACGCTTCAAATAAATAGTTTTTCATTTTGTAGCCAAAGAAAAGTTTTTGAAAGCTAATGAACCATAGATAAAAATCCAGCCTAAATAGTCCCCTGAACTGCAGTTAAGAATGGGCTTCTCTTTGCTGGAAATTCGTTTCGTAATTAAGACTTCTTACTTGGGGACCCATAATTTAAAGTTACTATGCTGCTTAAGACATCAACAGAGAAGAAATGGGATTGCAATTTTTGCTTACTATCTAAATAGCACATAAGAAGATAGTGGAGATGGTAAGATTTCTCATTTGGAGTTATATAAGATTTTTTCATTTGGGGTTATATAGCTTCGGATAGATGAAAAAAAAAAACACCAAACCCCATCCTGTTAAAAACAATTTTAGTCATTCAATAGTTATGAATTTGCTAATATAGTAAGGTAAAATATGGACTTCTTTTATAAGATGATTCATACAAAATGCAGTACGATTGGATCAATCATGTTGAGATATTTAGGTCACAGGATTTAGAGCTGGAAGGGACCTTAGAGGACATCTAGATGTTAAGTAACTGAGTAAGTGAGAGAGGCAGGTTTTGAACCTGGGTTCTCTGACTCCATATGCAGGGCTTTTACCACTTTATCACACTGCCTCTCGATTTCTTTCTTTTGGTCTAATTTACATGTTCACTTAGACTAAAATCCAAAGTGTGTCAAATGAGTCAGAGGATTACCTTCTTATTAGTGCTTAATGGCAAACTGATTAATTATAAAGATTCTTGGTATAAAAGGTGTACATTTACCTAAGCTTCTTTACTCTCCCCCTTGCCCTACCTTTCATAAAAGAAGAAACTTTTTTTTGGAGAAAAAGCTTCTATAAATATCTCAAGCTAACAGTAAAACTATTTTTGTATATTTGTTTTAAACAAATTCATTAATTTTAGCCACTTCAAATAGCAGTAAAATATTAACAAGTCTGTTAAATTCACATTTTTTATGTGTCTTGCAGTGTCAGCAACATATCTACGAAGAAAAGGGACTTTTTAATAAAAAATTTTAAACTAGATTTTATTAATTATTTCAACCGATCAGCAACTTCATATTTTGTTTCTGTAGTGGATTAAATGATCCTTGTACTTCCTACCACAAAACCCAAACCAGAGCCAGTTCCCTAATTCTGTCAACATATGGCTTCTCTTCAAAGACTGAAGGCAATGAAAAATCATGTGCTCCAAATCAGAATGTTGGTCCTGCTTTCAGCTAGAGATCTGTGGAACTTCTGCCTAGGCACAGTCATGACAATGAAATACAAACAACCAACTATCCATCAGTGGAAAAATTTCTGTCTTGGTTAGGTTTCATGCTAATGGGATACTTAAAAGGTATCTGGAAAGAAAGCAATCAGTTTAAGCAAGTTAAACTGAAGAACTTTACTGCAGTGAACATATGGTTATTTCCAAGTCCATTTTCATATATCTGTGGACTGTTGTTTAGTACTGGATAAAGAGTATATAAAACTGTAACACTTATTTAACTGGGACAGCTAAAACAGACTTTTACTATTATCCCATCTCCCAGTGATGTGAAAGATGAGCCTGTAAAATTACATACTTCTATCTTCAGCCTATACAGAACTGCTCTTGTCAGTGGCATGGAAAGTGTTATATTTCAGTGCAAATAGGAGCTACAGTGAAGATGTGATAGGGGTATGGTGCTAAATCTTTTCAAATGCATTGTACAGGATTTCCTTCCTAGGGCTATAAAGCTGGAGTAATGCCTGGCTGATCCTAGATCACAAACACAGCGACAAAATAAACAGTGAAACCACCTCTTCTTTCTTGAACTGACAACCATTAACAATCCAGTACAGTTAAAAATGTTAGGACATCTCTGAATGAAGCAGTTATTTAAAAATCAGTAAGATCTAGGTCTTTGAAATTCATACTTTAAACAAGTCTAAATTGAAATTACATGCTCCCATTAATCCTCAATAGAACATTTCCACTTTTTCAACTCATCAAACTTTCTGTAGGTACAACTTCCCCAAAGAGAGACAAAATGGGCATCTACATTTAACAGCAGAATTTAGGCATTCAGTTAAAATAACTTTTTTTTTAAGTAACTTGCAATGTTGGAGGGCAATAAAAGTATCAGTCTGTGATCTCTAAGTTATCAAGAAATCTGTAACACTGGTCAGCAGTGGAATTTGGTGTCACACCACTTGATGAGGTCTAGTCAGTAATAAGGCTAGAAAGCCTATGTTTATAATTAAGTAATAACGATTGAGGTTTGAGGTACAGGGCATTTCCTGGGGATTAATGACTAGCTGGAAGAGTTGATGGCCTAAGGCAATGCCTCGGGCCATTAACCCCAGCCGGCCATTAATCCCCAGGAAATGCCCAAGACTTCAATTGTTATGGCTATTTTAATAAATACAGGAGGGAAAAAGTTTAATATCAGCTTTCCACTTAAACTAAAAAAATCCATTCCATATTTATGATGCTCAGGCTTAATATACAGAGTCCCATAGGAGTCACTGTTTTAAAGGCTTCCTTTCAAGTTTTTAATTTTGCTTAAAAACGGAAAGAAAAAAAGGATGCGGAAAAAGTGTGATTCTAACATGAATGAAAACTTGGGTTTCATTTTTAAATGGCATTGTACTTAAAAAACAAACAACACTCCAATGAATTTCATCTGTATTGACCATGTTTGAAGAGTTTGTGTATCATCAAACACAAAAATCCACATTCAGGACTAGAGCCTTAAACTTAACCCTGGAATTACCTTACAGTATTTCATGAGAAAGTGGAAGAGTTGGTACACAATTTCATAGATCCAGGATTTAACACTCAGGTTAAATAAGTGGAAAGAAAACTCAGAGAGAGAAAGTACACATGCATGTCTAGTGAAACAAAATGCTACTTCCTAGTCTGACATGACCCCAAGGGATATTAAGAAAGCAAGACATAAAGCTGTCTTGTTGGACTACTGACTGCCTAAAGTAAATAGAACTTTTGATAAACATGCTTAAACTTCACACTTTTATCTGTTCAGTTAACATTCTAAACCACTATATTTAAAATAAGTTACTGTTTTGAAGGCTTATTATATCTTTTTTTAAGAGAACAAACTAAAGTACTTGAAAAGATTTCCCCATTCTTCTTAATAATACCACAAATGAACCATCCACACTAGAAACACAAAGATACACACAGCCTACAGGTCATGTGTATTTTAGAGAACCTCCATGTTTATATTGCCATTCACAGCCCCCTTTCTCATTTGGCCTTGAGGCTTGCTGATTAGCTGGTAAACTGTTTGAAAGGGTCAGTTTGTCCAGAACTGGAATTTCCACTTTGGAAAGAGCACAGAGGTACCTTCCATCTGTTCATTAAGTGGCCTGACTTACAGTTGAGATTCCTATTTTTTTTTTCCTTAATGATAAGTGGGCAAAAATTCTGATATGTTCCTCTAATAGAGTGGGGAGGGCAAAGGAAGGCCAGAGGATAGTAATTCTAAATTCCATTATATATTTTTTATAGACAACTTATTCTAATCTCATGAGCAACAGGAGAATCTAGAAAGTAAATATAACTTTACAGTACTCAACCGTTTATTTGTTTTCTCCCCACCCCACCAGGAGTAAAGAGACAGGAAGTCTTCCTTCTCTGATTATCAATGATGTCTTTCTCCCTTGCATTCCCGTAGCACTTACTGTCTATCCTGCTCACTGGCCATTTGTCACTAAGTCCAGGAATTCTAGTTCTGGCAGAGGTTTTGGAGATCATTTAATCCAACTCCATCATTTTACAGATGAATAAAGTAAGGCCCAGAGAGGTTAACTGACTTGTCTGAATTTACACTGCAAACTAGTGACAGGGGCAGGACTGGCACCCAGATCTCTCAATTCCCGATTTAGTGCTGCCTCCACTGTTTTGTTTTGTGATCACCTACACATAATGTATGCACACATGTGGGGGTTTATATCTTGTTTCTCTAACTTCTCTTTATATTCCTCATAGTGCCTGGCACAGTGCTCTACACACTGTAGGCACATAATAAATATTTGTTAATTAGCTTGTAACTGCAGGTCTCAACTCTTCACTTGAACAATAACTTAAGTAAGTTGAGTTTTAATTTACCCTAACTACAAACCAAACTTCATTTTTCTATTTGATGCTACTTAGGTCCCAAAATTATTTGTTGCACTATATTTTAGCACCAGGGTCTAGCTAACAAGATAAATGTATTACTGAAGCTAAAAGCTTTCTTACCAAAACAAAAACAAAAGTCTCGGGAACTGTGGTTGAAGTTTTAATCGTTTATAATGATGAATACTTCCCCCCCCAACTTCAAAAGTGATCAAGGATATGTAATGGAATGTTTTTATGGTCATTCTATTTATGAGAAGTATTTTTTAAAAAGTGGTTCATTTACACATTACGCCCATAAACCATAGACACACAAAACTTCTCTAACTTAAATGGCTTTACATAACTCGAGAGACTGCAGTAGTTCAACTAATCCTATTGTTCTTGGCACACAGAAGTTTTAAAAGCTATTGCTCAGCAGTGATTTCCCTGCCCTCATACCACTGGTTTAAAAGTAATCTTCCCTTAAATCTCCAAGAAAGCCAAACTTGTAACAGCACAGTGAAACGATTCAACGAACTTCACTTTCTATTTTTTTTTAAATGGCCAAAAAGCACAGACCTGTATTAGCATAAAAGTTAGTCCCGAAGTGGCACCAGAGAAACATTTCATGCATAGAGTTTGGTTTTGGTTACCTGGGTGGGGGAAACAATAGCAGGTGAAACTACTGTGGGAGAATTGGTGCTTCGGTGCCCATTGACTTCGGGAAGAAGAGGCAGGGGGTCGTGTTTCACCGAAACCACCACCACCGCCGCCGCATCTACCGGCTCCGTGGGACGGATGCACAGTCTTTTGGGGGAAGACGGACCACAGACTTCACCCTGCCCGAACACGGCTTCGTACAGGGCCCGCTTGGGTGCAGCCTCCGCTTTCACGTCGGCCACCACCTGGCTCTCTTTGGGAAGGATGTAAGTGTTCCCCAGCGAAGGCGGCTGGGGGCGGTGGTGATGGTGTGGGGTGTGGGGGTGGTGATGGTGGTGGTGGTGGTGGTGGCGCGCTCCCCCGTTCAGAGCCTCGGCGTAGCAGCCCTGCGGGGCTGGGGGTCCCAGCTTAGTGCCTATGCCTGCGATGCTGTTGAGGGTGGCGATGGAGACGGCGCCGATGCAGTGGTTGGTGTACGTTTTGGACAGCTTGGCTGCCTTGGAGAGCATCTGCATCCTGGTGCCAAGTAAGTTCTTGCCGATGGCTTTGTTCTCATACCAGGTCACATCGCCCTCGTTGCAATGGTCCCGGGGCCTCTGGAAGAAAGCCTTGCAAAGTGGGTTGCGCTTGGACAGGTACTTGACGAAACTAGCGTAGGGACAGAACTCCGTGCCCGTCTCGTACATGCGGGGCAGATTCTCCTCGTCGCTGCTCTCCGCCCGCTTCTTGCTCCAGGACGACGAGCGGGACTTGTGATAGGGCCCTAGGGACTTGAAGTAGACGAACTTGCGGCCGTCCTCGTCCATGGCCAGCCCGAAAGAGTCCTCCTCCAGCTCCCGCTGGTTCTCCCGGCCCCGGGTGCAGAAGTACATGCACGTCTCGAACCAGACCTTGTTGAGCAGCCCGAAGGGGGTGTTGGTGCTAAAGACGCTGGAGGTGTACAGCTTGCGCAGGTCGGCGCGGGTGATGGCTTGCTTCTGGACCACCGGCCCCGCGCCCTGCTCCTCCAGCTTGCGGATCACCGCGGCCAGGGTCAGGTTGGCGCTGCGCAGCTCGGGGTCCTTGGTGAGGTCCAGGGTGCGGCAGTAGGGGGGCTCGTTGAGGTAGCGGTTCAGAGAGCTGCGGATGCTGATGAGCGACGACTTGCTGTAGAGCTGGCCGCTCTTGGAGCGGGCCTCGGCGTAGAAGGAGCGCAGCACCCGGCACAGCGCCCCCTTGTCCATGGTCTCGAAGTCCGGGCTCTGCGACTTCTCGCTCAGGTACTCCCGGAAGATGCGCACGGCATAGCGGGTGGCCAGGCGGGTGTTCTCGCTCAGGCGGGCCCGCTCGGGGCGCTGCAGCAGGTCCGGATCCAGCTCGGGGTCCTCGGCCGGCCCGCTGCGGGGCGGCAGCAGCAGCGGCTCCGACTCCGGGTCCAGCTCCGTGCTCTGGTCCATATGGATCATATGGACCGGCTCGGGCTCCAGCTCCTCCCCGGCGGAGTATTCGGGCTCCAGGGGCTCGTCCCAGTCCAGACCCATCTCCTCCTCCTCCTCCTCCTCTTCCTCCTCCTCCTCCTCCTCTTCCAGCCCCCCACCTCCGTCCTCCTCCTCCTCCTCGTCCCCCGTTATCTGCACCTCCTGGATCTCGTCGTCGTCGTCGTCCTCCTCCTCCTCGCCCGCGCTGCAGTAGTGCGGGTGGCTCGGCCGGCTGCTGCCCCCGCCGCCACCGCCGCGCTCGCCCTCGCCCCGCTCCCCATTGTTCTCGGCGGCGGCGGCGCTGGCGCTGGCGCTGCTGCTGGGGCTGGTGTTACAGTCCCCGCTGCCAGGCATTCTCGCCATATTGCCGTCTCTCTGCCAGTCCTCGGGCAGGGCGCATGCGCTATATTGGACCGCAGCGCTGAGAGCTTTTGTGTTTAATGACCTTCAGCTACCGGGAGGCAAAGCCGGGCTCTTAAAGGGGCCGCGCTCCAATTGTCAGCACCAGCCGCGCCGCAGCGGGGCAGAAACAGGCGGGATGGAGGGAGGGTGCAAAGTTGGGAGGGTACGTCGGAGGGAGAGAAGAGTAAAGAGGAGTAAATGCACCTTACACTCCTGCCCCCCCAACACACTCACACACACACCCCTAAAGGAAAAGTTTTAAGGGAAAAAATTGGGGGGGGGACAGAGGAGGGGGAGGCTGGTAGGGGAAAGAAACACGCCCAACTTACCCTCTGGCTGGAGAGTGGCAGTCCTGGCCCTGGGAGGGCGGACCGGCGAGAGGGGTGGCCTCACTTCTCTAAGTAATGCCCGAGGAGCGGCGCCCCTTCCCCCGCCCCCTCATCGCCCCCCGGAGCTCGGGGTGGGGGGCGGCGGCGGCGGCTGCTGCTGCTGCTGTTGCGGGTGGCGGCGGCGGCGGCCCGGCTCCAGGGGGCTGCCAGGAGCTTCTCCGGCCGCCCGGAGCGGAGTAGAGCAGGTAGGTAATGAGGAGGGTGGAGGAGGGAGACAAGGAGAGCCCCGCACCCCTCCCCGCCCGCGGCCAGGGCGCAGCCGGCGAGGCTTGGGAGAGGGACAGGGCTGGCGGCGGCGGCGGCTTCTCCCCCACCTACTCGCTGGCGGCGAGGCGAGGCGCGGGGGCCCGGGGCCAGCGCGCGGCTCCCAGCTCACTTTCCGACTTTCGCAAAGGAGCGAAACACGCCCAGCATCGGCTTCGTCCCTTTGGACTGCTCCGACAGACACTTTTAAGTTGTCATGAAAGGCCCGAGGCGCTCCCCGAAGGTCTGGGGCAAGTCCGCACGGGTCCGGCCAGAGGAAGCAGCAAGGAGGGAGAGAGAGAAAGGGTGGGGCATGAGGAGAGGTGGACCCGCGGCGGGGGGTGGGGGGAGGTGTTAGAGACCCCCGGGACCCCTCCCCGCAAACTGGTGCCCTCCCCCTCATCCTCCCTCGGGTGAGAGAGGCTGACCGCCCACCCGGGGCAAGTGACTCCTCCGGGTCCAAGCAGTCGCCATCCCCATCCCCATCCCGGACTGGAGAGAAAGTGAACTGGGATAGGGGAAAGTAGCTTCCGCGCCGCGGTTCCTACAGCGTCGAAGTTCGGCCTCTTTCGCAACTGGCAAGGATGCTAAATAAGCCAGGAGGGCAAAAGCTCTCTTAGACCCCGTGCAAGCCAGAGCTTAACCAAGTTAAGTCAACAAGCATTTATTTAAGCACTTAACTATGTGCTGCATTAAGCGCTGAAGATGTCAAAGAAAGGCAAAACTACAGCTCCTGCCCTCAAGGAGCTCACAGTCTAAGTAGGAGAGACAACATAACAACTATGTATAAACAAGATATGTGCAGAATAAATTGGAAGTAATCTCAGAGGGAAGTCACTAGCATTAAGTGGGGGTGGGGTGGGGTAGGGGTTGGGAATGGCTTCTTGCAGAAAGGTGGGATTTTAACTGAAACTTGAAGGAAGGCGGGGAAGCCAGGAAGCAAAGAAGAGTAGGAAGAACATTCGGGCACAGAGGAAGATCAGTTAAAAAGCACTGAGTTGGGAAATAGAACCATTTCTACCCAAACCCATACCCCTAACACATCCAAGCTCCTGGGGGAAGAGGGTGGGGTCAAGTGGCAACAAGCCAGAGAGACTCTTTCGCCCTAACTCTCGCCCCAGCTCTTGGCAGGTACTCCTTAAAAGTAGGTGACCTCCAGTCCTTAACTTTGGTCTTCGTTGACGTAGAACAGGCATGTTCTATAGGACCATAAACACGTGTACCATTACACAAAATGTCCTTGTATTCCACCAGGGTTCATTGCGATCTCCAGAGTCGAGAGAGGAGGTGGAAACCGGGTTCTAGCTGCGAGGTCTGTTTGGCCCAGTGTATATGTGTATATACACACATATTATTTATATATATATATATATACATATGCACATATAAAGTGGCGTTTTGATGTTTGCTGTACTAGAAAGTTTACTTTTTGTCTGCTCTACTTAAACTACCTTCGTTCAGCGTTTTGCTGCAGTTTTTCTTGGTGGACTGGGGCAGAGCAGAGGGAAAATCGTTCCAGGTGGTAAGCAAGTTAAAGCAAGTCCCTTTTCTTGCCTCTCCGCCCCTTCCCCCGCCCCAACTGTCTTCAGGGTTAGTGGGAAGAAGAACAATCCTCCCACTAAGCATTTGGAGAGAGCCATCCCGGAAGGCTGTGTGTGAGTGAGCCCCCAGGGTTAGAAGGCAGTCCTGGTAGTTAGCTCCCACAGGAATCTTTACTCTAGGTGAAGGAAGAAAGGCGGCTAGCCCAGTCTAACACCGCCGCGCCGCTCCCCCCGCCCCTTTGAAATATGTAGAAAGGCGTGTTAGCTTCCCAGAGCCCAGGGCGGTGTATGGTTAAATTACGCGCGCGCGCACACACCCACACACACACAAACTGGGGAAAGCAGTCATTTACATTAGTCACTTTATGAAGAAGGGATTCTTCCGGGAGCACCGGACAGCCTGCCTTTTTGACTAGGGATGCTCCCAAGTTCAAGGTTGTCCCAGCCTCTTTCTGTGTGGTTCAAAAGGTTCTGCCTTGCCTGGGCTGGGAACTTGGACAACAGTGTGGAAAACTGAGTCTCATCTATCTGTTATAATGAGTTTTGATTACGGCTATGTTCTACACAACCCGAAAGTACCCACAAAAGCCGTTTACAGAACTCTGCCCAAGAGTCTTGAGGTGTGTCCCTACACTTGTGCAAGGGAACGGGCAAGTAAGGAACAGAAGAAACACTTGGGTCTTGCCCAGGCAGTAGGCTGCCCACTTCTTTCTCTGCTCCTCAGTCGGGTGCTTCTTTGAATTCTATGCAGTTTGCTTGAGGCAGTGTGCCTGTTTGGATGCTCCGGGAAACAAAGTAACAAAAAACAGTTTCCAGTTGACGTCAACCTATTTCCAGAAACGAAAATATTTTTATGCTCCCAGTACAAAACCACCCTTAGGGCAGGTCTACACACACACACACACACACACACACACACACACACACACACACACACCCTACTTAAATGAATTTAGGAGGAAAAAAAGTTTCAGTAACCGCTGTCCAAACACAATTATCAGGACCCTCAATTAAATTGGGTAAGACATAAGCACCTTTGGAACTTTTGCCCTATCCCTTATTGTAATGTGAAGTAGAGTCAGCTTTAATAACCACATTACTTTTCTAGAGACGTGGAATTTTAGAGGAACCTCAGAAAAGTTCGGATACAATCATTTCTTTAATACATTGATTTCTTAGATGCTAGCACAACTGACTTCCTCATACAGTTAGACTATACCAACATCAGTTGACTATGCTATGCGACCAAAACTTCACTTTTAGATATATACAGAAAGAATCAAGCAGCTAGAGAGTTGCGTGTTTTTTTTTTAACGGGGAAAAACGTTGCTTTATTTTTAAAAGAATGGAACAAACTTGAACTCCTTAAACTAATACAATTCCCTGAATGCATAATTTTGTGCAGCGCTCCATTAGAACTCAAGAAAGGCTATCTTTGATCTAAACAGGCAGTGCTGACTATTAGCCTATTCACTGGCAGACACTTTCTCTTTCTACAATTGCTATTTGCCAAGGAACAATGAACAAGATGATGAAGTTTCTTTATGTAACTCTTTCTGTGAGGCTACAGCTCAAATCTGCATATCAACTGCAAATACTGAAAAGCCATCGAAACAGACTGACAACTTGAGTTCGACATTATGCTTTATTTGAAATGCATAACTCACTGCTTCTTTAAGATTTAAAAAAAATTCCTAGCTTTAGGTTCCAGAATTATATGGAGGCTTCATAGCAAGCTATCCTACAAAAGTGCTTACAACTCCACTAACAAGGTGTTTTCTATTTCAAGTACAACATTACCTCATTTTATGTCTTTTGCCTGTGCTGTTTAAGGGTCAGCTAAATATCTGCACCTTTGCATTTTGTACTACACTAAAGTCCTCCTTCACTGCCTTCATTGTAGTGTGGAGATGACCTGGGTTTTGGGGGGCTATGCCAAAAGAGCACAAAGCAGGTCAAACCAATCTGGAAAGGCTTGGAGTATAGTCCAAGGACAGACTGTGTATAGGTTGTGTGAGAAAAAGCCTAGCTAAAAGAGGAGAGAAGCTCTCTTTGTATTTGTATTCCCAGCATTTAACACAGTGCCTGACACAACATAAGTGCTAATAATGCTTGTTGACAGTTGACTGACTGATATCATCACCAGAAGGCTGGCCACCAGGCAATACATGGTTTCATCAAGGGCATCTCAAGAAGACTCTTAGAGACAATTTACTAAGGTGTAAAGGGGTTGAGATATGTGTCTGATGAAATCACAGATTCAGTAGTATAGAAGCATTGTAATTACCAATGTAATTTTCAACTGAAACATAGTCTCTTGACTAACCATTTTTTCTCACTGTCTTATTTAATTTAGTTTCCATTTCACAAATGTTATTTCATGTGATGACTTAAGTAAGGGGCTTTGTGTAATCTATCTCATATGTATTGTCCCTGTATATCAGAACTGAAATTCTGTATTTAAAAGAGTCTACAAGGTAAGTTTCTTTCTAGCCAGCTATGAATAACGTAAACATTGTTTTGCCAAATATTACTGGAGAAGAGAAGGTCCCTCCCCCTCCCCAGTGAAGGATATGTTACTGGAGATTATACTGGGGAGGTTCAATAAGAGAGTGAACTACCCTCTGCTTTCCTAGCAGATAGAGCGAATACCGATCCTTCAGTAACTAGATCTAGAGAAAGGGAGATCTGCTGGTTGTGAAGGGAAAGTTGAGGAGGACCGACATTGGTAGGTTTGAGGGATTGTGTGTGCTCCAGATGGCAGGGTGTAGAAAAAGGATTTAGTTCCTAACTTAAAAGAAACAAAAGAAAAGTTATATCCACTTGCCTCGGTTACTGAATAGTGAAGAAAGTGCTTTTGAAATGTATTTATAGGATTAAGTATGGAATAAAATTGAGCTTTTGTTTTGAAGTTTGCTCAATTTAAAATCTATTTGATTGCAACTGGAGATCATCTAGTGAAATGTTATGAACTCAGATTAGAATTTAACACATTAAAAACGCCAAGTGAAAGGATGAATACAACCAGAGAATGGAAAGAAAATATTTGATCAAAGGGAGCAGTTCCCTACAATAACTCTTAAGAGAACCTCTATTGAGGGTTTCTGAAAGCCAGAGAAGGGATAATCATTGGAGGCTTAGGGAGCCTGGGGGTGGGAGGGCAGAGCCTGAGAAGCTAGGGGGCAGGAGACACAGCCTCAGCCTCCATTCCTATTTTCTGTATACCCAGCACTAAAAACCCAGGCCTACTCTGCTAGACTGCTAAAAAGCAGCTGCAGCTGAATGGGTCAGAGCCTTTGAAGGGAGTAAGAATGAAGACTGCAGAATCTTAGAACAGAAAGAAGGCTCATCTGCCCACCCTACCTTTAAAGGGGTATTCTCTATTGAAATGGAAAGGCGGTTAGCTATCTGCATAAGTTTTCCAGGTGGCCTGGAGGTTGTCCGTTACCTCCACTTTTGCTGCATTTCAATTTCAAAACAAATTGCAGACTGAATCTAATTTAGCAAATGACTGTAGTAACCAAAGGAGAATTCAGTTAACAAGTGATACTTGGTAATCTTCCTGTTTTTCCCCCCAAGTTTTTGACTACAGGTCCAGGATATTTTTTAGCTTGCAGGTCAAAGGAATGTAGGTTTCCCTCAGGAAATAAAGCTGTGGTGCCTAATTATGTATATTTTTCCTTTTGTTATACAGTACTGATGATAAAACTGGGGGAAGGGGCAACTACATCTCCCTAGGTAAAGTTAGAGGTTTCTAAATTTAAATCTAAAGTAGAAAGGTTCAAGCTCTAGATCTTAATTTTAGCTTTTCTATTATGTATACATAAAAGGTATATGGAGTTGGATTGGCTATGATTTCTCCTATTATACTACAATATTTACTTCTATGCCACTACCATACTATAAATGAAGGGAGAAATCCATGTGAGTTCATTTATCCCTGGAATATGCAAGTTTTCTAAAATAATTTCAAATATTCACATTTCCTTTAAAAAGTCAATCAAGATATCTGGTATTGAGTAAGTCATTTTAATAGTAAATTTCATTGTTTGCCCTCTTACTATGGAAAGCCTAAACAAGTTATGATATGTAAATGTAATGAAATGTTACTGTACCTTAAGAAATAACAAAATGGACAATTTCAGAGGAAATTGGGAATGTTGCTATGAGCTGATGCAGAGTGAAGTGAGCAAAAGTAGCATTTATAAAATGTCAGCAACATCATAGAGAAAAACAACTTTGAAAGACTTTAGAAATCTATCAATACAATGATAAACCATTTGTCCAGAGGAACGAAGATCAAACATGCCACCTACCACCTGCTCGAGAAGTGATGGGAGTTAAAAAGCAGAATCAGAAATGCATTTCTGGACATGGCCAATGTGGGAATTTGTTTATGAGGGTTTTCTTTTTCTTATTTTCCTTTTTTTCCCAAAGAGCACAGCAGTGGGAGGGAGAGATAATAAATGCTTGTAATAGATAAATAAATGAATGAATAAACAAACAAGTAAATAACTGGTAGTATTATCTTTAGAGTTTGAGGTTCCTAGATTATTTAAGCTCTTTGAGAACTCTTGAATGTTTTATGATTGGTGAAATTATTGCTGCCAGAGCTTACTTAATCTGATGCTTCTTCGTGAAACAGAGGCTGCCAATGAAAATCTGGCAGATGTCTAGTAGGGTTGCAGCAACAGATTGATTGCCTGTCACTCGAACCACCCTAGCTGATCTGGAGAGGTTCATCACTAGATTGGTGCTTGATCATAACATTTTTGGCCGTGGGCTACTTACAAAGGCATAGAAGAGTGGCAATCTTTATCAGCAGAGGGAAGGTTCACACTAATAAAACTATAAACCCTTGAAGTAGTGACTTTAATTCTAAATTACAGAAACAAATTATTATACAAGGTAAAAAACAAGTGAATTTTGTTGCAGCTTACATTTTGCAGTTAACTTTACTGAAAGATAGGGCTTTTTACAATTCATTATCACTTTTGTCAGGCTGTGGGCAATGGAAAAATAATGGAATAAAGTACAAATCAGTAAAATGTGCTGTTTTATCAGCAGCTCTAGTCATAGGGTTGGTGAGGGCGGTGGTTGAATCCATTTTTTAGAGTAAAGATTCTTATTATTTGTGGACATTAATTATCCATGCTTCTTTTGTCTTCTGCTACCAAAGATATTTGGCCATTTCTATAGAAGGGACATTAGGAAATTTTAATTGATAATAGACTATCTAGATATTAATAGAACAACATAAACTAATAGAGCCATATGAAATGGTAGAAAGAGCTCTGAAATTAGTCTGAGGATCTGGATTGAATCCTGTTTCTGTTACTTCCTGTATGACTTTTGGACAAGTAATCTAATCTCTCTGGGTCTCAGTTCCTTCATCCATAAATTCAGAGGGGTTGGCTTGGATGATCCAGTTTTAAGTTCACAATCCTATCACCAAAGATTTAGATTTGAGGTGCTATCTGGTCCATTTAAACAAATCCAGAATCATATCTCCTGGTTCTAGATTGCACTATCACCTGACCATATTGTCAAAATATTGTTTTACTTGTTTCATCCTGACTGGTCCCAGTTAAGACAGAAACATTTCTCTACGTATTATAAAAAGGGCACTGTATGTTTTGGGTATGTAGTAAATATTTGTGATTATAAAGATGGTGGTGGTGGTGATAATAATGATTCTGGGCTTAAAAAAATGTAGAATATAGGTCAGGATATGGGTCAGGGCACCATACACAAATCCCTTGCACCTAGTAGGTACTTAATAAGTCTGCTGAATTTGAACTGGTGACCCAGAAGTCAAAAAGTTAAAAGTGAAGGACAAGGTAATGCTAACAGTTTGATATTCTTATGACTTTGGAGAAAGTTTATGGACCAGATTTTGAAGTTCTAGATATCTATATTAAATAGTAAGTCATACAGTTACAATTGTGGAGATTCACTGAGTAGTTATGTGATTGCCCTATGGCTATGTTTCTAAATGAACTAAAAAAGAAAAAAATCCCCCTTCAAATACCCAGAAGCACTAACCCACATTTTGAACTAATTGACTTACTTTTTTGTCAAGAAAGCTATTTTAACTCATAGGGGCACAATGGTTTACCTGAACAATTACACCATCTACCGAAAAAAAAAAAAACCTTCTCTTGACCCTGCTTCCATCCCTACAGTTACTGTCCTATATTTCCTCTTCCTGTCACCACCAAACTTCTTGAAAGAGTAATTTATATACATATTACCTCTTCTTTACCACCCATTAGCTCATCAACCCTTTGCAATCTGGCTTCCATTTTCACTGTTCTACTGAGACAATGCTTTGGAGGGGAGAAATGCATCATATGGACAGAAGGGTTAGAACCAGGTTGTAAAGGGCTTGAAATGCCAAACAGAGGAGTTTACATTTAGTTCCAAAGGTATTAGATACTGGGGTTTATTGAGTAGGACATATGGTCAGACCTGTAGGTACTTTAGTCAGACCTTTTAATACTTTAGGAAAAGTCATTTTGGTAGTTGTGAGGAGGTTGAATTGGAGAGGGGAGAGACTTGAGGTAAGGAGACCAATTAGGAGGCTGCTACAATATTCCAGGCAAGAGTTATTGAAGGCCTGAACCAGGGTAGTGGCTGAGTGACTTGAAAGAAGGGAACATATTGGAGACGTTGTGGAGGTAGAATCAACGAGACTTAGCAACTGATTGGAAATGGAGAGTGAGAAGGTGAATTGAGCTATGAAATAAATTAGAGATTTTAAGAGGGAGAAATGAGAAAGGATATTCCAGCAAAGGGATGGGTGTGGGTGGGAATGGTTCATGCAAAGGCAGGGAGGCAGGAGACAGAATTTTGGGTTCCCAGAATAGTTGTAGATCAGTCTGGTTAGAATGTAGAGTGTGTAGATGAAAGTAATGTGAAATAAACTTGGGAAAGAAACAGGCAGCTCTGATTGGATATTGGTGGCAGGGTGGGATAAGACAGAGTGAGGAGGAAAAATCCCAGTGATTTCCTAATGACTCAATGTCAATGTAAATTAAGTCTCCAAAGATGACAGGATCACAGGATTTAGAGCTCTCTTGTTTCATAGTTGAGAAAACTAAGGACAAGCAAGTTGAAGTGCTCTTTTCCCCACTGTGCTGACACATTTCCACCCATTTAGACTATTGCTATAGTCTTCTAACTGTTCCTTCTTCCTTTAGTCTCATCTCCCTCCACTCTGGTGCTAAATTAGTTTTTCTAAAGCATAACTGATCATGTCACCTACTGTGTCCAAACCTTCGATGCCTCTCCATTGCCTGTAGAATCAAGTCCCAATTCCTTAGGTTAGCATTTAAGGCATTCTATCTCCTAGCCCCAAATGATTTTTTAAAGCACTGGCCACCCTCCCAAGCATCCACCACTGCCTTCCCTCCATAGATACTCCCATACCATGTATCTGTCCTTGGACCCCTTTTGTGTCACCCTTCCTCTCCTGCCTGTGTTTGTGTCTGGCTAAGGAAGGGTCCATTTATATAAAATGAGAACTGTCTGTACTTCAAAGATTTGTTGCTTTATTACTGTGGGTCATCTCTCTGTTAACAACTTCCCAACCCTTGACAACTTGGTGGATGATTTTTGAGAATGGCTATGACCCCAAATTTATCACCCTGGAAGAATGTGACAGAAGGGAAAGAGAAACAGGACTATTGAACACTGGGAACCAAAGAAGCTGGAGCAATAAGCTCAGAGGGGAAAGCAGTTGTCTTTCTTGTATGGGGTGATGATGATGTGGGTCAGTGCAGGGAGAGGGGACCACAAGTGAGAATATGGGCCAGAATACATGGAGACTCCCTAAGGAGTGCTGAAGCAGCTACCTGTCTATTTGATAATAACAGTGGCCTGTGGTGTACAGGAACATATCCATTTTACTTCTCCATCCACACTTCAATTCATGCCATTCAACTGTCTCAAGATGTGCTCCTCATTCCTTTCCACCTACTTAAATCCTACTTATTCTTTAAACCTTCCTTAAATATCCTTGTCAGAAGTAACAGCTCCTTCCTCATGTATATAAGTTTCAGTCTTTTGGACCTTATCAGGCACTGCCTAGCATTGTTTGTCTTTCAGGTATGTCTTATCTCCCCAGTTATGTCTCTCACCTTGAGCCTCAGCACAGTGTTTTGTACATAGTGTTTCATATTATCGACTGGATATCATTAATGTCAATGAATAATATCAGTTGTTATTATTAATAACTGTCAATACTATCAACTGGACAAATGAATACAATTTTATCATAGATCATAGAATTTTGAGCTGGAAGGGATTTAAGAGCTTTTCTATATCCCCACCTTCCCCTACCCCAATCCCATTTTATAGATAAGGAGTCTGGGGTCGAGAGAGAAAAAATGTCTTTCCCATGATCACAAAGAGAGAAAGGATCAGGATAGTAAGGAACATGATCAGGATTTCATTTTAGGTCCTCTGAACCCATATCCTCCTAAATAACCTATTAGAGCTCCAAAAATATACTAGAAAGTAGAATGATAAAGAAAACCAAACTCCAGGACAGCACACAGACTGACAGAATTCTATAGAAACAGAGGAGAAAAGCTAGGTAGGTGGAAGGCAAAGGTTGGTAGCAAAGTGGACAGAGCCCTGGGCCTGGGGTCAGGAAGGCCTGAGCTCAAATCTAGCCTGAAATAGCTAGGTCCTACAACGGGAAATAGTGTCAGATCAGCACTCAGCATGGGTAACCAAGGGCCTTATCCATAGCAGGAGACAGGGCCAGACCACTATCCAGGCAACCTTTGACTGACCCAGGACCCAGACAGCCCATGCCCAATCCAGTATCCAGTTGATGTAGGCCCAAACCGCAGTAAAACATAAAACCAGATAAATCTACATCAATACTTAATATGTATGCTCTGACTAGCATAGCATCTAAAATTTAAGTTAATCAAGTTGCAGAGAGAAATAAATATGAAAAAACAGACAAATCTAACAAAAAGATAAATGAGAAAACACTAAGGACCCTAACAGAATTTTAGAAAAATTAAAGATGACAGATCTGAATGAAAGCAGAATGGTACTTTTACAAAAACTTACCACATATTAGGGCATAAAAACTTCACAAATAAATGCAGAAAAGCAAAAATGCATCCTTTAATGACCATAATGCAATAAAAATTGCATTCAGTAAAGACCTCTGAAGAAAGAATTAAGGATTAATTGGAGACTAAATAACTTAATCCTAAAGAATTAGTGAGTCAAAAAATAAATCATAGAACCAACAGAAAATTTCATTTAAAATGACAATAAGATAATATACTAAAATGCATGGGATGTAGTAAAGCAGCCCTTAGGGGAAATTTCCTATCTCTGAATACTTTCATCAATGAGTAAAAGGACAAATGAGTGAATTGGACATGTAACTAAAAAAAAAAACTAGACAAATGAAAAGTTCCCATCTAAACACCAAAGCAGAAATTCTGAAAATCAAATGTGAGATTTACAAAACTGAAGGCAAAAAAAGTTAAATTGATAACTATAACTAGGAGCTTTTAAAGAAAATTAAAATAGATAAACAGCTAATATGATATTTAAAAGACAGGAAAACAAAATCTGTCAGAAATTAAAAAAGGAAAATTCACAACAAATGGAAAAGAAATACAAGAAACTATTAAAAAGTGTTTTGTCCAATTATTTGTCAACAAAACTAGTAGATGAAATGAATACTTATATCTAGATTTACAGAAAAAGAAACAGATTATTTAAATAACCCAATATCAGAAAAAGAAACTGAATAAGCCATAAATGAACTCCTAAGGTAAAAAATTCTCCAGGACCAGATGGATTTACAAGTGAATTCTATCAAACATTCAAAGAATGATTAATTCCAATATTACATAAATTGTTTTCAAAAATAGGCAAAACAAGACACTCTTCCAAATACTTTTTATGAGACCAATATGTTCTTGATGCCTAAACCAGGAAGAAAAAAAGCAAAGAAAGAAACCATAGATCAATACCCCTAATGAACACTAACACACAAATTCCAAATAGAATATTAGCAAGGAGGCACAACAACATATCAAAAAGGTTACATATTATGAACAAGTTGGATACATACTAGGAATAGTTTAATATAAGAAAAATTATAAACATAATAGACCATATTAGTAACAAAAATAAAAGCTATATGATTATAGCAATACATGTTGAAAAGACTTTGGACAAAATCCAACACCTATTTCTATTGAAAACACTAAAAAGCATAGAAATAAATGGGTTTTCCCTAATATAGTAAGTAGGATATATCTGAAATCTAGAGCAAACATTACATTTAATGGATAAAGGTTGGAGGCCTTTCCAATAAGATTAATGGTAGAGCAAAGGTGTCCATTATCACTATTACTATCTAATATGGTAAGAGATGCTAGTTACAGAAGAGAAGACAAGAAAAAGAAATTAATGGAATAAATGTAGGCAAAGAGGAATACAAAACCCAACTCTCTTCTCATTTCCTTAAGTCTCTGACAAAGAGGTGTCTCTTCTCCTTATCAAGGTCACCTCCTACACAAGTGTACTTGATTCTATCACCTTCCATCTCTTCTAGTAGATTACATTCTCAATTAACCCCTCTATCTCTTGAATCTTCAACTTCTCCCTATCTTCTGGATTCTTCCCTACTGCCTTTAAATATATCCAAGTCTGCCATCCTTAAAAATGCTTCACTAGATCCCCACCACACCCTCAAGCTATAATTCTACATCTCTCCTCTCTTTCTCACCCAAGTTCCTTGAAAAGAAGTGTATATAATTCCTGCCTCTTCTTACTCACTCTGGAACCCCTTGCAATCTAGCTTCCCAGCTTCCAAACACTTAGCTGAAACTTTCTCAAAGTTATTAATTAATGATTTCTTAATTGCCAAATCTGATGGCTTTTTAAAAGCCCTCATCTGTTGTGTGACCCTGGCAAGTCACTTAACCCCAATTGCTGAAAAAATAAAATAAAATGAAAATGAAAATTAAAAAAAATAATTAAAAGCCCTCATCCTTCTCAACCTGTCTGATGCCTTGGCCACTGTTGACCACTCTTTCCTTTTGGATATTTCTTTCAGGGTTTTCAAGACATTACTCTATTGTGGTTCTCATTGTGCCTGTATGATTGTTCCTTTTCTCTTTCTTTTTTGAAAAATTTTATACTTTATTTTTTAAAAATTACATGTAAATTTTTAACATTCATTTTTTAAAAAATTCTGAGTTCCAAATTCTCTCCTTCCCTTCCTTCACCCTTCTTTGAGAAAGCAAGCAGTTTGATATAGATTATGCATGTGTAGTCATGCAGAGCATATTTCCATATTAGCCATGTTGCAAAAGACAACACAAACCAAAAACAAAAACAAATAAAAAAAACACAAGAAAAATAAAGAAAGTTTAAAAAAAAAAAAGTATGCTTTGATTTGCATTCAGACTCTACCAGTTCTTTCTCTGGAGGTAGATAGCATTTTTCATAAGTCCTTCAGAATTGTCTTGAATCATTATACTGTTGAGAATAGCTAAGTCATGATCATTGTACAATATTGCTGCTACTGTGTACAGTGTTGTGCTGATTCAGCTTATTTCACTTTGCATCAGTTCATATAAGTCTTTCCAGGTTTTTCTGAAAGCATCCTGCTTATCATTTGCTATAGCATGATAGTATTCCATCATATACCACAATTTGTTCAGCCATCCCCCAATTGATGGGCATCCCCTCAATTTGCAATTCTTTGCCACCACTAAAAGAGCTGCTTTAAATATTTTTGTACATATAGTTCCTTTTCCTTTTTTTTTCAATCTTTTTGGGACACAGAACTAGTCATGGTTTATTACTGGGTCAAAGGGTATGTACTGTTTTATAGGCCTTTAGGCTTAGTTCCAAATTGCTCTCCAGAAAGGTTGGATCAGTTCACAACTCTACCAACAGTGCATTAGTGTCTCAATTTTTCAATGTCCCCTCCAACATTTGTCATTTTCCTTTTCTGTTTTATTAGCCAATCTGGTAAGTATGAGGTGATACAATTTGCATTTCTCTAATCAGTAGTGACTTAGAGCATTTTTTCATATGACTATAGATAGTTTTGGTTTCTTCTAAAAACTGCTATTCTATTTATCAATTGGGTAATAATTCATATTCTTATAAATTTGATTTATTCCCTATATGTTTAAGAAATGAGGCCTTTATCACAGAAACTTGCTATAAAATCTAATCCCTCTTCCCAAGTTTTCTGCTTTCCTTCTAATCTTGGCTGCATTGGTTTTGTTTGTGCAGAACTTTTAAAATTTCATATAATCAGAATTATCCATTTTACATCCCATAATGCTCTCTATATCTTATTTGGGCATAGATTCTTCCCTTATTCAGAGATCTCATAGGTATGATATTCCATGCCCCCCCCAATTTGCTTATGATATCTCTCTTTATATCTAAATCATATGCCCATTTTGACCTTATCTTGGTATACAAAAGTAGGAGCTGGTTTTATGAAAAAAAAAAACCAAACCCAACAATAAAATAGATAAACTGTTGGTTAACTTGGTTTTTTTTTTAAAAAGAAGAAAACCAAATTACCAGTATAAAAAATGAAAAGGGTGAATTTACCACCAAGGAAGAGGACATTAAAGCAATTATTAGGAGCTATTTTGCCCAATTATGTGCCAATAAATCTAACAATCTAAGTGCAATGAATGAATATTTACAAAAGTATAAATTGCCCATATTAACAGAAGAGGAAGTAGAATACTTAAATAACCCTATCTTAGAGAAAGAAATTGAACAAGCCATAAATAAGCTGCCTAAGAAAAATTCCCAGGACCAGATGGATGCACAAGTAAATTCTACCAAACATTTAAAGAACAATTAATTCCAGTGCTATCTAAACTATTTTGGAAAATGGACAAAGAAGGAGTCCTACCAAATTCCTTTTACAACTGTTCTTTTTCTATCTCCTTTGCTGGTTTACATCCATGTAACATCCCATGTGTATTCAGGTTTTCCCTGAACATTTAACAGACAGACATCCACACACAATGTAGACACTTACAGCCAGTCTCTCCTATGAGATTTACCTTCAATTGCTCATTACCAATTGTCTTTTGGACATTTCAAATAGGATGTTCCAGAGACATAGCAGACTCAAGATGTTAAAATTTTAACTCATCATTTTCTCCCTCAAACCATCTCTTCTTCTAAACCTCACAATTTCTGTGAAAGGCATTACTATACCTTTAATTTGCAGAGTTCATAACCATGACATTATCCTTGGCTCCATACTTCCCATTATACTACATAGCCGAAAAATCGCCAAATCTTGCCCTTTCTACCTTTACAACATGTCTTGAATATGACCACTTATCTTCATACACATACACACACACACACACACACACACACACACACACACACACACACACAGAGCTATCATCTTAAGTCAGGACTTTGTCACCTCCTACTTAGATTATTGCAACAGCATCCTAATTGGTCTCCCTTCCTCAAGTCTCTCCCTACTCCATTCCATCATACACACTGTAATCAAGGTAATTTTCCTTAAGTGCAGATCTGACCATATTCTCTATCCCTTCCATTTATTAAATTCTAGTAAGTTGCCTATTCACTCAATGGATATAATATAAACTGGTCTGTTTAGCTTTCAAAGCCCTATGCAATGTGATCCCAATCTCCTCTCTAGATTCTAGGGCAGAACTAGATACCAGTTAATTTTGTATGCAGTAATTCAATCCACCATCCCTATAATATTCCAAACCAAATACCCCTCCCGCCCAGCATTTCCTCCATTAGAATGTGGTCTCCTCCTATTAGAATGTTAAGTTCCTTGAGGGCAGGAACTTTATCTGCTTTTGTATTTATATCCTGAAGGTTTAACCATACTTGCCTCCTATAAGAACTTAATACATGCTTTTTCATTCGTTCATTCATTCATTTATTCATTCATAAGCATGAAAGTCCTTTAATACTTGGAGAATAATTGGACCTAGTAGTTGATGGCATAGTGAAGGAATGCTTAATTTCTAGAGCCTTTGTTTAGGGGTGAAAAAAAAACCCCTCCATTTTTAGATAGAATTTCCCAGACTTGTGCAGAATTTCTGGAAAATTTGCAGAGTGGTTGGTGCTGCTAAGCAATGATAGAAATTATATTAAACTTTTGTCTCAATAAGAATCACATACATTACTTCTGAACTCTCTGAGTGAGATCAAAATTAAAGAATTTACTTTCACAAGAATTCATTGGCCCTCCTAGAGAAAAGTGAAGGATTTGCTCTTTGAAATAAGATATAAATCCCATCCTACACCCTCTCATGGAAGGCACTTCTGTAAAAACTATTTAGGACAAACTGGTATTATCATCCTGGAAGCTTTAATATGTATGAAGAACAGGTACATCTTTCTAATTATCTTCATATGGCATACATGTATGGGATATACATTTTCTGAGAAGTGTCCATTTGCAAACCCTCAAAACCCAGGGAATTAGGGCCAAATGGAAAGAGGGAGGAGGAAGTATGGTTAATCTATGCAACTTAAAATATATAAAAACTCTACTAGATGAAACAGATAAAACTCAAACAAATAAAAACCCTGTTTTCCAAACCATTCAAATTGACAACCAGGTTTTAAAAGTAACAGCCAACAAACCCCTTGTTCTTTCCCTTTCCTTTTCTTTTGCCTCATTATCCACTAAAACTCTGCATTCTTCTTCCTCTTCTCCCTCCCTTCCCTTCCACTGAGGTGAATGTATCAAGGAAAGTGGGGTGGGGGAGGAGGAGACCAAGGAAACATCACTTCCCCACCATAATACCACCACTTTTGCCCTATCTCCACCCTCAAAACCAAGGAAGTTAACTTACTTCTCTGAGCCTCAGTTTCCTCATCTTTAAATGGAGATAACAATATTTTTTCTATCTACCTCACAGGTTAGTCATGAGGATCAAATGAGATAATGCATGTAATATGTATTGTAAACCTCACAATGCCATGTAACTATCAGCTATTTTATTACCTTCCTCATGGGGTTGTTGAATGAAAAACACTATGTAAACTCTGTAAAAATATATATTATTTATTCGATAAACCAATAAGCATTTATAAAATGCCTACTAATGGACTATATTCTGGGAATTCAAAGACAAAAATGAATATCTCTGCCTTTCAAGAGCTTACTCAAACCCTCCCCTCTTCCAAACTTCCATATTAAAGTTGAGGACACCACCATCTTCCTAGCCACCCAGGCTCCCAACCTAGGTGTCGTCTTCTATTCCTCATTCTCTCTCACCCCACTCACATCCAATTTGTTGCCAAGTCCTATTGTCTCCACTTTCACAACATCTCTCTTAACCACATCCTTCTGTTCTGTGATACTGACACCCCTCCGGTGCGGGCTGTCAGCGCCTCAAGCCGGGTCTATTGAAATAGCCCACAGGTGAGTCTACCTGCCTCAAGTCTCTCTCTTTCCACCACTCAGCTCTCAAAATGACTGCCTGCTATTCAGTAATTCCAGTGGCTCCTTTTCACCTCCTAGACCAAATATAAAAATCTCTGGCTTTCAAAATCCTTCCTAACCTGGCCCCTTCCTACCTTTCCAGTCTTCTTACGCTTTACTCCCCTCTGTGTGCACTCGACTCCATCTCTAGACTCCGCATTTTCATTGAATGTCCACCACAGAATACTTTCTGCATTTGTCTCCACCTCTCCGCTTCCCAGGTTTCTTTAAGCCCATCTTTTGCAAGAAGCCTGTTCCTATCTACATTAATGGGAGTGCCTTTCTTCTGAGATTATCTCCAATTTTTCTTGAAGATTGTTTGCATGTTGTCACCCTCGTTAGACTCTAAGCCCCTGGAGGACAGGAACTATTTTTGCTTTTCTTCATATCTCCATGATTAGTACAGTGCCTAGCTCTGGTAAACATTTAACAAAGGCTGGTTGATATGCCTTCTATCAAAGGAGACAACATGTACACAAACATAAATATATACAAAGTAAGTCTATACAGTATGTATAAAAATAAATATATAATAATTATCTTTTTGTAGGAAAGAATTTCATTTAGTCCAGAAACTCTGCCTTTTGAGTGTTAATGGAGCTTTGTGACTTATTCTTCCTCTAAAAAGGATGGGTGAATAAGATTTCATATTTAGAATGATCGATTATGGCAGTAGTTATTAAACTCTTTACAATGATCTCTTGAAAGCCATAATAGGTACCAAGTATATCCACTATTGTTGTAATTATTTGGATGCATTGCTTTGTCTTTGTTTTTGCCATTCAGTGAATTTTGTTGCAGTCACTGAATGCTGGGGGAGGGGGAACTGGAGGGAGAGGTATTTGCTTTTTATTTAGGACAGCAAGCATTCTGCTTTGCTTTTGGCAAGAATTCTTGGTAGTGATTACAAGAAGGGCATTTCTGACCCTCATTAACTACCTACCTTATCTAATGGCTCCAGCTCATTTAGCTTGGACTGTTTCCCTTTTGATAACTAAGCAGAAAGAAGCCTGTAAGCACCACATTGTTCTTTACCTTGACGCCTCCTAAAAATTCCCTTAAAAATGTTTGCCCTTTCTTCTTATAAGTCTAGTTTTAAAGAGGGTACTAGATCAAGCTGGCACCCTAACTTGCCAGCATGTACGAAAAGAGAACTCCAAAAATTAAAGGGACAAACCTCTGCCTTGGCTCCTCCCCTGTACTTTTCTCTGGTTCCACCTCTCATCTGGCCAGGTTCATACTTGCTTGGCAGAGGTACCCATACCACTTTGAGTATACTACTTTTGTCTTTTCTGAAACTAAACTGATGAAATCTCTATACCCAGGATGAAATGCAGCACATTGAGTCAACAAACAGCTTTTACTTTGAGTAGAGACTGTTGTCTGAAAATTGTTCAGGTCTAAGAGGGACAGATGCAGCACTGGGTTTGGAATCAGGAAGATTCATCTTCCTGATTTCAAATCTGGCCTCAGACACTTCCTAGCTGTGTGACCCTGGGTAAGTCACTTCACCCTGTTTGCCCCAATTTCCTCATCTGTCAAATGAGCTGGAGAAGGAAATGGCAAACCACTCTATCATCTTTGCCAAGAAACCCCTAAATGGGGTCTATAAAGACTCAGACACAACTGAAACGAATCAACAACAAATGAGGAGGGAGGGTGGGTGTACTGAATGATTTTCAACTTGGACTAATCTATTTATGAAGCTTTTATTGCAGCTCTGTAGACATGAGTACACTTACTCAGATGATGTATATGCTGAGATGCAGCACTGCTGGCATAGGATGACCTTGAAGATACAGGTTCCACTGTTTCATCAAAAAGTCATAGCCCACACACCTGGTATTCCCCTAGTGGCACCTTAGTCATATGATCCCCAAACTCTTTCTTGGGGGAGGAGATTTGGAAAGGAGACGTGGTGGAAGTGGTAGGTGTCATTTGTGGGATAAGAAAACTAGTCCTTGTTCCCTCAAACTATTTGCTCTGCAGAATAAACTTCAGATTGACCATAGCTGAAAGCAATGTTATCTCCTTGGACCAACCCTGCAGCCAAAGACCCTTTATTTCTGAGCTAGGTTAGGAAACACTGTCTGCCATTATCCTTGGTAGTATGCATCCATGGAAAGCTCTCCCAGGGAATAGAAGGGAGGGTATTGTCTGGCCTGGTTTGGAGCAATGGGAGTCACTGTTGGGCTCTCATAGACATAGAGCTAGCAGGGCCCTTAGAAGCTACTCATTTTACATAAGGAAATTGAGGCCCATGGAAAGCTTTCTCAAGGTCAAAGGCTAACAGAGGTGTCATTTGAACACAGATCCATGGACATCATATCCTTTTGATCTTTGCCCTTCCCTGCTGCCTTTCAGAGAGTTTCCTGGAATTGTGGGAAAGGGGAGGGATAATAGAGAGGAACAGAACTCAGTTCCTTGTAGAATCTTTTCTGCAAAAATTAGTTTCAAAACTGATGGATACAATGAGGCCTCAGTCATTTTGGCAATGACTTTCTAAAAACAGAATAATAAGCCTCATCCCTTTAAAATAAGCCTTATCCCTGAAAATATAATCAGAGAACCATGGGTAAGGCAGCATTTCTCAGAGGATTAGAACTAGATCTGTGTATTTTGTTGTTGTTCATTCACTCAGTAAACATTTATTAGGCATCTATTTGTACACTATACATTACCCTGGGTGGAGAGAGACCTACAAACATAAGACATGGTCCCTGTACTTATAATAATAGTTCACATTTATTATTGGATTTTAAGGTTTAAAAATGTGTTTCTTATGACAATTTTGTGCATTAACCTGCAACAATGTGCAATTAAAAACTTAATGATGATGATGATGATGATTTTATGTAGGGTAATCAAAATAGTAAAATGTGAAAATAGCCCTTGCCTTTTCCACTGTTCTTCACTAAATCCTTATTCCAATGTCCCATCATGGTATAGAAGACACTCTGTAGATTATCAGAAGATTATCAGAGAAGCATAAATGCTGGCAATTTCCACCAATCTGAAAGGCTTGAAGTGCAGACTTAGTAATGGATTCCATGATGTTGACTGAAGATAAGTCTAGTTAAGTTTAGAGAAGCCCATGAAAAGGCTGGTTACAGGGCTATGATTTTTTTTTTGGCCACCTTATATTACTAAAACCATCTACTAAGATGTTGAAAGGTGACAATCTGTATTAGGTGGAGGGGTCAAAATATCATAGACTTACAGCTCAATGGGATCTTTTTGATTATCTGGTCAATCCCTTCATTTTACAGATGAAAAAACTGAAGCTCAGAAAGTTAAGTGACTTGTCTGAGGTTGCATAGATAGTAAACTGCAGAGCCAAGGACTCCAAATCCATGGCTCTACCTGCCACCCCTCTCCCCTTTGTAGTTTTGAATAATACTAGTATGTCTGCAAATCAATCTGTTTAACTTGAATTTTCTCATCATAATGGCAACAATGGACTTGACAATTATTTAATAATAATAATAATAGCTAACATTTGTATAACACTTTATGGCTTTCCAAACTCTTCGCATATATACTGCATTGCAATTGATTAAGATTTTACTTCGTTCAACAATGAGATTTTAAAATGCTTAACAAAACATGCCCTTTCCATCTCTCCTCATGTCTTCTGAACAGCCCTGTTTCATAGAATCATAGCATATCAGAGTTGGGTAGAATGTTAGAGAATATCTAGTGCAACCTTTACCTGTACCTACAACACATAATGCCTAAGGTTCCTGCATGTCACCAGTCTAAACTCTGTATATATCCACTCTCATGTGAGTCAATTTGTAAAAGGGTATGAGTGGAGAAGAGATTGACTGTTAGAAATATGATTAAGTCATTGATGCCATCAGTGATTCATATTCATGATTGTGTTTTTCCCTCCATCCCACCATAAACAAAAAGGTAGACTATCAAGATTTGCCTATCCACAGCCCGTACATCAGAAAACAGTACATCAAAGATAGAGAGAAACAAAGCAAATTAATGACATGTTTCACAATTAGCATCATCAAATCTAGAACTCTGGCTATTCCTTGTTCCCTCAAACTATTTGCTCTGCAGAATAAACTTCAGATTGACTATAAGCTGAAAGCAATTCCCTGGAATCTCTGATAGGCTGCACTGATCTTTCCCTTGTGCCGTGTTGATTTGCTTTGTAGTACTGAAAAACAGATATATTTCAAGTTGAAGGTCAGGTGGAGGCTTGGAAGCACAGCAGGTTTGCTGAATTGGGATTTGGTTTTGAAATGAAACACCTTGGATTTTAAAAATACTATTATTATTATATAAATTATATAATTATTTTATCTAATTGATGTTATATATTCACACATATATTTAAAATATTGTTATTATTATTATATTATTTATGTGAATATCAAGAATGGTAATTGGTTGGTTGATTTTACCCAGCCAGAAAGCAATGATAGCTTTAGGATTAGGAGCAAAAACCAAAATACTGTGCAATGATTCTAACAATTAGGCATACACAGAAACGCCAATGATTATTTGTACCATTAGTATTAGGGGGGAGTGGAGGCACCAATAAGCTGCAGACCACGGATAATACCAAAGTCACATTTGGTTTTAAAATAAAGTTTCTCTTTCCATTTCCCTGACCTGCTCCCCCTCATCCTGCCTTCCTCTCTTCCTTTTCCTGCTAGGTTGCTCAGTGGATCCAGTAATGGACCTAAGTCAGGAAACATCTAGCCCCAGATACTAGTAGTGTTCCCCTGGCTAAGGTCACAACCTCTGAATGTCACAACCTCTGTCTGTACCTGTTTCCTCTTCTGTAAAATGGGGATAATAGCACCTACCTCTTAGGGTTGTGAAGATAAAATGAGATATAATTTGTAAAGTTCCTTGTAAATCTTAAGGAGCTATGTAAATATTATTATTATTGTTTATCATCCCTCCTCCTCTCCTCCCTTATCCCTCTATCTCTCTCCCCTTCCTTTCCTCCACACACAGAACTCAGAACTCACATATTCCCCTACTCCAGCCTGGTACTGACTTCTTCCAGTTCAAACCTAGGGTTTGGAACAAAGCTAGCCTGGAGAGAAGAGAAGGTTAATCAGAAGAATCTCTCCACTCATGCCTAATCCACTAACATCCTACATCAATAATGCATTATGTTGTATGGAGGTTTCCTGACTCTAGATCTTAATTGACATCAATCATAATTATAAATTATAAAGATTTGTTTGTATGAAACTTTTCCAAATATAAGCCCTGCCCCCAACCCCATTTCTTTCTTTATGAATGTCAACTGCAAATTTCTAGGGAAAGTGCAACATAATGTAGCCATAGCTCTGATTCCTAAGACTTAGCAGAAACTGCCATTATCTTCAAATAACTCTATACAAGAACTTTCAATGGTTGCTACTAATTGAGGTTTTCATAGGGAAAAAGTTACTTCTATACGTTGTAACTCTGTTAGGTGGTGTAGTAGCTAGAGTGCAGGGCCTGGAGCCTAGAAGACCTGAGTTCAAATCCAGCCTCAGACACTTTGTGCCTCTGGGGCAAGTCATTTAACCTCAGTCGGTCTCAGTTTCCTCATCTGTAAAATGGGGATAATAATAGCACCTACCTAGTGGGGTTGTTGTGAAAATCAAAAGAGATAATAATTGTAAAGTACTTAGTACCGTGACTGACACATAGTAAATGCTATATAGCAATATTAGCTATTATTAGGCATTTCGCTGGTGTGGGGAACTCCAAAGTAGATCCAACTCTTTTGCAATTTATTGCCTTAGAGAGTTGCCTGGGGACACTAAGCGTTTAACTGCCATGCCCAAGGCCACACAGCTGGTACCTGTCAGAGAAGGAAGATCTTAGGTCTCCTGACTGAGGCGAGTTCTTTCTCTGCCTTGCCTGGCTCCATTTCTATGAACGTAATCTTAGAATATGTATCCCATTTTGCTGTGACCTTCAATAAGGCAGCCACAAAAAAGCCCACTTAAAACTGTTATGACTTTAAAGTTGGGGAGAAGAAAAAAATAATATTGGACTTGGCTCTAGAAATCTTGTTTTGAACCTGGACACTGACATGTATTATCTTTGTAACCCTGGGCAAGTCACTGAATTTTTTTAGTTCTAGTTTCCAACTTCTGTAAAATGGGAATAATAATACCATTTCATCTGCTTTTTTTGTGTGTGAAAACATTCAAAAATGCTATGTAGATAAATTGAGTTATGAAATGCTTCAGCTTAAAATACTGCCATTATGAAGAGCTAATAGCATTATTCCTTCAGTGTGTTATCCAAGGAACACCACGTTAATCCACCTAAAATGGAATGAATTTAATTTCTTTGATAGTGGTGTTATAGTTGGCACATTTTTCTATTCAAGCTTTATCTCTCTCTGACATTTATATGCTGTCATATATATATATATATATATATACACATACCAATGTACACTTTTATATCTAAATGTACACAGGAAGGAAGAAAGGAAGGAGAAAGTAAGGAGAAAGGAAGAAGGAAGGGAGGGAAGGAAAGAAGGGAGGAAGGAAAGAAGGAAAGGAAGAGAAGGGATGAAGGAAGGAAAGGAAGGAAAAGAAGGGAGGGAGGGACACAGGAAGGAAGAAAGGAAGGGAAGGAAGGCAGAAAGAAGAGTGGTAAGGAAGGAAAAGAAGGAGGGTAAAAAGGAAGGGAGAGAGAGAGAGAGAGAAATAGGGACAAAGGTGGTGGGAAATTTCATCCAGGCTTGGAAAGGAAACAGAACAGAAGCATTATTATTCGTTAATTCTTTTAGTTCTACCTTGTTAAAAGGATTAAGCAAGATTTTGCATCTTGTTCTGTAAGTTTATTTGATTATTTTGTGTATGATTTATTAGGTTTATAATTTATTATTTTATCTATTATAATTTATTATTTATTCATTATATCATTTTTATATTTATTATTATACTATAATTTATTTATTTTTGTTTATTATTTATTTATTATATTATTATAATTTATTAGGTTTATAATATGATTTATTACATTTATAATATGATTTATTAGGTTTATAATAATAATAGTAAAGGAATGGAAGTATTATTTCTCCCAGTATGTCAGTATTTAGAGGCTTCAATTAGGTCCCACGGTCACAAAACTATCAAGTGCCAGATGCTGGCTCTGCACCTAAACCTCTCCTGACCCCAAGTCTAGCAATATTTTCACAAAAATTAGTACAAACCAATGTAACAGATGAAACAGTATTGTAAAGGCAGATTAACAGGCTTTTCTAAAAAGAATTTAGTCTTTGAGACAAGACAATTCAAATGCTTTACTTGCTAAAAGTTAGTTTTCTTAAATTCAGATTCAATCAAAAGTAGCTATATCCAAGTTGATTTGCTTTACAGATCCCACCTCTCCTTCAAGGCTCGTTCATAGGATTGTAGATTGAGAGCTGGAAGGGAGCCCAGAGGCCACGTAGTCCTAAGGTTTAATAGACTTGTTCAAGGTCACACTGGTTCTCTTCTGTGGAGTCTTCCCTTGCTATCAAAAGCCGCTGTCATCTCCCATCTTCTGAGCTCACAGGATTCCTGTCTACACCCTTCCCTCATTTGGTATAGCAGCTTGTCATGAAGTGCTGCTGCCCTTGGGCTCAGGAAGACTTGAGTTCAAATCCCTACCTAGATATACTTACTGGGTGACCTTGGGCATGTCATTTAACACTCAGTTTCAGCTTCTGCATTTTACAAATTCGGGTAATAATAGCATAGTTCTCATAGGGGTGGTTGAGATGATCAAGAGATAGTTCTGGGCAAACCTTAAAGGGCTATGTAAATGCCAGCTATTATCACTAAGTGCGACTGCCTCCTTATATCTCTTGTTCTGTTATTCAGTTTCCAGAATTCTTTGAATTTCTTTATAGTGCCTCCTCACACACTGTAGCTTTTCAAGAAATACTTACTGGCTGAACACATGCAATAAAATATTATTTAGTCTCAGCAGGGTATAGGTAACTTTAGTGGAAATCCAAACAACAAGAAAACCCAAATAATAATAGTTAGCATTTATACAGTGCTTTAAAGTATGCAACCCTATGAGGTGGTGGTAACTATTATATCCCCAGTTCACTGATGAGGAAACTGAGGCTAAGAGACATTTTAATGACTGGTCCAGGGCCTGAAGCAGGATTCAAACTCAGGTCTTCTAGATTCTAACTCCAGCACTCTATCCATTGTGTCAGCTTTTAAATAGTTGCCTTCCCACCCCCCCACCCCCCACCCCCCTTTAGACTTCTTTTCTGAGAAACGTATAGGAAAGAAGTGAATGAGTGGCTAGCAGGAACTCATTTTAAAAAAAGGACTGCCAGGACTAGGGTCAGTGCTCATTCAGTTTGATCTCATATACCATTTGCATCTACACCAATTCAATTCATTATCACATTAACAATTAACATTTATAATGATGACTTTTAAAACATGCAAGATCCTGAGGAAAGTTCTGAATCCTCAAAGACAGATTCAATTATGTTCAGTATAGTTTCACTCAAGTCTATTTTACTCCAATAACTTGAAAATCCATAATCTATCTATGATAAAAATGGTCAATCTTCAGTTAATCAGAATATTAAGTGATGCAGGACACTTGTTTTCTTCCTAAACAAGTGGGAATTTACTATACTACTAAAATATAACATAAGTACAAGTTTCTTCTTTTTTTGTGTGTGTGAGGCAATTGGGATTAAGTGACTTGCCCAGGGTCACACAGCTATAAGTGTCAACTGTCTGATGCCGAATTTGACTCCAAGCCCTCCTGACTTCAAGGCCAGAGCTCTATCCACTGTACCATCTAGCTGCCCTACCTAAGTACAAGTTTAAGGTACATTATTGTATCACAAAATTATATTGGTAAATGAGACAATAAAGATAACCTCTTAATTCTAGTGTCTTCCCTCTCTTAATTATTTCCTATTTATCCTCTTTTAGTTTGTTTGTACATATTTGCTTGCTTGCTGTCTTCCCTCTTAGATTGTGAGCTCCTTGAGGGCAAGAACTGTCTTTTGCCTTTTTGTATCCCCAACTTAATAAATCTTTATTGACTGGTGATTCACTAAACTTTTTTTCTGCTGTGATTCCACTGTAGATCATAGTATCACAGATTTTAGAGTTGGAAAGGATCTCTACGTCCATCCAGTCCAACCTGTTACCTGAATAATTCCCTCTACAACATAATTGACAATTGGTTATACAGCCTTGGCTTGAAGAGTTCCAACAAAGATAAAGCCAAGACAACTGAAATGTAGCAGAATGACTGTGTCAGATGATCTCACATCATCATTTTGCACATTCCCAGGCTAAAATTGTTACTCCTGGGCTCATAAGTAACAAGTGTTGCTAAGACAAGCAGCTACCAATTATAGTGATATCTCTGCTTTGGGAAAAAAAATAAACTTGTAATTAAATTTTGCAGGTGCAACAATCTTACCACCATGAACCTTAGAGGAAATCTGTAAAATTATCCTGAGCAATTTTCTCTGGAGTAATTTGGAAATTAGCCCACCTGGAGACATAAACCCACAATTTCCTCTGCCATTGTACAATATCAATCTTTATCTTGTCAGAAATGCCAAGGCTCCTTTTGCACTAAGAAACTTGCATCTGAATACCCCAATCTAAGCAGCAATAGAAGACATTTAAAAAAGTCTGAACTTGTGGCCCACATTTGTAGTTATGGCTTTAAGATCATAAACACAACCGAAAGTACTGCAGGGCAGAATTAATCTGCCAGAAAAGTATTACTGAGTAGTGGCAACTCAGATACATGTGCAGACTTGAAAATGTCATTTCTGGTGCCAAAGCTTTCGTTCCTTTGTAACCACATGCAGTGTCTTTATAACTGGCATTCTGAAGAACATGGTGTGCTAACACAATACAATGGGAAGCAAGGCTTGTTAACACTATATACCATTATTTTGTTAGGAAAACTTTTGGGGAGAAAGTGTCTCTCAAATCTACTTGGCATCAGGGGAGGGAGGAGTATGAGGAAAGTGTAGACATCAGAACAATGTATTTGTCTAATATAGAAATTCTGTTTTCCACTTGACTGATACAATCTATGCTCTTTATAACTTCGAGCAGGCAGTTTCTTAGCTTCGGGCACACTATAAAAGAAGGTTATTTTTTATTTGTAAGAGAGCTTTGGAATCTTCATTCATAGACACCATGATTCAAATAATCTTATATCCTTGAGGCTTTAGTGGGTTTTTTCTTCATTTTGTTGCTCCTAATTTTTCAGGGGTGCCAGAGCTCAGAAAATTTAGAAACTTTTGGAATGCCACCTTTCTTTCCCAGCTGTTTCTATTACTGAAGTGTCTGGTAATGGAGCAAAGCTCTGGTGGCAGTTACACAGGTACATGGACTTATTATTTATTATTGCATAGCTCATCTCTCTATCATCTCTGTCCTCCTACTTTTTCACCTACCTATTTATACACACATGTTTAAACATCAAAGATTGTTGTAATATAAATTCTTTCTAGACATCTGTCTACTTTGAATATGATTAATCCTTTTCAGTTAATTTCATATTTTTCATTCCTGATGATTAAAAGAGCAATCAGTATAGGTGCTAAGTCTGACATATTTACAAAGGTTGAACAACGTGGAAAGCAGTCTACTGGTCCTAGGTTTCCCCTTCATTACCATCTCTCACCATCATCTTTTTTCACTGCCTCCTCCTGACCCAGCTTGATGAAGAACCTTCTTGGAGGAAGCCGTTTGTCAAACAATGGAGCTTTCTACTGCAACTGTTAAACCACTGTGCTTTCGATCCCCAAGGGAGAAGTCTTAGAAATTCTGATAGCATTTTTCAGATTTTTTCTAAGCTTTAACAAGTTAGAGGGTCTTGATCTCTTATACTTTAGTAAATAAATAGTTCCTGGAAAATCCGAGTCCTAGTACGAACTTGCAGAGGAATCATAATGCAAAGGGAAAACTAGTTCTCACTTTCTATTGCATCTTCAGTATAGCGTTGTGATGTCCGTAAAGGCACTGCCATTTGGAGTTATCTGGTTCCAGATGCCTTTGGAAGACTACATTTTTTCAGTTTGCAATATTAAAAAAAAATTAGATGGAGAGGGGAACAAGCATTTATTAAGCACCTACTGTGTGCCAGATACTGTGCTAAATGCTTTACAAATATTATCTTAGTTGATACTTATACAGCGTCAAAACATTGTACTGTTTCCCCCCACCCCTCCCCACCTACCCCACCACAGAGGGCTATACTTTTAACCAGAAGAGACAGGCTTCCTTTGTACTTGAAGAGGTGGAGAGACCTCTTTCACGGTGGGATACTCCAAAAGAGACCAGTCATCATTTAGCCCCAACCTCAGATCCCACCCCTGCCTCCTCCAGCTAAACTTAGCAGAGCTGTGATGATTTAAAACATGCTGTGAGCATTCACTGCAAAACTCAAACAAATTGGGGGGAAGAAAAGGAAAACAAAAGCCAAGGTTGGCTGCCTGAGCATAGCAGCTATTTGCTGGGTCTCCATCACCTGCTGCTGGGTAGGGAATACTGTGAATATGAATAACAACTTTTAGTTTTATTTTGTTTTTTCCCTCTCAAAGGGAAGGGATAAAAGAATGTTTGAAATGCACGAAAGCTTTCTGTTTCATACCTGGCTCGTTCTAATTTTTCTTCTTGGGATGTCAATGTTAAATACTATTGGGAAATGGTTTTCAGTGAGGTCATTTCCCTTACCAGTACACAAAATTACCCAGTCAGCACTGCTGTGGTGGTTATCTAGTGTAATTTTTAGGCCTGGGGAGAATGAGCATGATGCCAATTACTTAAGAGGTGCTTATTATGAATAATAGAAAGCAAATATAATCACCACACATTTATCGCACAGGAAATAAGCATAATAAAGAAACCCCTTCAACACAGTCAGATTTATCATCGGTATTTGACAGAGCTTTTACAGGCGGTTCCCCTTCCCCCCTTCTCCACCTCCCCCTTTTACTCTCATGAATAGAGAAAGGCAGGCACTTGGGAGAAAAGACTGAGACACAAGAAGCAGGAAACATCGAAACAATTCCTCCTCCTGAATCAAGAACATGCCTTGCAACAACAATTAGAAAAGTCACCCAAAGACCTGGATATGCATGAAGGAGGTTCAGTTTATGACACTACTCTGAAGAAAAAAAAAGTAATTTTCTACAAGCTGAAGTTATTTTCCACTATCTGTATAATAATATAGCCAAGAGTGTGCTGGTAAATGTTTAACAACTGGATACTACCCCCCCCATGTCTGCATGGCATACTTTTAAGTATTCTCATGTGCACCATTAACACATTTTCTCCATCACATTGTTAAATCTAAACAACCACAAAACCATAAATCAAGCCCTGATTTGTAGCATTTGCCCACTCCCGAGGTGTGAATGCTCATACTGAAAATTTAACAATTGGCTCTTGAAAGCTGGTAGGACAAGCTGGTTCCCACATGCCCCTGTTTTATAAAACTCACATTTATGTAGTGCCTTGAGGTTTGCAAAGTGCTTCCATCACAACAACAGTCGGAGATCAGAATTATAAGTACTGATATCTCCATTTTTAGGAAGAAATGGAAATTCTGTAAGTTTAAATTACTTGCCCAATGTCATACAGGGACAGGATTTGAACCTAGGTCTTCTGATTCTAAGCTCTGAAATCATTCTATTAAATCATGCTGCTTATAGCTGTATTCCAAAATAAAAAATATTTTATCTATTCCAGAGTCACTAATTCATTTTCAGGCTTTTGGTTATCATCATTTTTTTAATTTTAAAATTTACATTTATTTAGGTTATCATCATCATTATTATTATCTTTGGCTGCTGCTATCCTTTCCATTTACCTGGTTGTACTCATTGCGTATACTGTTCCTTTTCTCCTGGCTCTGCTTACTTCACTTTGCAACAGTTCATTTAAATCTTCCCATGCTTCTCTGCATTCATCATGTTCACAGTTTCTTATAGCAAAGCAATGTTCCATTGCCTTCACCTACCACAAGTTGTGTAGTCATTTCCCAATCAATGAGCATCTACTTTGTTTTCAGTTTTTTGCTACTACAAAAAGTGGTTTATTATGGGATCTTACTTTTTGTCACTGAACAGCTCAGGGTTTAAGCCTGTCAGTGGAGCTAAAGGGTATGGATATTTTACTTATCTTCTTAGTGTAGCTCCAAATTGCTTTCTGGAAGTGGAGTATACATTCTAATGTGAGGATGAACTATGGGAAGGGGAAGATCCCTTTTCGGCATTGATGTAGGATCAGTGAGAGCTGCCTCCACATTTGTTTGCATCACAACTCTTCTCTTCTTTTTTTTCTTTTTCACAACTTTGTGAAGAAGGTGGCTTATCAGTAATAGCCCTGGATACCATTATTGACTTCCAAGTAGGAGTCCTTTCTGTGGGGCATTTTTCACATTTATGGCAGAATGGGCTGCCTTCTTTCCAGTACCCACTAGGTGAGGTGCTTAGGAAGACCCACTGGTTCTTTCAGATGACTAGGGGACTGTTTTATGCTGTGCAAGAATGAATCTGAGTCAATAGTCACTGAAATGAGATATGTTCTTGGATAAGAATGGGGCAAAGTCATATGTTTTACAAGAATGTGGGACAACCAGCCAGCTAATAGCAGGCCCTTCCTTTACCTCCTGCCTTCTGTCTTTGTTGACAGCCTGAGGACGTATTTTTTTTTTATTACCACAGTTGGACTTGGCAATAGAACTTTTGTATTCTCTGATACAGATACTAAAAGAAGCTATAGAATATTTATAGCTGAGAACAAAACCACCTGAAATATCTGGGAAATAATTAGAATACTCTGCTGTCTACAACTCTAGGGAAGATTAAAAGCACTTGGCCATATATGTACTGGGCTAAAATAGAAGCATAGGCTAGGTCTTCTTCCTTCTCCCTGTTTATTAATCTGGGTCTTTAATTACAAAAAAGTACTATGAGATCCTTTCATTTTGTAATTTCATGCCACCATTTTAATTGTGCAAAGTTTTCCTGGCAAATTACTTTGAGATTTTTGGTAAAAATCCTTCCACTTAATGACAGCTATAAGAGTTCTTAATTCAATTCAATTAAACTCAATTAGCATTTATTAAGAACTTTCTGTGTGCTAGGTACTAGGCAGGACACAAAGTTTAAATAAGACATCATGGGTTCCTGCACTCATAAAACTTATAGTTTTTTAAATAGACTTGGCACCAGCTCAAATAACCTTAACTACAAAACAACAGACATAAATGAGTAAGAAGAAAAGTACAGAGAACTCTATGAGGTCCTGAGGGGGAAGTATCATTACCAATTGCGGGGACCAGAGAAGGATTCATAGAGTTAATATTTGAGCTAGGCCTTAAAGCATGGGAAGTACTTTTACAGGTGGAGAGTGGAAAGGTGTTACAAATACAACAGGTCCCAAAAGTCTTAGTGCAGCCTTAAGCTTTACTATCTTTAGAAGTATAAATGCTACAAATTTACAAAAGCACTTTTAGTAAAAGAATAACTTTAAATTAAAAAATATATATATATTTCTTATATATAATATATAAGAAATATATATTATCAGAAATGTATTAATATTACAAACTATACATTATAGTAGAACTATATAATGAAATATTTCTTACATATAACATAAGAAATATACTAATATTGCTAATTGTTATTAATATTATAAGTCAATATATTTAATAAGAACTATGTTTTTATTAAAATTCAACATAAGCACTGTCTTGTGCTGTACATTTCTCTAGTTGATTTTCAACCTTTGTAAAAAGTTTCATTCAGCTTGTCTGAAAGGATTACATTTGTAACCCTACCTTTAAGATAGGGAAGGGAAGGGAATAAGATTTATATAGCACCTACTACGTGTCAGGCAGCTATGCTAATTGCTTTAAGAATTATTATCTCATTTGATCCTCACAACAACCATGCAAAGCAGGTGCTGCTGTTACGGTTGAAGAAACTGAGGCAAACAAGTCTAAGTGATTCACCTAAGGTTATATAGCTAGAAAGTCTCTGAGGTTGTATTTGAACTCAGATCTTCCTGACTCCAGGCCCAGCACTCTAACCACTGTGCAACCTAGCTGCCTCATCCAAAGAACATGGTTTTGATGCATACATTTTGATGTAACCCCACAAAAAAAGTCTAGTGAAGATAGATCAGGTGACTCAAGTGGCTGAGTGAGAAAACCTCTTCTATTGATCCACCAAATAGAGAAAGTGGCATCCAGAAACTATCATACATACAATGCATAATGACACCGAGTTCGTCTTATTAAAATTTAAATTAAAAATGTGCTATTGAAAATTCATAAAACAAAATAAGTGTAAAAGGAATTTTAGTAATTAAACATTCAAATTATGTTTTTTGTAAATTTGTATAATTTATTCTTCTGAAATTATTAAAGCTTAAGACCACACTAAGACTTCATAGGAAACCATAAGAAACAGTAGGATAATATGTGGGAGTCTGAGAGTCTATCCAGTGGTGTGAACTGGAATACCATGGAAAGGAAGCATGTTGCCAGATGGTGGTGGAGGGTCTTGAAGGCCAAAGAAAATATTTTGAACTTTACATGATAGTAAGTCAGTCAGTCAATAAGCATTTATTAAGCACCTTCTATGTGCATATGTTGCATAGTGTTGTAGATACAAAGAAAGGCAAAAAACAATTCCTACTCTCAATGGTGCAGCAATGTGGCACAGTGATAAAGTGCCAGTCCTGGAGTCAGGAAGACTCATCTTCCTGAGTTCAAAACCAGCCTCAGACACTTCCTAGCTGTGTGACCCTGGGCAAGTGAGTTAACCCTGTTTGCCTCAGTTTTCTCATCTGTAAAATGAGCTGGAGAATGAAAGGGCAAACCACTCCAGGATCTTTTCCAAGAAAACCCCAAATGGGGTCACGAAGTCAGATACGACTGAGCAAGCTCTCAAGAAGCTCATAGTCCATTGGAAGAGACACCATGGAAACATCTGCACAAACAAGATATAGACAGGATAAACTTTGGATAGCCTTAAAGGGAAGGCACTAGCTTTAAGGAGGACTAGGAAAGGCTTCCTATGGAAGGTGGGACTTTAGCTGAGACTCGATGGAAGACAGGGAAGCTAGGAGGCAGAGACGAGGAGGAAGGCAATTCCAGCCACAGGGGACAGCCAGAGAAAATGCCCAGAGCCACATGTTGTGTCTTGGTGGAACAGCTTGGAGGTCTGCGTCACTGGATTGAAGAGTATGTGGAAAGGTAGGAGAGGGCTAGGTGATGAAGCACTTTAAAAGCCAAACAAAGAGTTTTGTATTTGATCTTGGGGGTAACAGGGAGCCATTGGAGTTTACTGACTGGTTAGGGATGGAGTGACTGGCCAGACTTCTGCTGAGTGGAGGATGGATTGTAGTGGGGAGACTGGAGGCACAGAGATTAAGTAGGCTATTGTAATAGTCTTAGTAGGAGGTGATGGGGACCTTTGTCAGAGTAGAGGTGGCATTGGAGGAGAGAAGGGAAAGTATTCAAGAGATATTGGAAATGAGGAAGAGGGTAAGGCTTTGGAAGGAAAGACAGCAAGTTCAGTTTGGGTTGTGTTGAGCATCTATGGGACATCCAGTTTAAGATGTCTGAAAGGCAGTTGGAGATGGGAGAGACTGGATGTTGGGAGAGAGATTAGGGCTGGACAAATAGAACTAAGAATCATCTACAAAGAGATGATAATTGAATCCACTGGACCTGATGAGATCAGCAAGCAAAATAGCATATGGAGGGAGAAGAGAAAATGGCCTAGGACGGAGCCCTGAGGGACCCATTAGGGTTTGCACACTTGATGAAGATGCAGAACCTTCAAAGGAGACTTGGAAAGAAGGATCAGATGGATGAGAGAACTAGGAGAAAGCAGTGTCACCAAAGCATTGAGAGAGGAGAGTATCGAAGAGAAGAGGGTGATCAAAGGCTGCAGAGAGGTCAAGAAGGAAAGGGGTTGAGAAACAAAGGCCATTGAATTTGGCCAGAACACTGGTAACTTTGGAAAGGGAAGTTCCAGTTGAATAATGAGGTGGGAAGCCAGACTGCAACAAGTCAAGAAGAGAGTGAAAGAAAAGGAAGTGGAGGCATCTATTGTAGATGGTCTTCTCAAGAAGTTTAGCCACCAAAGGGAAGAGAGCTATAGCACAACAACTTCCAGGGATGGATGGATGAAGTAAGGGTTTTTTGAGGAGGGAGGAGACATGGACATGTTTGTAGGCCCTAGGGAAGCACTCAGTAGACATGGAGGGATTGAAGGTTAATGAGAGAGTAGGTATGATAGATGAAGAGTAATACTAAATAGCATACTCTGGTGGGAAGAACAGTGGATTCAGATTCAAATTGTGTCAGAGGTCAGACCTAGGACTCAAATCCATGTCTTCTAACTTTTAATCCAGTATTAATTCCAGCATAGAAGGGGTTCTTAACATTTTTGTATTCCATGGTCCCCTTTAACAATCTGGTGAAGCCTCTGGATCCAAATTGGATTTAAATTCAAATTCAGATTCAAATTGATTTACCCTCTCTTTGCCTCAGTTACCTTTTCTGTTAAATGGGGATGATAATAATAGCACCTACCTCTCAGGGTTGTTGTATCAAATGAGAATATTTGCAAAGCACTCAGCACAGTGCCTAGCACATAGTAGGTGCTATGCAATATAGTTATTCTTATTATGGAGATACCTGAAGATTGTAATAAATTTAAATGACCACTGTCTGAATAGGCAGTTACCCATTTTACCTCTAAATGGACACCATCCTTTCTCTGAATTTGGGTTTGATCTCTTTGTTGAGTCCACAGACTAACATCTCAAAAAATGCCCAAGATTATAGTACAAATGCCTTCTTTCCCAAAAGCCAGCCTGCACTTGCACCTCTACCCCAGGAGGTAGAATCCAGAACTTTTGGCTCTGGGTTGTTTCTGGTCTGGAGGATCTGGGGAGGATTCTGGCCCCGAAGGGGGTCTGCTGCTATTCTGGCCTGAAATGTAACCTGACTTCTAGAGGGGTCCTTTCCTACTGGATGGAGGTCTTCTGTTCTTGGCATGATTCAGGGCTACAAACTTGTTCCTATCTAGTCTTGTACCTTTGGCATTGGCTTGTGTGACCTCCTTTGGAAAAGGAGTGGGTATGTGTGTGTGTGTGTGTGTGTGTGTGTGTGTGTGTGTGTGTGTGTGTGTGTGTACTCATAGTACGGAGTGGTTATTGGGACATTTGCTTCACTGAGTGACTTCTGGCATGGACTGGCCATTAATTCTGGGTTTACTACAGCATTTAGCACATTATTGGTAATGGATACTTTTTTTTATTTGCTGTACATGTTGCATGCTATAGCAGGTGTTCTTAACCTGTGTTTTTTTCCTAATTTTTTTTTTTAAGGCAATTGGGGTTAAGTGACTTGCCCAGAGTCACACAGCTAATAAGTGTCAAGTGTTTGGTTTGAGGCTAGATTTGAACTCAGGTCCTCCTGACTTCAGGACCGGTGCTCTATCCACTGCACCACCTAGCTGCCCCTTTTCCTAATGTTTTGATAACAGTATTTCAATATCAATATAATTGGTTTCCTTTGCAATCCTGTGTATTTTATTTTATGCACTTAAAAATATTATTTGGAGAAGGGATCCAGAGGCTTCACCAGATTGTTAAAGGGGACATGGCATACAAAAATGTTAAGAACCCCTTCTATGGTGGAATTAATACTGGATTTAAAGTTAGACGACATGGATTTGAGTCCTAGGTCTGACGTCTGACACATGCTGGTATTTCTTGAGCATGTCATTTTCCTCCCATTCCCAGCCTCAGTTTCTTCATCTGAAAATGAAGAGGTTGAACTAATTTATCCCCAAGATTCTTTGTGGACCTAACGTTCTATGACTCTGTAGTTTGGAAGAGAGGCCAGGAAGATTAGCTAGGGGGTTATATTAGTGATATTCAAGGCACAAGATATTAAAGGGGAACTTTTTTCAATTACATTCATAATAGCTAAATAGGAATCCATACCACAACATAAAGTATTCTAACTTGATGGAATTCTTAACCTATAAAATTAATTATACATAGGAAAAAGTAGCGTTCCACTTTATGGGGTAAGGAACACTCACCTAAAAGTCAGGAGACCCTGGCTGTAGTTCTGATGTAGTCACTAATTAGCTGTGTGACTTTGGGTAAGTTAATTCACCTCTCTGTGTCCCAGTGTCCTCATCCTACCTCCTTGATTCTGTGATTAGTAAGACTGGGATCAGAGAGGACAGCTAAAGGTGTTGAACTATTTGGTTTCTAAGGACCGACTCCTGACAGTTTTAAAATTCTGGGACTTGTGCATAGTTTCAACTCAAAAAAATACTTGATTGAATGACTAAGATTCTTCTTGTCTTTGGGTTAATAAATAATAGTGTCATACACTCATGCCAAAGGCACAGAGGGCCAAGGGTCACCATTTGGGGATGTTTCTCTGCTTTTGGTTCAGAGCCCTCACCCAGAATGCTGGAGAAATCTCTCTAGGGGACAGTCCAATTCCACTGATGCAAGCATGCTGACCACATTATATCCGAAGCAGTTTTATTACTCAAACAACTCAGAAAGGGGAACAAAGAGAAACCCACAAGTGGTTTGCTGTGACCACATGATCTTTAATGGAGTGCCTCTGGGAGATCATAATGTCCACACTACTGGTCTGATAGATGTCTTTCCAGTTTCAGTTTTCTCTTTAATTCAGGGCTTCCAGAAGCTCCTTGTGGAGTGTCTCTAGGGGGCTGGAGGTCTCACATCTAGTAAGAGATGCCTTTCCTGCAGTTCTCTTCTGGGGCCTGGGAAGCTCCCTTGCTAACTTTACCAAGAGGCAGTGTGATACAAAGAAAAGGGCTGGATTAGGAGCCAAAGCATCTGAGTTTGCATTGTGGCTCTGCCTCTTATCACCTATGTGACCTTGGCCTAGTCATTTGTACCTCTCTGGGTAAGATGAGGGAGTTGGACTAATTGACCTCTGAGATCTCTTTCGGCTCTAAAATCAATATAGGATAAATACTGAGATTACTCTATGGCCTCTCTAGTATTTTCTCCCACAAAAGGGTCTTTGTCTTTGCTTTCTGACATACTGTTGCTTTATTTTAGAGCACTCCTACCCCTCCTTGTGGGCTGGGTTCATCTGACCTCTTGGTTAAAACCTCATCCCAATTACAAACATAAAATAGATAATTTTGATTACAAGAAACTGAAAAGATTTTGCACAAACAAAATTAATGTATCTAGAATAAGATCTTAGGGAAGTAGATGAATAGGAAAAAATTCTTTGTATTAAATATCTCTGAAGAGGATTTAGTATCCAAGATACATAGATAACTCAATCAATTAGTCAATAATCATTTATCAAGCACCTACTACATGATAGGCATTGTGTTAATAGCTAACAGAAATATAGAAGATCAAAAGTCATTTCTCAATAGCCAAGTGGTCAAACCTTGAACAAATAGATCTCAAAAGAATTTCAAACTATTAACAACCCTGTGAAAGAATGTACCACATTACTAACAATTAGAGAAATATAAGTCAAAACAACCCTGAGTTTTCACCTCACATTGAGCTAATGGGCAAAGATGAAAAAAGGTAGGAGTCAGATTTGGAGAATTTTCGGAAAGACAGGCAAACTAATTAGTACAACTATCCTGGAAAGCAATTTAGATTCTACAAATAAAGTGGATAAAATGTCCATTTCCTTTGACCCAGAGATTCATTCTATTACTTGTCATGTACCCCAGAGAGATCTTTTTTTTTTTAGGCAAGTGGGGTTAAGTGACATGCCCAGGGTCACATAGCTAGTAAGTGTCAAGTGTTATGTGTCTGAGGCAGAATTTGAACTCAGGTCCTCCTGACTCCCAGGCCTGTGCTCTGCCCCCAAAGAGATCTTTAACAAGGAAGAAAGGCTACATATATGCCACAAACATAGAGTAGTACCTTTTATGTTAGCAAAGAACTGGAAATTTGATGCCCATCAGTTAGAAAATAGCTAAATAAACTGTCATATATGAATATAATGGAATATTACTGTGCTGTAAGAAACAATGAACATTTCTGGCATAAGTTAGGTGCTTAATAAATCATTATTGATTGCTTGATTACAGTTCTGCCATCTAAGTCCAAATAAAATATGACTGTCTCCCACATGCCAGTCCTTTAAGTATGTGAAGCCCCTAGGTGGCTTAGTGGATAGAGTGCTGGACTTGGAATTAGGAAGACTGAAATCTTCATTTCTTTGGAATTAGCTCTGTAATACTGGAAGGTCACTTAACTTGCTTGTCTCATCTACAATAGCACCCACCTCCCAGGGTTGTTATGAGAATAAAGTGAGATATATGTAAAGTGCTTTGCAAACCTATATAAACATTAGCTATTATAACAATAAAGAGCTCTGGACTGGGGTGGGGGAAGAAACAATGAGTATGTTGAATACAGAGAAACAGATTATGATATATTAATGTAATGGAATATTACCCAGCTGTAAGAAATGATGAGTGTGATGATTACAGAGAAACATGGAAGATTTACATGAACTGATGAAGAAAGTAGAGCCAGGAAAACATATACAATGACTAGAACAATGCAAATTTTAAAAAGACCCAATTACAAAACAATCAAAATTGAATATTGTGAAAATATAAAGAACAAGCTTAGCCCCAAAGGAAAGATATGAGAAGACAAGTCCTCCCACCTCTCATTCCTTGGGAGATGGGGAGTGCACAGATATAGAACATTGCATACAATGTTAGATTTTTTTTGGATATATTAATTGGTTTTGCTGAATTTATTCTCATTCTTTTTCTTTTCTTTTGAAAAAAATTGTTTTAAGAGATGGCTTTTTGGAAGGAGGAGGGTGTCAGGACATGTAAGTAAAGGTGCCCTGAAGACAGTAGGAGATGTCCAAATGGGAGGAAGAGATACAGTCAGATAAAGAAATAAATATATTTAGGAGCCAGCCATCTGAATATAGGTCCTAGTTGAAACAGCAGGAGTGAATCAACTGTCAGAAGAGGCAAGCCCTCCAGGAGGACTTTGGCTAGATTTCTCTTTCACTTAAATTCCTTAAATAACTGATATTTAAAACAAATCTCTCCTTTTATCTTCAGCAGAGAAAGGAGGACTGGAAGCAAAAATGGGTGACTGAGGGAGAACTGACCCACAGCCCATATGGTTCATTGGCAATTCATGGCCTTCAGCATGTCAGATGGACCCCCTGTGTCAAACTTATGGGAGAGGATGAAAGAGAATGAGGCCTGATAAGTAGGCACAGATGGATTAAAGATAATAAAGACACCAATGAACCCAAAGAACTCTTGTAGTATTGGAGTAACAAGTACTATGTAGTCAGTTGTTTCTTCATACTTAGCATCTAAGAATGAGGGTGGAGGTGCACCTGTGTGAGTGAGTGAATGGGAACCCCAGACAACAAATCTATGCTTCTGGAAAGGGAGCTGAAACTGGTGTGAGGCCAAGGGTATCCTGTCCCTATCCCACTGACTGGGGAGACCTGGGAGCCCCTGAAGTACCCCATTCTTGGCTCACACTATGGCCTGCCATACTTTAAATCTGGTCCCTCTACCCAATACCCTGAAAGAAAGTTTGAGGTAGGGGGAAAGAGTGTACATGCTGGACCTGGGATGCCTGGCAGCCTGTGCTCCTTCTGTCCCCAGACTGCACCCCAAGGGCTTACTGCTACCAGTGGTGAAAGCTATAGGCTTAACTCAACTCAATAGATAACATTTATATAGAGCTTTAAGGTTTGCAAAGGGCTTTATATATATTATTTTATTTGAGACTCACAAAAATCCGGGGAGGTAGGTACTATTACCTTCATTTTGTAGGAGAGGATACTGAAGCTGAGAGAGTTTGCCCAGGGTTGTACAGCTAGTTAAGTGTCTGAGGCTGGATTTGAACTCTGGTCTTCCCCATCCCAAGTGTGGCAATCTACTATACCACCAACTTGCTTTTAATCTCTATGGGATCCGCCAGATAACAGGTTTGCCTATCCCACAACCAGGTTTCTTAGAATTGCCTTCCTTAAAAATGCTATCCACAAAGAAGAAAGAACAGTGGAGTTTGAATGTAGATTGAAGCACACTATTTGCTATTTTTTTCTTCTGTTGTGTTTTGTTTCCTCTTTCTGGTGGTTCCTTCTATTGCTTCCAATTCTTACTTACAACATCACTAATGTGAAAATATATTTAATAGGAATGTATATGTATACCTCTATATCTATCCTGGGAAGGGAGGCGAGGAGGGAGGGGGAGAAAAATTTAAAACTCAAAAGCTTATGGAAGTGATTCTTGATAATTCAAAATAAATTAATTAAAAAAAAAAGAATTGCCTTCCTTAGAAGAGTACAGGCCCTTTATGTTTTCTGCCCTGGGGCAACTTTTCTGCTTTAGGCAAATCCTGGTCTGATTCCCATAAAGTCCTGATTGCCCCACCCTAGTTACAGCTCTTCTCAGCACAAGGTAACCTTCTGAAAAATAAACACGAGGGCCAGCCCCCATAGCCACCAGTTTCATCACACAACAGCATGATGCTTGTGTCCTGTAGGCCTTAAATTCCTCCAGCAAATCGTAATCAATTGTTCTCTTCCCATACAAATGGCGGCACTTGTGTGTTTCTCCCCCTCCCAACCCTTCAGCATCCTGATTTCCTGACAGTAATGGCTAAAAGCAGGATTTAAGCCCAGGCCTTCTGACTCAGATTGCAATGATCTTTCTACCACATGATATTGATTCTGATCTCTAATCTAACAATCTTATAGATCTTCCATCTAAAATCTAATGAGAGTGGATAATTCAAATGCCCTTACAATGAGCTAATGTATGTGGAAGTATTTTTGTACTGGTAAAGTCCTCCATGTATGTGAGCTATTTTTATGAAAAGGATGGCACTTGTAAACATAATACGATACGATACGATACGATACGATAAAAAGATAATACGACTAATGAGAATGCTGTAGATTGCTAAGGATTATTGGAGCCACCATATGAGCATAATCATGTCAGAGGTGAGTAAAATGTTTATCTAAACATTTATTAAGCACCTACTACAGGCAGGTGGGTAGCTAGGTGGCACAATGGATAGAGTGCTGGACCTTAAAGTCAGGAACACTCATCTTCCTGAGTTCAAACTTGGCCTCAGACACTAGCTGTGTGACCCTGGACAAGTCACTTAACCCTGTTTGCCTCAGTTTCCTCATCTGTAAAGTGAGCTGGAGAAGGGAATGGCAAATCTTTGCCAAGAAAACCCAAATGGGGTCAAGAAGAGTCAGATGACCGAACAACAAGCCCCCGTGCTAAGTGCTTTACAATTACTATCTCAGTTGAGTCTCACAATAACCCTGGGAGATAGGTGCTTTTATTGTACCCATTTTATAGCCAAGGAAACTGAGGCAGAGATTAAGCAAGTTGGTCAGGGTCATAAGTCTAGTGAGTATCTGAGGCTGATTTTGAACTTGTCTCTGTGACTCCAGGCCCAGCACTGTATCTACTTTACCACCCAGCCACAAGGGTAAAGGGGTATGCAGGGATGGTCATATGAGGCAAAGGGATGTGTAGAGAACTCAAGGGACAGAATAAATAAGGCAGGTTTTCTAGACTAGACTAGAGTGTGTGAACTAGGAAGTAATGGGAAGTGTGATCATAGAATTGAAGGAGCCAGTTGGTAGAAGGACTTGAGAACAGTGTGATTTAATGTGGGACTTTGGAGTCAGAAGAGACTGGGGGGGCAGCTAAGTGGCGCAGTGGAGTCAGGAGGATCTGAATTCAAATCCCACCCTAGACATTAGCTGTATGACCCTGGGCAAGTCACTTAACCCACTGCTTCTGAAAACCAAACTAAACCTAACCAAACAAGCCAAAGAAGAAGAAGAAGAAGATGAGACTAGGGCTTGAATCCTACCTCTGACATTTGCTAGTGATGTGATCCCTGAGCACTCCATCTCTTTGATCCTCAGTTTCCTCAGATGTAAAATTAGTAAAATAATGTCTCACAGTGAAATTAGTGAAATAAACCTCACAGGGTCGTTGTAAGGATCCAGTGAGAGACTACATGTAGAGTTCTTTGCAGTCCTTAAAACATGATAGAAATATCAGTTGTAATTATTTGGAGTATCAATCAATAAAGGCCAACTATGGGATAGGTACCACGCTGGGAATACAAAGACAAAAATAAGAGTCCTTCCCTTCAAGCCAGCATTCTATTGAGGGAGACAAGTATACATACAAACATATGCAAAACATACACAAAATAAATACCAGGTAATTGGGGAGGGAGGAGGCACTAGCAGCTGGAAGAATCAGGAAATGCCTTAGGTAGGAGATGAGGCTGGAAGAAAAGTAGAGATTCTAAGTAGAGGAATGAGGAGAGAGTGCACTCCCAGCCTAGTCATGGAAGTGGGAGCTGTAATTTTGTGTGTGAGCAGCAGTAAAAAGGTCAGTTTGGCTGGACCATCCATACAGCAATGGATAACAACTCAGGCACATTTTCTGTATTGTTTCCAAGGGTCAACACAATTGTAATAATTGCTTCTTTCTCCACTCCATCTCTTCCTTAAACTGTAGGATCTTTCAGTTATTTAAGCTCAATACAAGAAGCAGGAGAAAACTTTTGTAGGGTTTGGAGTAGGGTAGAGAAAAGATCCTAATAACGCTTATGGAAAATGTTCTTTAATTTGGCATATTAGCATTTTAGAGATTTTAAAGCCAGAAGGCATCTGAGAAACCATTCAGATAATTCCTAGAAAGGTTAAGTGAGTTGCCCAAAGTCACACAGCTATCAAACAGCAGAGATAGGCCTCCTCATGTGCTCTTTTCATTAAAACATGCTCTAGCCCATAAGTAAAAAAGGCTGAAGATTGGCTGAAGGAAGGCTTAGCATGAAGCCATTCTCATTCAAGACTGGACAAAAGTTAAAGCCATGGGAATAGAGAGGAAGCAGACAAAGGACTGGCAGGATAGGGGGATGTATAGAATGTGGGGGGGGGGAGGCAAAGGAGAGAGGAGGCCTAAAAATGATACCAGAATTTTGATCCTTGAAGATTACAAGTGTCACTAATTTTGTAAGAGAAAAAAGATTAATGATAAGCTCAAATTTCACACTCAATTTTAGGTATTAGGAGAACATTCAAGTGCAGGTGCCCTGAAGGCAGTAGGAGATGTCTGATGGGGAAAGGAGAAATAGAATCAGAGGAATACACAAATATTTAGGAATTATCTTTATACAGGTCATAGTTGAAGCATCAGGAATAAATAGAGTGCCTAAGGGAGTGTTATAAGATGTTGAGTATCCTTCAATTTCATAGGATTATAGGATTATAGATTTAGAGTCAGAAGGAACCTTAGAGGTTGGTGAGTTCTACCCCCTTATTATTACAGACAAGGAAATTGAGGCCCAGAGAAGTTGTGATATGCCTAGGGTCACATAGCTAATAAGTATCTAAGGCAGGATTTGAACCCAGGTTTTCCTGACTCCAAGTTCAGCACAAAGCTTTTCAAGTAAGTGTTTTAAATGACATATTTTAAATAACATCTCTTCTTGTCTATCTATATTCATAGACAATTAGCAGCAAGTGTTCCTAAAATAAGCAGGTTTGCTCATATAAAGGAAAGTTAGTCAAAGCCCTTCTAATTGATCAATCCATGCTCAGGTTTGCTAGGTGTGTGGATATAAAATAGCTTTTGTCCTGCTCTTATAGAGCTTACATCCGGTCAGGGGAAACAGCATGTATGTATAAGTAACTGTACAATATAATCAAAACAAGAGAGGTAACATGGCATTGCTGTTGTCTGTCCTTCATTCTTTTTTTTGGTGAGGCAATTGGGGTTAACCAGCTAGTGTGAAGTGTCTGAGGTCACATTTGAACTCAGGTCCTCCTGACTCCAAAGCTGGAGCTCTATCCGCTACACCACCTAGCTGCCCTACTCTGTCCTTCATTCTTGAAGAGGACCAAGGACGACACGAGGGTGATGTTCTGACTTATGCACAAACTGGATATAAGTGAAGCAGATGCTGATGTCAGTGAGGCTGCTGATGCCTTTGTGCAGCTTTGCCTCACAATATAATCAAAATAAGAGAGATAACATGGCATAATGGCTTAGCTGGCCTTGGGATCAGGAAGACTTGGGTTCTAGTCTAGCTTCAGACTCAGTGTGCTGGGCAGTTCTTCAAGGCGATTAGTTGAAGAGTAGGTGCTGACCTGTGTTGGCAGAGGGAGTTTTCTTCATGGGAATTGCTTATACCTACGAGATCACAGGTCAGTCCCCAATGAAAGGTTTTTTTGAGGTAGAAGAAAACCCCAGCAGCTGACAGGGCCAGGAAAGGACTCACGGAGGAAGTGAAACTTGACCTAAGCTTTGAAGGAAACTTGGAATTCCAAGAGGGAGAGATGAGGACTGAGTGTGTCCCTGGCATGGGGAGAAGCCTGAACAAAGGCAGAGAGATGGGACATCGTATACTGTATATCAGAAATGGAAATCTATTTTCACTTTGACAATAATCTTTCTATCTGGAAAAGTAACTGTCTGGAAGTCAGTAAAGGGCTATTGTACAAGATTGCATTTGTACTAGGGGACATATGTAGCTCATATGTATGACTATTCAGTTAGCCATGAGTTTGGGCCTGTATATAGTTATATATATAACTATAAGATCCCATTCCAGCATAAGGGACCACAAGCAAAGAAAGATATAGACAGCAGTGAGTGAAATATTTGATAATCCTTTTTTGTTCCTTTCATGCTCCTGAACTTTATAAGGGGCTCATCCTATAGAGCTATGTGTGAGTATGAGATAAAGGAACTGATGAAGTCCATACAGTTGTATGAGATGTAAATGAGTACAACAAGCGATAAGCATGGAATGGCTTATAAAGCCAGGCAAAGGCTTTGCTGGCCCCGTTTCACCATTCTAATTAACCAGGATGATAGAAACCCTAAGGTGCAGATAAGGACATGGACCTGATACGTTGTTCAAGGACCTGCAAATTGATCTCATCTTTCTGGAGCACAATTTGTAATAGATAGTGTAGTGGAGAGAGTGTTAGACTCAGAATTGTAAGATCTGAGTTTGAATCCTGGCTCAAATGACAAATTACTAGCTGTTTGATACTAGACAAATCACTTAATCTCTCTGAGTCCCAATTTCCTCATCTATAAAATAAGGATAATAATAGCATCTACCTTCCAGAGTTGTGAGGATTCAATGAGATAACATATGTAAGGTACTTAGCAAACCTTAGAATTCTACACAAATGTGATTATTATTAATTTCCAAACTGCTAAACTTTGGCCCAGGGATGCCACTACTAGGCACGCACTGCAATGAGGCCAAAGACAGAGGGAATATTTCTAGTAGTACTTTTTATGGTATTAAAAAGCTGTAGGGGCAGCTAGATGGCGCAATGGATAGAACACTGGCCCTGAAGTCAGGAGGACCTGAGTTCAAATCCGACCTCAGACCAAACACTTGACATGTACCAGCTGTGTGACCCTGGGCAAGTCACTTAACCCCAATTGCCTAAAACAAACAAACAGACAGACAAAAAAAAAAGCTGTAAACAAAGTGTGTGCCCATTGATTAAGTAATAGCTCAATAAATTATGATATATGAATATAACACAATCTTATTGAATTATTAAGAAATGATTTGTGATGACAAAGAACTGGAAATTGTGGGGATGTCTGTCAGGTGGGGAATGGCTAAACAAATTATGGTATATGATTGTGTTGGAATATTACTGTGCTATAAGAAATGATGAGCTTGATGATCTTAGAAAAACATGAATAGACTTGCACAAAATAATGAAGAGCAAAATAAGCAGAACCAAGAGAATGTCGTATATAGTAACAGCAATATTGTTTGAAGAACAACTTCAATTGAATAAGTCATTTTGACTATTATAATACCCAAGTTAACTATAAATTACATATGAAGGAAGACGTTATCTCCATCCAGAGAAAGAATTGATAAATAGAAGTATATATAGATGGTTTATATTTGTGTCTGATTGTGGCCATTTCTAAGGTGGAGGGGAGGAAGGGAAGAAAAAAAAGAAAAAAAGAAATTTACGTGGTAATTTTAATATATATTTAAAAGGAATAGCAAGTTGTACATAATAGATTTGCAGTTCCACATCCAATTATCTTTTTCGTATTACACTATGTTATGGAAATGCTTGCTTTATTTCAAAAATTAAAAATAAAATAAGTAAAAAATTTTTAAAATAATGATAAAAAAAAACAACCAAACAAACAAAACCAAGACAACCCAAACCTTGGGAAGACCTATATGAACTGATGCAGAGCCAAGTAAGTAGAACCAGTAGAACAATTTGCGTGATGAACTCAACAATATAAATGAAATCAACACTGAAACACTTAACAACTCTGACCAATGCAACGACCAAGAATGCCTTCAAAAGACCACTGGGGAAGCACGTGCCTTGCTTCTCAACAGAGAGATGGTGGACTACAGGTGCAGAATGAGGCATATGTAGCCAATATCTTAATTTGTTTTGATTGACTACACTTGCTTATTACAAGGGAGCATTCTATACATTGGTGGAGTGGAGTGTAGGTAGAGAGAGTTAGTGGGAAGTGATAGTGCTATAAAAAAAGAAAAAGGCACCAACAAAACTTTTTTTTTTTTAAAGAAGCAAATCAGGAGTGGAGAAGAAAAGATACCAGCTCATCCCCAACCAGAAGAAGAAGATAAAAGAACAGAGACCACGCCAATCTTGGCACCACCCTGCCCAAGTATCCTTTGCACTTTCCATCGACCTATGCACAGAAGACACACCTTCTGGGAAACACAAACAACAATGCACAGGGGAGAGAGGACAAAGGTAGCCACATCTCATCTTCACTGGGACTGGCTGGCTGTGGCATGTATATCTCTGCAGGGACTGCTGAATAAAAGCAAAAATGAAGGTATATAAATGTTGTGCTATTTCCATGCTAAGGGGAGCCCAGTGTCTATAGTGCATACACTGGAGTCAAATTTGGAATGAGAGATTACTCACTTTGGTGAAGCTGGACATAGTCCCTACTTGGCAAGTAGAGGCTGTTAAAATCTCACTCTACCCCCCCTCAATTTTTGCCCCACCAAGTTTGGGTTTCCTGTCTCTCCCAGGCTGGAAGCAACCACTCAGGTACCTTATTCCAATACGTATTGGTACTGGAGCCTGATAGGGCTAGTTTTGGTTTGCCCTTTCTTAGGAAGCCTAGTAGCCCCCCACTTCCAGAGGGTTCACCACATTGGTGAGGATACCTGATGGGCTTAGGCCACTACATTTCAGAACCCCCAACCTCAAGTGATCTACTAGCCTCGGCCTCTACTGCAGCAGGAATGACTGGTGTGGTAGCTTATGCTTGTCGCCGTCACCCCCCCCCCCCAAGTTAAAGTATGGGATCATCTTGTGAATAGTCATTGTTTACAAGAAACTATCATGCCCTTGGCACTTCTTATGTGGATGATCTCATCACCTGGTTCCATCTGAATTCTCTGAAGGATGTTCCCTATGACAGAGGTGAATGCCCTTGTGGAACATAAAGCTAACTGTATACCTTGTTAGATATTAATAATCAAAGGATCATTGAACTAAGTTATATCTGTTGTTACATCTATTTTATTTAGTTCAATAAGTACTTATTGTTCTGGGCACAGAATAAGCACTTAAATACCTGTATAGAAATGGTTAAGGTGCTTGCACACTGTCTAGGCACTTAGGGTATAGAGACAAAAATAAAACTGCCTTGCCCTCATGGTGCTTATAATCTGCTGGAGAAATACAATGTATATACATATCAAGTTTTATTCTCTGTATTCTCTCAACCTATCCCAGTTGCTCTCCTCTAGACATTCTCCTGTTTATCAATTTCCTTCTTAAATTGTCGTGCTCAGAACGGAGCATAATATTCCAGATGAGCTCTGACAATGAAAGTTCAGTTGGGGACGGCAGAGCCAAGAGGGCAAAGGGGAAGCAGCACAATGAACTCCCTTCTATCAACTCCTCCAAACAGGTCTAGAAAATTCACAAGACAGAATTCTGATGGAGAAATCCAGAAGAGGTTACAAGGAGTCCTTTATCTGGCCCAGTTTAGCATAGGGAGACAAATACGGTTATCTGTGGACATCAGGAACGGGATTGGGCCAGAAGCATGCTGTGTGTAGACTCTTCTGGTGTCCATTGAAAGGCTGTACACTAACTCCCATACTAAGCACCACCAGACCCATCCCTGGTCGTAGGGATGGGGACAGGTGTGAAGTGGTAGCTTTGTCACCCTCTATCCAGTTCTGGGTCACAGATCTAAGGTGGGCTGAGAAAGAGATCTGCCCAAGGAAGTGACCTTCCACAGTAGGGAAGTCCTGGGTTGTGGGTGGAGAAAGGAGTAAGTTCAGAAGCTGGTGACAGCCGTGGGGTGGCTCAGACTCTGGGAGCAAAGCAGGGTCTCTCTTCCAGCATCAAGCCCAGCTTTCAGACCAATGACCAGGACAGGAATCTCAGACCAAAAAGGCACCTAAGTTCTGCCATTCTGAACCAATAGAGCTTTCCAGTTGACTGACAGGGCTGAATCTAGCAGCATTCTGCTCTTGTCCAGAGCCTTACTCTGGTCAGGAATTTACAGAGCTCACACCAGGGGGGTAACAGACTTTGCCCTGGATCAGACTCTTTTGGGAGCACTGAAAGCTTGCAGGTACCTGATCTGTACCGGAGATCTCAGAATAACACAATGTTCAGTATTCTAAGAAAGGAACAAGATAGCCCAGACCTTCCCTCCACAAGTATGACAGAGCCTAGCCCCAGTATCAAGTCTGACGTCAGGAAGCTAACTGGAAAAATGGGCAAACAAAAGGACTCCACCATCTTGAGTTATTATGGTAGTAGGGACACTCAAAGCACAAACTCAGAAGAAGAAATGACTCTAAAACATCTTCAAGCCATGTCTCAGAGAAAAATGCAGCTTGGGCACAAACTCAACTAGAATTCCTGGAAGAGATAAAGCAAGAATTAATTCAAAAATGTTTATAAGTATTTTTATGAATGTAATGAGAGAGCTTGAAGGGAAAATTGGAAAAGAAATGAGAACTATGATGGAAAGAGAATTAACAGCTTGGCACAAAAGGTATATAACTTTGCCCTAGCAACAAATTCCCTGAAAATTAGAATGGATTGAATAGAAGCCAAAGACTTCACAAGGCAGCAAAAAAATATTAAAAAAAAGTCAAAAAGCTAGAAAAATAGAAGAAAATAAAAGGTCTCTCATAACAAAAACAACTGACCTGAAAAACAGGTCAAGGACAAAAAATTTAAGAATCATTAGACTATCTGAATGCCATGAACAAAAAAAGAGTATAGACATCCTATTTCAAGAAAATTGCCCAAAGCTCTTAGAACCAGAGGGCGAAGTGGAAATAGAAAGCCTCTACCAGTTACCTCTTGAAAGAAATCCCTAAAAAACTCCTAAGAATATCATAGTCAAAATCCAAGTTTCTAGGTCAAAGAAAAATACTGCAAACAGTGCGAAATAAAGAATTCAAATACCAAGGAGCCACAGTCAGAATCATACATGATTTAGCAGCCACTACTATAAAGGAGAAGAGAACTTGGAATATGATACTTCAGAAGACAAAGGACATGAATTTACAATCAATAATAACTTACCCAGAAAAACAGTATAATGCTTTCTTTTTTTCTTTCTTTCTTTTTTTTTTTTTTGCTTTTTGGTGAGGCAGTTGGGGTTAAGTGACTTGTCCAGGGTCACACAGCTAGTTAAGTGTCAAGTGTGCCACCTAGCTGCCCCAGTATAATGCTAAAGGGGGGAAATAGATCTTTGATGAATTAAATAGAAGACTTCTAAGTATTCTTGATAAAAAAAAATAAAGACCAGACTTTCATAGAAGTGAAAAGAAACATTAAAAGGTAAATATGAGTGAACAATGATAAAGGCCTAAACAAAGGCAAATTGCTTACACTCAAGTAAGGGGAGGTGATACATGTGTCCCCTCTGAACCCTATCATCAGGATTCATAGAAGAAGTTCAATTAGACAAGGTCTGGGAGCAGTTATGTTATGTCTTGGGGATATTAAAAAACAGAATGGAAAGAGAGAGGAAGAAGATTACCCTAGAGAGGAAGGGAAATGAAAATTAGGTAAAATTATCTCACATAATCAGGATATGTAAGTAGAACAAACAAGGAGGAAAGAATGGAGAGGAACAGCTAACACTTGACTCTCTCTAACCATGTCTCTCCCATCTTATTCATGTGAAGCTGATTTTTCTGTACCCAAGTGTAAGACTTTACATTTAAACCTAACGAATTTCTATATATCAGGTTCAGTCCAATGCTTTCACCTGTCAAGCTCCTTTAGAACAACAAATCTGGGCAGCTAGGTGGCGCAGTGGACAAAGCACTGGTCCTGGAGTCAAGAGGACCTGAGTTCAAATCTGGCTTCAGACACATAACACTCACTAGCTTGTGTGACTCTGGGCAAGTCACTTAACCCCAATTACCTCACCAAAAAAAAAAAAAAGACAAAAAGAGCAAACCAACAAAAAACCCCCAAATCTGTCATGTAGTGTTTTAGCTATCCCATACAACTTAGTGTCATCTGAAGATATGATAGCTTTTCATCTATGTCTTTATCCAAGTCATTAATAAAAATGTTAAAACACATAGGGCCAAGCAGAGATCTCTGTGGTCCTCCACTGGAGCCACATTGACAATTAAGCCATTAACATTTACTCTTTGAGTTTGGTCATCCAAACTGTCCTCAACCCATCCAATTTTATTGTCATCTAATCTATACCTTGTCGTATTCTTCACGAGACTAGTTTAAAGTTTTGCTAAAATCTAGGCAAACTATATCCGCAGCATCCCCTTCATCTGCTAGCTTAGTAATCCTGTCAAAAAAGGAAATGAGGTTAGGGTGGCATGATGTGTTCTTCATGGCTGGCTCTTTCTGATCATCATTTCCCTTTCCAGATGTTCACCAACCATTTCTTTAGTAATTCATTCTAGAATTTTCCTAGGAATGAAAAGTAAAGCTCACAAGTTTGAAGTCTGCAGATTCTGTTCTCTCCTCTCTTCTTCTCTTTTCCAAACTTCTCATAAATCTCCTGTTTTTTCAGAATTTTAAAAATATTGCTGACATTGGCTCAGTAATCATACCTGATGTTACTATCAGTACCTGAGAATGCAGTTTTTCTGGGTCAGGTGACAGGGCAGCTGTGAGCTTTCTTGCTTTCAGATCAATTCCATTAGTCATTTTTGTTCTGTCACATCTAGTACAAAAGCTATTCTAACAAAATAAGAAACAAGCAGCTCTGCTTTCTCTCTCTTGTCATGTATCATTCTCCTCTCCATCTCAAGCAAAGGTTCCATCATCCCTTCTTTGATGCCCCTTTTTCTCCCAAGAGAGCTAAAAAAATCTTAACACTTCTTTTGATATCTTTAGCTTCCCTTTAGCCCAAGTTCATTCTGACTAGATGATCCAGAACATCCTGGATGCTACTTTTACAAGACAACCTTGTCATGATCATATATATATATATAGCTAGATATAATATGCATATAGATAGCTGTATCTATCTACATATCTCTATCTAGAGACAGATATCTAGCTATCTCTAGCTATATAAATACCCACCTATATCTATATGCTATTTTTACAAGACCTTATCATGATCTTTTATATCAATAGATAGATGCAGATGCAGATAGATATCCACATCTATCTATATAGATCTCTATTTACCTATATATATATATACACATACATGTATATAGGTAGTTAGAGATCTATATAGATCTTTACATATATACATATGTAGATACACACATAAATATAAGCATTCTTATACATAGATATAGATATTTATATCTACACACATTTTTATATGTATATATGTAGACAGATGAATATAGTTATATGTAAATACATACATGTAAATACACACATATATAAATATACACATATATTTGTATATATATACAGATATCTACAGATAGATATGGATATTTCTCTACATCTACATCTATCTACTTATCCAGAAGCAAGGTCAGAGAAGAGAAGATGTGTGTATATATGCATGTGTATATATGTATATATAAACACATATATGCATATCTATAACGATATCTATCTAAAAAATCCTGACAAGGTCTTGTAAAAGTAGCATCAAGGATGTCAAAGCTCAGGAGAGAGAGAGAAAGATATCTTTGTTTATCCATCTATAGATAGATATTTTTTAAAGGGGTATATCTAGGTAGATATCTATATATATGCACACACACATAGACACAGACATAGACACATGCTCTTCTTTTCCCTGGCCTTGTTTTTACCTTCTGTACATTTCCTTTTAAAACCTAAAATTTCACCTTGATTGGTGAGATCCCTGTGCATCCACATTGGTCTCTTCAGACAAATCCCATTTTTCCTCCTTATTGGAATTGTTTCCCTTTATGTCTTCAGAAATTTTTTTTGCCCATAATTCTCACTGTGGGAAGGTTAGAGATATCATGGGAATTAGAGAATTAGAAAAAGGACTTCACCCCCACCCCCCAGCTTGTTGGTCACATGACCCAGCAGTGCTAGCATTTTCTGCTTGAACTGTTTCCATTCCTTCCGGTTTTATTCTCGCTCTCCCCTCTTTCCTCTGACAATTTGAAATCTGCTCTCTCAGCATCTAGAAAGTCTGTCAGACCCGCCCAAATCTCTTCTCCTCTTTCATAAACCCTAGGAGAGAGTAGCCACTTCCTCCCAGGGGACTGAATCATTCCCACACCAGCAACAAATTTCTCTTTGTTAGCAAGAATCAGATCCAGAATGGGATTCCTCTTTGTGGGTTCTTCCCCTTTGGAAAGGATGGAATTATCCTTAAAGCAAATTAAGAAATTATTAGCTTTTCTACTTTGGGCAGAAAGAAAAGGAAGGGGTAGAAAGTTCCAGCAGATGTTTGGATAACTGGAGCCTTCTATGGCTACTATGTTTTGTCTCCTTATCCCTGCCCACCTTCCATTCTTGTGATCTGTTTTCTGAATAAATGAGTCTTGTGAAATCAAAAAAATCTCCCCAACTTCTTAAGTAGAGTGAACCTTTGAATAAGTAGAAAATACTGCTAGCAAACCAATATAAGCAACCCCAGGATGTAGGGGGTAAAGACCCATTGCTCATGTTATCAGCACAGTACACCTCCAATCTCAGCTCATTATGTTGGAATAATGAAATCTTTGAGAAGCTACAGTCCTTTGGAACTGCCAAATACCCCTTTAAAAACATTTAAAAAATAGAACAACAGAGACAATTCTGCCTATACACACCCATACACATATGTACATGTAGTCAGTTAAAATAGGACTTAGAGCTGACTGTGGCTCAGATCATGAGCTTCTCATTGCAAAATTTAGACTTGAATTGAAAAAGTAGGGAAAATCAGCAGACTGTATGTTATGACCTAAATAACATCCCTCATGAATATGAAGTGGAACTGATGAATAGATTTAAGGGATTAGATTTCGTAGATAGAGTGCCTAAAGGCCGATAGACAGAGGTTCACAATATTGTATAGGAGGCAGCAACAAAAAACATCCCAAAGAAAAAGAAGAGCAAGAAAGCAAAATGGCTGCCTGATGAGACTTTACAAATAGCTGAAGAAAGAAGGAAAAGGAAAAGAGAAAGGGAAAGATATACCCAACTGAATGCAGATTTCTGGGAAAGTTAAGAAGATTTTCTTAAATGAACAATGCAAAGAAATAGAAGAAAACAACAGAATGGGAAATACAAGAAATCTCTTCAAGAACGTTAGAGATATCAAGGGAATGTTTCATGTACAAATGGGCATGCTAAAAGACAAAAATGGTAGGGACTTAACAGACATAGAACAGATTAAGAAAAGGTGGCAAGAATACAAAGAACTATACAAGGAAGATTTTAACATTATTGATAACCACGATGGTGTAGTTACTGATCTAGAGCCAGACATCCTGGAGACTCAAGTCAAATGGGCCTTAGGAAGCATTGCTAACAATAAGGCTAGTAGAGGTGATACAATTCCAGCTGAGCTATTTAAAATCCTAAAAGGTGATTCTATTAAAGTGCTTGCACTCAATATGCCAGCATTCTGAAAACTCAGCAGTGACCACTGGATTAGGAAAAGATCAGTTTATTTTGCAGTCCTAAAGAAGGGCAATTCCAAAGAGTGTTCAAATTGCTGAACAGTTGCACTCATTTCACACACCAGCAAAGTTATGCTCAATATTCTGCAAGCTAGGCTTCAGCAATTTGTGAACCAACAATTACCAGAAGAGCAGGCTGGTTTTTCCAGAGGCAGAGGAACTAGAGGCAAAACTGCCCAAAGTTGCTGGATTATGGAGAAAGCAAAGGAGTTCCAGAAAACTATCTACTGCTCCGTTGACTAAAAAGCCTGTGACTGTGTGTATCACAACAAAATGTGGCAAGCCCTCAAAGAGATGGGAGTACCAGATCATCTTCCTTGTCTCCTCAGGAACCTGTATGTGGGTCAAGAAGCAACAGTTAGAACCAAACATGGAACAACTGATTAAAAAAGATTAGAAAAGAAGTATGACAAGCTGTATATTGTCACCTTCTTTATTTAACTTATACGTAGAGTACATCATGCTAAATGCCAGGCTGTATGAACCAAAAACTGGAATTAAGGTTGCTGGAAGAAATATCAACAATCTCAGATATGCAGATAATACCACTCTGGTGGCTGAAATTAAGAAGCCTCTTGTGAGAATGAAAGAGGAGAGTGTAAAAGCTGGCTTGAAGCTTAATATTAAAAAAAAATTAAGATCATGGCAATTGGTCCCATCGTTTCCTGGAAAACTGAAGGAAAAGAAAAGGAAACAGTGTCAGATTTTCTATTCTTGAACTCAAAGATCACTGCAGATGGCAACTGCAGCCATGAAATTAAAAGATGCTTGTTCCTTGGAAGGAAAGCTATGGCAAATCTGGACAGCATACTAAAAAGCAGAGACATCACCTTGCCAACAAAGGTTCACATAGTCAAAGCTATGGTTTTTCCAGTAGCAATGTATGGCTGTGAGAGTTGGACTTGAAGGGAAGCTGAGCACCGTAGAAGTGATGATTTCAAATTGTGGTGCTGGAGAAGACTTTTAAAAGTTCCTTGCAGCAAAGAGATCAAACTAGTCAATACTTAAATAAATTCAGACTATTCATTGGATGGACAAATATTAAAGCTGAAGCCATATAATGAGAAGACAGGACTCATTGGAAAAGATCCTGATGTTGGGAAAGATTGAAGGCAAAAGGAGAAGGGAACTGCAGAGAATGATATGAATGGATAGTGTCATGGAAGCAATGAATGTGAGCTCAGACAGGCTTTGGGAGATAGTGGAGGATAGGAGGGCCTGGTGTGCTATAATGCATGGGGTAACGAAGAGTTGGACATGACTGAACAACAAATATATAATATATGTACACGTCTATGATGCATATATATAGAAAATATATACACATATGTGCATACATATCTGATATGTATATAAGATGCACATACATGTATACACACTTCTATGACATATCTATCCTATATGTATACATGAAATATGCATGTGCATATATATCTGTTATATATATAAACACATATCCATGATATACACGAAATATATAGACATGTACACACATATTTATGATATATGTATATATAAACCACATACATACATGCACACATGCATGCACATATCTCTATGTAAAGATACACATATGTATGTAACACACATATATGATACATATGCATATACAAAACTATATACACATATATGTATATATTTAAATTTATAAACAAGGAAGCATGATTAAGCTTTTTCAGTCATAGGTTTATTGGCAAGGAGGTGGAATATTATTTGCAAAATTCTGCGTTCTGTTGCTATTTCAGAAATTCTGATTTGCAGTTTTTTTTTTTCATGTCTTCCCTTGGTTATGTTTCCATCATTCTAGCTATATGTGTATTCACATATTTCCCTACACATCAATGCTGTCAGCTCTCAGAAGCTGGAAGCTGTGTTCAGTTCTGTTATGAGTACCACTTCAAGTCATGTTCCATTTTTAACAAATACCAGTTGATAATAATGATAATAATATATATAATATAATAATACATTATATATTATACTTTTATATATACTTATATATATATATTTATATATATTATACTTAAAATGATCTAAGTTCTTTTCTAGTCCTTCTGTATGACCAAGCTTACTTCTGATCAATCATCTCCTATTTGGTATTATAGATATTACTTTTAAAAACTTCATCATAAAAGAATAATTGGAGTTAAAAGGTAGCAATAGAATAAAGCAAGCATTGGGGTAATAGAAATTCTAGTCTCTCTCTTTTTCTTTCTTTGGAGGCCGTTGGGGTTAAGTGACTTGCCCAAGGTCACAAGGCTAGTAAGTATCTGACTTGAACTCGGGTCCTCCTAATTCCAGGGCTGCTGCTCTATCCACTGTGCCACCTAGCTGTCCCAGTTCTAATCTCTTCTTGACACTAACTAGCTATGTGGCCTTGGGCAAGTCTCTGCTTCTCCAAGTCTTCATTTTCTCATCTGGCAAACAAGGGAATTATTTGATCCTACATTTCTTAATCTAGTTTTCCCTTAATGCCACATTCTCTTTCCCAATCTTTTCTCTCACTTGTTCTCTCTCTTTCCTTAATTTAAGTCATAATTTGGTCCCCTCCTCAGAATGACCTGAGTTCAAATCCAGCCTCAGACACTTAGTCGCTGTGTGAGCCTGGCTGAATCACTTAACCTCCGTGTGGCCTAGTATTATTTTCTGTAAAATGGGGATAACAATATCACTTGCCTCACAGGGTTGTTGTGAAGATCAAATAAGATGATTATAAAATGCCTGATACATAGTAGGTGCTTAATAAATACTTGTCTCCCACACCCCTCTCTTCTACACATGCTACAGTCCAGCCAAACTAGACTAAAACATTTGCTCTCGTGATTATTCCAGTTAATGTTCTAGGAATTAATCTGTGGAACAATTTTTAGTACATTAATCACATGGAACTTCTGTTTGGCATTTAGAGCTCTTCATAACCTAGCTCTCTTCTACCTTTCCAATCTTCTTATACCTTACTCTTGACATACAATCTTCAATCTGATGATGCTGGTCTCCTGGCTATTCCACAAATCAAACACTTTATCTCTAGGCTCCAGGCATTTTCTCTGGCTGTCCCTCATGCCTGGAATGTTTTCCCTCCTCAGCTCTACCAGCTGACTTCCCTGGCTTCCTTTAAATCCCAACTAAAATCCCATCTCCAAAAGGAAGCCTTCTCAAACACCTCTTAATTCCAATGCCTTCCTTCTGTTAATTATCTCTTATTTATCTCATGTATAGTTTTCTTTGTACATATTTGTTTGCATGTTGTCTCTTCAGTTAGATTGTAAGCTCCTTGAGGGCAGGGATGGGATTTCTTTGTTTTTTGTTTTTCCTCTTGTGTATCCCCAGTGCTTAGCATAGTGCCTGGCACATAGCAGGTACTTTAAAAATGTTTGATTGATTTTCCGTTTTTAGTTTACAATGGTATAATAGGAGTGGAGCTAGAAAACAGGTTCAAATCCCAGCTCTCCTAATTATTAGCTGTACAATCGTGGGTAAGTCAATTAACCTCTCTGAGCTTCAGTTTCCTTATCTGGAAAATATGGATAATAAAACATACTACCTACTTAAATCTTAAAGTATTATATATACATGTTAGTTACCATACAATTAACATATCTATTACTTATATTCCAATTCCTCCTCATCTGGAATTTTCTTATAATTCATAGATTCCTTCCTCAAAGCTCTGATCATTGACCATCATACTGACATATTAGTGTCTCTTCTTAGTTCAACTTAATTTAGGGGAAAGTTAGGGAACCTGCGGCCTTGAGGTTGCATATGGCCCTCTTGGTCCTCAAGTGTGGTCCTTTGACTGAATCCAAACTTCACAGAATAAATGTCCTTAATAAAAGGATTTGTTCTGTAAAACTTGGACTCAGTCAAGAGGTTACACCCAAGGACCTAGAAGGCCACATTTGACCTCGAGGCCCCATGTTCTCCACCTCTGGTTTAGGCCATTTTCACTTCTTGCCTAGGCTATTGCAGTGGCTTCCTAATTAGTCTCCCTGACTTGTCTCCCTCTACTCTACTCCATCCTACACTCTGCTGCTAAAGTGATTTTCCTTAAGTACAGATCTGACCATGTCACTTGGTCTACCAAGTAAAATCCAGTGGCTCCTTATTGCATGTAGGATAAAATATGAATGCTTCTGTTTAGCCTTAAAGCACTCCACAACCTGACCCCAAACTATCTTTCCAACCTCTTTGTATGTCACTCTCCCTCTTCTGTGAGCCAGCCAAACTGGCCTTTTTTCTTTTCCTCATACACAACCCTCCATCACCCTTTGCACTGGCTATTCCCTGTTCCTCAGATGCCAGGTTCACAACTTCAGCATTATCTCTGACTCTTCATTCTTCCTTTCCCTACATATCGAAGCACTTTTCAAATCTTGTCTATTCTACCTCCATAACTTCTCTCTCAGATACCCCTTTCTCTTTACTTAAACAGTTAACATTTTAGTTTAGAACTCATTGCTTCTCACCTGGACTATTGCAGTAACATCCTCATTGTTTAGCCCTGTCTCAAATCTCTTCCCATTCCAGGTTACCCTATGCATTGCTACCAATACAGCACTCTATCTGTGGGGCAGGCAAACCAGCCTACCTTAAGCATCAAGGCACCCTGAGGATGAGGTAGGAGGCAGTACATGTGATGTGAGTCAAGTTGGCACCACCATCTTGACCATTGTCTCCAACTGCTGACCAACTACAGCCACGGCTACAGAAGACCCAGAATGGAAAATTCTGGACACCAAAGTCCTTGGCATTGACAAATGGTTCTCCATCAAAAAATGTGGGCTTATCTCTGAAAAATGACAGTAAAGAAGATGTATTAACCACTGCTTGCTGCGGCATCCTAAGAACTGTGGGATCTTTCCATCTGACTTGCAGCTAAAATCTCCTTTGTGTGTGCGCACACTCACACACACATGCACACACATATATTGTGTCTCCCATAGAATGTGGGCTCCATAAGAGAAGGGACCATCTTTGGTTTTCTATTTATATCAATGTACTCAGTATAGTGCTTTGCACATAAGGGCTTTTTCATTCATTCATTCATACCCACAGCTGTAAATAAGGAGGAAAACAAGAACTTTGCCCCTATTTTACAGTAAATTTAGAAGCAGATGCAGCATTTGTGATCCTTCAGCAGTTTAGCACCTACTTAGCAAGAATAATTGGTTAAAATAGGAAGCTACCACATGGGAACTGGAGTAAGCTGCTTCCCTTATCTATCCTGCATAAGCCCACCCTGATCCCTGCTGAGGTTTCTGCTTCCTTACCTCTGGGATGATGTCCCAGACCCTTCTCAAGTGAGGGCATGTTTCCTGAACTTGTCCTACATGTGGTTTGTGATTCTTACCCAGACTACAAAAATTCCTAATTGTAGCTCCTTGGATATCTCCAACCATAGACGACTCTTTGGTGAGAAGTCTGGCAGAGTTATAGACCAAGAAGACACGCTTGCTTTGGCATCCCCTCCTCATGCGCTTCTTTTTCCTGTTATTTTCCCATTATTTAGGAATGGTCAACCATTTTGAACATACAATGAATGAGTGTCCTTTACCTTAATGGTCACAGTGCTGACTCATTATTTTGTATTGAATCTAACATGTTGTGTTTGTTTTAAAAAGGAGGAAAATTCCAAGATATCTACGATGTGTGAACAAGATCTGATTTCATCAGAGATCTGTGTGCTCAGGAAGTGCAGTTTTAACATCAAAGTCATCAACAGGAGGACAATAACAATAACCTTAATTCCTTTCTTTGCCAAGATAAGTTGTAAACCTCAATTAGTCATTCTTAACAGTAGCTAGACATTCTTAACAGTGAGTTACGGGGTTTGTTTTATAGAAAGTGAAGAACAAGAGAAGGGATTAGAGGCTTGTCCAGAGCCCCAGGAAGGGATGTCAGACCCAGGGATTCTCACTGGGGAGCTCTTGGCTGTCAGTCCTATGCTCAATTCACTAGCCCTCTCTGGATCGCTAAAGATTAATTTTTAAAGTGACAGCTCATTGTACTACCAGGGCCTCTACGATAGAGTTAACTACCCCATCGTAACAGCCGCTGCATTGGGATGATGTATTCTAATAAAAGTCTCTAAGCATTAAATATGTAAGACAGTATTAAAACAAAATTAAACATCTGAAGTTCCTGGCACCGCTGCATCATGGCCTAATTCTCCAATGTGCAGTGATTTAAAAATAAAATCAGCTCCTGCATCTCGAGGATGGTATATCTCCATGCTGTGCAAATTAAAAGAATGCTATTCAGGCAGCATGGCCTCTGATTATGCACGGAGTTCAGCCCTCAGGAGGTTAATGGGGCTGTATTACCAGGTGATGTACCACCAGGTCTAGAGGTAATACGGGACAAAAGGTCAATGTGTAAATTTCCTCGCCCTTTAAAATTCTGGTCGGAATTTGCCATTTGAAACATTAACTGGTTGGGCTTTTTGTTCCCCCTTCCCCTTTTAAGATGGTTTTAATTACTTACATTAGGATGGGATTGGAAGCTTGCCTCTGAGCTCCAAAATGGAGAACAGGGACTGGACTCCAATCCTTCGGCATTTTTAATACGCAGGAATATTTTCCATAGCATCTACCATCAGAATTAACATGACTTTATAAGAATAAAATCAATCGCCTTCCTGTTTGGATCTTTCATTTAAATTTCAAAGCCTCCAAAACAATGGCAATAAAACATTAAACAGAGAACTGGTGTGCGAATGAAGTGACTGCTTCTAAAATGGTAATGTGGTGTATTTTCAAAGATGTCTTGAATTTAGATTTTTTTTTTCAATACAGCAAATATATGCGACTGCTTCTAGTGTCTCAAAGAACATCCCTGGATAAGCGATTTAACCTCTTGGTGGTTTAGTTGGTTACCTATGAAGAAGGGATGTGACCCCTTGGACCTCACAAAATCCTTGCTTTGCAGTTCTCTGATGTATTTATCATAGAATGAGCTATATGTAAAGTGCTCTGCAGACTTTAAAGTGCTAAGTGAATATCATCCATTATTATTTTTTCTAGTCAAAGAATGAATTATTATTTTTGGGGGGTTACATTGAGGGTAGGAACCATAACTGATCTTTGCATTTCCCCAGGGCCTGCTACGGTTACTGTGCACACAGTAGATACTTAATAAATATATGCTTGTCATACTATTTGCACTTTCTTCATTGTTTGTTTTTTTCTTCCTTGTGTTGTTTCCCTTTGGTTCTGATTCATCTTTACAACATGACTAATGTGGAAATATGTTTAATATAATTGCATATGTATAGCCTATATCAGATTACATGCCATCTTGGGGAGAGGGAGAAAATTTAGAACTCAAAATCTTATAAAAATGAATGTTGAAAGCTAAAAATAAATAAATAAATAAATAAATTGAAAAAAATTTGCTTGTTCACTGAATCAGAGAATCTCAAAAGGGAACCTTGAAAGGGAACTCAGAGGTCATCTATTCCCACTGAACCTTTAACCAGAATTCTTCTATGAAAACTGACAAATGGTTATATTAACTTAACAAGTTAGCATTTCCATAGAGCTTTAAAAGTTTGCAAAGTTCTTAATAATATTTTCTCATTTGATCCCCACAATAATCCTGGGAGGTTAGTGCTATGACTATTCCCATTTTATAGAAGAGGAAACCAAGAGACTGAGAGAAATTAAGTGACTTAGGTTAATGATGTTACTCTAGGGTTTCATGTTTTAAAATAAGAAATAACTACTTTTTGGCCATTCAGATTGTCCTCAATCTACCTACTTCTAGTTCCACATGCCCTGATCAAGGGGATTAGAGAAAAAAACATTTTCTTTTGGTGAGGCAATTGGGGTTAAGTGACTTGCCCAGAGTCACACAGCTAGGGAGTGTTATATGTCTGAGGCCAGATTTGAACTCAGGTCCTCCTGACTCCAGGGCCAGTGCTCTATCCACTGTGTCACCTAGCTGCCCTCCAAAAAAAAAAATTTAAAAAATTCCACGAGTATTTACCTACAGGCTTATAATTTAAAGTTTTGATGTGGGTCTGGCCCACAGCTCTTTGTTTTGTCCAAATTTGTTGACTCTGCTTTGTCTCATGTCTATATTTATCACCTTGGAAAATAAAAGTCCAGATGTCTCGTGTAGATTATTTCATTTATTTTGATGATATCCCTACTAGGTAAAGAGAAGACAAGTATAAACATATGTACTTATACACAGAAAAACAGGTTCATTTTGACTAAAGAAAGAGCTAAAGGGAAAAAAAAAAGAAAGAGCTAAAGAAATACACTATATCCTCTCTTAAAAAATATTCCCTGATTTATGATAGGTATTACTCAATTAAAAAAAATAACTTTTTCCTTTCTTCCCCCAAAGTTGAAACCTGAAATTGAGGGACATCATTACCAGACAACATTTACTGTATTTCAATTGTGTGTGAGGAACATTTGGAAGGGAGATGGAAGATCAGACATAGAGATAAGAAAGAATGTACGAAGAGCAGACAGTCCAAGCCCATAAGGTGTTTGTAATCTAAGGTGGAGCCAGATAGGAGAGATAAACAAATACAATTTGTACACACTTGAGTTACTATAAATGGACACATCACAACCCACATAACTATGGTACAAAATAGATTGCAATTTTCAACAGTGGAAAGGATCCTGGCACCCTAACAAGAATGTGTAGTGAAAAGAACTCTAGACTTAGAACCAGGATGATTTGGGCTTAGGTCCTGACTCCCACATTTACTAACAGGGTAAACCAGGAGTAAGTAATTTGAACTCTGAGATTCAGTTTCCTCATTGGTAAAATGGTGACACAAATTCTTACACTAGCTCCTTTGTAGGACTGTTATGGGGATTACAATGAGTATGTGAAAGTACTTGGTACAATGACAAACATTAAGAATCATTAAGAATGATAGGTTTTTTTTTTTCAGCTGGGCAGTCATATTAATTTATGTGAAAACCATCTACGAAGTAACTAGCAGTCTGAGAAAAACTGTGTATGTATATAACTAACAATAGCCAACACTTATGTAGAGCCTACTTATATGCTAGGCACTGTGCTAAGAGCTTTACCATTATTATTTCATTTGATCCTCATAACAACCCTGTAAAGTAGATGCTCTTATTATCCCCATGTTACAGATGAGAAAACTGAGGCAAATAACTTGCCCAGGGTCACACAGCTAGTAAATGTTGGAGGCTGGATTTGAACTCAATTCTTCCCAACTCCTGGCCCAGTTGCTTTATCCACTGTGCCACCTACTTGCCCAAACTAAGAGAGAACTTTCACACCCAATTGACTTATTATTTCCTCTTAAAATAGTGAACACATTAGACAGGACCTTCAAACTAATTTTTTAAGGCCATATCTAGCTTTTTTTCTTGAGGAAACCTCTAGGTATATGTGTCTAATTAAATATACACATCAACCAAGTGAGCAGAACTAAACAGCATGACTGGAGTAGCAGAAGTCTGGACATTCTGTCCACCTGAGTATGGAAGTGTCAAGGGAGGTACTTTCCACTCTGACCTACCTGAAAAAACAAAGAAAAGACAGATGAGGATTTTGTTGGATCACAGCAAACTGAAATGTCACTCAAAGGATTTAGATCGGAATGATAATGTATAATTACACATTATACATTACTCTCCTTCATACATTCATTGGTTCAGCCAAAGCAGTCTTCTTTCTATTTTTTAATCCAACATTCCACCTTCCCTCTCTGTGAATTTGCACAGAATGTCCCCTGAACCAGGAATGAACTCTTTCCTCATGTCCTACTCTTAGAGCCTCCTATTTCCTTCAAAGTTCAGCTCAATGGAATCTCTTCTGATGGTCCTAGCTGCTAGTGCCTTCTTCCTTCCTCCTTCCCAAATCACCTTCTGTTTCTTGTGTGTGTGTGTATTAAATATGTACAAATTGTCAGACCCGCAAAAACTCAGACCAATTAGGTGATCGGTAAATAAAGTGAGGCATTTATTCAGGGCTGAGGAATTGCAGTCTGGGACAACATGCTGCTTTTTTCAGACAGGGATATTGCGGAAGGGTTGAGGGGAAGGGGATTCTTATAGGGTATGGTTGTGGGAAATACAAGGAAGATGAATACTTGGGATGTATAGAACACCTGAACTGCAGGGAGGCAGTATTGCAGAAGTGTCCTTGTGATTATCTCTGTCCAGGAACAAGGGTGGTTAGAAACTTAGTCAGAATAGGGATAGGGGCCCAGAGATTCCCAGGGGTTGACTATTATATACAAACTATGTATTTATATGTGTACATATTGTTTCCCTCAATAGGAAGTAAGCTCTTTGAGGTCAGGGGCTGTTTCATTTCTGTTTTTGTATTCCCAGGGCATACAACAAAATGCCTGGTACGTCGGAGGCACTTAATAAATGCTTGTTGATCGATGGCTTGATTGAAATAATGTTCATATGGGTGAGCGGTCAGCACCAGAGTGGGTACTCAAATCCAAGCTCTCTGACTACAAATCTTGGTATCTTTCTTCTTCTATGTCTAGACAACATTCTTCCTTCAGCTCCCATATCATGAGGCAGCTAGGTGGTACAGTGGATAGAACACTGGACCTAGAGTCAGGAAGATCTGAGTTTGCCTTGGACACTTGTTATCTGTATAACCCTGGGGAAGTCACTTAGCCTGTTTGCCTCAGTTTCCTCAACTGTAAAATGGGGTAACAACACTACCCACCTCACAGGGTTAATATCAGGATCAAATGAGATAAAAATACTTAGTACAGTGCCTGGCACATAGTAGGTACATATAAATACTTATTCCTTTTCCCCTACAATAAATGTTTTGGGATTAATAAGGACAGCACTCATCATTGCCAGCTAAGGAACATTTTCTTTTTCTTTTTCATTGTTTTTTTTAACCTCTTTTATTTCTTATTTATTTTATTCTATTAATTTTCCCTTTTACTTTTCCTTCCCATTGATCTGTCCCTTATAATAAAGAACAAAAAAGGAAGAAGAAAAAGCAGAACAGCAAAATATGTAAGCAATTTCAAAAGGAATAGGAATCTATATCCAATAAGGTTTAGACATTAAAATCTATTCTTTGGAATTTAATAATAATAGCTGACATTTACAGAGTATTTACTATGTGCCAGGTTCTGTGTTAAACACTTTGAATTATTATCTCATTTGATCCTCATAACCCTGGGAGATTGGTGCTATTATTATCTTCATCTTACAGATGAGGCAACTGAGGCAAATAGGTTCAGTGACTTCCCTAAGGTTACACAGCTGGTAAGCGTCTGAGGCCAGACTTGAACCCAGGTCTATCTTGAGTCCAAGCCCAGGGCTCTATCTACTGCACCATCTAGCTGCCCAACTAACCGAGGGCAGAAGAAAGGGCAATAGAGGCTTGTCATTCCCATAAACTGTGAACAAAGGTCCTCAGTATGGTGATTATGATGCCTAGCCTGAGCCTGATCGTGGAGAAGAAAGAGCCTGTTTATTTAGCCTTTTCTAGTGATTAGGCCAACGCATTTGGCTCAAGTTGGAGCTTCCAGGGTAATCTTTCAAGGTCATCGTCTCTCCAAACTTAGCAAATTTGAAAATGTTGTTCAAAAATATGTTTGGTCTCAAGCATTGTTATGCACAGAGCCAAAAAGCAGGCATTACAATAATGCACAGAGCTAGTTATGCTCGCTCTGAGGAATGTCAGCTGTCAACCAGTACTGAAGAATATGTACAATATATGAAATTTCTTAACATGCCATTTTCTAATAGGGCTCTAGGAAGAGATACACCAAGGTTCCAGGTAGCAATCTGCCTTTTGAAATATGTCAGGAGAGCCAGAGTAAGCAAGTAAGAGACTTTTCCTTTACTTTATAATTATGTTGATGCTTTTTGATGGCTCTACGACCTCATTCATGGGGGTACTCTTCTCAGTGGTCCTGATCACAACCCATCCATGCCCCCTTATTCTGTGAAACTTTGTCCATGTCCTCAGTCTTCAAAAGGGGGACAACTTAATGTGCTTGGGGTCTGCTCCAAGTGAAGTCACAATAGCACAACTGAGTTGTGTGACTAATTCTTCTAAGTCTATTGGATTAACTGCCTTGAAGAGGACTGTGGCGGGCTACAGATCCAGTTCCTGCTTTTCAACCAAACACTTCAAATATTTACAGTGAAAGTGACTAACACTTCTATTTCTCCCCTGTGAAATTATCTCACATTTGGTAAATTGATATGTAGGATAACTTTCCATTGACTATTTCTTTTCACAAAACTTAAATAGATGTTTGCCTTCAGTTTTCTTTTCAGGATGGGGTCCAATATTTAAAGCAGCAAGGAATCATCAATAGTTTATATTCAATCAATATAAGAGCTATAAAGAGGGGAGGGAGAAAAATTTGGAATTCAAAATCTTGTAAAAATGAATGCTAAAAATTTTCTTGACATGTAATTGGGAAACAATAAAGTATTATTAAACTTTAAAAAAGTAGAGCTATAAATAAACAGTTTTTCAACTGGGGCAAAAGGAGTTGAACAGGGACAAGGTGTGGGATGGATGGTAGAGAGGACAGTTCAATCAAGAACACAGCCATGATGGGAGTGGGGCAGTCTAGTAGTGGGAGTTATGTGGGAAATTGGACAATGGGGAGGGTTGTTACCCTAATGGGACCCTGGGGGAGGCAGCTGTCTCACACAGAATCATGGGCAGGTAGAAGAAATGTAGGGCAGCTAGGTGGTGATGTGAATGCTGGGCCTGGACAGGAACACTCATCTTTCTGAGTTTATACCTGGCCTCAGATGTTTCCTTGCTGTGTGACCCTGGGCAAGTCACTTAACCTGTTTGTTTCAGTTGCCTCATCTGTAAAATAAGCTAGAGAAGGAAATGGCAAACTACTCCAGTATCTTTGCCAAGAAAACCCCAAATGGGGTCACAGAGAGTCAGATACTACTCAAAAGGACTAAACAGCAAAGGAGGAAATGTAAGGGAAACATAAGGAAAGTGGTCATCATGAGGAGGAAGCAAGTCTCTCTGGGTGCCCATGGGCAAAGCCCCATTCACTCTAGGCTAGTTATATCTTTTACTAAAAGTTACCCTGCTTTCTAACCAGTGCTTTCTTAACTAGAAACCTAAACTTTACTTACTCTCATTCTTTCCCATCCCACCACAACTTTTAAAAATGAGCATTCTATTTTATTCTCTGACAGTGCCTATAATTTAGCTGTACTTTGGAATTTAACACTTTATTCCAGCATAACATGATTTTGGTAAACAATTCAATGGCACGTATAATATCATCTTGCTTATTGTTTCATGGCATATAGGTCTCGTCTCTACAATTTAACTATAAATTAAAAATGTAAATGAACTTGTCTAATACTTATCAATAGACTTATTTACCTCAGCTACTAAGCAAGCCACATTCTTGTTATTCAGTAATTTCAGTTATGTGCAACTCTTTGTGACCCCATTTAGATTCTTCTTGGTAAAGATACTGGAATGGTTGGTTTGCCATTTCCTTCTCCAGCTCATTTTACAGATGAGGAAACCGAGGCCAACAGGGTTAAGTGACTTGCCTAGGGTCACACAGCTAGTCAATGTCTGAGGCCAGATTTGAGGTTAGGTCTTCCTGACTTCAGGCCTGGCACTCTACCCAGTGCATCACCTAGCTGCCCAACAGCAACAGCCCTTCTCAATGGATTCATTTTAGAAACTAAGCAAGTCAAGTTCTTAGAAGGCATTCAATAAATATTTTTCTGAATGAAGGAATGAACCTGTATTTATCAAGCACAACTTATCAAAAGACAAACTTTAGTATGCATTGACCAGCAATAAAACACAGAAGTGAAAACACCTGTAATCTAGGAGAGAGTAAAGGAGTCCTCATTAGGAAGCTAACAAAGCTTCTGCTAACATATTTATTTCAGAAAGGAGCTATCATGGGATAAGTTGACTATTTCTGCTTTTTGTGGTAGCAAAAAACCTGGAATCTAAATGGGTGCCACATTGATTGGGGAGCGGCTGAACAAATTGTAGCATATATGATCATAGGATTAGAGAAATAAGGCTGGAAGAGGTCTCAGATGCCATTTAATCCAACCCCTTCATGTCATAGATGAGGAAACTAAGCCTGAAAAAGGTTAAGTGACTTACCCAAGGTCATACAGGTAGGATGTGGCAAGGCTGGGATGTGAACTCAGGTTTGATGACTCCACATTAAGCATTCTTTTCACTGTACATTTCCTCCAAATGGAATATTATTGGGCAATAAGGAATTATGAATATGGGGAATTTGGAGAAACATGGGAAAACTTACATGAACTGATGCAGAGTTTAGTAAACAGAAGAAGCGGAACAAAATACACAATGACTACCATGACACGAATGAAACTAACACTGAACCCATATTACATGCAATGAACAATAGTGGCCCTGGAGAACATATGATTAAACATACTTTCTTCCTGGCAAAATTCTAGAATGTGTTATTAGAGAGATGGCTAATGAACATCTAGAAAAGATCACAAAGAGCCAGAATGACTTCAGCAAGAATAGGCCATGCCACAATAATTTCATTTCTATTTTTGACATGATTAGTAAACTTGTAGATCAGGGATTGTTGGAAATATAACTAGATTATAACATATCTCACGTTCTCCTTTTGGAAAAGATAGAAAGATGTGGATTAGACACTACTACAATTAGGTGGCTTCAAAGTTAGTTGAATGGCCAGACTCGAAAAGTAGTCAGTCACTAATTGTTTAATGTAAACTTAGAAGGAGGTCTTCAGTAGAGTCCCGAAGGGGTCTCTGGTTGGCCCTGTGCTATTTAATATTTTTATGAATTACTTGGATAAAGAAACAAAAGGGATAGTTATTAAATTGGCAGATGATACAAGGCTAGGAGAGTTAGTTAATAAGCTAGATGATAAATGCAGGATGACCCCACATCTTGGCAGACTAGAAAACTGGGTTGAATTGAAGAAGAAGAAATTTAATAGGGGTAAATGTAAAATCTCATATTTGGATTCAAGAAATTAGATCCACAAGGATAAGGTGGAGGAGGCATAGTTACACAATGGCAATTTGAAAAATTGGGACCGCAAGCTCAACAAGTTTATAGAATGCCATCTAGCTCCTAAAGCTAATATGATCTCAGGCTACATTAAGAGAGACATAATTAAGAAGAGAATTAAGAAATAATTAAGAGAGACATTTTATAAGACTAAGAACCATTCCCCATGGTTAAGTTACCAAAGAATAAGTAGTCAAAGAATATGAACAAACAGTTTTCAAAGAGGAAGAACAAATTATGAACAACCATATGAAAGAATGCTCCAAATCACTAACAATAGAAATAAAAATTAAAACAACTCTGAGGTTTTACCTCGCACCCAGAAAATTGGCAAAAATGACAGAAAATGAGAACAGTAAATGTTGAAAGGATTGTGGGAGAGTATGGGCACATAGTTGGTCAAACTGTGAAGGAGTCTAACCATTCTGGAAAGTTACTTGGAATTATGTCCCCAAAAAGTGACTAAAATGCTCATATACATATACCATAAGGAGGCCAAAGACAGCAAAATACCAAAATATTAACAGCAAATATGTAAACAGCCCTTTTTGGAATCAAAGTCTATCAATTAGGCAATGGTTAAACAAACTGGAGTATATGGATGAAATGGAATATCACTGTTATGAGAACTGATGAATATTGAAAACTCAGAGAAGCATGGGAAGACTTTTATGAGCTGATAAATAGTGAACTCAGTGGAACCTAGAAAATAATCTCTCTCTATATATGCTTATTAATATATATATAAAATATATAGTATGTATATTATATAGTGGTTGTCATATATACAGTTATAAACAATATGTTGTACAATATATTTTGTAGTCATTATCTATTTATCATGCCTATCCATCCATCCATCTATCTGTCTATTCATCCATCCATCCATCCATCCATCGATCCATCCATCCATCCATCCATCTGACTATAACATTGTAAACAGAATGAAAAACCAAGTCAGATGCTACTTCTATGTATTTATAATGATCAAGCTTGGACCCAGAGAAGAGTTGAGAAAATATGTCTCTCTCTTTCTTCTTGACATAGGTGGGCAGTTATGGGTACAAATACAGCATATATTGTCCCACAGTATTGATTGGTTTTGCTGAACTGTTTTCTCCCCTTTCTTTATTTTCCTTTTGTTTGTTTTTCTTACAAGAGATGGCTCACTAGGTTAAGGTGGGGAGAGAGATATACTTGGAAGTGAAGGTGATATAAAGACAAAAAGATCAGTAAATTTTAAAAATTATTTTAAAATAATTTTTAAAAATATGAGATGGCAATGGGAAGGGGAGGACTATTCAGGGTCTCCCTCAGTACTAGCCAGCTAGATTATCTTAAAGGGGTGAACATGTAACTGGAGATGGGCCAGAGAGGAGAATGGTAATTTCAGACTCTTTTCTCATGTTAACTTGAAATATTTTGTGTCTAGGAATAAGGAGGTGATGGTAGTGCTATAGTCTGCCCTGGTCAGACTACATGGAATATCGCGTTCAATTCTAGGTACCACAGTTTATAAAAGGCATAGATTAGCTTGAGGAAAGCAGCCACAACGTGAAGGTCGTTCTTCCAGCTCATGCCATATGAGGATGGGGTGAAGAACTTGGAGATGTTTAACCTGCAAAAGAGAACACTCAGGGCTGGAATGGGGAGAGGTGGCGGTGCAGGGGTTTAAGTGGGATACCTCTCTTTGGGTACCTGACAGCCTATCTGGGTCTAAGAGATCAGATGTAGTTTTCTTTGATTTCATTGGCAGAACTAGAAGCAGTGGGTGAAAATAGCAGAGATAAACTAAGGCTTGATTAAGAGGAAACTTCTAAAAACTAGCTTCCTCCCAAAGTGGAATCAGGTGCCTAAGGTGGAGAGTATCTCCTTTCGTTCGGTGTCTACAAGCGAAGGCTGGAGGACCATTTTGCAGGGGAGGTTTATAATGGGGAAGGGAATAAGCATTTATATAGCAGTTATTATGCCAGGCACTGTACTAAGCACTTTACAAATAATCATTTCACTTGATGCTCACAACAACCTTGTGAAGTAGGTGCTATCATTATCCTCATTTTAGAGATAAGAAAACTAAAGCAAACAGCCCAGGGTCACAACAGCTAAGTAAGTATCTAAGGCTGGATTTGAACTCACAGCTTCCTGACTCCAGGCCCAGCTTTCTAGCCACTGTGACACCTAGCTTCCTTTAGCTGGCTAGATTACAGCATAAACAAAGGTACTGTATAATAAACCTGGAAAGACAGGTTGGAGCCAGGTTATGAAGGACTCTAATTGCCCAAGAGAGAAGTTTGTTTTTGATCTTAGAGATAACAGGGAGCCATAGGAGTTAAATAGTGAAGTCTGTGCTTCAGGAGTCTCACTTTCATACTTGTGCAGAAGGGAGAGATAGGAAGATTGAATTGAAATTTGAAATGAATTCAAAGCTGTCTTTTTTAAAGTAATGAAATTTAATTCCCTCAATTTCCTCATTTGTTATATAAGGAATTTATTTCTAGCAGCCCAAAATCCTAGCATCGTATGAAAGACTATTCTCGTGTGCGTCTGGAGAGAGAGTGGGAGAGAGGTGTTCAAAGTACACTATAAATATTACCTCATTTAATCTCACAAGAATCCTGTGAGGTAGGTGCTATTATCATTATTCCCATTTTACAGATGAGGAAACTGAGGCAGATAGCGGTTAAATGACTTGCTTAGGATCACACAGCTAATAAGTATCTGAGGTTGGATTTGAACTCAGGTCTTCCTGACTCCAGGTCCTGTGATCTATCCTCTGTACCACCTGGATGCATGTAAATGTGTGTATATGCATATATGTATGTGTACTTGCATGTATACACATATACGTACATGTGGTGTGTTATCTATTGCACCAGTTCCACATACGTGGAAAGATACCATTCATTTTATGAAGCTAAATTTAGAAAGTCCTGTTCACAAAGGAAAACTCTGAGTTGCCCATAACTTGGTCGTATAATCTCAGCACTAAGGAGAAAGGGGGAGGGTAGGTATGGGGAGGTGGGGTGGAGTGGCATTTCCTTTTTACCCTTTCTGCCCAGGGTACATGCACTAATATGTAAGTGCACAAGGGGGCAGAGCAGAGCTTCACTGGAAACCGAAGTATTGACTATCTTCAACTTTTGGAATTCATGTGGTTAACAAGGAAAGAGAGAGAAAGACTGAGAGACACACACACACACAGAGACAGAGACAGAGAGGCAGAGAGAGAGAGAGAGACAGAGAAAGAGAGACAGAGAGAGACAGAGACAGACAGAGAGACAGAGAGACAGAGAAAGACACAGAGAGGAGAGACAGAGAGAGGGAGAATATGTTTGTGTGAGAGAGACAGACAGATAGGCAAATGGGGAGGTGAGGAGCCAAATCTTAACAGAATTATCACACATTCCAACAAATACGCTTCATGAACGTAGAAAATGTTGAACATATTCAGGTGGGGTTGGTTCACTGGCATGGTATACAGCCCTTGTTGAGTTCAGTTCTCATAGGAGCAGAGAGAAATGAGTTAATCTGCTGGGCAGGGTTTTAACTGACATCTTTCCATCCTTCCTCATGGCAACGATCTTTTCTCTGCTGAATATGGACTTTTCAGAGGGAGTCTGGGACTGTGCAAAGAACACTGGACTGGAAACTGAGAGGACTGGTTTCTAGTCCTGACTTTATTTCTCGCTAGTTTTATGACACTGGGCAAGTCATTTCAATTCCCTGGGTTCCAGTTTCATCATTTTTAAAAGGAAGGGGTTGGATTAGGGATCTCTATAGTCCTTTCCAACTCTAAAATCCTCTACATGGGCTCTTTATTTCTAGTTCTCTCCTCTCACCTGAGCTCCAGGCCCATTTCTCCACCTGCCAAACAGACATTTTCATTTGGATGTCTTGTCTTAAACTGAGCATCTCATTTAAATGGAACTCATCTCATCTCCCCCTCCCTCCAACCAGTCCATTTACTGTTTCATTCATCTGACACATATTTACTAATCCTCACAGAAGTGCCCTGTACACTTATCATTGTGTAAGGTACCACAGAACCTCACCCTCCTAAGTTTTCTAGGTCTTCGAATAGCAAAACCATTCTTTCTTCCACTCACATTCAAAACCCTGTAGTGATCTTTGACTTATTCCTCTAATTCTTCAGCCACATCAAAGTCATTATTTCCTGCTGATTTTTCGCTTGAAGTAACTCTTCCTCTTCCTCTTTTTTCCTAACATTTGCACCCAAGTCCTTGCCTTCATCACTTCAAACCTAGAATACGTACATAATCTCCCTGCTTACATGCTGTCTGGCTTCAATTCACCCTGCTAGCAGCTGCCAGCTTAATTTTCCTAAACTCTGCTTTCATTAAGTGACTACCATACAGGAAAACTTTCAGTTAATCCTCTTTTCCCATTGCATCAAATCTAATGCTCTTTGCTGGTTCAAGATGGTTACCTGGCTCAATCTTATTTATTTAGTCTTATTTCCCACAACATACTGCCTCCACTCCAATAATGCCACTCCTAATATCTCATGAATATGCCACGCTCATTCCTATTTTGTAAATTTGACCACTTGATTCCCAGTGCCCACTATCTCTTTCCTTTTCTTCTCTGACTATTCAAATCCTGCCCTTCCCTCAAGGCTTAGCCTCCTCCACCTTCTCAATGAAGCCTTCTTTGACCACTGTGAACCCTCACAGGATCATGATTTAGAGCTGGAAGAGACCTTAGAAATCATCTAGGCAAAATCCCTCATTTTGCAGGCCATGGGTCATAGATTAAAAGTTAGACGAGGTCTGAGAGGCCAAGCAATGCAACTCCCTTGTTTTACAGTTGAAGAAACAGAGACCCAGAGATATTAAGTCACTTACCCAAGGTCTCACAAGTGGTAAGCAAAAGGTGTAGGCTTTGAACCCAGATCCTCTGGCTCCAAGGCTGTGTATTACTTGTTGTGAGATTAAATATGGGAAGGAACAAAAGAGAATGAGAATCATGGCAGCACCAAGAATGGAGTATTTGTCTTGGGTTTCTTCTATTGTATCTTCAAGTCAATTCAATTCCTTAATGATATGTGTGTATATATATATTTTTGTCAATGAGATCCATGGAAGTATTGGATAGTTCCTAATGCACTGCTGAAGACATGGTAGGATCACAATACTTACTATTTTAGATTATGGGAGTGTTGTATTGTGTAGTGTTATATTGTGTTGTGGGAATACACAGTTTTTCCACACTGTCTTAGTGTGATAGTGAATAAAGGTCAAAGTCTCCCACTGCATCCTGGGCCATTGCTAGTCTTCTTGACCTATGTCTTGCCACAGGACTCCAAAGACTCTGGAGGAGAGAGTGAGGCTGATGACTCTACACAGCTCTGCCTCACTTAAATCCAATTCACTTGCAAGTCAAGACTTCACCCTCCTGATGTCATTGGATTTCTTTGAGATCGAAGAACAAAACCACAACAGTGTGACAGTATAATATGGAATAAAACCAATGTAAATTTTATTGCGCTTCCATTTAAAACATTCTTCCCTAGAGTAACTATTTATTAAACAACAACTATGTGGCAGCAACCCTGGGACTTTATCAAAGTGTACATTCTCTATCTCATTTTCAATCTTTCACTTTCTGTTGGTTCCTTCCTTAATGCCTGAGTCCTTCTCTTGACCCTGTCATTCCTCCAAGTGATTAGGCTATAGTTCTCCTTCCCTTTATTGCTAAACTTCCAGAAAGTACAATCTACACTTGTCTCCTCTTCTTTACATTGCTCACTTTTCAAACTGTGGCAGTGTGACTACTCACCGAATCAGTCTATTGAAACAAGCATTTCAATAATACGGTATAATAAAAAAGATGATTGCACATGAAACTGCAAACCTATTCTGTATAACTTGCTATTCCTTTTAAATATATAATAAAGTTATCATATAAATTTCTTTTTCCCTCTTTTTTTCTCTTCCCCCCCAACCTAGAGATTATATACAAATAGGCATATTTGCAAAATCATTCTGTACCTACTTCTATTTATCAGTTGTCTCTGGATACAGATAATATCTTTCTTTATATGTCCTTTATGGTTATTTGGGTATTTATAACAGTCAAAATGACTTACTCACTCAAGTAATTTTTAAAACAAGTAATTTTTCATCTTTTCATTCCAAGACCTACATATAGTAGGCATTTGCGGATATTTACTGAAGAAGTGGATGTATAATACAGGGGCAGGAGGAGTAGATCAGGAATCAGGAAATCTGAGATCTAATCCTGGCTATGCCATTAACTGTGAGACTTCGGATGAGTCATTTCATCTTTTTGGTCCTAAGGTTTTTCATATTTAAAATAAGGGTGTTGAGCTAGATAAATCGTAAGGTCCCTTCCAGCTCTAATAGTCTATGATTTGCTGACTAATCAAGGTATGAATCTAATGCTAATGTAGTCATAGTTAACACATAGCTATTCTTGGGTCAATCCATTTGTGCTGCTTTTGTCCATGACTGTCCACACAGATCTTCTCCATGCATCTTTACAAGGAAAGGAAATGTACCTACATATCTGTAATATATAGTAAGCTAGTAACTTCATTACATCTCAACCAAATTTCTTCAATTATGCCAAAGGCATCTAAGAAGAGCAAGCTGAAAGTTTTCAAAGGAAGTGGTTTACATTTAGCAAAAAAAAAAAAAATAGCATCCCAAGTAATTTCTTAAGTGGTGAAATTCCCCTTTCTGCTCTTTTTCTAGAGTTTTAAAAATAGACTAAATGGAATCTCACTTCACTTTCTAAAATGAAATTTACCTTTAGGCTGAGGGAAAGCATTAGAAATTTCATCCCAAAGAATTTTGGAGAGGAGGGACAAGAGGGAGGTGGAGTTCTAAGTGCCTGAAGATAGGGGCTTCTAATTAAACTACCCTCTCAACCATAACTCCAGAGTGTATGCTATAATCATCACAATTCAGCTTAAACCTGGGATTGAATTATAATTTGGTTAGTGCAGAGGTTTTCAACTCTGAATCATAGTTCTTAAAGAGCCTTTGATGACTGGTAAAATGGGAAGATTTGCTGGATTTGGAGTCAAAGGACCTGGCTTCAAACACCAGCTAAGCCCTTTATGATCTGTGAGACCTTGGGCAAGTTACTTTTCATTTCTCAGCCTCTGTTTCCTTATCTGTAAAATGAAGGATTTAGACTAGATGACTTCTAGAGTCTATTCCTGCTCTAGATTTTTCAAAGCTGTATAAAACGTGAATTTTTTGTTCTGCAATCAGGCTAAATGCATTTGATAAAAGGATATAATGAATAAATAAGAAAAGGTTCCTTGACATTATAAAACTAGGTGACACAGTGGCTGGACCACAAGAGTTAGAGTCAAGAAGGCCTGAGTTCAAATCCTTCTTCAAACACTAATTGAAACAAACCATTTAACCTTTGTGTGCCTTAGTTTCCTCATCTGTAAAATGAAGATAATAATCGCATCTACCTTAAAGGGTTTTTGTGAGGATCAAATGAGTTAACATGTGAGTTACTTTGCAAACCATAAAGCACCATAAAATTGCTGGCTATTATTACTATATTATCTTTATGCAGATCAAGAAGCTCTTAGATTATCAGGAATTGTTATTTTTAGTGTGTACAAAGATGGTAGCTGATTCAACATCAGTAAGCCATGCACTTTTTTTCTAGTAGGTGAAGTGGAATTGTACTGATGGGTTGCTCCTCGTCTATTTTGTGACTGTTAAGCATGCATTGACAATGTATAAATCCATAACCTTGGCCATTGGATTAGTGAAAAACTGATTTATAGAATCATAACTTAGTTGATTAAGAGATCAAGGGATTCAATTACCATAAGACATCTCATTCAAGGCATGACAGTATCATAGAATCTGAGTTGAAAGGGACCTCTGGGAGCATCTGCTACCCAAGGACAAATCCTTACTATACAGTTATCTCTTCCACATATTGGAGTTAGGGGAATAATGCCCCTACAATCTGGAAAATCCATGTAACATTTTTTGGCCCTTCCGTTGGACCAGAGAAGAAGTCTGAATTTTTTCTTTTTTCTTTTATGGGTTGATTAGAGTACCTTATTGTAAAATTTGGTTAAGTATTTGGTCACAGGCTGTGTGCTGTCTGCTAGCCTTTGCATGTCACCTGTGGCTTCTGTAAGACTCCCCCAAATTCCCATATAATTTCTTATGCTGATATATCAAAACCACGATGGGGAAAGCAATGATGCAGAAGGGATAAATGTATAATATCTTAGGCAGGTGGTCAGCTTTCATAGGGCTGGCAAAGTGATATTCCTAAAGGACAGTTCTAGTTATGTCATTCCCCTGGTCAAGAAGCTTTAGGAATTCCCTTCTACATTTGGATCAAATATGAACTCCTATTTGGTATTAAAGCCCTTTATAACCTAGCTTCAACCTAACTTCATAGGTTTTTTTTTCACATTACCCTCTTTCCTACACATATGTGCACATACTTACACATATATACATATACATACACACATAGATACCTATAATTCTATATTTAGGTTATGATTCTATGTTTAGATAGCTGTAATGTCAGGAAATTTTCACTGTTAGCATTGACTTCCACAGTCAAGAACTCCAAATCTTTTATAATTCAATCTCTTTGTATGCCTTTCTACTTCTAAACCTATTTTTCTATAAGGAAAGGTTAATCAATCACTCTACTCCACTTAAAGTAAATGACAGGGGGCAGCTAGATGGCGCAGTGGATAGAGCACCAGCCCTGAAGTCAGGAGGACCTGAGTTCAAATCCAGCCTCAGACCAAACACTTGACATTTACTAACTGTGTGACCCTGGGCAAGTCACTTAACCCCAATTGCCTAAAAAAATAAGTAAATAAAAGTAAAGTAAATGACAGGACATTACAACCTGATATATCTTGATTCAAACTCACACATACAGCTGAATGGGGCTTAGAAAGTCATTTGATAAATGTTTTCTACTTTGAACTGGGCTCTCACTACAGCAAGGCAAACCTCTTCTCTCCTCAAGCTATGTGTATATATACATAAATACATACATACATACATACATACATACATACATATATAGTCTCCCACAGCACATTCTCCCTCTTCCTTTTACCTATGTATCTCATGTTACACTTTACTAATAAAATCAAATCAAGACCATTTGCCATGAGCTCCCTTTTCTTGTTTTCAACTCTCTTCATCTCAACTTCCCTTGACATAATCTTCTATTTTATCCCCTTTTATTCCAGTCTCTGATGAAGAAGTGGCTCTTCTCACCAAAGCCAACCCCTCCACATATACTACCCCCCCCCAGGCAATGGGGTTAAGTGACTTACCCAGGGTCACGCAGCTAGTAAGTGTTATGTGTCTAAGGTGGGATTTGAACTCAGGTCCTCCTGACTCCAGGCTGGTGCTCTATCCACTGCGCCACCTAGCTGTCCCTCCACATATACTCTTGATCCCATTCCCTCTTGTCCTCTTCAACAGATTGTCTCTCCTATTTAATTTCTACCCTTTCTCCTCAATCTCTCCTCACCTACTGGCTCCTTCCCTGATGCCTACAAATATACCTGTCTCCTCTATCCTTAAAAAATCCTTCACTGGATGCTTTCCTGTTAATTATCATACTATATCTCTCTTTCCTTTCATAGTCAAACTCCATAAGAAAGGACTCACAATGAAAAATGCTACCTACTTCCAGAGAAGGAGTTGTTGGAGTTGGAATGCAGTTGAAGCATACTATTTTCACCTTCTTTATTGTATGTGTGTATTCATGAGCATCTGTGTGTGTATGTGTGTGTGTGTGTGTGTGTGTGGGTGTGTGTGTGTGTGTGTGTGTGTGTGTTTTCCTTTGGGTCTGTGTTTTCTTTCACAACATATTACCATTATGTTTTGTATGATTGAACATATAAAATATTCATGATTGAACCTATATCAAATTGCTTACCATCTTAGGGAGGGAGAAGGTGAAGCAGGGAGAGAGAAAATTTGGAACTCAAAAATTTTTTTTTTAGGCAATTGGGGTTAAATGACTTGCCCAGGGTTACACAGCTGGTGAGTGTCAAATGTTTGGTCTGAGGCCGGATTTGAACTCAGGTCCTCCTGACTTCAGGGTCAGTGCTCTATCTACTACACCAACTAGCTGCCCCTGAACTCAAAATTTTTTCAAAATGAGTGTTAAAAATTATCTTTACAAGAGGCAGTTAGATGGTGCAGTAGATAGAACACCAACCCTAGAGGCAGGAGGACCTGAGTTCAAATCTGGCCTTAGACATTTGATACTTCCTAGCTGTGTGACCCTGGGGAAGTCACTTAACTCTGATTGCCTACCCCCCAAAAATTATCTTTACATGTAACTGGGGAAAAAAGAAACCATTATTAAAAAAAAACCCAACAACTCCATGAGAAAGCCATCTTCAAATGGTGCCTCCATTTCTTCTCTCATTCCCTTCTAAATTTTCTGTAATCTGGTTTTAACCTTATCATTCAACTAAACCTGCTCCTCCAAAGGTAAGAGTAATAATCTTTTGAATGCTCATCTAGTGGCCTTTCCTCAGTCCTGCTCTTCCTTCATCTCCCTGCAGTCTTTGACTGCAGCCTCTTTTCCCTGCTCTCTCTTGATTCTTCTCCTATCTGCTTGATTGTTCCTCAGTCTCCTTTGCTGATTCTTCATCCACATCATGCCCTTTAACTGTGAGTATTCCCCAATGATCTGCTCTTGTCTTCTTTCTCTTCTCCTTCTGCACAATTTCATTTCATGATTTCATCAGCTCCTGTGGGTTCAATTATCATGTCTGTGCAGATGATGCCCAGATCGACACATGCAGCTGGACTCTTTCTGCTGAGCTACAATCACACATCTTCAATAGCTCTTCAACCTCTCACACTGGATGTTCCATAGGTATCTCAAACTCAATGTGTCTAAAACAGAACTTGATTATCTTTCCGACCAAACCCTTTGCTTTCTTAACTCTTCTGTTGCTGTGAAGGACACCACCATCCTCTCAGGCACCAGGTCCACAACCTCTGTGTCACCCTCAACTCTTCACTGTCATTCACTTCATACATATACTCTATTGCCAAATCTTGTCTTTTCTTCTTTCATAACATCTCTTGGACATGTCCCTTTCTCCCTACTCATCTAGCCACAACCCCAGTCCAGGCCCTCATCATCTCTTGCCTGAACTACTATAATACCTTTTTTTAAAAAATTAATTTATTTTTAATTTTCAACATTTACTTCCATAAGCTTTTTAAATTTTCTCCCCCTCCCTTCCTACCTCCTTCCCCAAGACGGCATGCAATCTGATACGGACTCTACATATATATTCCTATTAAACATATTTTCACATTAGTCATGTTATTACAATACCTTTTAGCTGGTCTCCCTGCCTCAGGGTCAGATATGAACTCCTCTGTTTGGCATTTAAAGCTCTTTATAACTTGGCCCCTTCCTACATTTCCAGCCTTCTTACACTTTTCTCCCCCTCCCCACCCCACTCCCCAATTCAGTCATACTACACTGCTTACAATTCTTCCACCACGACACTCCATCTTCCTTCTCTGTGACTTTGTACTGGTTGTTTCCCATGCTTGGTAGGTCCTCATGACCTCACTAACCTTCTGGGTGGTCTCCCTGCCTCAAGTCTCTCCCTACGCTAGACCATCCTACACTCAGTTGCTACCATGGTTTTTTTCTAATGCACCAGTCTGACCAGGATACCCTCTTACTCAGTGAGCTCTAGTGACTTATCTCCAAGGTCAAATATAAAATCTGCTATTTGGCTTTTCAAGCCTTTGACAACCCAGCTCCTTCCTCACCCTCCAGTCTCTTTACTCCTCACTCCTTCCCAAGTACTCTACAATCCTATGACTCTGGCCTTCTTGTTGTTTGTCTAACAAGATGCTCCATCTTATGTTTGTGCCTTTGCTAGCTGTTTCTAGTGCCTGGAAAGCTCTGCCCCATTCACCTCCACAATTTCTACCTGCTGCAGGAGGTTTTTCCTGTCCCCTCCAACTGCTGAGGTCTTCCCCTTTCAGATTTCCTTAATATATTTTGTATATATCTTGTGTAAGTCTAGTTAGGACTATCCAGGATGTGTTGTCCCTTTCACCATTTGAATGTATCCTCAACGGGGACAGATGCTGTAGGTTGAATTTTTCTTTTCTTTAACTCCTTAGTGCTTAGGCCTGTACCTGTCACATTGGAAGTACTTAAAGCTGCTGGTTGACAGGCTGACTGCCATCCTTCCACCTTGTTATGGTTGTCCATTCACTTGCACTGCCATACAGAAGAACCACCTCTTGGCTGCTATCCCATGGGTCCCCTACCTGAAGTGTACATCTCCTGGGACCTGCCTTCTCTCCCAGCCCCCAAAGGGGACAAAAGTGAGGTTCTCTGGTCATAGGTTGCTCTTTCTCCCAGAAGGATTGCACCCATAGTCAGACTGCACTGCATCTTGCTGCTCCCCACCCCACCCTCCCCAACACTGGACTGTCACCAGCACTGCCTCACACCTCTACCTGCTTGTCCCAAGGGAGAGAATTCTTAGTTATAGCTGCACTTGTTTGCCCCTTTCGCTGACGCTGACATTGACAGTCTTCTCTGTCTGTGTTCCAGCCTGTGGAAAAGAATAAATGCATTTCTTTCCCTGCTAGAAGAAAGACAGACAGCTGCTCAGGAAGACTGAGGGGGGCTGACATCTAAGGCATCCGTAAGGCCCTGATACATGCAGCCTGGATCTGCAAGGGATTCACTACAGAAGTTTTGAACTTAGCATTTTCAGAGTTACAGAAATCACTTTCTCAAAATACTTACTTAATTTAATTTTTTACTGAATGTACTTGGAAACCCACAAGTTTTTTAATCCTTTTGTCCTTTCCTTCTTTGCTCCTTCCCACCTTCTCCTTTTTGGTTTATCACTAATTAGGGGCCTGACTCTCTCATTTTGAACACTGGCCCAGATTTTCCATGGGAAAGTACAGAAAACTATACAGTTATAACTTCGACTACGTGTGAAAATTATGTTTCTCACACTGAGGATCAAGAATATCTAATAATGTTCTCCCCACCAGCAAAGGACCTTCCAGATTGCTGGGGGTGGTTGCGGAGGTTAGTGGTGAGGAGGAGGTGTGTGTGTGTGTGTGTGTGTGTGTGTGTGCATGTGCTCAAGAAGATAAACGTGCTAAAACTTCTATTATGGGGTCAACCCACCTAGAGTGGTAGCACTCTACTCTGCTAACTTCAAGAACTGGAAACAGGCGTCTGCTGGGAAGAGATGGATCTGAGGCTTCGGGGAACCCATGTTGAAGAGATTCAGGGTACTTCCCATGGGGATGACTAGACGTGTTGCTTTAGGACGGCCAGAGGAATACAGGCCTAAGTCCTTTTGCAGGAATGGGTATTGGAACAGAAGAGCATTTACTAATGCCATACTTTTTGTTCATCTTAACATCACTCATCTGATAGTGACAATAAGGGACCATGGGATGACAGTGTTAGAGTTAGAAGGATCTCACCTATTCCAAACCCCTCATTTTATAGATGAGGACACGAAGATTTAGGGAGATAAAGTAATAATAACAACAATAATAGGTTTATATAGTGCTTTAAGGCTGTTTCCCCACCTCTCCTTTAAGGTTTTTAAACTCATTTGATCCTCACAACAACCCTGTGAGGTAGGCGCTATTGTTGCTGTTCAGTCATTTTTCAGTCATGTCTGACTCTTCATGACCTCATTTGGGGTTTTCTTGGTGAAGATACTGAAATATTTTGCTGTTGCCTTTTCCAGCCCATTTTACTGATGAGGAAACTGAGGCAAATAGGGTTAAGTGACTTGCCCAGGGTCACACCACTGCTAGTAAGTGTCTCAGGCTGGATTTAAACTCAGGAAGATGAGTCTTTCTACCTCCAGGCCCCATATTCTATCTACTGAGCCACCTAGGTGCTATTATTATCCCCATTTTATAGATGATGAAACAGAGGCATAGAGAGATTAAAAATGACTTGCCCAGGATCACACAGCTAGCAGGTGTCTGAGACAGGATTTAAACTCAGATCATCCTGACTCCAGACCCCATACTCTATCTCCCATACCACCTGGCTGCTCTAGGTGAAATGACTTATTCATAGTCACATGGGTAGGAAGGATTGGAGAGGGGATTGGAATCCAAGTCCTCTGAGTCCTAAGCCAGGGTTTTATCCACTGTGTTATAATTTATAGTAGGTCATAACTGCTTCCTTGGACATCCCTTCAAAATTCTGCACCCCTCAAGCATTCCTAGTTTCCCTGAATAATTTATTCTAGATCTATCATGCATAAATTCATCAAAACTCTTCTTGAACCTCTTTTACATTTTTGGTTTGTACCACTCTGGGAGTACAGGTGGAGCTACAATTTCCCTAGGTTGGTCACCTGCCGTGCTCTGAAAAACCCAACTTCATTATATTTGTCCTAATGGGACCATTTTCAAACTCTGGGCTGCTTTTTAGTTATAGCATATCCATCGATTTCATAGATTCTGATGATATCCCCATCTGAGTCATCTCCTTTCCAGATTGAAATGTCCTAAAAAAATATGTTAATGCAAAACCCCTTCCATTGCTTAGTTTGTGTCAGCTATTTTTCTCGGGATGTTTTCCATCAATTTTAGACGTTTCTTGAGAAGTGCTGACTGGAACTACCCAAAGCAAAGCTTCCTAAACTTGAGGCAACAGTTATATAAAGGCTTCACAAAGGCATATATGTACCAGGGCATGAACTGAATAAATAAAGTCTTTCAATATACATATTACTCTTTTTAAAATATGCACAGATGCTGTTATAATGGACAAAACAGAAATTTGTTAAAAAGTATTACTGAATTTGTAGTAACGTTTTGCCATCATGCATTTTCCTACTTAAGGGATAGGCCAGAAGGGGTACTCATCCTCTGAAAGTTGAGGAAACACTAGCTTTTAGTGTACATAGGGTCAGAGGGTCATGGATTGAGAGCTGTGGTTTTATACAAGAATAATAGGCTTCTTGCCTCAATATTAAAAAAAACATAACTAGTATTTTGTTGACTTTTTAAAATGTAGTTATAACAGTATGTTGGGTAATTTTATATGGTCTATGGTAGAGGTGTCAAACACTCAACCTGTAAGCCACAACACTTCTGAATGTGGCTTGTACCATATTAAGATATAATTGGAAAATATTTAACAAAATAAAGATACAAGACAGATAATGTTACATTTTAAAACTAAGTCCACGTCTGGTTGTTTCCTTATGAAAGGTTTAGAGGCCCCTGCTTCTATTCGAATTTGACATCACTGATCCATAAGGCAGTGTACTGTACTGGACAGAGTGTTGGACTTGGAGTCAGGAAGATCTAGGTTCAAATCCCACTTTGGACATTCATTAGCTCTGTGACCAAAGGGACTGTTCACTTGACTTTGAACTTCAGCTTACTCCTATATAAATGTGGTAGAATGATCAAAGTTCTGAAGTTGGCATGGGAAGGACAGATGAAGGACAAGAGCTTTTCCATTACACAACAGAGGCTAAGGAGGAATCCAGTCCAGCAATGGAAGGAAATAAGGAGGCCTAAGATATACTTCTGCTCCTCCACCCAACCCACCTCCAAGAAAAACTGAGTTCTCTATATTTACCTATTTTCTAAGGGACAATACTGAAAAGGCATTGCTTCCTATTCATTTCCCAAAGCATTCATTTTGTTTGGTGTGTGTTTAAGTGATTGGGCAGGGAAGAACTGTTTTTCTTAGTTGACAAAACAATAAATATTGTTACTTGTTTCAACAAGAAAAGGACGAAGGCATGGCAGAGGTAGACAGTTGTCACATAAATATAACCTGTGGCCTGGAACTTAAATTTGGAATTTTTACAGATTGGGTTTGATTTTTTAAAGGATTCGCAATAATGATCTCTTTGGTGAATTCATCAAAACCCTCTGACTCTTTTTTTACGTTTTCAGTCAGTACCACTCTGGGAGTACAAGGGGAGTAACAACTTTCCTAGGTTTGCTACCTGCTCTGAAAAGCAGAACCTTGTTTCACTTATCCTAATGTGACCATTTTCAAACTAGGGGATGCCTTTTAGCTCTAGTATATAGATACTTGGTGACCAATCTGTCTTCCCCCTCTCCATCATCTTCATATATCCTGATAACATTTTATCTTAGTCATTACCCTTCTGATCCAGAGTGTCCTCTGGGAACATTAGAATTTGGTTCATGTCTAGGTCACTACAATGAAAGGAAAGGGCCCCTAGCAATCATGGAAGGCACTTGAACTAAAATATAATGAATATAGGACAGGACTTATTTTACGTTGCTTTAAAAAAAAAATAGAGAAAAAGCAAAGGACTCACACCAGAGCCCATTAAACAGTCTAAACAACTCTTGCTCCCTCTTCAGTGAGCCTGGTGAGCATCATTTTTCTCAGGGGACCTATATAAATCTCTGGAATTGCAGTACTAGGTTTGAAGACCTCCTACAAAGGAAAACCTTTCGGGATTGCTAGAGGTCAGGTATCTCATCCCTGCAATGATTCCTACCTACTACACTAAACTCGAGTGTCCTCTGCCCCTGCAAAGGGAATGCACTCAGGACCTATAAAGAATAAACCCCTTTCTCCTGGCCTTGCTGAGTCAGTATAGTTCATGCTACTGGTGAAGGGCAAGGTTCAGTTTTGCTCTTTGATGTCAGGGCTCTGTCCCTTGCTTGGCTCTAGTTCCTGCTTGGTCTAGGTCAGGAGTTGGGACCCTGTGGCCTTCTAGATCCTTAAGTGCAGCCTTTGGACAAATTGAATTTGTTCAGCAAAATTTGGATTCTATCAAAAGGCCGCACTTAAGGATCTAGAAGGCCCTGGCCTAGGTATTCCTCTACTGGGAACAGGGATTCTTTCACTTCTTTAAGGAACTCCTTCATTCTACTACTTCTGCCCCACAGATGCTGGCTCATGTTTCTATAGCTCTCAGTTTGGCCACCAAACTGCTCTTTTCCCAACTGTTGTCTCTGTTCTTTGCTATCCTTGGGATCATCTATTCCCTTTTCTCAGGATAGATGACTTACTGGAAAGTAAACTAGTTTCTTGGAAAAGCTATAGGACTATGGACCCATGCACGCTTCCCTGTGGAGAATTAGAGTTTGCATGTATCTCATTGACTTCTCCTCTGGCTGTCTTAGCTCTGCTTTTTGAGGCAGCTTCATTGGACAGAGTGCTAGGTGTGGGGGCAGGATGACCCGAGCTCAAATCCAGCCTCAGACACTTATTAACTGTATGACCCTTAACAAGTCATTTAACCTCAGTTTCCTCATTTATAAAATGAAGAGGTTGGACTTGATCACCTCTTAGGTATCTAGAATCCTTATATTTAGCACTGTATCAATGCTAGATACAAAGGCTTCACCCATATTAACCTTATTAACAATAATAATAGCTAACATTTATATAGTGCCTACTATGTGTTAGGCACTGTGCTAAGTGCTTTATAATTATTATCTAATTTAATCCTTACAATAACACAGTGAGGAAGGTATTATCTTCATTTTGTTGTTATTCTGTCGTTTTTCAGTGGTGTCTGAATCTTTATGACCCCATTTGGGGTTTTCTTGGCAAAGATATTGGAGTGTCTTGCCATTTTCTTCTCCAGCTCATTTTACAGATGAGGAAACTGAGGCAAACAGGGTTAAGTGACTTGCCCACAGTCACACGGCTAGTAAGGCCAGAACGGAATGTAGTTCTTCCTAGCTCCAAGCCCAGCACTCTATCCATTGCATCACCTACCTGCTCCAAACAAGAAAAGTTAAGAGAATTTCACAGAGGGTCTTAATACATTCTTCATTAATAATTAGCCACCCAAATAACTTTCTTTTCACTTCAACTCAGAACAATACATTCTCAGTGGAAAACTAATGAAAAAAAAAAGCCATAGTGGTGGCAGAGAAACACATAACAAGTTGATAATATTCTTTCCCTACAATGACTTAAATAGAACATCTGTTAAGTGGTCATAAGGAAAGCCTTAGACAGAAAGGTCCTTGAATATTAAGATGAACAAATAGATTCAATTATCAAAAACAGAACCAGGAGCAACAGATGAAGGTTGCAAAAGGAAGATTAAGAGTTGATGTAAGGAAAAACTCCTAACAATTAGAACTATACAAAGAGAAATAGCTTGTCTGGGGAGGTAGCTGTTTCCCCTCACTTAAGGTCTTTACTGGATTGGAAGAACAAGTGTCAGCAATATTGAATGAGAAATTCTTCCTCAGGTGTGAGTTGGAGTAGATGGCTTTGTAATCCTTCCCAACTCTGACATTCTGTGATTCAGAGATTTGGGATCCAAACTGAGTCAATTCACTTGTGAAATAAAGGAGTTTAAGAACATTGAATGAAGATATTAAAAAACCTCAACATCTACATCTTTAGATTTTTGGGAAAATGTCTCTCTTTTTCTTTTAAAAAATGCTTTTTTTCATGGATAAGTAGCAAATACACAAGTAACACCATAATAATGAGAAGGGAGGTTAGGAAAGAAATAGATGTAGATTGTAAGCTTCTAGAGGGTTGGGGCTGTGCTATTCATCTTTGAATAAGGACCCACAGTGCCTTGAACACAGTAGGTGCTCAATAAATTAATTAAATGAAATAAAGTTAGAGTCAATTCTTCATTATATGCACAAGTAGAAGGAAGTGTAGGGGTAGATAATCCAAAGTGGTGGATAATCCAAGAATCATTTATATTGGGATTTAGACTAATTTTTTAAAATTTATATTTAAATATAGATATATATGATATAGGAATTTCCTTCAGACAAAATGATGGCATGCTGTGAAAATCCAACTATAAGAAAGAGCTGGCAACTCTCTAGTTTCTTATCTTCCTACCACACCTTTCACCCCTATGTCCCATTCCTTGCTACCTTGGGGATTACTTGTACACTGGTATAGAAAAGATGATTAGGTATAGGTTTCAACAGAGTTGAAATTCAACAAAGTTGAAATTAAGTAAATTAGTTGATAATGATCTATTAAGTATCTATTAGACAATAGACTTCTTAAAAGCTTGAATCATGTATTTATATAAATTTTGTGTTTTCCTTTGCACCTAGCTCAGTGTTCTACACACAGTAGTAATTTAATAAATGCTTGTTAAACAAATGAAATAAAACAAGGATTAAAATAAATTAGATACTATCCATGTAATAGAAAACAAAATTTGCCCCAGATACACAGCTATGGTTGACAGATGACTGAGATAAACTATAATTCAAATGTTTCATGGCAATAGGTAATAAAAATAATATAGATAGTTGAAATAAAAATATAAACCCCAAACTTATTTTAGTCAACAAATCCATCTTGATTGATTATATGTGGATTATCCATTTTGAAAATTTTCTGCAGAAAATCTTAAATCCCAGGCTGGAATCACTCTCCCACTTTGAACCTGGTTAGGGCCATCTCTCTCTGGTGGTAACTAACTATTGAGTCTTCTGAATATGAACTCATTTTACTATTAATCTAATAATTAGGAAGGACAGATCTTCTGCAAAAAAAAAAGTCAAGAATAAATTACAAATTCAATATAAATGATTTGGGATTATCAATCATTGCTTCCTTCCATCAAGGTGAAAGGTCAAGAGCTGATTTCTCTCTGAATAACTTTTTTTTGCTAAGGTTTTTTTTTTTGTTGTTGTTGTTGTTTTTGTTTTTTTTAAAGAATAAATAGATCTAGGGGCAGCTAGGTGGCACAGTGGATAGAGCTCCAGCCTTGGAGTCAGGAGGACCTGAGTTCAAATCTGAATTTAGACACTTGTCACTTACTAGCTGTGTGACTCTGGGCAAGTCACTTAACCCTGATTGCCTCACCTAAAAAACAAAAGTGTTAAAAAAAAAAAGAATAAATTGATTTAAAATTCACTTCTTCCCCTTTTCACTTCTCCACTTTCTGGAAGAAGTACAGAGAAGTAGGGAAATAGCCAAAGGGCAGGCAGTAATTAAGAACCAAGAAAAGAGTTGAAGGAAAATTGTCTAATTGTCTAAAAGTCATCAGCACGTAAAGGAAAGAACAAGGGACTTGCAGTTAGAAGACCTGAATCTTGTAATGGCTCTGCCAATCACTATCAAACTAGGTGACCTGGAGCAGCCGATTTCATCCCTTGAAGTCCTAGTTTTCTCAGAGATTAAAAAAAAAGTGAGAATAAACTAGATAGTCTCTAATGTGCCTGTCATCTGTAAAAGTCTATGTTCTAACTAAGTCACTTCTTGCATAACTAAGAATTGACCTCATATTCTTGGGAAAAGTGGAGGGGACTTTGAAGAAACTTGGAACAATTATTGTCACACATTGTTATGTAAATATATGCAAAACTGACTTATTAGCATCTGTTGAAAAGAACTTAGAGCTGTTAGAACTGAACAACAGCTCACAAGCACTTAACCACTACTGTAATAAAAGAATTATGGAATCACAGAATGTCAGAGCTGCTATTTGGCTCTGAGGTTATCTAGCCCAGCCTCCACCTGACTGCATCTCCTCGCTACAAGCTACAACCTCGGGCAGCAGAGGTAATCCAGCCTGCATTTGAAGGCACACTGGGAAGGGGAATTTTTGACCTGTTTTTGGATTGCTCTGATTCATAGGAACACAGAATTTCAGAGTTGGAAGGGACCACAGAGGACATATAGACCAATCCATACTTGAACAAGAATCCTCTCTACAAAACACCTCATAAGTCGTCAAGCAACATCCAGTTAAAGACCTGTAGTCACCAGGGAAGTCATCTCCTGAAGCATCTATTTAGATTTTGGAACTGGTTTAAATTCATCTCTGCAGCTGCAAATTCCATCCACTGGTCCTAGTTCTCTGCTTTGGGCAAAAAAGGCAAATCTTTCCTTCTTCCAAAAGACAGATCTTCAAATTCGTGAACATGGCTATCACATCCCCTACAATGCCTTCTCTTCTCTATGTTAAACACAATTTGTCTCTACAACAAGTGAGTAGAAAAGGCACATGGGAGTCAGCTGGATTATTTTCAGGAAACTACAAATCACTTTTACTGACCCCAAGCTTCCCATGAAAGCAAATCTTTTCAAGACTAACATTTTACTGGTGTTGTTAAATGGTAATGAGATCTGGAACACAGCTGCCTCTGAAGAATTAAACATGAACATCACATAGAGGGCAAAGGAAAGGTGCATAGGAGGTGTGAGACAGTTGCAACATAGAATTTTTGAGGAACTCTGATGAAGAATGAGAATGAAGGATGTCATCAGGGAATTGAATGGCAGGAAGAGAATATAGGCTAATCATTGGCAAGAGCAAGAGATGATAGATGGAGAGCCAACATGCCCTACTGCTGCCTTTGACATATCAGGAGAAAATGAGGAAGGCCTCCAACACATAGCGTGGATCTCCTATGGTGAACTTCTGGGAGAATATGGACAGCTCTTGATCTCGCTCACTGTCCATCTTTATCCTTTGTCCCATATATACACTACTGGGCCAGGTCTACAGAGTATCTATTCAAATGCATGTTGAAATCTGTGTAATAGGTATTCTTCATCCATTTGGTCTTTCCTGTGTGGATGGGCAAGCCAATTCTTTTGAGTGATTTCAAAGCTCTTCCAGGAGGCTCTACAATGACTAGGGAATTAATATAATCAACAAAAGGTCATCCACAAACAGAAGCATTTAGAGGACTTCATCATCCAGAGGGAATTCCTCCTGGACCTGGACCCTGAACCAAATTGTCACAGTGGTGAATCCTTTAGGCAAGCATCTATCTCCCTATTTTATGCTCTCCTGATTTTTTTTTAATTATTAGAAATCGATATAGAAGGTAATTTCTTTTGCTAGATATTTCAGGAAATCCTGAATGATCCTTATGTAGGAAGGGGACCTTGCTTTGTAAAAGCACCTCTAAGGTAGTATTATGTCCTACTAAGTTAAATACTTCTTTGTAATTAACAAACTCAAAGTACAATGAGATCTTATATTCTTTACATTTTTCAGTTGATTATGAACTGATAAAGATAGAGTTCATTGCTGAACATTGTTTACAAAAAGTTTGCTTGCTCTTGATCAATATCCTCATTAAGGATGCCTTCAAATAATGTATAGATAGCTCTCATAAAGATCTTGTATGGATGTGAGAGTAGACACACATGTTGATAGTTATTGATGTTTTCTTGGTTTCCTTTTTTCCAAATTAATAAGGACCAAGATTTTTTCCACATTTCTGGTATCTTCCCCTCTTTCAGATATCTTGTATATTGGTCCCTCAATGCTCTCACAGTTATATTTTGCCTCCAGCACAATTACTTTATATAAACTTGATCTAATCCTGCTGCTTTTCCCATTTTTGTTCTTTTTAGTGCCATTTCTATTCCCTCAATAAGCCCCTCAGGGACTGTGATGTTAAGGTCCAAGTATGGTGGTTCAACTGTCCTTGATGGAGAAAAGTTTGTTGAAATGACTTTTGCAAATTTTTCTCATTTTTCTTCTGTTTGAAGCCTTTCATTTTTATCCTTAAATGCCCTTGGGATGATTTTGCTTAATTGGATATTTTGCTAAGCTTTCTTTAAACTGGTTGTACTCTCCACTGTTTCTCTTTGCTTTATGAGATCATACTGCTCATAATAGTCCATCATCCTTCTTTGTAAGATTTTAAAGATGAGTTTATATTCTAAACTGATGTTGCCTTTGGCAGCCATCTCTGTTCATTTGGCAAGTGCCAAATGTTTGCTAACCAAGTACTTTCTCAGCTTGTTTGTTGTAGCAATTAATTTGTATTGATTTCAATTCTGGATAAAATTATCATAGTCAATATTGGTATCATTTCTGTTGTCCATTTCCTATCTTTCACTGTCAATAACTTGTTTAAATCAGGTTTAAATCTAAAATTTGACACTATATCTTTTTCTCATTGTTATTCTTTCTTCTTGCTTTTTTCATATTTTTGTCTTAGCTCTGAAGAGCCAATGTTCTGACTATACAAAGAGAGCAGACTCAGGGATAACTCCCACATCAATAACAAGTATTTATCTGTTAAAATATAGCCAGTTTCATTCACTGGGGTGTTATTTGGTGTTTGTCATGTCCAGGACCTGCCAGCTCTTTTCTAGATCTTATATAATCCATGTCTGGCCTCTCTATTTTCTTTCTTCTAATGCATGCTTTCCCATGCATTTCTTCACATCTTCTTTTCCTGTCTTTGTGTTTAAATAATCAAATATCAGAGTACATAATGATTTGATCTGGTGGTTGTAGCAAGTTATTCAAATTTCTCTATCAATTGCTGTCCTCAGCAACTGGTGTTGGTATATCGACTGCAATCATTTTTGTGGTGGGCTTTTGCAAATATTTTCCTTAGTAATGAAATATATGATGGCCAAGTGTCCCATAAAATGTTTCTTGTAAGCCTTGAAATGTACAATAAAACCTGTTTACTTCTTTCTTTCCCTCTCCAAGGAGTATCCTTCTATTTAGTTTCAACTTCTTTCTTCTGGGTTAATTGATACCAAAAAATGTCAGGATTGATATGATTTTGCTCATTCAGCAATATGTCCACTTGTTAATCATTAGAGAGAGATCTCACATTTATAACAGTACCCATCAAATTTATGATTACTGATGGCCTAAAAAATTATATAATTCTTACTTCTCACTGCCTCTTTTCCCACCCCTTTACCACTGTTACTTCTGACATGGGCTCCATCGGACTGAAGGTCATTTAAAGTTTTTCTTTGTTCTATGAGTTGGCATCATAAAAAAATTATCATCATGTGGTTAACCTTTGTAATTAGTTAAGCTGGTCCTTGGCAAGCTGATGTAATCTGTTAATGGGGCTATACGTAAAGACTAGAGGCCACTGGTGGCACACTGGATAAAGCATGGGGCCTAGAGTAAGGAAGATCTGAGTTCAAATCTGGTCTTAAACACCTACTCACTGGGCAAGTCACTTAACCCTTGTTTGCTTTAGTCTCCTCCACTGTAAAAATGAGGATAATATACAGTGACTACCTCCCCTACCTCCGAGGTTGTTGTAAGGACCAAATGAGATAATATTTGTTTAAAAAAATGCTTAGCACAGTGTCTGGCACATAGTAGGTACTCTCTATGTATGTTCCATTCTAAGACTTTCATGCATGGCACTGCCAGTTGGAGCTTGTGCTCTGTTGGCATAGGCACTAGGAACCAAAGATCACTTCCACACCACAATGAGGGCCTGGAGAAGGATTCTGGGAGGCTCATAAACCATACCAGAATCTCACCAGCGATTATGGTCAAGATCATTGGCCTATACTTGGAAGTGTCAGATCTCATTTTGTTGTACAACACCTTCTGATTCTTTGTGACCCCATTTGGGGCTTTCTTGGCAAAGATATTGGAGTGGTTTAGCCATTTCCTTCTCCAGTTCACTTTACAGATGAGGAAACTGAGGTAAATAGGGTTGTGTGACTTGCCCAGGGTCACATATCTAGTAAATGTCTGAGGTGAGATTTGAACTCAGGAAGATGAATCTTCCTAACTCCAGGACCGATGCTCCACCCATTACACCACCTAGCTGCCCTAAGCTTCCAGATACTTCCTAGCTATTTGACTATGACTGAATCACTTAATCTCTCTAAACCTCAGTTTTCCCATTAATAAAATGGGGATAATATTTCTTCAACCTCACCTCAAAGAGTGATTATGGAAATCACTTTATAACTCTTACCAGTGCTGTGTAAGTGAGAACTTTTTTTCTTGCTATTTCCCTTTGTGAAAAATTGAGACCACCTCTGTCCATCTGCAGTTCTGTGATGACTCTCCTACTTGTATATTTCTCCAGTTTTTCAATACAGCTTTAGCAATAATATTTGAAAGATTTTTCCAGTATCCTAGACGATGGTTCTTTATAGATCTGGTGATGAATTTATTAGGAATTGCTAGGAGCTCCCTTACCATCTCCTTATTTACTCTGAGTTTCAATTTCTTGTGAAACAATTTTTTTTCCATTTTTCCTAGTCTAAGAATACTTCTCCTTGGTAGAGAAAATGGGAATAAAGTAGGAGACGAGTAATTCTGTCTCCCCATCTACCCTGAAGAGAGGCACAAACCTTTCTGTGATCTTCCTTCATCATCAATGTAACTAAAACACTCTTTTCTGTTGTCCTTATCATCTATTGCCAGCCTCAGCTCATTCTGAACCTAAGTGTCACTAAACACTACTCACAGGGGACAATGCCACCCTTGAATATTCATCAGCAAACTTCCTTTCTTCCCATTCCTTTTAAAAGTCCAAGTTGATTGATGATTTTAGGAAACTTTATTGTTGTTCAGTCATTCCAGCCATGTCCAACTCTTCTTGACCCCATTTGGGGTTTTCTTGGCAAAGGTACTGGAGTGGTTTGCCATTCCCTTCCCCAGCTCACTTTACAGATGAGGAAACTGAGTCAAAGAGGGATAAGTGACTTGTCCAGGATCGCACAGCTATTAAGTGTCTGAGGCCAAACTTGAACTTAGGTCTTTCCAACTCTGAGCCAGGTGCTCTATCCACTGCACCACCTAGCTGCCCCTTTTATGCAACTAGTTCCCCATTATCTTCCTGATAAGGATGTTTGTGTTTGTGCCATCAAAGCATCCCCATTCCCACATGCTGACCTGCCCTAGGGAATATTAAACCACGAGAACTTTCTTATCCTTTCTCTGAATTCTGAAGTTCACTTTCTCAAGGCCTGGGTCAATTTTCATACTACAGGTGATATGCCCTTTTGTATCTATTGTGAACTCACTTCATGGCAAGGTTCTTATCATTTCTATTTAAGCAGCCATACAATAATATTCCTTATTAGTCAGACTCAAGTCCAAAAGAGCAGTTACCTTTGTTACTTCCTCCACATTCTTAAGGATGAATTTATTATGAAGGTAAGCCAAAAATTTATCAATGGCTCTGTTTTTAAAAAAATAAAGACCTTCAATAGCTAACTAGATAATTATAGTCCACTGGAATCAAGTCTTGCTTCTGATAACTACTGGCTATGTGGCCATGGACAACCCGCTTAACCTCTCAATGCCAAAAGTAATTCTCTAAGATTTACAGATCTGCATTGGTGGAGGGACTTTCCATATGGGGGAGTTCCTTTTTTAACCAATGAATAATAATAATTATTATTATCCTGACTCCCAGGCCTGGCGCTGTATCCACTGTACCACCTAGCTGCCACAGGTCTAGACAAAAAAATGTTAATACTTCCAATTTATATTTATTCACATTCTGTACCTCTGTGTATTGGCATCTAAGACCATGGATACCATTCATATTCTTCTTTCTGGATACTGTCTCCTATGAACTACTGGGTATTTCCATACTTATTTTGTTCTATGTCATACCTACTGCTTTCTCTGCCATCTGACTTACCAATTAAAGTAGGTAGTGTTCTCCATACCCTCCAATTTTCAGCTTAGCCCTTTTAAAACAGATTAAACTCTCGAGTAGATTCACAAGCATCTATCCAGACAATTTATTTTTAATATTTTATTGACTTTTAAAATAAATTCTTCCATTAAAAAAATACCACTCTCACCATAGAACATTCTCTTGCAACAATAAGTACAGTTATTTAACTGATAGGAGAAGTTCTGATGTCTTTTGGTTATGGACTAGATTCCCTCTAAGGTAGCTTCTATCTCTAAATCTATGACCCTACGAACTATTGATCCAGCGACCAACAACACAACTTCTAATTTGTCCCACAACAAAAGTGAATCCTTAGTGAAGGACATATGAGAAACATAGGAAGATCTGTATGAAATGATCCAGACTGAAGTGAGCAGAACCAGGAGAACAATTAATATAATGACAGCAATACTGTAAACAAACAACTTTGAAAGACTTGGAACTCTGGTTAACACAATGAACAACAATAATTCTAGAGGACTTAAGATGAAATATGCTACCTCTCTCCAGATAGATAGATTACTCATCTCCAAGTGATAGATTCAGAGTGCAATTTGTGGCACTTTTTTTTGGAGGGGAGGGGAAACATGGATACATGGGAATTTATTTTGCTTGACTACACATGTTTATAACAAGAGATTTTGTTTTTCTTGCCATCTCAATTGGGAAGAGAGTAGAAGGTATGTGAGAGAGGCTGCAGATCTGAAAATAAAATTTAATTACAATATTTTTTAAGAGACTCCTTAGTTATTTGCATCCTGTCTCTTCCATTAGAATGTGAGCTTCCTGAGGCAAGGTACTGTTTTTGTCCATCTTTGTATTTTTAGTACTTAGCACAGTTCCTGGCACATAGGAAGCTCTTAATAAATGCTTGTTGAGTTAAGGCTTGTTTGATTAATATATGCTTCCTACTGGCCTTAACCCAGCCTTGGGCCATGTTTATTCTAGGGCTTGATGGCTACCAAAAAGAATTAGTCTTACTAATTGGCAGAATAGTTAATCACTTATATAGGATGATTTGAGGGCTATGAAAAGTTTTTTCCCCTCCCCAAATATTTCAAGTCTACCTCAATACCTGGAATTTTTACTCTGAGTCATTACTTTGAATTAAGATGCAGTGGTTGCAGAAGGCACCAGTTAATACTTTAGGTGAGTTATATTATCATAGATTAGTTCAGATTAGCTAGCTATCATCAAGTTTAAATCCTAAGGGATAGAGCTAAGATCAGGTTAGTTTTTATGAGAAAGGCTTAAGGAAGGTCGAAGGGGTGGTGAACCTGCCTCTTCAAGGCCACATGTGGCCTTGAGAAGACAGGTTCCCCACCCCTGTTCTAGAGCATGATGGCACATGGGAGTGAAGCCTCGGTGAAATTCTGTAGGCAGAAGTTGTGGATGTCCAGGAGACCCATAAGGGTATCAGGTGACTTGAGGGGGGGAGGAGTTATTTGTTGAAATGGTTTTCAAATTCTAGAATATCAAGATGTCTTCATCAAAGTCTCAGTAAGTTAAGGGCTCCTGAGCAGAATATATGAATTTAGGAGGGGGAGGACCTGGATTGTTAAGCACTGTCACTTAGAAATGTCATCCACCTCCTTCATGCTTTCTGCTTATCTCTTTAAAATCATCTGGGATAGGGAGTACAGGCACTTTTCTTTCCTATGGAAGTCGTCTGGGGAGCTTCTATTCTAGCTTTTGTTCTTTGATGTGGAAACCTATTTTTAAAAACCTCCTTTTTAGTTTGTCTAGAAATATTAAGAAGTAATATTTCTCCAGCCTTATACCCTTTCCAGACTTTTCCCTTTAGGGAAGTGGGTAGAACTAAAGCCGAGACCTTCTTTTGAAATGGAGTAAGAGTGATATAACCAATTCAACTCTTACCAAGATAAAAATCATCGCCTCCCCACCCCATGAAGTGAGTGGCACAGTGACCCACCTGAGGACAGTGTCTTTTCTTTTGAAACTCAAGGTTAAGATATTGCTGATAGGCAGGAACTCTTGAGTGGTCCAAGGAGGAAATGAGTAGTTGTAGAATGTTAACTCCACACAGTATTTTAGCATATTGTGATCTTTTCCTTGTTTAACATTCCTAGAAATGTTACTTCAAATCTTCTTGGGGCATAGTCATGTCAGAGGGCCTGGGGTGGGGGTGGAGGAGAATGGCTATGCTTAACTGAACATCTCTCTCTCTCCTCTCTCCCACCCCCAGCCCCTTCTATTCAAGTTAGAAATGTCTTGGATATAGATTAATAGTATATTAAATAAAATAGTTTCTGGAAGAATTATATCTTAATCACAGGGTACAAAATTCATATTAAATTTTTTTCTTCAACAATTTAACAGTGCTGTTTACTAGGATACTAATGCTTAATAAAAGCTAGCAAAGATCCATGGACCCCTTCTCATTGAAAGGCTTCCATGGACTAAACATATGCTTCAAAATAAAAAAGAAAGAAAGAAAGAAAAGGGGGCAGCTAGGTGTTGCAGTGCATAGAGCACCGGCCCTGAAGTCAAGAGGACCTGAGTTCAAATCTGGCCTCAGGCCAAGCCCTTGACACTTACTAGCTGTGTGACCCTAGGCAAGTCACTTAACCCCAATTGCCTAAAAAGAAATAAAGAACAAGAAAAGCTTCTACTGACCCAGCCTTGCTATCTTATGTTTGGCTCATGGTATCTGACTGTTTCAAAGTTCAAGTCTGTCAGAGGTAGTAAGTATTTGTGCATATCTGTCCATATTGGTGGTCATCCTATCTTGTGTCACATGTCATATATCAGTGATGACAAACTCAGAAATGGAGGCCACTATACCAGACAGAAGGATCCCTGTTGGTTGCATAACGACTTAGAAAACTGCCTGTTAACATTATCTATGCTCTATTGTATTTTTATTTTGTTAAACATTTCCTAATTATATTTTAATCTGGTTCTCCCTATAGTGGAGTGTTGCTGCCCATGTCTGATACTTCCATGGCATATGATAAACCTTATCATATATGCTAGCCAGCAGAGCTCAAATCTGGTCTCATATACTTAACTAGCTGTGTGACTTGGGTAAGTCACTCAACCTGTTTGCTGCAGTTTCTTCATCTATAAAATGGGGATAATCATAGTATCTTCCTCCCAGGGTTGTTGCGAGGATTAAATGAGGTGATAGTTGGAAAGCACTTAGCACAGTGCCTGGCACATAGTAAGGTCTATATTAACGTTAGCTGCTATCATCATCACCATCATCATCATTATTATTTGGCTGCAGTGGATAGAGTACTGGACCTGCAGTCAGGAACACCTAGGTTTAAATCTAGCCTCAAGATACTGGCTGTGTGACCTTGGGCAAGTTACTTAACTTCTGTCTGCCTCAGTTTCTTTCATTGTAAAATGGAGTAATAATAGTATCTACCTCCCAAGGTTGTTGTGAGAATCAAATGAGACAATATTTGAGACACTACTTTTGCACAGTGCCTGGCACACAGTAAGCACTTAATAAATACTTATTTCCCCCTTATATTATGCCAGCATAAGCCCTTCTTTTAGCAGTTTTAAACCACATATTACTCTGGGACTAAGTCAGTTTCAGATAGCACTAGACCACTGATGATTCTGCCAGTCTCTGATAGTGAGGAAGATCATGAGCCTGGTGACAGGTAAGCTTATCTTACCTTCTTCCTAGGTTGGGCAGCAGATTGCCTGAGCCTAGTGGCCCTTTTTTGTGTGTGAGTAGCAGCCTAATTCCTATGACCAACACTCATTCAAAGGGCTAGTTCCTAGGCAGCTTTGGGAGCTCCATGAATCCCTCGGCTCTGTCCAGAGCCGTATCCCAACTGGCTAAAAGGGATGTTTGGCATTTTCACTGTTTTTGTGGTTTGTTTTAGCGTCTTTCACTCATTTCACTCTTTAGAGACACTTGTGCCTGAGGTAAAGCCTTCCAAACTCATATTGGACTGATCAGCCACAGTGGAACATATTGTACTCTGACTCGAATATTGTGATGTCATTGGTCTTCAAAAACAAAGGACCACCACCACCAACAACAGAGATGTGAAAGCCTAAAGGAGCAACTGATCCCTAAAATCAGTAGGTCCTCCACAGTAAAAGTGACCATAAGATCACAAAGATCTCTCCTCTTCCCCTAGCCCAGGTGCTTACCCTCCAGAAAGCCTTCTGGTCATTTTGATGTGCTTGACCAAAATTGGTCAATAGACCCTCGTGTCTGATGGTGGCTGACCTCAAGATCAGCAGACCCTCAGCAATAGAAAAGGAGGCTAGAGATGCCTCTGTTCACAGAAAAAAAAAAGACCAGGTTGCCTACTATGGAGGTAGAGCTGGACATAGGCTTTTGTTGGTCAGTGAACTTTGAGAATGGATCCTCCACTCTTCAGATAAGATCAGTAATGAGAGTCCAACTTGGGAGAGTTGGAGGAATCTCAGACCAGAGAATGGAGCATTCTAAAATGTCTTTATCTCTGAAAAAAAACCCCAGCATTTCTGTCTCACCTGCTCGAAAAATAAAGCATTTATATTCTTAGACAAAATGATTTGGCTAATTTTTTAAAAAAAATTATCCTTGTTCAATCTAAGTTAAGTGCACTCTGTGAATTTTTGGTTGTGTGAATGAATGAATGCTGCTAGAATGTTTGTTCCTGCATTTTATCTGTTTGTGTTCTATTCAGAAAAAAGTTGCTCAGTCCATAAACAGAATTAAAGCCAGTTTAAAAGTTTTCCTTCCAGTGACTTCCTTCCAAAAAGCAGAAAAAAAAATTTTTTTTGAAGTATGAAGCTACGATTTAGCTTGTGAAAAAAAAGACTTGTTTTAAATCAAGAGACGAATTCACAAAAGAGCAAATTTTCATTTTTGGAGTTTGGTTTGCCTGACCACCGAGAAGTTTTAAATGACTTGGCAGAATTTGCCTAGGTAAAGTAGAAGCAAAGTACCTTAAAAAGACATAGAATATGACATGCATTTGCAAGTTTTTTTTTTAGTAAAAAATGAAATTGAAAGTGTTTTACATGTCAAAATGAGAAACTGTAAACTTGGAAGTTTTAGTTCTCATCACCTAAAGGCTAAATTTGCAATGAATTTGAGACGCATAAAAATTATGTTAATTTTCAAAAGATTTAATGGAGTAAAAAAATATAGAGATCTCAAAACAACTTGAAAAAATGGTTTAAAACCAAAGAAGTATGAAGTTAAGAAATTAATAGTGTTAGAAAGAAAGTGAAATACCAAATGAGTCAACAATTTAAAAAAAAAAATACAATTCTATGATTTTCAAGGCTCAGTATGGGTTAATCATTCAGTTAAAAAAAAAAGGAGAGGAATTAAAAAAGGAATTAGATGTCATTTACACTGACACAAAGTAGACCTGAAATTCAATTAAAAAGACAATGAGAAGTGTATAAGTTGCTCTTAAAAGTAACCAGACTGGGGCAGCTAGGTGATACTGTAGATAGAGCCCTGACCCTGGAGTCAGGAGGGCCTGAGTTCAAATGTGACCTCAGACACTTAGTAGATGTGTGACCCTGGGCAAGTCACTTAACTTCGATTGCCTTCTCCCTGCCCACCCTCCCCCCCTCCAAAAAAAAAGTAAAAAGATTCTGAGAATGCCACTCTACAAACAGTGGTATTAACTCATCTAGACTCACACCTCCACTTCAGTGATTCTTCACTTAAATAGGACCATATAAAGCAATTAGGTAGCACAATGAGAACTTGGGCCTGGAGTCAGACCTGAGTTCAAATTTGACTTCGGACACTTAACTAGTTGTGTGATCTTAGACAAATCACTTAACCTCTGTTTACCCCAGTTTCCTCAACTGGAAGATGGAAATAATAACAGCACCTACCTCCCAAGGTTGTTATGAGAATCAAATGAGATAATATTTGTAAACCACTTTGCATAGAGCCTGGCACATAGTACGTGCTATTACTATTATAATTACTAGTACTACCACCACCACCACCATCATCCAAGACCCTCATTTCCCCAGCTATCAGAATCTCTATCAATGGCTAATTTAGGAAGAGGGAGGGGAAGTCCAGGATTTTGCAAAATGTCAATGGAAGTTTTTTTTAGACTTTAGATACAAGAATAGTGAAAACTGCCATGCCTGCAAAGCCGTGAAACTTCACTTTTGGAGTTGTAGTTAGTCTTTGCTAATGATTTCCAAGCTTAATTTCACAAATTCTGGTATCCTTGTGAATCTGGGGAAAGTGGCTGGGGTTATGTAGTGAGGGTTAAAATTGAGCAATTTAAAATCTATATTTATGTTGGGTTTGATTAATTGGAGTCCATTATTATTCATAGCGTGGTTGGTCTGTGTTCTCTATGGTAACACAGCAGCTGCCACACCTTTGTAGCTATAAGAGTAAACGTGATAACTATTCTGTCCTAGCTTGTGAATGCAACTTGTTTGTCCTTCATTTTCAAAGACGATCAATGACATCACGAAGTGACATCTTGACTCCTGTGTGAATTGGATTTAAGTGAGGCAGGGTTGCACAGAGTTTTCACTCTGTCTTCCAGAGTTATCAAGATATGTCCAGTGGCAAGACAAAAGTCAAGATTACTAGAGATGGCCCAGGATGCATTGGATGACCTTGGTTTCTTAGCTGTCTCATCAAGCTCTAAATGCCCCATAGCACCTGCTTTAGCTGCCATCATGGCTGTTGAAACAAATTGTTTTTATCCAACATTCCACTGGGAGAAGTCTTCACATGCTTGGTATAGGTACCTCCCTACCTCACTGAAGGGTTTGAGACCTCTCAGTTACCTTCAACCTGGTGTAGCCCATCTGTCAGACAGTTTACAGGGTGTGGCTGCTGTACATGCTACAGCTTCTTGAAACCACAGGTGAGAGTTGGGTGCCAGGTAGACACCAAAAATGGATGAGCAGCACTGAAAAGTGCGTGCACAGCACAGGTACTCATCGTCCGTGAATACCCCACACAACCCAAGAATGGAATGCAAAAACTTATAGATGTTGTTTTTCCATCTAGACAATTTAAAGATGCATTCAACTGGAATAATGTTATTTGACTGACAATAAGTTTTGAATTTATATTTAAGCCTATGTTTTGTGTTGATGAGAAGTCTAATTTTTTTCTTTATGATTTTTTCTTTGTGATTTAGTGTATAGAAATGCTGCTGATTTTGGAGGGAAATGATTTTTTTGTAATATCAGGAATGACTGAATGAATAAAATGCAAAACATTGGTAATTGCTGGGGAAAAAGGAAGAAAACTAAGTTCTTACTAAATGAGAATCCCTTCTCTCAAAGAGCTCACATTCAAATGCAGGAGAAAATACACAAGGAAGGACTAGATCCTCTTTAACCAGATGCTATGATGACTTATAAATTAGAATAATTGCTAATTAGAGATTTTTGCTGCAAAGGGCCTTCCTCCAGTTAATGACTTTCTTTAAGTATTCAAGTAGTATATACTGCTCTGTTTTGTCAAAAAGCCTTTTTGCTTTTGGTCAACAGTTCTGCAGAGTTGGAAATGTTTATATTAACAAGTGTTTGTGAATGGGTATAGACATAAGGGCCAGGCAATTGTCTGTCTCAGTGACATGAGACAATATTCCAAAACTGAAAATACTGTGACCCTTCCCTGAATAAATGCCAACCAGTTTGCAAGAGTGGGTTCTGGAGGGTTAAAAAAAAGTCAAATGGACAATTTAGGCCATGAACAAACTTTGGCATCTTTGTTTTGTGGAATGCATGAAGCCTATGCAGAGATATTTTTCAAAAATACAATTCAAGGTCATCTTGGGAATGGCTAAGCAATTTAGAAAAAGGAACTCTAGGCTGACTCCAATGCTAAAATGTGTAGCTTTTTTTCATTCCTCAGGCAAAACAATTATGACTTTATCTTCTTCCCCAACTTCAGACCAACCAGGTCATTTTTGCTTAAGGTAGTGGCTGTCATAATGCACCTGAGTAAAGGGGAGTTGGTGTTCATTGGTGCTGTTGTGGGAGTAAAAAAAAATTTTTGTTGTTGAAAATTTGACTTTATTGGCCTAACAATATGGACTTCATCCACCAAGCATAAAGCATTGGGAGGGCTGAACTTGAAGCTGATGAGGTCTGAATTAAAATCCTATCACTTAGTCACTGTGTGACTGCAGTCAAGTTATGTAATTGCTCTCAGCTTCAGTTTCCTTCTCTGTGAAATGTAAATGATAATGGCATATACTTCACAGGGTAGATACGAGGATCAGATATTCTGCATACTTTAAGTGCATATAATGCAGCTAGGTGGCACAGTGGATAGAGTACCTGGCCTGGAGTCAGGAAGACTCATTTTCCCACACTCAAATCTGGCCTCAGACACATCCTAGCTGTGTGACCCTTGGCAAGTCACTTAGCCCTGTTTGCCTCGTTTCCTCACCTGTAAAATGATCTGGAAAAAGAAATGACAGACTACTCTAGTATCTTTGCCAAGAAAACCCCAAATGGGGTCACAAAGAGTCAGACATGACTGAAATGACTGAACAAATTAAGACAAAGAGAATAGCATTCATGATAGGTCTTTTCCTTCTGTTCTTATAAAGTTAGTTCTACCTAAATGTCTAAATGCCATAATGATGAATGTATTTGTATTATTGTGTTATATATATGTTTGTAGGATGACTTCTCATTTACCCTCCTGCTAAAATAGACTCCAAAAATTTGCAACCAGATGACTGGTAACACTAAACTTCTGAAAGTCAGTCTTCAACATTGAGTTCATGTATTCCACTCTAAATGAACCTTTATTTCTGTAGAGCTGGAGGAAAAAGGCCAGGGTGACCATATTAGTAATTTCTCCCCTGTCCAGAGAAGATACACCACCCCAGAGCAAAAAGACTGCATATTATTTCCTCATGAATGCCTTTCTGGAAAGAATTATGACAGATTTAATTGGGAATGTGATATGTATTATGTGAAACAATCAGCTGCAATCACTATTATGTAATTTCAACCAATACTTCCTACCCCAGTGGCCAGAAATGTACTCTTTACGAAGGTATCCGTTGCCCAAAGGGCCAAATAGTACAAACCCTTTGATCCAGCAATACCGCTGCTAGGTGTGTGTCCCAAAGACCTAAAAAGTACCTCTTTGTACAAAAATATTTATAGCAGCTCTGTTTATGGTGGCCAAGAATTGCAAATTGAAGGGAAGCCCATCAACTGGGTAATGGCTAAACTAGCTGTGATATATGCTTCTGATGGAATATTATTGTGCTATAAAAAATGACAAGCAGAATGATTTTAGAAAAACCTGGAAAGACTTACATGAACTGATGCAAAGTGAAGTGAGCAGAATTAGGAAAATGATTGTACACAGTAACAGCAATATTTTATGATGGAGAACTGTGAACGACTTAGCTCATCTCAACAATACAGTGATCCAAGATAATCCCAAAAGACTAATGATATGCACTATCTGCCTCCAGAGAAAGAACTGATATTGTTTGAATACAGACTGAAGCACTCTATTTTTCATTTTCTTTCATTCTTTTTCTTTTGTTCAAGTCTTGTACAAAATGACTAATATGGAAATGTTTGACATGTTTGTACATGTATAACCTATATCTGATTGCTTACAGTCTCAGAGATAGGAAAGGGAAGAAGTGAAAGATAGAATTCAGAAATCAAAACTTTTTTTAAAATGTTAAAAATTTGTTTTAACATATAATTGGGAAAAAATAAAATATTACATATAATAAAATAATACATATAAGGGGAAAAAAGCAGGTATCTGTTAAGAATGCAGAGTATGATACTGAATTTCTACAATGTTTTATATACAAATTGTTACCCTCAGTGACCATACTGTTCTTTATAATGTCAGTATATTTTGTCAAGTAATATAATTTAACCATGATTCTTTACACTGGCGATCCACGAATAGAAACACAATACTATTATTATAGGATCTGAAGCTGGGAAAGAAGATAGATGGTTAAATTCTATACTAAGGATTTTAAAATGATCCTTTGACAACCAGTTCTTCCCCTTTACTCTCATTGCTCTAAGACTATAGCTGTCCTATAAACACAACTTGACTAGGTCTGACTAGCAGTTAAGTTTCCTTACTGCCTAGGAAAGGTAAGCCAATTTTAAGTGGATGATTTGGGATAAAGCCAACAATGTAGTTTCCATCTGGAACATACATAAAGACCTAGAAAGAGACCACCAGTTAGTACAACTGAAAAAGCCACTTTCCTTAGTACAGGAGTCTGTCAAATCAGCTGTAGGTGATATGAGCAGTGTTCCACATCATTTTGCACTAAGCAGCTACATGAGAACTCATCTCTCCTCACTAATCAGTGAGATTGTCTATTAGGGTGAGATACTCCAAAGAGGCAGATCAATGCTCTGAGGTCCAGAATTTCTGGAATGAATAGCTATGGGCCACTTATGGTGACCTCACTCATCAATGTGGGCTAGACATTCAAAGAATCAAGAATCTCTTCTGACCAATAGCTTTAGAATTATGCCTACATATTCTCAGATTGGGAATGCAGCCATTCACAGTAGATGTTCCACAGCTATGGCCCTGTGAAGGTATTCTGGGCTGTGACTCAGGGACCCTGGGAAGTTTGCATAAGTAGTCCATCCTGATATTTAGAATCTCCACACCTACTAATAGCAAGTGCACCCTGTAGATGAGAATGTATCTATATTGGAAGAATCCACTTATGGATCATACTATACATTCCTATCATAATCCATTAGATTGCAAGCTCCTTGAAGGTAGGGACTGTCTTTTGCCTCTTTTTGTATCTCCAGCACTTAACACAATGCCTGACACATGGTAAGCACTTAATAAATGCTTAATGACTACCTATCTACTGGCCAGCTGACCAGCAGAATATAACTCAAATTGCCTTTAAATTGGACTACTTTGATGCCCATCAGCACTGTTGGTCTACAGAGCTGTCTGGCCACTGGATACTCAAGTATGTTTGAGACCTAGGTCTTGTCTGTCTACAGAGACCTAGGTCTTGTCTGTCTACAGAACTGCTTTTTGTACTTCAATTCAAGGCAATGCCTCGACCCTATTAAGCTACTTGGTATACTGTTATAGCATCAAGAATCGTCTTGATTACCTTTCTGTTTTGCTGCCTTCAGAAAAGCAAAACACGGAGAATTACATTCTTTGGAACAACTGGAATAATGTGTCCTGCTGCTACAAAATTGAGATTCTAGAATGAATATATAAGGGATATGGATTGAATATTGAACACTTTTCAAATTGCGCAGAAACAAAAAAGAGGGAATTGTGGATGCATGTGTAAAAGGGAAAAAAAACTCCTTTTAAAATAAAAAGGATATTAAGAAATAATATTCCTTCAGTCTAAAATCCTTTCCAAACTTTTCTTTTTCTTCCTTAGGAAAATGAGAGGAACTAAACCTAAAGCCTCCTTTTGAAATGGAGTAAGCATAATAATTAAACTGAACTCTACTCCAGATACAATCATTATCTCCCCAAACCTGGAAGTTATCGGCATCCCGATGCATCTGAAAATAGCACCTGCTCTACTGAAATTCAAGGTTAAAATATTGATCACAGAAAGGAATTTTTTTCAGTCCTGGTGGGGAGTAGTACAGGAAGGAACAGAATAGTCCTGGAATGTTAACTCCATCCTGTATTTTAACATATTATGATCTTTTCTTTGTTCAAGATTCCTACAAATGTAACCTCAACTTGTCTTGGAACAGAGAGTCATGTCAGAGGACTGGGGAGCTCTACCAGTTTGACCAACTTCCACCAAGTTAAAATTGCTTGGATATAGAATGATACATTAAATAAAACTGTTTCTGGCAGCCTTGAGCCCAACTTGCAGAATTTATTATTATTATTATTAATTATTAATATTTTTATTTGACAGGGATAGGGCTGCTTTCTGCAAGGCTTCAGTTCTTCACCAAATATAAACTGGATATGGAGGTGGAACTTAAGTTCTGTTTGTTTCCTTAGCTTTTGCAGTAAAATAAAATCATCTATATTTCAAATCTCATTGGTTTAGTTTTATAATTGAAATCCCATTAATTTTATTAGTTTTTTTTTCCAGATCTATTTGGGCCTTGGATACATAGGAATCTTAAATATTCCAGAAAGATATACTTAGTTATTCTGGGCTGGGCTTCCCTTTGTTGTCCAAATTGATTATTTCAATTTCATCTAGGTCCTAAAAGGCTTTCTAGCTCTCACATCATCAATAAGCTGCTACCTTTAGTTAGGGTACACTATGGAAAGTGGGGACAGGGAGTCCTAACCTACACAGCAAATGCCAAAACCTAATGCAAATTCACATTTGGTCTAATATTTTTAACCAAGACCCCCCCCCCCAGAAGAGATAATTGCTGAAACAAGTGGGAAACCAAATATAAATTTCCATTGCTTTATAACTTTAAGTATAGTTAAAAAATATCACTAGATTCAAATTCAATTTCTGTCTTTGCCATTTACTGTCTCTAGATCCTTAAGCAAGTCTCATCACGTGCACTTTTAGTTTCCTCATCTATAAAATGAAGATATTGGCCTATACGAAGGGGTTTTAAACTGGGATTTGAACTTGTTGTTAAAAAAGAATAATTTTGAAAGTGGTATTTCAATAGAATTGACTTACTTTATAAGCCTACATATTTTATTTTATGTATTTTAAAACATTATTCTTTTTTTTTTTTACCTGGTTGCCAATGGCATCTGTCACACAAACAAAAGTTAAGAACCCTGGGATTAGCTGATATCTGTCCTAAATCTATGAGGCTATGTAACTGGGGCTAACCACACCACAGGCACAGATAAGCAAAGTAAATGTGCACAAAAGTATTCTACCTGTGTGATGGGAAGGACCATTTACTCAGTAAGTGTTAATACCAATTGGTTCTTCCTATCCTTGTAGTAAAAGGAAGAGGGGAAGATTAGCATGTGGGGGAAATATCATTGGTAAACATGAGTGGTACCAATGCAAATCTTTGCTGACTGACCTAATGCTTTTTCAAAATGATTTGTGAAGCTGTAAATATAAAAGGGCACCTGATGGAAATTTAGAATGGTAATGAATTTTAAATTGATTCCTCTATGACATACAATTACAGTTGAGCCTCTTTATACCCAGTCCACATTGATCACTCTTGTCTCTATACTCCTACAGCACTTGTAAATCTGAACTTACACTTTAGCACTTCATTATGCTTTAATCTTATATTTTCTAGCCCCTACACCCACCTGTCTGTGCAGTCATGTAAAGTCCAGTGAAGCATTAGATTAGGATATACAAATAACCCCAGGTTCTCATAGGCTATGCTACCAGAGCATAATGTCTGGGGGGGGTCATACTAAAATGGAAGGGTTATGAGCAGAGGCAGACTCTCTGTGTCTGTTATCTGATAGCTGAGCCGGCTAATTTTGGAGATACTCATCTTCAGAAGGCTGATCACCTTGATGAATTTTTTTTAAACATGGCAACTCAAAAAGATGGCTTATTAAGGCATAGAGGGTTTATGATTTTTATGGTTGGATGGAGGATCTTAGCCCATGTTTTATGGAGACAATCGGGGGTCCTTGAAATATTTGTGTAGGGGATAAGTGTGAATTCCTAGAGGGTAGAGACATACCACTTTTGCATTCTCCAAAGTGCTTGCCTACCGAAACTCTGGGTACGTAGTCAATGCTCAATAGATACTCATGTGATTGGCTCCAGATAAAAAGAAGTATTTGGGGTCACACTCTGACCCACAGAATCCATAGTTTAATAAAGTCCTTTGTGGTTTTTTTGTGTATATTCTATGAAATTTATTTCACAGGAGAGGAATAAAGGGTTTCACAGGAGAAGAACTCACTCCATTCTTCCTGTTTCAACTCCAAGGAACAAGATGCTCCCAAACTGAGTACCTCCTGCTGCCCCTCCCCTTTCCTGTCTCTTTGTGTTTGTTGTCTCTCCTCCCACTGAGACTGTAAGCTCCTTGAGGTCAGGGATTGTCTTTCTTTTTATTAATTGTATCCCTAGTGTTTAGTACAGTGCTTAGCACATACTGGGTGCTTAATAATTATTTATTGGATGGCTTGGGACTTCAAATGCATCTGAAAATAATCTAGTCCAGGGGCTGCTGAAAGATAGACAATTTTGGCAGAGTTTCAAATTAGTCCAATGATTCTGGAAAGCAATTTGGAATTATGCTTTAAAAGTGACCAAAATTATCCAGAGAGTTCATTGTTAGGCATATACCCCAAGGCAGTCAAAGACACAAAGAACAAACATATACACACTAAAATATTCATGGCAACACTTTTTGTGGTGGTAGAGAACTGGAAACAAAGTAGGTACTCATTGATGGGGGGGGGGGGAAAGCCAAATCAAGTGGTAGCACATGAATATAATGGAATATATTGCATATATAATGGTATATAATATATACCATAAGAAATGAATAGGAAGAAGCCAGAAAAGCATGGGAAGACATATACAATTATCTATAGTATAACATATAGAGTAAAAAAAATTATATACACAAGGACCACAATAGAAATGGAAAGAACAAAAACAAAATGAAACAGAATGCTATATAATTTTAAAGGAAACGTTGGCCCTGGAAAAAGAGTTGAAAAAATGTATCTCCCTCTCTTCTTTGCGGAGGTGGGGGACTATGGGCTTGGAATATCGCATATATGGTCAGAGTCAGTTGAGATGTTGGTTGATTTTACTGAACTACTTTTTCCCCTCTCTTAAATACATCTGTTGCAAGGGATAGGGAGGGGAGAGAAGAGATATATTCCGAAATGAAAGGGAAATAAAATCAAAAGATCAAAAACATTTTTAAAGACAAAAAGAAATTAGTCTCAGCCCATATTAGTACCTAACTGCATAAAATAACAAGAGTCATCATTATTACTGGCATAGTGACACAACCCAGTGGCGTGAAGTTCCTCTCCTAGGAGACAGTGGAGTACAGTGGGAAGATGGACTTGGCAAAGGACTTGGGTTCTAATCTCGAATTCGCCACCTGCTTACTATTTGTGTGACTGAGCAAGTCCCTTAATTTATCTGAGTCTCAGTTTCCTCATCTGTAAAATGAGGAAGTTTCACTAAATGATGTCTAAGTTTATTTTTAACCGAAAATCTGTGGTCCTGAGATGCGATCTCCAAGGGGAATAAATTGCACAGTTAGGGAACAATGGATGTTTGACAGTGTCTTCTGTTAGCCTGTCCAAATTCAGGACAAAACAGTTGCTCTGTTCTTACTGCAACTTACTCTGAGAGGCATGCCCAAGATGCAAGAATTGCATGTGTTGCAGAGGCAACAGTGTGGTCAGTGATCAACTCTGGGGTGTGGGCTTTTTAGGTTGTGCTAGCCTGGCTTCTGCTGTTGAGGCTAGAGAATGGAGGGAGAATCAGAAAGTTCTGCTGGCATCTTCCACAGCGGGTGGCGGACTACGCCTTGGGACTTGATTGAGACTGTGAGAAATACCTGAGGCTATTCCAAGACTTGATTTGTGAGTGGGTACTACTGCCATCTGCTGGACAGAATGGATATCAGACTTGTTTGGATAAGCTTCTATGTTGCCTATATGAACAGCTGAACATTTTCCTTTGTGGGGAGAAATACGGAGAAGTATTTGTTTGGAATTACGCGGGCTGTTCTCCATGCTAAGTAGACAAAAACTCTTGCAAACCTGACACTCCTGAGCACTGTTTGCATTCCTGTCAAACGACTAGATGGGCTTTCATGAAGGAAGGGAGGGAAAGGCTAAATTTGGTGGCCACTTAGGAGCCAAAGATTAAAGTCTTGGGGTGCTCCCAGGTCTACCACAGACCTAATGTGGCACGTTCCCAAACGATTAAAAAAAAACAACTACAAGCAATCTGGATAAAGAATTCTTCCTTCTGGACTTAGAACCTTGTGACAAAGGAAATAATTGCTGACTTAAAATGCAAATTCTTTATGAGCTGTTATGTTACTGCTCTGATGTGTATTAAAATAATGAAATTTTTAGAAGTAGCACATGATAGAAAATTTGAGTTTTTTCTTTGACAAACTTTTTTTCCTTATCACAATCTATAAATTTCCAGCAAGTTGGGTGCTACAAAAATGATAATAGTAACACTTCTACTTTAAGTTTGGCAATATACTGTACACATGTTATGCCTTTTGATCTGCACAACAACCCTAGAAAATAAGTATAAAACCTCATTTTACAGAAGACTGAACTAAAGCTGAGAGACTGGAGTCACACAGCTAATGTGTCTGAGGCAGGATTTGAACCCAGGTTTTACAGATGCAAACTCCTACAGGCTATCCCTCCATTCCACAGAGCTACCTCATGCCCAATAACAGCAATAGGCATGCAGGAAAACTTTTCAGGTAGGTTATCCCTCACTCCAACATATGTTTATAATATATTTAATACTTTCTTCAGTTCATAACTTTTCTTCTTAGTGGCAGTCTTTAAATGTAGCAACTTCTGAAATCAGTTTTCAACAAATGAAAAACAAACCCAAATTTTTACTCAACATGACAGAGTATGTGTTGGGAATTGATTTTTTTTCTAAGGGCAAGAAAAATAATAACATTTAACATTTACGGAAGACTTAAAAGTCCTTTGTTGTTCAGTCCATTTTCTGTTGTGTCCAACTCTTTGTGAATCCCTTTGGGGCTTTCTTGGCAGAGATGGCTGGTTTTGCCATTTCCTCCTCCAGTTCATCTTACAAATGAGGAAACCGAGGTAAACAGGGTTAAGCGACTTGCCCAGGGTCACACAGATAGTAAGTGTCTGAGGCTGAATTAGAACTCAGGAAGAGAAGTTGTCCTCATTCCAGGCCTGGCACTCTATCCACTGTACCACATAGCGTTCCGATTTATAAGTCTATGAAGTATTTTAAGTATGGTACAGTGGAAGAAATCTTGGATTTGGAGTCAGAGGATTTGGCTCAAATTCTATCTGCTGCTTAACTACCTATGTGACTTTTGACAAGTCACTTAACTATCTGGGTCTCAGTTTCCTCATCTGTAAAAAGAGTTGCATTAGATGATCTCTAAGGTCCATTCTAGCTCTAAATCTATGATCTTTTTAAGGAGGCACTATGGCTATTGGTCTACCCATGTTACAGATGAGTAAACTGAAGTCCAGGGGATTTAAATGATGCTCCTAAAACTCAACTCCTAAAATTCAGCAGACAGAACAACAGGGAGATGAACCTCCTTCTGATCTCACATGATCTTGCTTTTCTCTTCAAGGTCTCTGTGTTTTGAAGCCTTTTGTTCCCTATAGCTTGGAGATCATAAGCATTTGGGATGACAACTAAAAAGGTTGCTCTCAAGTTTTTATAGATCAATGCTATCTATGTCTAGGTGATTGTGGGCAACAGTTCAGTCTGAGATGATGGGTCTGGTTAGAGTATGGTTTGTTGAATGAATTCTCCAGCATCTTTGGGGTTTGTTTATATAGTATGGGATTTGTTTGTTGTTGACAATCCATGTTGTATGTATGAATCTGTCATTCAGTGATTCTCGGAAAATACCATCTTTGGCAAAATGAGGGGCCTGTGATTGAAGCATAAATCAATCATATGTCATACCCTATGTCATAAATAGGGTATTGGCCAGCTGTTACTAGGGTTTTTTGTGACTCTACAATGAAGTTTGGTTATAATGCATTAACAATAACATGGCAAAATAATGTTGGTTAGGGCAACCTTATGCAGGGATTGTGTATATGAACTATTATTATTCTTCAGAGAGTTAATGGGGAGTTGCTATGTATACCTAAACATCCAGGTATATTTGCATATTGACAATAAAAGTGAACTTTTGTTTAGTAAATATAAAATAAAGATTCTGATATAAATAATTTTCTTTTTACACACAGGCTAGTGAAAGGGATCCTCTTTATTTCAAATCAATTCAAACAAAGAAGTATTTATTAATCACCAACTATGTTCAAGGTGTTGGGCAAGGTGTTGGAAATACAAAAACAGAAAAAAACACTTGCCCCCAAGGAGCTTACATTCCAGTGGGGAGAGAACATAAAATGCAGACAGATAAGAGATGCAATGGAGAAATCAGTAACAACTGAGTGAATACAGAAAGGCTTTAGGTAAGATCTGACCCTTGAAGGAAACTAGTGATTCCAAGGGGTAAAGGTTCAGGGACAGGCTGTACAAAGGGATGTTAAATTTGGGAAATAGCTGATAGCCCAGGGTGGATACAATGAGTTTATGAAAGGAAATAATATGAAATAAGTCTGGAAAGATAAATAGGAGTCAGGTTGCAAAAGAATTTAAATGTCAGGCTAAAGGATTTGCATTTAATCTCAGAGGCAACAGGGAGCCACTGAAGAGTTTTTAATAAGAGAATAATTTGATCAGATCTGTATTTTAGGAATATTAATTTGGCAACTGTGGGAGAGTTGCAGAGGGAAATAATTGGAAATAAGCAGGGAGGCTACTGCAATAGTCCAGGAAAGGAATGATGAGGACCTGAACTAGGTTAGTGGTCCTAAGAGTAGATATGAGAAATGTGGAGGTATGATCAACAAGACTTGGTAGCTGTTTGGGTATGGAAGAGGGGGGAAGGGAAAGGGGAAGGACAAGTTAAGGATGGCTCTTAGGCTGTGAACTTTAGTGGATGAAAGGATTTTGGTTCTTTCAACAGAAACAGGGAAGTTTGGAGAAGAGGAGGGTTTTGTGAGATAATGTGTTCTGTTTGGCTTCTTCACCTGGTGAAGAGATACACAATTGGAGATGTTCAGCAGGCAGATGGTGATGTGGGACTGAAGCTGAGGAGACTGTTGACAGAGAAAAGAAGAAAGCCCAGAACACAGCTTTGGCAAATACCCTTGGGTAGTGGATAGGCAGTGACAGGAAGACAGGATAATAAAATCGTAATTTTTTCAAGTTGCATTGGGACCTCAGAGACTGTTTAGTCTAATTGTATCTGAAAAAGCATCATCATTACAACATACATAAGTGGTCATCCCATTACTCTCTTGCAACTGAGGCAGCCCATTACAATTTAAAAAAATCTATTTCTTAGAAAGTTTCCCTTTATTTCAAGCCTAAACTTGGCTCTTGACCACTTTTACTCATAGCCCTCTGGGGCCAAGCAGAACAAATTAATCCCTCTTCCACAGGATAGACCTTTAAATACTTGAAGTCTTCTCTTCTTGAGGCTAAACATCACCATTCAAAAGGGTGAAATGAGAGAGGTCTAAGGGGACTTCATTCTAGTCATGGAGGGATATTGTGAATGAGGAACAGGGGTTGAGGAGAGTAGGACCAAAACATAGACAGTGAATAGTTCAATTCAACTGGAATGGAGGATATATAAAGGGGACTAGTTTGAAATAATTCTGGAAAGTTACTTTGGAAGTAGACTACAGAAGGCTGTGAATGCCAGGATAAGTAGTTTAGTAGATAGCAGAAGAGGATTTCCAGGAGGAGGTGTAAAAAGCTGAAGAGAGAAAAAATAGGATGAGAACTGTGGAACGGCCACTTAGAGACGATTGGTAACCTTGGGTAGAGCAATTTAAATTAAGTGATAGGGTTAGAAGCCAAACTGTTAGAAGATGAATGGTAAAAGGTGAAACAGAGAGTAATGACAGTAGATACTCTTTTTCCTAGGAGTTTGGAAAGTTAGATTTAGATGGGAGCAGCATGTTTTGGTGGGCTAAAGGAGACCTAGCCCCATTCTCAGCCTCCTCATAAATAAAATAAAGTCCTTCCAAGTTTGGATATATGGTCCTATGAGCTTATGATTTTCTACAATAGAAAAAAAAGGGAGGGAAGACCTGTCTTACTAATCAGATCTTTATGGGACTAGAAGTTGAATGCATTAAGGGAATTCATCTCTAATCAACCTGCCCCAGTCAAAGAAACCCACTATACAATAACGGAAAATAAAGGGCAGACAGTGAGGTGTTAAACTAAATAAATAAAAAGATGCAGCTATGAAACTCTATTACTTTACAAAATGTGAAGAAAATTTCTTTGAATTGGAAGAGGAGGTTGACCACTAGCCTAGAGAAGATTGACCATGTCTCTGATAGACCTTAAAAAAGTTGAGTTTTAGAGTCAGGCCAGGAACAAGGCAGCAGTTAAGCAAGAATCAAGCCTCTGGGAGGAAATCAAATATTTTTTGATTCCCTTTTAGAGGAGTGGAAGAGGAGGGAATTTCTCTCTCTTCTTCCCTATATTTGGCAATAGTGCTTTGAAGTCAAGTTATCTGACCAGTAGGAGACACCATACTCAACAAGAACCAGAGATATACACTCTTCAGACAGAGACGGAAAAAAAGAGATAGTCTTATGCGAAGAGAGAAGTGGCACCTTTAGCAGGAAAAAAAGAGAGGTGACTATGAATTCAAGAAAAACTAGCCCTGGCAATAATAATTGCTAATATTTATAAAGTGTTTTAAAGTTTCCACAATGCTTTGCTTACATTAACTCATTTGATTCTCATAACAACCCTTGTTGCTATTATTATCTCCATTTTGCCTATGAGAAAACCAAGTCTGAAAGAAGTTAAGTGACTTTCCCAGGAGCACACAGCTCATAAGGGTTTGAGGCATGATTTGAATTCAGGTCTTCTTGATTGTAAGTCCAACACTTTAGCTACTTTACCACCCAGATGCCTAACTCAACTAAACAGCCTGCTGAGTAGAGGGGAAAAGCACACCATGAGCAAAGAAAGAAAATCAACATCCTTCAGTTCTTGAGGTGAGTTGCCCTGGCTACAGGTGTTCCTTACAGGTGTGCCCCACAAACATTATAGTCTAACTTTTTGCCCACTCTTCCTTTGGATGTTATGTGTATTAGTGGGAGAGTGCACCCTAAGTTTATATGTGTGTGTGGTGGTGGTGGTGGTGAGTGGTAGGGTGTAGGGTATGATTTTTCCTTCTTACATTTCTTTCTGTGCCAATTTAGTAAGTGTATTGGCTATCAGCTAAAATATGTCTACTGTCTGATTGTTAATAGGAAATCTATTAATGGGGGCTTGTGAGCCATAGTGTTCGGAATGTAGACCCACAAGATACCCTAGAACCTGTGAGTAGCAGGTGTCCTCTGAGGAACCAACCCAAGGGTTGGAATACAAGTTGGGGAATACAAGAAGAGGTACTATGCCTATGTGAAGGATTTTTTTCCTCAATTAAAGAATCAGTCATTATCCAAATTAGTAAAAGCTTTTGTATTTCATTTTGGACTCTGGCATATATAATTTCCCAAAACACAGTTTTATTATCATCATAAAACAAGTTCTTGAAGTCATACCAAACTGGAATAGTATTAGAAGAATGAAGTCCAGATTAAAATTGTAGGATGAAAGAGGCAAGAGTGGTAAAGAGAGAAAAATTATATCATACTAACAATGTATATTTACAGAAGGATAAGAGAAAGAAGTGTAAAGGAATAGTAAATTCAGTTATATATAACTAATGGGGACTTTTTAAAAATAAGACTAATATTTTTAAAGAAATGCAATGAAAATTCCTATCATATGGGCCAATACAAGCTAGCTTAAAGTAGGCAGAACTGAAGTTGAGGTCCTTATAAGATTTAATGTAATGAATTGAAAAGAAAAGTTTATAATTAGTAAATCAGTCTTTCTGTGTAAGTGGCTGCTTCTTTAAAGAGCTTCAAAAGCTTATTCTCTTAAGAGTTTTAGAAATTCCTCCTGAAATCTTATTACACAATTGATTTCCACTGACTGTTAAGAAAATATTTATTCACAAAGAGAATAAACTGCAGCCCAGCCCTTATCCAAATTATCACAAATCCCAATTTAACAGAGAACTACTGAAGTCTTACACTAGAGTACAGTGAAGGAAAATAGGGGAACAAATTTTATGGACTAACAAAATAAAAAGATTATGTATAACTCACGTCCTATACATATAACTACTGTGTTAGGTGCCTTAGTTTTTAAAAGAACCCCTCAGGATGTAAATCTAACCCATCACTCTTATTTAATCTAGCCCATCTGAAATGTTACCCAGTAAAATACATGCAACTTTCTAAGTTCTTTAACTGAACATATCATATTATGAAAAGTGACTTGTGATGAAAGGATTTTTCATTCTAAATTCCATTTTCTGCATAACATTTCTTCAGTAACATTTCTTCTCATCAACAATCATGTGTGAATTCATTATTTAAGTTCAAAAGCATTGGAACTAGAAGTAGAGGACCTGGGTTCAGATTACTTCTACTTAGTAGTTGTGTGACTTTGGATAAATCACTTCACCTTGCTGGATCTTTGGAGGTTCATCTAAAAAAATAAGAGTTGGACCTTCATGCTTTTTAAACCTCTGTCTAGCTCTGAATCTATGACACTAAAATTTAATTAATTGTTCCCCACTTTCACTCAATTATACATGACTGTAACCAGCATTCCCAATGACCCTACAAAGGCTCCTAATAAAGGTGTTATTGTTCATAAAAGTTCAAAAATATAGTTTAAAAAACATAACCTAAAATAACATAAACACTTGGGAAGCTGATTTATCATAACAAAAATGTTTGAAGGGCAGTAGTTTGAACTATAATTCAAATGAAAAGCATAACATTTTCAGAGAAATGCCAGGGCAAGTGGTCACTTCTGAAAGAGACCACATTTAGTCAGAGCTTTGTGGACACCCAATCTTCAGTTTCTCCATCATAACACATCTTCCACTAACTTTTGTGGTTCTTTTTGAAAAAAAAAATGCACAGGTTAAACAATTTTAGAGCCAAAGGATATTTTACAAATTGAATGGTATGTTTTCACGTTAGATTCACTTTTTAAGAATCATTATCAAGGCTCAGTCTTCTTGCAGTCATTTTCATAATAAGGATGTAATCCAACCTGGACAATAAATACTGTATGCTGAATAAAAAAGAAAACCTTTTAAAAATCAGAGAATATGAAGGGAGACATTAAATTGCCATTATGTCAAGATGGACCCAAATATAACTGTACAAGCCTAGTATTCAAACACTAAAGAAAGAATTATAAACACACTAATATGTTCCAGTTAGAAGAGAGACCTCTAGCGTGTGTATGCTAAAGCTCTTGTGTGTGTGTGTGTGTGTGTGTGTGTGTGTGTGTGTGTGCTGTGCTCCAGGCGTAATTAATACACCAGAATCACTGCAGTCATTTTGAATACTCTCATGGTAAATTTTACAAAATATCACACACTAAATTAACCTAGAAATGTCTTTATTATGCTGATGCCATTTTGCTCAGGTGGCATCAATTGCCTTGTATAAGCAAACAACGAACTTTATTTTGTGATTCAAAGTTTAAAAATTCCATGTGGTCACCTCCACCTAGTAATTATGCAAACTTCAAATCTACTCTCATTATAGTAACTGCTAACAATTTTTTTTCAATCAAAGAGCAGTAGGAAACATCAACTAAATTGTTAAAATCAGTGTGCAGTTTCTTGCACCCCAACCACCTTTATTTCACCAAGTGGTATAAAAATAATAGCAATAAATTAATCATGCTGGTTGCTCCTTAACTTATTAAGTAAATAAAGTGATCTTGTTGTAAAGGACAATAATGGCCTAGCTGTTAGGTTCCACAAATTCTAAAAACACTAGGTACATCCTTGGTTTGGAGATCAGATATCATTACATTTTTTGAGAATTAGTTTCAGTCTTAAAAATTCTCTATTTTCTCCTCTCCCACTTTAAAAACACATTTGAGGTACACAGAGAATGTTTTTCTTTTAAAACGCACACACACACACACAAAACAGGAGGTCTCTTAAGGAGTCTACTGCTGAGAAGGTAAAAGCATTTTGCTCATTTTTAATTTGCTAAAACAATCCAAGCCTGCTTGGTACCCAGAGGGTATTCTCAAATAAACTTGTATCTCTAGCTGCCAGCTTAGTTGATTGAAAACAGAAGGCGAACATTTCTTAAAGAATGAGTATGTTAAACTGTTATGTCTCTCTTCCACCCCCACCTTCCTCAACCAGGGACAGACAGATACACACACAGACACAGAGTAAAGGATTTACTCGAAAGCAGCCAGTCCTATTATCTAAGAGATAATGCAGTACTTGTACCAAATTACTTTTGCCCACTGTTTTGCACCTTTTAGAGAGGAAGTCAAAGCCACAGGGGTATTCGACAGTTCCTACGAGCTGCTCCCAGACTCACAAAGCAGCAATTCCTATTTGCAACTTCGGTAACTTAGTTGGCTCTCGCCCATCCTGCCTCCGGAGCAGTCACGTTGAAAGATATTTTGATAACAGAAGACCACTTCAACTACAGTGCAACTGTTAGAAAGCACAGAGGCAGATGCATAACAGCTAGGACCTAGCGGGTGTAATGGGAATAGTGAGAAGTAGTGGGGTGGGTGGAGTGGAGAAGTGTGTGTGCATCAGTAGACACATGTTACTTTCATCTACCACCGCGAATAAAGGTATGGGGATCCCAGAGCTAGAAACTATCTGAATATATCCCTTCTTGCTTAAAAAATAAAAAAATTAAAGGATCGATTTCACTTTTAACCTGACCTCCCAATAAAAAGCCCCCTTTTCTTGTGTTGTCTTTTCAGGCAAGACGTGGAGTCCTTATTTTAGTTCCCGTGGGGGGTGGAGAGAAAGGAAGCTCACACGCACACTTTAATGAAAGTGGGGGAAAATAATCTCCCCTCCTCCGGTAGGGAAAGGGGTTGGATTGGAGCCAAAGCGCACCTACCCCCTCCGCCCCAGGCCGTGGGTGCAATCCACGCGGGAGAGGCGGAGAGGAAGCTCTGTCGCTTTAAGGGAACATTGGCAGACAGGAGGGGAGGGAAGGATGCGGGCTCCAGGCTCGGGCGCTGCAGGCACCGCGGGGAAGAGGCGAGCGCAGCAAAGCCACAGCCATTACCTGCAGCTCTCACATCCTCCTCCTCCCCCCACCCCAGCAGCCAGTCCCCGCCTCCCAAGGAGACTTCTAATCCAGAGCATGTGCCGTGCCCTTTATCGCGGAAGGGAGGGAAGGGGGAGGAAGAGGAATGAGAGCTTTTAAAAAATAAATGAAACGTTTGCACCCAAAAAAGGCGGGGTGTGTGTATGGGGGGGGGTGCAGCACAGACAGACAGAGGCTGGAAGGAAGGGGGCTTTACAGGTCCCCTGTGTCGGCCCAAGGGGGTGAATACACAAGGGACACGATCCGCACTGCCCGGGGGAGAGGAAACCACACGCAGACGGCTGCACACAAAAGGGAGACCTGGTCCCTCTTGCGAAAAAAGAGAGGAAAAAAAAAGAAAGAAAAAGAAAACCGCCCCTGGGCAGCATCTGCACCAGAGCCACAATGGCGCTTTTCACGGAGCTTTCGGGAGCACCGGGGAGATCGGCAGAAGCCGGGGAGCAGCGCCGAGCAAAAGCCAGGCGGCCTCGGGCCCGGGGGCCCCCCAGTGCGCTCCTGCTGGCAGGGGGCGTGCGGGTCCCCGGGGCAGCTGCTGCTGCTCGGCCACCCGATGGGCTATCTCCGTGCACTTGGCAGGGGGTGTTTCGGAAGGACAGACGGGGAGGGGAGAGGAGAAGAGAGGAAGGGGTGATGGGGGTGCTGCTGGAGCGAAAACACGGCTTGGGTTTAGGTGCGGGGTGGGGGGCTGAGTAAGTGCGCTCCCAGGGCTTCCAGGAGGGAGCCGCGGCCGCTTGACACAGACGGGGTTCCCGGAGCAGTCACCTCCAGCTCCTGGGCACCACCGGGATCCGGAGGGGCATTGCAACTCTCGCCGCCGCACACGGTGGCAAACCCCAGGCTGGAGCAGCCCGGCCCGCCACCACGCACTTTTCTTCCCACCTCTTCTCCTCCAGCTGGTTTCTCCAACGTTTGGTGGAGGGAGGAGGGGAAGAAAGGAAGAAAGAAAGGAAAGAAAAGGAAAGGGAGGGGGGGGGAAAAAAAGGACTGGAGGAAGTGGCAGCCGCCGCCGCCGCCGCCGCCGCCGCCGCCGCCGCTCATCGGAGAGGAATTTGCCAACCCCACCGTGGCTGGCTCTGTGTGTGCGAGAGTGTGGAGCGCTCTCTCCCATGCCTGGCACATGCGTAAAAGCGAGTTGCGCCCAAAGTCCCAGCCATACCCTCCTTAGCAAATAATAACAAACCAAAACCGTCAGATCTTACCTGAAACATTGAAGCACAAAGTCTCTTTCCAAGTCCCCTTCCTTTCCTCTCCCCCCTTCCGATTTCTCTCCCAGCGATCTGCTCAGCTCGCTACACCAGAGAGAAATGCAATAGCTTGGCTAAGGTAGACAGAACAAAATACAGAGAAGAGTTGCTCCAGGGCTTTGAAACCCCTCAAGGCAAGGATCAGGATACAATTAGCTCATGCCTCTACCTCCAGTCTAAATCAATCTCCAAAATAAAACTTAAATCAAATTAACTGATCACACGGGCAGAAAATTGATCTCCTTCAAAAATAAAGCTGTACATATATGTATTTATAAATATATATATAGGGATTTTTTTTTGAGATTTTTTTTTGGGGGTGGAAAACCAGTCTCATTCCAGCCTCCAACTTGCTTTTTACTCTCCTCTTGCACAGAAAAGCTGATTTTAATCGTTGTGATTAGTTTTGATGTAACGTTTCCGCAGGCGATTTCTGCAAATGGATGGAGTGTTTCTTTGCCAAAAGAGGGAAAAGCAGCAGATGATGATAATTATAAGGATTGTGAGTTGTTTCTTTTTATTTGTGTTTAGATCTTCCTCTTCACTTTCCCGAGTTGACCTGACATTGCCATTGCACTAAGGTCGGGCAACTTGTTGATTAACATCACCTCCTCCTTGGATCAAAGGATATGTGATAATTTGGCAATAGAGCAACACATTTTCTGTTCCCTTGGCTATATAACTTCCCAAATGACGTGTATAAAAATAAGCACATGGAGTCTGCTTTGCCCCAATCAAGTCTCAATCAGTGCCTCAGGGTGATACACAAACTCATTTCAAATGTTCAACCATGCAGAATTGTAAAAAGATTGAAGGAGTTACACTGCATTTTTTTTCCAAAATAGCAAAATTAAAAGAAAACAAAATCCATGGAAGCACATTCAATAATCTACCATTCAGGTTCATGTAATAAATGTTCCCAGACTAACTGTACCTCTTTTTCCTTCCCTTTCCTTTTCCTACTCAATGTCTGGTATATAGGGAAGAGTTCTCTATACTTCCACTATTTGACGGAAATGCTCAGCCTTCTGGGATAGTAAGCTAAAGGGACTTGATAATTTGAACATGTTATAAAGGATTAATGTTACTTCAATTCTTACCTCTTCTCATTTTCACTTCCCTTTCTTTGACAGGTCTTTGTTCAAAATGGTTGTGCATGGGCTGTTGTTATCTTAATTTCTTTGTAGTTAGGATGGGGTATTGGGTTATAAACTCATGGGTCACCTCCCATTAGTGTCACATCCTTGCAGGATACTTTTTGAAATGTATGTTTCTGAGCACTTCACAGTCCATTAATTCAAAGACTTTGCTGACATTTCTTATGAAAAAGACCAGACTGTAAGGCCAGAGATGTTCAATAAAACCCTAAATAAAATCAGACATGTCCAGCAAATACCTGCAATTGGCAGCTTGGAATATTTTTTAAAAAATCATCCTTTCACCTTAAGGCAAGCCACTGCTATTATACCAACAAAAAAGGAAGGTCTGATCTTACTGCTTAAAAATATAGTCAATCAGATCAGACTGGCTAATAACATGGCCTGATTATCATAGGCAGGGGAATGGAGGTGGTAGTGGTCAGTATTCAGTCTTTATTTAACAGGAATATTGCCTTCTGTGTTGAAAGTAGCTACAGTTTTGTAATTAAGTAAAGAATGTTATCCAACATAAATATATACACACACACACAAGTATACTATGGCAAGGGTTTCTGAGTGTATATATGTAAATGTGTATATGTGTATATACATTTACATAATATATGTAAATATGTATGTGTGTATATAAATTTACATATACATATATATACATATGTATACATATGCGTAAGAGGCAGCTTAGTGGCCCAGTGAATACAGCCACGGACCTGGAGTCAGGAAGACCTGAGGTCAAATCCAGCCTCAGACATTTACTAGCTTTGTGACCCTGGGTAAGTCACTTAACCCTGTTTGCCTTAATCCACTGGTGAAGGAAATGGCAAACCATTCCAGTATCATTGCCAAGAAAATCCCATGGTCCATGGGGTCATGAAGAGTTGGATATGAATGAGCCACTAAACAATAACAACATGTATATGTACATATGTATGTATACACACATACTGAGTTTATGTGTATGTATATGTATAGGTATGTGTATATAAGTATATATACACACACATACTCAGAAACTCAGGCCATAGCATACCTACTATATACACACACACTGCCTGCCCACATGCATACAGACACAGACACATACATTCAAACACACACATACAGAGAGCCAAACTGTGTAGCCTGTTCTGTAATAGAATAATTTAAATCCATAAATTCTGAGTTTAGGTCTAATTAAAACTTGACTTTACTCATCACTGATAGATAAGATATAGAATATATAAAAAAAGTATAGGGAGAAAAGTAACCAAGAAGGAACACCTCAAATCATTGGTAAATTTTCATTTCCATTTGGAATAATAAAATATGATAGCCACATAAATACACGATATGACTAATAAAGCAATGTGACTTATTTTAAAATTAACAGTACACAATTTATACTTTATATCCAAATGAGTGTTTGAGCCTTCTTAAAAAAGAAAAAAGTCACCTTGAAAGCTATACCCTTTTCCCAATGATGACCAAAACATTTTTATCTTCAGACCATTCTGTTGTTTAGTTAAAACACACACGCACACTCGAGTGAGACCGCGCGCACGTGCGCACGCACACACACACACACACACACACACACACACACCTCCTCCTCTCCCCAAAATCCAAAACATTCTTTAGTGGTAGTGGCTCTTCATACTTTGACAGTTTAATTTTTGTAAACAATCAATAATTATTCAGAACCAATTTCTGTGAAAAGATTGGGGATCAAATTGGGAGATACTGCTATTGTTCAAAAAATGAGGCATGATTATAAAGGAAGCAAGCATTTATTAAGCAGATACTATATCCCAGGCACTTTATAGTTATTTCATTTGATCATCACAACACTGGAAGGTAGAAACTATTAGTATTCTTATTTTACAGATGATGAAACCAAGGCAGAGGTTAAGTGATTTGCCCAGGGTCAAAGAAGTCTGAGGCTTGGATCTGAGCTCAGATCTTCCTGATTCCAGACTCGGGGCTCTATGTACTGAGCCACCTAGCTGCCTCTTTTTACTTATGAAGTAAAGAGAAGAATTTTCTCTTGTTTATTAGTAGCCCTTGAAGGTATTCCCAGAAGAGGAGTTCCAAAATGGAATTTATCATCATCTAAGAAGAGTATAGCCTCCCAGTGTGGGTACTTTGAAGGGAACAATACTCATTTGGCTCTATATGTTCTGAAAGGTTTGTTTAACATAAACACATGCAGAAACACTCTACAACTATTACTTTTTAGCCATACCTTGTATAAACAATGCTCTCATTTTTTTAAAAGAACTTCACTTTAAAATGATCTCCCCCTTTTTAAAAAGAATCATTTTTCTTTATCAGTCTGTGGCTGATTTGGTGGGATTCCCAGTGGCAGATAGGCTTCAGGATAAATCCTGATGTTATTGGAATAATGATCTTGAATCTCCCTTGTTTCGGAGGGACCATAAGTTTAGGTATGTGGGATTGTAAAGGGCAAAGCTGGTCTGCACTGGAGTACAATAGTGAAAAAGCATGTTTTTTGAATTTGTTCCATTCAATTCGACAGAGATGAACTTTAAGTCCTTCAAATAAAAAAAATATAATTTATTTAAAAATAGAAAAGGATGGTTTATTAATGGTACTTCAAAGTATGGCATCCTTAAAACTGGGAGGAACACCATGGCTCATCTATTAGCAATTCTTAAAATAAGAACTTTTATTAGCATAATTTTTTTTCATTTTTCAAAAAGTTTAAAAAGTCCATTTGTACATGTGATCCAAGCAATACCCGTGTAAGATAACCTACTCCTTTCTTGGGCTCTTGCTGTGTTCCTTCTCTCATCACTTAAGGAACGCACAGAGCATGTATGTGAAATATATTTCGGTATTCCTTTTCTAATAAATAAATGAAGTGATGTGCCAGCAGCCAGGCATTCATTAGCAATGTGAAAGATTGAGAAAGGAAAACTTCAGGAAGGAAAGAGATAGCTTTTAATCTTTTAAGATAATAATGAAAATAAAATCAAGAACTAGTGATTTTTAAAGACATGAAAGCCATTTTTAGAGTATTTAGAATCAAATACAATGAAAATGAACAGAAATATAAAATGGTGATGATTCTGGAAGAGAAAATAAAGAGATGTTCTTTAGAAAGAGCAGAGGACCAGCTGCAATGTGAACTATAAGACAGCTCATTTGGTAGCTCTGTTATCACTGAGGCCTCAAATCACAAGTTTACACAGAATATCAACATTTTGTCTAGGGATAACCCTGCAGTATATTACTGGTGGCTATGTTAGATGATGTGTACATTAACCTCTGGAGATGAAATGTGAAATTGAGGAGTCCTCCACTGTGGGATTGGGATGCTAAAATCCAAGTTAAAGATTCCATTTCACTTTCTATTAAAGAAAAGAAGAAAAGCCCTAGTGCTTTGGTTTAACCTTCTCTATTCACAGCTGCATGATTATTTGCTAAGTCAATTAACTCTTTCTGGTCATTCAACTACAGACATTTCCTTTTTAAGGTTTTTTAAAAAATGATTTTTGGTCTTCTCTCTCTCTCTCTCTCTCTCTCTCTTTCATAACAAAGGAAAACAGTTTAGGACTGACAGATATCCAACAGTCCCTACCAGCAGTTTACCACCTCTCTACTGAGAGGAGTGAAGTGTGTGTTTGATCATCAGTTTTCTGGGACCAAGATCAGACTTGTGGTTTAGTACTGTTTTCATTTACATCATTTTGAACCACCTGAATACCCACAGAAATCAGATCCATTGGAGTCTATTTTCCTATTATGGTTTCTTTGCTCTGCATCAGCTCATGTAAGTCTTCCCATACTTCTCTGAGTTCCTCATCTTTGTGGTTTCTTATGGCAGTCATACACCACAACTTGCTCAGACATTCCCTAGTCAATGAACGTGCACTTTGTTTCCATTTTTTTTTTTGCTAAAGAGTTCTCCTATGAATATTTTCATATTAATGAAACCCAGGAAATACAAACACAATATTTTTGGACTTGGAGATAATTTTAACTCATGAGACACAACAAAACAGAAAGCCAAACCAAGTTACTTTAATTTTTACTTTTAAGGTCTTTTGCGGGCAAATCACCTGGTTTTTATCAGCTTACTTGAGGCCCTGCATAATGCAGTGGAATGTGAACCTTTCTTTCCCTGTACTTGAATAAGAACATTAATGAGCTCAAAAATGTGCTACTTGATTCCTGAATTTTTACTCAGACTTTCACCTGTTTATAATTAGCCTCTGAGAAACCACACTAGCTTTCTAGATTATTGTCAATGTTAACAGGTTACAACATCACAGCTTTATGAAAAGGTAAAGCTAATGGTCATAGTTTGAAGGTGTCTATCTGCTGAGGGCAAGATTTTTGACCACAATAAGTCTGATTGTAAACAATGTGACCCTTGTGTGTCTCTTATTGAATTAATCTTACTGTTCTTTCATAGTTTTCCAAAAAGTTATACAACTTTTATTTAAGATTGTTATATCTCAAATGAGAAAAAAGACAAGATAGACATTAAATGAATATAATCTAATGAATGTTATACCTCTTGGACCACAACTAAAGGCCTTCTTTAAAAAAAAGAGAGAGAAACAAGGAAATCCAAAAAGGTTTTTTAAGCAGGGATCTATCTATCCATCCATTTATCTATCTGACTGTTTTCTTTCTGTCCATCCATCCATTAATCCATTAATCTATCTATTCATGTACTTGGGTTCCCAGACTTTCACTGTAGGGAAGAAAAGATGCAGAGATCTGGCAATATGGACTGAATACCTTGTTATAGTAGGATGGAGCACCCCATTCACATTTATTCATTCAGCAAACCTATATTAAGCACTTCCTGCACCGAGCACTGTGGTGGGCATGACCGGAAGTAACAGCAAGATAAGACACAAAGGCAAATGGCAATGATGCACTGTATTACATGATAGAAAATAAAGAGAATGAGACTGGGATTAACTAGGAGGACTTTTTAGTGTGGAGTTTTGAACCATGGGTTGAGATAGATGTTTGACATGGTTTGGTAGAGAGTTGGCTGGAGAGTGAGAGTGGATGAGATCATGCCATATGAATATCTGTTGAAGAAACTGGGGATAGGGAAGACTTATGAAAAGTGGAAAGGAGTCATATCAACTGTCTCCAAGCTTTTGAAGGGCTGTTTGTGAGAAAGAGGAATTAGACTTGTCCTGCCTGGCCCAAGAGAGCAGAGAACTATTAGCCATAGATGGAAATTGTATGGAGGCATATTTTAGCTGGGTAAAGGTAAAAATTCCTAGCAAATAGAGCCACTTAAGAATGAAATGGGCTACTATGGGAGGTAGTGGGTTCCCCCTCACTGAAAGCCTTCAGGTCAAGGCTAGATGAACAAAATGTTGGGGGGAACTAATAAAATAGGGGTTGTTGTTCAACATGGGTTGGACTAGATCTAGACCTTGGATATCCCTTCCAACTCTGAGATTCTTTGATTGAAAAGATGTAAAGTGCCATGTCTTTATCACAGTCATATTTTGAACAAATAAAAGTGAGTTTTTACTGTATTATGTAGAGACAGCATCTAGGAAATTGTTATAGTGCGTGTTGATGTCATTAAAAAAAAAGATTTGTATATCCAAGAGCATCCATCTAGTTGAACTTTCTGTGGCAATCATTTCTCTTATGACAATAAACTGAATCTAATTTCATTAGAAATCACAGGAATTTTGAGATCTTATCAGAGAACATAACATCTTTTTTTTCTTTTCCTTTGAGATTTGTAGCTTTTGACAAGAGTGCCTCACATGTAAAACAATTAATTCAGCTGTGTGAGTGACTGTTGTCTCACTGGAGAGAGACTCGGCTCCAGCTCCATGGTGAATCTTCTCCTTCCCTCAACTTTTGCACACCTTTTAGGGCACCCAACTATAGAATAAAAGGTTGCTTCGAAAACCCAAAGGTAAATAGAAAAAGAAGAAAAAAAAGTAAAAAGAAACATAAAAAGTACTGGTTCAAAATTCTAAAAAAATCTACTCTTGTTTATTTCACACAACCTATGCCTGACTTTCTTTTCAAAGCTTAAGACCCAAGGTTTTTCAGATGGTTCCATTTACGCTGCTGGATCATTCCATTTTAGGATTTTGCAGTGGGCATTTTAAGGGTACTTTTTAAAAATAAGATAAACATTTCGTTAGTTGCTTTGTACTATTTCATATCTCAGTGCTTTACAGCCAACCAGTTGGCATCGAAAGGTACTTAGTTCTATTTGTCGTGTAATGTGTCTCATTCACAGCTCATCTGCTAAAGAACCACTTAGTTTTGCTTCACTGTCCCACTGCCTGAATCAATGCTGTTCAAGAGAAACCCTATAACACAATTGAGGCCCCTTCGGGCACCATATACATTTATGTAAGTTATCTTTTCCTGCATCCTTTGGGGGTCAGAACCTCTCAGCTTTGCTAACCATAAAGAGTACCCCTAAAGCATATTAACAACTTAAAAAAACCCAAAAGATATGGATGTCATATTTCAAATTTTAAAAGTCTATCCCTACTCCTCTCCTGAAAAATACATAAGAAATTTCTCAGAATGAATAATAAAATTTGCTATTTTAATGCCATATTTAAAAGAAAAAAATTCCCTCTCCAATAACGGTAGGTGCCTACAAACACACGCTCTGCAAGGAGTGAAGATGATATGTTCATCAGACAAATCCAAACTTTAGTGTATTGTTTTTAGAGTTATCTGAGAAGAAAACAACTTTTAAAAGCCAGTCTAATGGTTTTTTACATGAGTTCAATTCTGATTAGCTAAATGGTGCAATGAACATGTAAGAGATGAAGAAGTGGGAAGCAGCGAGACATGGGGGGTATGAAACATGAGTGTTTTCGTTGCTTCAACATTATTATTGTTATTGTTATTAATAACAATGGCAATAATAGTGATAAGGAAACAATTACAAATAATTGTAGTGAACTTTCATTGTGTAAAAGACCATCTGGCTGTTGGAGTCAGACATAAAATTCTAAACTCAAATCCACAGTCTGTCCCTCTAAGGTTGCTCTGTAGATAATGGATATCTTAATTTAAAAAAAAAATAAAACAGATATCCATTGTACCAATGTATAGCATCTCCTGCTGAGAAAACAAAGCCTGCTTGTCTATTACCCTTTCTAACTGTTGATGTCCTAGCAAGGCAAGAGCTCCGGGTTCATGAGAGTAACTTACTGTTTTCCCCTTGAGAAGGCTTTTGATAAGTAGAGCATGTACCCAGCTCTGTAATCCCTAATTTTGTACCAATACCAATCTTCCCAAGCTTCTCTTTCCTCAATGAACAAAACTTAAAGTAGTAATGGATTTGATTAAATTGGATTTTAGGTCCAGAGGACTCAAATTTTGCTCTACAAAAAAAAAAAAAAACCCCCCCAAAAAAAACCTAATAAATTTAAAAGTCATTTTATCTATATGCAGCATAGAGTATTTAATGAGCAAGCTACTAGAACAGGGCCATGCACATAGAAGGTGCTTAATGAATACTTGTTGCTTTCTCTTGAAGTCAGAATTAGGTTATTTTCATTTTGGGGATTCTATTTACTAACTAAAAGTATGGGACAAAATAGCACAATATAATAAAAACAGGGCATTCAGCTCACTGGATTCTCCTGTTAACAGGGGTCATCTACATAACATAAGGCAAAGAAATTTCACCTGGCAAGAGCTGCTCATGAAGAAATGTAGCTGTGAACCAACAGAAATCATCACATTGGTGTGATCCAAACAAGACCTTTGTTGAGTAAAATTCCTGTTCAGTGCAGAGAGGTGTGTTGAAGATTTGTGAGATAAAGAACCAGCTGAAGCACCTGGAAATTTATGAACATTGGGATATTTAGATTTATGTAGGCAAATCAGCCATAGGTCTGACTTAGTTTTTAGTTTTGCCCTAGATATTTGGAGGTAATATAATACTGAGACAGCAGATCATTTGGATTACTCATGTTACTTTTTTTGGCCTCAACCTCAGCTTCTTACCTTGACTCAGTTTGGCATTTAGGAGAGATTAGATTTATTGGGCATCTGCTATGTGCAAAGCACTGTGAGAGGCATTGGCTTATGTTGAGGCAAGTCAACAAACATTTATTATATGCCTACTATGTGCTAGGCACTGTGCTAAAGTGCTATGGATGCAAAGACAGGCAAAAATAGTGCCTGCCCTCAAGGAGCTCACCATCTATTGGGGGGAGACAACATACAAACAACTATGTACAAACAAGATATATACAGGAAATATGGGAGGTAATTTCAGAGGGTGGGGGTGAGGAACTAGGAAAGGCCTCTCACAGAAAGTGGGATTTGGGATTTGAGCTAAATCTTGAATGAAGCCCGAAAAGCTTGGGGGCAGAGATGAAGGAGGGAGAGCATTTCAGGCACAGCCAGTGAAAATATCCTGAGTTGGGAGATGGAATATCGTTTGTGAGAAACAATGTCATAAATGGTAGAGTATATGAAGGGGAGGAAGGACGGCTATGTGGTACAGTGAATAACATGTTGGGCCTAGAGTTAGAAAGACTCATCTTTGTGAGTTCAAATCTGGCCTTAGATACTTACTGTGTGACCTTGGGCAAGTCACTTAACCCTGTTTGTCTCAGTTTTCTCATCTGTAAAGTGAATCACTCCATTATCTCTGCCAAGAAAATCCCAGACGCGGTCATGAAGAGTTGGATCTGGCTGAAATGACTGAAAAGCTCAGTGGGCCTGTTTTTCTACAGTCTTCATAGGAAATACGACAATTCACTGGGCATACCCCCTTATTACCCTTTGGGAGAAATGAACTATATTTTGTTTTACAGAGCCTGGGGGAAGAGGAAGGGACTGTAGGGAATAAGATGACTATCTTGTCTGTTTTTACATTTTTTAACTTTGAAAGTATTTCCACCTAGTCTTGTACTCCATTGCTTTACCTTTGTTCCTTTATTTTTAACTAATTCTGATGTTAGCATCACTGCTCCTGCCCCTTTCCTCCTCTTCACTTTCCTCACTGCCAAGACCATTTCTATAGCCCACAGAGTGACTTCCTATTCTTCTCCTTCAATCCTTTCACCACCTTCCCATCTATGCTACTCTTCTCTTGGTCTCTCAACATGAAAATCACACTTTTTCCAAGAAAGCTTATCGTATGCTTGCAGAAACAAAATTTTAGAACTGGAAGGAACCTGTGAGAGCATCTATTCTATTGGACAAGTGGAGAAACTAATGCCTAGCGAGGAGGTGGAGTGACATGTCTAAAGTCATGTAGGTAGTCAGTGACAGAGTTGGGACTCAAACCTAGGCCTTTTGATTCCAATTCTAGTGCTCATTCCATTATTCTAAGAGTCTTCCCCATAAACTCTTTAGGTTACCAGCAATTTAAAATAATTTCAAAAGTTCTAAATTCATACTCAGGCAATAACTTGAGTTGTGCCCAAGTAGTCAGATAAAAATGGAGTGAATTAAATAAAACATTTTAAAAAAAATCTATAGGTCACCAAACACCCAGTTTGACTGATTTTTATTCCTATAGAATTGATTTTTTTTTTAACTGAATTGACAGCCTCTATTAGTTCATTTAGTGCCAGGTAGGCACAACCCTATTTCTCTGGGCAAATCTAACTTACCATGTACTCATTTGTGGGTTAGTCATAACCACAAATCAGACACATTGGACAAGTTGCATCTGTCTTTGGAAACCCCAGTATAGGGCCCCTCTGTCCTGTGAGTGAGCAGGAAATGAGTGGGTCTACCCTGAAGGAAGGTCCAGTAATTGTCAGTGGTAAGCCTGATTCTTTCTGTATCCCACCGCTGGAGGCTCTCCCTCCCCTCCTCTTCTCCCTCCCACCCCTGTTCTTTTTTTTTTTTTTTTTTTTTTTTTTTTTAGGAAAGCAGGGAGAGAGTAGGACAGAGGAAGGAAGGTAATACGACACTGCAGAAAGTATCTGTTTTCTTTGTTTCTGCCCTGCATAATAAATACTCCCTGCAACACAATGCTTTACCAGAATAAGTGTGAACCTTCCCTCAGAGTCCAGGGCAAATGGAGGAAAGATCTAGGACCACAGATGCATGACTAGTGGCAGCGAAGATACAGGACTTGAGAACACTGAAGCACATTCATCCTATTGTTGTTTGGACACTCAAGTCACACCCTTCCCAGCTCTACCAACTGCTAAATCATTTGAAATCTTTCTTCTCTTCTAAAATCCCACTCTTTGTCCTTGTTAGTTAAGAATAAGGGGGAAAGTATTTTACTGAGACACTCAAGTTCTAGAGAAATGTCTTTACTTCCTAATTAGCTACCATTTAATTTAAGGGGAGAAAAAAAAAAACCTTGATTTGGTATATTTTCCTAATTAGATTAGGAAAACCTAGTGGGAGTGCTGATACTGCCTCCCCCAGGAAGGCCATTCATGACAATCAGGATACCCAGACCTTCCAAAGAAAAGCTGTTCTTCTCTTTGTCATTACTTTCTCAAGCCTCTACATAAGATGAACTGGAATCTCGTATGTGTTGGAAGCTTTGTATTCACTGTACACATATATGACATATACCAAATAAAAAAAAAAGATTAGGCAAAGTTCTGAATTGAATGTCTTAAAGCAGCGAAATTTTTCCAGTTTCTTCATATCAGTCTATAAATACATGTGTACTGCTACATGTTACAGATGTACATTTCCTTTTCGGGAGGGCAAAGGAAATTGTTCATGAAAATGAAAACTAATCTCATTATTTTCAAATGAATATAAGATTTTTTTAAATGGGGTCAGATCATTGGCCTAGGTAGTCTGATATCTTGCCTTCGGCAATAGCCAATACATAATACTTCAGACAAAAGGGGTGGGGGTGGGGAGGGAAGCCCTCCACACACAAAGCCAATTGTACTATTTTATATACAAGGGGAAATGTCTCTTCTAAGCTCCACAGGTGATCAGTTTATGCCCTGAAGCACTAGAATTGATTATCCTTGGCTTGCTGGACTCTAAATGCTGTTAGTGGTCATCAAATGGCCTGGTTTCTGTTTAATTCTAGCTAGAATATTAGATCGAATACCCTCTGAAGTTCCATAGACTGATTATAGTTAAGTGATAGTTTCTAATTATAGGTATAATAATCATAATAGTAATATAAAAAATACTTTTGAATACTTGGTTCTTTTAAATATCTTGTTAACTTCTATTTAGGTTTTTGATATCAAAAGTAGTGAGTGCCTTAACTTTGAATCTCTAAAATATGTATCAAGGTCCAAAATACACACATACATTCTCTCTCTCTCTCTCTCTCTCTCTCTCTCTCTCTCTCTCTCTCTTTCTCCATAAATACACCACTCAATCATTATTGGATAACTACCAACATAACAAGAATGCCATCCAAACATCATTGGAAAATCATTGCTCATGTAACATTGTAAAATAGGCACTTTCCCATCTATATTGATGTCCTCTCTCAGTTAGAATTCCTGTATAGTCATCCTGGATGCCGATTCATTTGTCTCTAGAGGTGCAGTTGACTTTGGTTTGTAAGGTGTCAAGGGCAAGCCAGTGACCATTGGTCAGATGTTTGTACTGTGCCATTTTGGAGCTGAGTTCTTATCATTCTCCTGGAGTCCATGCAAAAATCGAATGGGGTCTTTCAAACATTTGTTTTATTCATTTGTTGACATTATTTGTGTCCTGCTTGTTTAATACCCTTTTTAGTGCAACACCAGTCAGTCAATTGTGAGAAATCCTGGTGAAAGTGACAGTTTCCTACAGAGCAAATTGATTGTTTGACTATTACAACTAGAGGAACAATAGCAAATATGTGATAAATATTGAGCATATTGCAAATCTATCACTATTTAAGAAGCTAAAGATTTTACAGATGGTTGCCATAAAAGATGGCTGAGTGAGAAAAGACAGAAATGAGATAAAAATAAGAAGAAAGAATTGTGATCAGGATTTGAGGGTTTTGGCGTCATGAAGAAAGCTAGAGATTGAAATCTGGGACAGGAAATTTGAGAAGGCTTGAGGAGGATAGCGAGATTGAAAAAATAAATAAGTTAAAGGAGGAGGACTCCAGCTGAAGAAGAAATGTTAGGGCAAAAGGAGGATAGGAGAAGAGAGAAGTGAAGAGTCTATTGATTCTACCCATGTAACCTCTCTCTTTTACGTTGCCTTCTCTCCTCTGTCACTGCAATTGCCCTAGTAAAGACCCTTATCACATCAAGCTTGGGTTACTGTGGTAGCCTTCTGGGATGGTTTCCTTTCCTCAAGTCTCTCTCCACCACTCCAGTCCATCCACTCAGCTATCAAAGTGATCTTCCAAAAGGGCAGGTCTGACCTTGTCAACCCCACCTCGCTGTCCAATTCAATAAATTCCAGAGACTCTCTATTTCCCCTAAAATCAAATAAAAAACCCTTGCTTTAGCTTTTAAAGACTTTCATAACATGGCCTCCTCTTACTTTTCTAGTCTTCCTACATCTTGCCTTTCTCCATGCACTGTAATATCCAGTGACTCTGGTCTTCTTTCTGCTCTTTATATAGACAGTCTCCCAACTCCATGCATTTTCACTAGCTGCTCCCCATGCTTGGATTTCTATCCCTTCTCCCCTTGACTTTGTGACTTCCTTGGCTTCCTTTAAGTCTTGGCTAAAATCCTGTCTTCTACGGAAAGCCTTTCTTCGATTCCCTTAATGTTATTGACTTCTTTTTGTTGATCATCTCTAATTTATCATATAGTTATTTGTATGTTGTCTCTTCCATTAGAGAGAGAATCCTTGAAGGCAGGTATTAATTTTTGTCTTTCTTTGTATTCCCAGGGCTTAGCAAAGTACTTGGCACCTAGTGGGTGCTGAATAAAGACTTGTTGATTCGACTGAAGGTGGGGAGAACAATTATTAGGCTATTATAGTAGTCTAGCAAGAGGTGATTAGAGACTAAAGTAGGATTAAGGTTGTGTGAGTAAAGAGTAAGGGACGGATACAAGAACTGTTTAGGAAGTAGAATCTACAAATTTAATAACTGAATGAATATGGGGACTGAGGGAGAGATAAGAGTCAAGAATGAATCTTAGGCTACGAACCTGGTGACTGAAAGGGCAATGCTGCCCTCAACTGAAATAGTGAAGTTTGGGGGGGGGAAATGGATTTCTTTCTTTTTAGAAAGATGAGTTCTGATTTAGCAATGTTAACTGTGAGATGGCTATGGGACATTTAGGTGGAAATGTCCAACAGGCAGTAGATATTAGAGTTTGGGAAAGATTTTAGGGATAGATAGAGCATTCATTAAGTGTCTACTATGTACTTAACACTGTGCTAAGTGCTGGGAATACAAATGCAAACAAACAAGGTAGTACCTGCCCTCAAGGAGCTTACCTTCTTTTTAAAAAAATATTTATTTATTTCATTTTTAATTTATGGAGTAAAACAAGCATTTCCATAACATAGTATAATAAAAAAAAAGATGATTGCACATGAAACTGCAAATATATTATGTACAACTTGTTATTCCTTTTAAATATGTAATAAAGTTATCATGTAAATTTCTTTTTTTTCCTTTTTTCTTCCCTCCCCCACCCTAGAGATGGCTACCATTAGTCACAAATATGTGTGTATATATATATATAATATGTATATATATATGTATGTGTATATATATACATATTATATATATATATGTAAGGGGAGGAAGAGGAGAATAGTGTGGGAGGAAGAGGAGAATAGTGTGGGAGGAAGAGGAGAATACAGAAAAGGGTTGCCCATGGAATTGTCAGACAAGTAACAGGACAACCAAGAGAAAGCCATGTCAAGGAAGCTAAGGGACCCTAGAGTGTCCAGTTGCTTTGGAGATGCTAACTCAGTGAGAAGGAGAGTCATGGGGCTCGAGTTGAAGGGCTCCACAATCAGTTTTCTACTGTGATTCTCCCGGAAAAGCACAAGTTTGTTCTTCCCAGAACAAATTTTGTTATTTTACTTTGTTATAAGAAACCTTTCATGGAGTGGGAGTAATCTGTCAATGTTTGTAACGTAAAAATAAAACATGTCCATGAAATTTTTACAACAATAACAACAAAAAAAGAGAAAGAAAATCGACAAAAGTGTCATGATCTTATTCTCATTCTTAGCAAGTATAGAGAACATGCTTAAAGTGTAGGTTGGTCTCCCTCCTAGAAAATAAGGTGAAGGGGCTCAAGGAACACCCCTCCACTCTATTATTAGAGAGAATAAAGCGTTCCTTTAAGGAAAAGAGAAAGGAGGGCTCTAATAACAAAGTTGTTGAATATGCCTAGTCATTTTTCTCTCTGCCATCTCCTTTTTAGTTTAAAACTTGATAGCAAAGAGAAATCCTGATCTTGACAGGATGTTTGGAGGGTGGGAGAATTTTGCAGAGAAAAGAAAGGGAAGAAAAACCCCTGAACATTTGCAGCAATGAAACAGATATAAGGCTCTTCCCAAAGAGGAGGGGACAGCACTGTCTGGGGAGGAAGCAAATACTTGTCCTCCAAAGAATGATCAGGTGGATGCCTGGATGCCACCAGATGATAGAGTACCTAGTAAGGATCAGAGGAAGAAATGAGTAGTGTTAGCTGGTGACTCCCTGCTGAGGGTTACTGCTGAAACTGATATTGACCTGATGTGTGTGTGTGTGTGTGTGTGTGTGTGTGTGTGTGTGTGTGTGAGAGAGAAAGAGAGAGAGAGAGAGAGAGAAAGAGAGAGAGAGAGAAGAAGAAGAAGAAGAAGAAGAAGAAGAAGAAGAAGAAGAAAAGAGAAGAGGAGAGGAGATAGCAAAGAGAGAGGGAGAGAGAAGTCTGCATTGTTCCTGGTGCATGTATCCGTGATGTCACTGAACTTACTAATTCTTTTTTTTATAGTATTTTATTTTTTCTCCATTATACATGTAAAGACAATTTTTAATATTCATTAAAATTTTTTTTGAGTTCCAAATTTTCTCCCTCCCTCCCTTACCCCCTCAAGATGGTAAACAGTTTGATGTTATTTATGTGCAATCATGTAAAACATTTCAATATTAGTCATGTTGTAACCAAGGGGAAAAAAAAAGTAAAAAATAGTATGCTTTGATCTGCCTTCGGACTCCATCAGAACTTCCGAGTTCTTGTCAAACCTGATAACTACTACACACTTCTGCTGATTCAAGTGTTTCAAAATGATGCCACTAGAAGGAATCTGCCAAGCACTGGTAAAGATGATGAAGGCTTTGGGTAAGAAACAGAAGACCTTAGGGACACAGGTGGTTTTTTTTTTTTATCATTGCTGCCAAATGAATGCAAGGATTTCAGAAGAAAAAAGGCCTATTTAGGAAGTGAAGAGCTGTTTAAGACAATCATGTGTGTGAGCAGCTTAAACTATAGCAATGAAGGACTTTTAGCCAGGAATGGGTTACCTTATATTTTAAAATACTTTTAAAGTGTTGATAAAATGTATTTGTCTAAAGTCTTTCATGTCTAATTTTTTTTTTTGCTTAGGCAGTTGGGGTTAAGTGACTTACCCAATTTCATGTCTAATTTAAATGGCTTTAAACTAAAAAGCAGGGAGGTAGAAAGAAAAAAAGTGACTATGTATATTCAACAACTAAATAGCAATCCATAAATCAATCAATAAGCATTTATTAATTATCTACCATGTGCCAAGGAATGGTCAGACAAGTAACAGGACAACCAAGAGAAAGCCATGTCAAGGAAGCTAAGGGACCCTAGAGTGTCCAGTTGCTTTGGAGATGCTAACTCAGTGAGAAGGAGAGTCATGGGGCTTGAGCTGAAGGGCTCCACAATCAGTTTTCTACTGTGATTCTCCCGGGAAAGCACAAGTTTGTTCTTCCCAGAACAAATTTTGTTATTTTACTTTGTTATAAGAAACCTCAATCCTATTTTCACTGGCTGTCCCCCATGCTTGGAGTTCTGATAAGAAATCAATGCTATGATGGGCACTGAAGATACAAAGATGAGACTGAAACAGTCTCTTACAAGGTGCCTACTTTCCAGTAGGTGCAACAACATGCATATAAATAACTATATCCAGGATATATACAAAACAAATATGAGATAACTTTAGGTGGGGCAGGGCACTGGCTGCAGGAAAAGCTTTATGTAGAAAATGGCATTTGAGAAGAATTTTGAAGAAAACAAGGCATTCTGAGAAATAAAGGATAGGGGATAGCCAGTGAAGAAGCCTGGGGACAGGAAATTGGAGTGTTAGTTAAGAGATTGCTCAGTTTTAGAATTTGTGATATATGTAAGAAATGCAGGTTTACACTGGAGCCCACCCTCAATGACCCTTAAGGCCATTCTTCTCTTTTCTAGCCAGTCCCATCTCCCTGAAGATCTCTATAATCTTCCAACTTATAGCTGATTTCACCCCCTACCTCCATCCCTCCCTATTAGGCTCATTTCTCTAGAAGGCAAAAGTATCTGGGATCCTTTGAGAGTCAACTCCCCCTTTTCTGGGCCTACACAATTCATGTAGCTCACAGTACCTGTAAAAGGAACATTGGAGGTTGTCTCTTGCTAAGAGTGGTTTTTGTCCTTATTCCTCCTAACCTCTGACTTCCTCTTGTTCTGTCTGTCTGTGTGAGATCCTTGAAGGAAGGGGCTGTAATTTGAATATCTGTTGGTTTTATGATCAATATAGATTATATTCTATCTCTACAATATACTAGGTCCTTTTGTATTTTCTGTGTCCCTTTCACATGCCTGCATGCATGCACCTCCCCCCCCACATGTACACACACAAACCCTCTCATTTCTTCACTGCTCTCACACATAAGTGGGAATATGTTTTTCTAACCACCTATTGAGAGTCACATAAGGTGAGGAGAGGGCAAGGAATTAATCTTCACCTTATGTCATAGACAATATATAGCTTTGGGCATGGGCATAGTCCTTGTACTTTACCTCTTTCTTATATCTCAGTGGGACTCAAGTCCCAGGTTAGGATGGGACAAAGACTTACACTTCTCGACTCCATTATTCTTCCATGGCATTTGACTAACAAGAAAGTAGACATGCATTTATTGTTTGCATTCACCTAGGCTGTTTTGGGCTCTTGCCCCACTCATAAGTCTCTTTGTTTTAGCACTGATGATATCTCATATAAAAGGTATAAAGTTCCTATTGCTTCCACTGATGAAGTCTTTGTCCTGGCACTGGTGATGCGCCCTGGATAAAGTTTCAATTTCTTACCTTGACCTGGACATTTCTTGTCCCATTTATGATGGTTTAACATGCATAGTAGGCTTTGAGACAACAGTTTTCAAAGGGATCAGAAAGGTTAGTTAGGATACATGAACTAAAATTCGAAATGAGTAATTAATTTTTCCTTTCTAATAGAAGTTCTTAAGAATGAAATTCTAAAATTCTTAAACAAAAATAAATAATTCCAAATGAGAGAAGAAGGAGTTACTTGCGCAGGACCCTGTGAATTCACAGGGAACTCATCAGCCAACTTAGATTTTAGAAGATATGTACAAAGGATGGATGGCTGGACACAAGAAAACCAATTAAGAGGCTGTTACAATGGTCCAAGTATAAGTGACGAAGACTTTAATTCAGGTGGTAACTGTATGTGTGGAGAGAAAAGATGGATGAAAGAGATGTTTTAAAGACATAACATGTGACAGCTTATTGGGTGGAGGGAGGGTGAGGAAGAGGTAATATTCAAAAACAATTGAGAGAGCACTGGTCTTTGGAGTAAGGAAGACCTGAGTTCAAATCCTGCCTCAGATACTAGCTGTATGACCCTAGGCATGTTACTTATCCATTATAAAACTCAGTTTCTTTATCTGCAAAATGAGGGTAATAATAGTACTTCCCTTATAGGATTATTGTGAGGTTCAAATGTGATAATAATTGTAAAGTGCTTTGCAAACTTTAGAACACTATATAAATACTAGCTATTAAGAAAGCTTGAGTAACTAGGAGGATGATGGTGCCCTCAACAGATATAGGTAAATTTTGAAGTGGGGGAGGGCTTGAGAGGAAGATAGTCAAATCAATTCATTTCAATGTTTTAAAATGCCTATAATATGCATGGAAGTGTATTAAATGCTAGGGACACAAAGACAGAGAGGAATCAGTCCTTGCTCTTAAGAAACTTACATTCTGCTAAGGGAGAAATAGAATACGTACACAAATAATACCAACATAAAACCTAGAAGAAAGCACAGAAAAGCTGGGTAGCTTTGAAAACAATGTAGTATTTATTACATGGTTTTCTTGAAATCGAAATATATTGTTTTATATTGCATTGTCTTTATGTTCTGCTACGTACATGGAAATGTTTTTTTTCCCCTTTTTCTCATTTTGTATTTAAGTTTCAAATGAATAAAAAATTTAAAAACAACCAAAAAATAAGACCAATACAAGGAAAATTGGGGGAAGAGAGAATGCTAATAATGAGGCTGGGAGAGACCGGGATCTGGGAAGACTTCAAGGATGCAGTGGCACCTCAGTAGAGCCTTGAAGAAAAACAAATATTCTGGGAGGTGGAGATGAGGTGAATACACATGCAATGTACTAATACATGGAAGTAGGAGATGGGAGTAGTATATCAAATTTAGCAAACAATTTTTAGTTCGCTCTGATTAGAATGCCAAGTTTGCGAAAGGAAGTGGTATGAAACAAGGTTGCAAAGATAGGTGGGAGCTACATTGTGGAGGACCTTAGATATTAGTCTAAAGACTATCGATTTTGTTCTATAGACAATAGGAGCTACTACAAGTTTTTGCCGTCATCTGTAAAATTTCCTCATCTGTAAAATGGGGATAAATAATATTGGTATTACATATCCCACTAGGCTACTGTGAGGAAAAAAAACATTATCATTATCACCACTTGTGATGATAAAGTCTAGAATTCTAACTTATTTTCTTTCGTTAGTCTGTCTCTAAGTTATGTACCATCATTTACCAGCTAACCATCTTTATAACATTTATCTGGACTGCTTCCATTTCTGCCTTCTTTTTCTTAAGGCAAAACTGTCTAAGTTGTATACAATTTTGTAGAGTAGTGTTTCCCAAACTAATTTGGTCACTGAACAAATTTGGGCTTAAAATAAATTGACAGAATCTATAAATACTGGTCTGGGAGGTGTGAAATGCCTTTGGGATAAGAGGGGATTGGGGAAATTTTAAAGTAAAACAGAGGAAAACTAAGTCTATTTTCATTCTGAAAAATTTCATACTGAAAATGTGCATAAGTATTTTGATATATACACAATTTCAAGTTTAATATTTTATGAGGAAAAAGTGGCTAACATTAACATTTTTCTATAGAACCCCTGTTCTTATTGCTTAGAATGTCATTGTTCTATGGAATATAGTTTGGGCTACTTTGTTTTTCTGTTATTTTACTTCTCTTTCTGTGATTGCCTTTTTATCCTGGCAAGCATTATGTAGAATTTTCTGTTGAATAGGGGCAGAGAGAGTATATTCTGTGGCAAGAATGTCTAAGTATTGGTCTGCGTCTTTATTGCCTTATTGGTGTGGCTCTTTGTTTTTGGCAATTTTTTTAACACAAGTATTTTAAATCTATCTGTCCCTCACATTAAATACCCCTTCCCTCCCTCCCCCCAGTGAAAAAACTGAAAAACAAAAACGAATCCCTCAATACATATCTATATAGCTCTAACAAAGCAAACTCCCACATTATCCATTTCTGAAAATGAATGTCTCTTTTTGCATCATAAATTCAAGTCCTCTCCATCAGCAGGCATGTTTCATTTTCTTTCTTTTGGAACAGCAAAGCCTTTGGCCTTTGGACCTTTAGAGTTCTAAAGTCAGTCAAAGTTGATTTTCTCTATAATGTTATCACCATTATACAAATGAGTCTCCCAGTTTTTTCTCACTTCACTCCTTATCAGTTCATAAAAATCTCCCCAGTTTCTTAGGAAATTGTCCATTTCATCATTTCTTATGACATAATAATATTTCATCACATTCCTATACCATAATTTGTTTAGCCACTTCCCCAATAGAGGACATTGTTGATGTCATCCTTTTCTAGCTATGGAGTTCCCTCCCGTTTCCTGGACACTTGTTGCCAATCTCAATGATGCTGCCCTAATGGCCATGATGCATGATAATTCATAGCCTGTTCAAATAAATGAGCACCCTTGAGTTTGAACTTTAAAGGTGCACAGAGAAACAAGGAGGTTGAAGACTGGAGAGAAATTCTAAGAGTAGGGGAAAAAAGAGGGAAATTATACACAATAAACAAGGGCTAGATTTCCTGGAAGGAGAAACCATATGGCTCCCAAGAACAGGAGGATTTAGCTCATTTTTTAGTCCTCCAAAACAAAAGGAGAAGACTCAGTTCCTGTGCAAGTACTCAGGCTAACGCAACTCAGGCAGACTTTATTGAACTTTTGTTTAACTTTTAGACAATAAAAGAATCACAATTGAGCCCATAAACAATCCAGCCAACTCTCCTTTCATTTCCAGAGAACCCTATAGACCCAGTGGCATAATAGTAATAACTAGGATTTATGGCACCTACTACTGCTATGCACTGTGCTAAGTGCTTTACAAATATTATCTCATTTAATCCTCACAATGACCCTGAGAGGTAGGTGTTAGTGTTATTCCTATTTTACAATTGAGGAAACTTTAGCAAACAGAAGTTAAGTGATTTGCTCTGGGTTACACAACTATGACGTATCTGAGACTGGATTTGAACTAGGTTCCTGACTCTAGGGCCAGTGCTCTGTCCATTGTGCTACCTTGCTGCTTTTATAAGTCAGTTTTTATTAACTCACCAATATCAATCAGTTGAAAAACATTTATTAAATGTGCAAGGCACTGTGCTAAGTGCAGGCAATACAAAGAAAGGTGGAAGACAGTCCTTACTCTCAAAGAGCTCACAGTCTAATGGGAGACGTAATAAGCAAACAGCTATGTATAAACAAGGTATAGACAAGATAAATTGGAAATAATCAAGGGAGGGAAGGCATTATTAGAATGAAAGGGCAATGTCTATCTTCCTTCAGGGTCTAGTGAGAATGGAGTTCCATCCTGTCCTGTTCTCCCCTTTCCTCCTCAGTTTCTCAGGAGCTACACACTACAAATGAAGGAAAAGGACCAGGATGAATCTTTTATACAATAGTTTGATCCTTTGCTGTTAATAAGCTCTGGATCCATCTTGGTTCAGGAATTTGGCCCAGGAATTCCTTAACACTCTGTCACCCTGCTACCTGCCTCTGTCCATTGCCATCTCTGGTTCCTTCTCCTTTAGGGAGTGGTTGGGGGATGGGGAAGGATGTGGTTCTCTAGAGAAGACAAGCAGAAGACGACACTTCTTTCCAGGAAATTCTTTTCTTTAGGAAGAGAGTTTTCTCAGAGCAGCTAGGTAGCACAGTGGATAGAGCTCCAGCCTTAGAGTCAGGAGGACCTGAGACACTTGACACTTATTAGCTGTGTGACACTGGACAAGTCACTTAACACTGATTGCCTCACCGAAAAAAAAAAGTTTTTTATTAGCCTCTGACTTTTCTTTTATATGACTATAAATAGCTTTAAATTCTTCATCTGAAAACTGCCTGTTCATATCCTTTGACCATTTATCAATTAAGGAATGACTTGTATTCTTACAAATTTGACTCAGTTCTCTATATATTTGAGAAATGATCCTGCCTTGATTATTGCAACAACATTTTAGGTATTCTCCCTGTCTCAAATTTCTCCCCAATCCTACGATTCATCTTGCATGCTGTTTGCAAGATTGATCTTAACATATCACTTTTATTATGTGACTCCCCTACACAAAAACTTACAAAAGGCATTATTAGAAAATAACTGCTGGAAATACTAGAAAGCAGGTGGACCCCCTCTCTTTTAAAGGTCAAGTCCAAGCTCAGATATATGAATGGCCTGTGAATTAAGCATCTATCATAAATGAGATCTCAGTAGGACAAGAAACGCCTAGGAGAAGGCAAAGAAGTGAAACCTTATCAAGAATGTATCATCAATGCCAGAACAAAGCCTTTATCTTATCAGTGAGTACCATAAAGATTTTATACCTTCTATAGGCGATACCACATATGCCTAAACAAAGAACCACATGAATGTGGCAACATGGTTCCAGAATAATGTCTAGGTGCATCCTCGACATTCTTGTTAACTATAAGCATATGCCTACCTTCTTTTCATTGCCCTGGAAGGATGATGGAGTCAAGAAGGGTGGTCCTTGTCCCATTCTGATCTAGAATTTGTCAAAATAATGTCTGGGAATGGGTAAAATACTAGCACTGTGGCCTTGCTCTCTTTACCTTCTGTCACTTCGAGGAAATAATTAGAGAAATACTTTCCTGTTGGTGGGGGAAGGAAGCTGTTACAGGGAAGATAGGAAATATAAAAAAGAATGGCATATTGTAGGCATATAGTAAAGCATTATTACTATGATTCCAGTTAATCAGTTAACCAATAGGTATTCATTGATCCCAGCACTATGCTCTAAGGCAATGCTTCTCAGAGTATGGTCTGGGGACCCCTAGTAGTCCCCAAGACCCTCTTAAGGATCCTGTGCATTCAAAAATGTTTTCACAATAATACTTACATTTTAATTTATAATATAGTAAATAGCAATAGTTACAACCTTCCTTAACAAAAGCTCTTTGAGGGGTCCTCAATAACTTTTAGGAATGTAAAGGGATCCTGGCACCAAAAAACTTGAGAACTGATGGTGTAGAGAAATGCAAAAATTATTTGAGACATGACACCTGCCCTCAAAGAGCTCAAACATGATGAATAAAAACAAATCCTAGACTGTTTGATGTTGACTGTAAGTACAATAGGTGTTGTAGGAATGGTATAATGCATATAAGCTGAAACTGTTGGAAAAGAGAGTGTGATGTCATGGAAAGAGCATTGAATATGGGGCCAAATAATTGGGATTTGACTGGGAATTGAATCCCAGCTCCACCACTAACTTGTTGTGTGCTAGGTCCCACTTCATTAGTCTAAAACATTAGGATGACAGACTAGGTGATCTGTAAAGTCCCTCCTGACTCTAAAGCCTAAGAAGTAGTTTCAGCTGAACTTTTGAAGGAGAAATAGTATGTAGATGTGCAGACAAGAACAGGGGATGTCATGACACATTAGGCAAGTTATGGATGCAGTTCAGGAATGAGCATGGCATATGGAGAAGCAGTGGAGAGAACTGCTTGGCTAGGGAGAAAGTACATGTTGCAGTGCAGCAGGAAACCAAGTTCTACAAAGACAGTGAAGCCAGACTCAAAAGGGCCTTGAAAGCCAAGTTTGGACCTGATATATCCATTAGGAGACATTGTAAGTTTTTTTATTTGTAATTTTATTTAATTAGCTTTTTTTCAATTAACAAGCACTTATTTTTTCTTCTCCCCACTTACCCATTGAGAAAGAAAAAAATAGAAAAACAAAACCTTTGTAATAAATATGCATAGTTAAGTAAAACAATTTCCCACATTAGCATATCTACATGTATGTCTAATTCTGCATCATTTGTCCATCACCTCTTTGTCAAGAGGTGGGTAACATTCTGCATTATTGGTCCTCTGGAATCATAGTCTATCATTTCATCTACTGAATTCTTTGTTGTTGTTGTTCAGCACTTTTCAGTCATGTCTGACTCTTTGTGACCCAATTTGGAGTTTTCTTGGCAAAAATACTGGAGTGGTTTGCCATTTCCTTCTCCAGCTCATTTTACAGATGAGGAAATGGAGGCAAACAGGGTTAAATGACTTCCCCAGAATCACACAGCTAGTAAGTGTCTGAGGCCAGATTTGAACTCTGGAAAATGAGTCTTTCTGACTTCAGGGTCAGTACTCTAACCATTGAGCAACCCAGCTGCCCTTAGGTGTTTTAAAATTGTTAATTTTGTTCCCTCTGCATCAGTTCTTACAAGTCTTTCTCAGTTTTCTCTGAAACCATCCTTTTCATAATTTCTTATAGCACAATGGGTACTCCTTTTGTTTTGAGTTCTTTTTTCAATACAAAAAGAATTTTTATAAATATTTTTGTACCTATATGTTCTTTTCTTTTTATTTTGAGACAAGAGACCTCATATTGGTATCACTGTATCAAAGGCTATGAACACTTTAGTAACTTGTGGGGCAATTGCATACCGGAATGACTGGATCAAGTCACAGGTCCATCAACAATGCATTAGTGTGCCTACTTTTCTTCAGCCTCTCCAATGTTTGTCATTTCCCTTTGTTTGTGATCTTTGACAATATGGTGGATGTGAGGTGGAACTTCAGAGTTGCTTTAATTTAGATTTATCAAATTTGTATGAGTAATTTGGGACATTGTTTGTTCCAAATGGCTGTTGATAGATTGGATTCCTTTGAAAACTGCTTGCTTGTATACTTTGATCATGTATTTATTAGAAAATGGCTCTTATATATTTGAATCAGTTCCTTATACACATTAGAAACAAGATCTTTATCAGAGAAATTTCTGCAAAGATTCCCTACTCCCCTCCCCCAGTTTCCTGTTTAATCTTAGATGCATTGGTTTTGTTCGTACAAAACCTTTTAATTTTATGCAATCCCAAAATTGTCTACTTTATCCTCTTAGAGATAAATCTTTATCATTCTACCTCTTATTTGATCGTGAACTCTTCTGTTATTTATGATCTAAAAGGTCATTTCTTCCTTGCACCTTTAAGTGGTGTGGCCTTTTATATCTAAGTTATGTATCTTTTTGGACCTTATCTTGCTATCTTGTGTTGGGTTCAGTCTATACCTAATTTCAGTCTACCTGCTTTCCAGTATTTCCAGCAGTTATTTTCTAATAATGCCTTTTGTAAGTTTTTGTGTAGGGGAGTCACATAATAAAAGTGACATGTTAAGATCAATCTTGCAAACGACATGCAGGATGAATTGTAGGATTGGGGAGAAATTTGAGACAGGGAGAATACCTAAAATGTTGTTGCAATAATCAAGGCAGGATCATTTCTCAAATATATAGAGAACTGAGTCAAATTTGTAAGAATACAAGTCATTCCTTAATTGATAAATGGTCAAAGGATATGAATATGCAGTTTTCAGATGAAGAATTTAAAGCTATCTATAGTCATAAGAAAAAAATGCTCTAAATCACAATTGATTAGAGAAATGCAAATTAAAATAGCTCTGAGGTACCACCTCATATTTATCAGACTGGCTAATATGACAGAAAAGAAAAATGATAAATGTTGAAGGAGATATGGAAACATTGGGACACTAGTGCATTGTTGGTAGATTTGTGAACTGATCCAACCATTCTGGAGAAGAATTTGGAACTATGCCCAAAGGGCTATAAAACTGTGTATATTCTTTGATCCAGCAATACCACTACTAGGTCTGTATCCCAAAGAGATCATAAAAAAGGGGAAAGGACTTATACATACAAACATATTTATAGTAGTTCTTGTGGTGACAAAGAATTGGAAATTGAGAGAATGCCCATCAATTGGGGAATTGTTGGACAAATTGTGGCATGGGAATGTAATGCAATACTATTGTGTTTTAAGAAATGATGAGCAGGCAGATTTCAGAAAAACCTGGAAAGACTTACATGCACTGATGCTGAATGAAGTGAGCAGAACCAGGAGAACATTGTATACAGTAACAGCAACATTGTGTGATAGACTTAGCTCTTCTCAGCAATACAATAATCTAAGACAATTCTAAAAGACTCATGATGGAAAATGTTATCCGCATCCAGAGAAAGAAGTAATGGAGTCTGAATGCAGATTGAAGCACTATTTTCACTTTCTTTGTTTTTTTTTTTCAAGTTTTTTCCCCCCTTTTGTTCTGTTTCTTCTTTCACAGCTTGACTAATGTGGAAATATGTTTAACATTATTGTATGTGTATAACCTATATCAGATTGCTTGCTGTCTTGGGGAGGGTGGAGGGGAGGGAGAGAGGGAGAAAAATTTGGAATGTAAAATCTTATAAAAATGAATGTTGAAAACCATCTTTACATGTAATTGGAAAAAAATACTCTTTACATTAAAAAAAATAATCAAGGCAGGAGGTGAAGAGGGTTCAGAACAGTATGGTGGCATTAAGAACGAAAAGAGAAAGCAAAGATACCCTTTGATCTTGGGGGTGGAGGGAGTAGACTGAGGCTGGTAACTGTGATTATAGGACAGGAGTTCCCAATCTTTTTTTGATCCCCATACCCTTTAGATTCTTTTTTGATCCCCATACCTCTTAGATTTCATTAAGCATCTCCAAATTCAGTATTCAACATGAAAGGAAAGAAATTCTAGAGTTTACCATGCATATGCACATAACTAACAAAATCAATTAAATTCAATATGATAAACATAGTTATTTACCAAATATTTCCCACACCACTTTAAAAAGGTTTTCATGTATACCCCCAGGTCGAGAATCTCTGATGTGGGAGTTAAATAAAATAGCTATTCTGCTCTGAAGCTTTTCTGAGTGGAGTAAAGGCTTTTCTGTACCTTTGAAAGTTTCTACTATTCTGTAGTGACTCTCTTACTTTCCAGAAATCCTAAGCTTTCAGAAACTTTTTGCCTTCAAAGGAAGCCATGAGTGTCTGTTTGTATCTGTTTAAAACACATCTTTGCTAGGTTTTTTTTTTGCATTTTCCTTTTTTTTGTTTAAATTCACCCCCCTTTTGCCCCTTGGCAAGTACATTTACTGAGCGATTTTGTAAGAAGCAGAAGAAAAGTAGTCTATTTGCTTCTATCATGTTTTTTTCCCTTTTTTTAAGTTTGTCTGCCAAACTCTGAAATTGTGCAAAGTACTTTGCAAGTTTACAAATTGCTTTCACATCCACCATCTTTCCTGATTCCCAAAACAACCCAGAAAGCCCGTTAAGGCAGCTTGCACTCCAACAACCCAAATCATCTCCCTCCAGGTCTGGGTGTCACTATGGTTCTTTACTGAATCATGTAGTGCAGAGTTTTATCGCACAGAGAACGACATGCCGGCAAGGGCAAAGGCAGAGTTGTTAGAAGATGCCATTGTAAAGTTACGATTCACAGTGAGAGGTGAACAGAGGAGAGTGAGTGAACACCCAGAGTATGTGAATCTTCTTTTCCTGTTGTAGTCGAGATGAGAGCTCCCAAGTTGCTTGGAATTGCTCTGAAGAAATACTTTTCTCTTACTCCAAAAGAAGAGCTTCTTACAACAGGAAATCTTTGCCCACATTGACACCAGGGAGACGACTAGGTATGAATGATAGTTGGAGTACCTCTTACATAACACATAAATGTTTGCAAGGTGTTTTATAGGTTATCTCATTTAATTCTCACAATAACTCTAGGAGGTAAGTTCTATTATCACCCCAATTTTGCAGATGAGGAAATTGAGGGCCAGAGAGGTCAAGTGGATTGCTCAGGCTACCACATATAGTAAGTGCAGAGGAAGGACTTGAACTCAGATCTTCCAGACTCCAAAGCCAATGCTTTATCCATCATACTGCTGGGCTGTACTCTCACTGTGTGAGGCCAGTACATCCTGGCCTTCAAATAGGGGGGAAAGTGGATTATGTACATCCTGACTTTCCTTTGTTGTCTGAAGCCTGACCTTAGCCACGTAGTTTTATATTATTCAATTAATGTTTAATTAAAGATAAACATCTTTGCTTTGATTATTCTCATTTTACTTCCTAAAACCAAGATTTTTATTTAAAAACAAAATGCTTTTTCAGTGGTTAAGTATGTTAGGTTGTGCACACGAAGCTTCCCTTCCTTTAATAGAATCCTTAAGTCTCTGGTAAACCCTTCAAGAGAAATTCAGCCTCCCACAGAAAAGGGAATCTCAAAACAAATGCTAAACTGCCTGTCTTTCTTTGGTCACCTTTAAGCACCCACCCATTGTTTGCTGTGAGTGTGGGAGAGAAAAAAAAAGAAATCACTCTTTTCCTCCAGGTGTTGTGGCTCTAATTGGAGAATCAGAATGAATATACATGAAACAAATAGAAAAGGATTGCAAGGGCTCTAGATAATTAAGAACTGGATGATCTACTGTTACCCTAGTTCAAAGAAGAAAATGTTTACTGTGGGCTGGGTGAATTAGGAAAGACCTTATGGAGGAGATGGGTCTCGAACTGGGTTTTGAAGGGAATACAGGAAGTGAATAGGTGAACTGGAGAAGGAAGGCAAGACTGAGCAAGGAAGGAAGGAATGGGTCTGTTTAAAGACAAAAAGGAAATTAAATTAAGTGGAAGATCAGTGTTGGTGAGGACAGGAAATAAGGAAGTTGCCTGGAGGATTTCAGGATTATAGACTTAGATCCCGAAGAAACTTTTCATTTTTACTAAGAAAGGAAATGGAACTCAGGGAGATAAAGGGCTTGCCCACCAAGGTCATGCAGGTCTTAAACGGCACAACCAGGATTCAAATTCAGACCCTCTCCTTCTAAATCTACTTTCTACTATACCATGATTCAGACTTGCCCCTGCTTGGACGTGAGAAGATTAGAGGGTTTTGTCATAACACAACACAGCGTTGTTTTAGGAAGGTTGATCTGGCCACGTTGTACATTGTGAACGTGGGTCTTGGGGAAAAGAGACCAGAGACAAGAGAAATGCTTGATGGAGTTAGTCTTACATCGTTGACAAAATATTGATATTTCTTGTGGTTTTGGTGTATTTGTTTGGTGTGTGGGCTCATGCTAATGTACATTCTGGGAGAGCGTGCTTTCTTATGGCCTTTGTGTCCACACTCCTTGTACAATATTGGTGGGCATTTAGTAAATATTTGTTGATAATGGTGAGATGAGACCTCTATTGGCTGCTATGCCAATATGTAGAAAAGCTTCATTTTCTGTTTGCTTACATTTTGTTTTCCTGTCAAAATTGTCCTTGGGGTAGTAAGGTCTTAATTTTTCTCTTAAGACAAATATCATAAATATGATATTTCCCATCTCCTCTGCTATTTCACCATTCTTTGTGATTGAAAATCCTTTTCACTACCAGTAGGATTCCTGTTTCAATTATAGGAAGTACTTCCTCTTAGGCCCTCCCCAGTGGTTTTTCTTTCTTTCTTTCTTTCTTTCTTTCTTTCTTTCTTTCTTTCTTTTTTTTAACCTTCTCCCAGCCCTAAAGCAAGGTTCTGTACACAACTGAGCTCTCTCTCTCCTTGAGTTGAGTTATAAAGACAGAAGGCCTACTTGGGAGGATAGAAAACAATCTGCACATGGCCTGGGTCCTGTGCATGGAGAGGCAGAGATAGCTGGGAGAGCCTGCAAGGGGAGACCCGACTTACTTTAAGAAAGGAGTATCAGAAATGTGTTTTTCTGTTTACCCTGCATTTCTAGAGTATATTGACTCTTTTGTGAATAGAATATATGATTATGTAAAATTATATAATTATTATATATGTATATGTGTATATATATACACACACACATATATACCTACATATATATATTCATATATATATGTAAACATTAGATGGTAGTGAAGAAGAGATATGGAGAGGGAAAAGGGGTGGTGGTGGTGAATTTTCCATGTATTTTCTGTTGTGAAACAGGTAAAGTTTACAATTTTTAAAGTGTAGGATTATGCGCCAGGCACTTCTCTTCTTAACTATATCGAATTTACCTCCTTTCATACTTTGTTTTTGTGCTCAGAGGCATCCAGACCTTCTGCACTTTAACATGGTGTCTTAACTAGCCTCCAGATGGAGTCTCTTAGTTGAGGTTCTCTTGCTACTCATCCACTTTGCCCTTCAGCCTGCTATTAACCATTTTTCCTCTTAGTCTTAAAATATGCCCTTTCTTCTCAAGTTCATAGTCAATGAGCTCCCCTATGGGAGTCACCTTCAATTATAATATCAAACCTGACTGTCTTGGGGCCACAGGGTTACCCAGTATAGCTTCCACATGCCATCCCCTCCCAGTTATGTAAAAACTAATTTAATTGTTGCTTCCCTCCTTGTAGACTCTTAAATAAGTTCAAATGCAAAGCAGTTGTTTATGGTGTCAACACAACTACACTCCAAAGCTGCCCAGTGGGTGGGTTTCACAGATAGTTAAAATCACAGAATTTTGTGTTGCCCTCATTAGAATTCTTATTCCTTAGCATTTTTTCTTTTAGCTTTAACATTCTTAACTGTCAAAATTGTAGTGCTGTTTCTGTTAATGTTCTATATCTTCTTAAATATGTTTTTAATTACCAAGACTCATGACCCAAATAGGGTTTTTGTTTTGTTTTGTTTTTGCATTGCTTCCCATAGGAGACAGATAGAGGCTCGATTTCCTAGGCTCCATCTCTCCCTGGGAAGCCTGTCTTCACAAACACACCTCACAGAATCCTTTTTTTGGGTATACCAGAACACTCATCTCCATTTCACTGAGGCATTCCCCTCATCTTACTGCCCCTTTCTCTCATTACATCTCACTTTGTACTCATTGCTCTATTTACATTTGATTTTTCCTGTCCCCCACCTTAGCACATTTCATTCTTCCCACCTCTGGGAATGCTATTACTACTCCCTAACTCCAGGAAACTAGGTCAGGTCCATGCCAGCCCCAGTGGTATGGGTTCATTCCAATTCCAAGTGGCTTCTGGAGAACACTTCCTAAGGGGTCCTCTCTATAAGCCTACTGGCTACTTGAAGGCTCTTAAAATAAAGTCTTCAAATTACTGATCCAAGCGCCCATTTTTCATTCTCCATATTTCTTTCTTGCTACTATCCAGTGTTAAACACTACATTCTAGTGGTGAAAAGGATCAATTTACTTGCAGAAAAATACACTTCTGATACTCCTTTCTTAAAGTAAACTGTGTCTCCACTTCAAGGCTGTGAGTCCAATCTGTCCCAGCTTCCTCTGTCTGTCCATGCTATTGCACAGGGACCCAGGCTATTCACTGCCTCCCAAGTAACCCTTCTGTCTCTCCAGTTCAGCTCAAGGAGCTCAGTGACTCCAGGAGACAGATGGTAAGGAATCTTACAAGTTATCTAGTCTTAACTCCCTCAACTTACATATATATATATATATATATATATATATATATATATATATATATCTGGAAATTGAGGTCCAAAGAACTTCAGTGATTTGTCCAAGGTCACACAGGTGGTAAGTGGTACAACTGGAATTCAAACCGTAATGTTCTTTAACAGTAATTCTTTCATTCTTTCCACTAAATCGTGTTGTCTTACATCTGGAAGATAAATAGAATAAACCTTGCTGCTCTAAATTTATGATCCTATTATAAGGAAGTATAGTGGTTTGGTTTATACACTTATTGGCAAGGTATTTATTTGTTTAAGTAATATATTGATTAGTAATAGTGGATGACAATGTTTGTTCAACCTAGGACCTTGGTATGAAATGCAAAACATGAAATTTAGAAATTATTTTATTTTATATTATCTGTTCTAACCATGATCCCCTCTTCAAGGCTTAAGGATTTCTGTTTCACCATCCAGACCTACTTTCTGGGGAGGAGGAAGGAAGAAGAGAGTCCAGAGAATGAGTCATAGGAGATGGAGGACATGTGGTAGTTACTTAATCCCCTCATAGAAATCTCAGGAACTATACTTGCAAAATTTGAGCCTTTGACCCTTATCATTGGAAGATCTTCTCTGGGTTCTGAAGACACTCTTTTATTCAAAAATGTCACTAGTAGGTAGTAATCTTCATACTGGCTTGGCAGTGAAACCTCCAAAAGACTATTTTAATACAGCTATATTTTTCTATGCTTCTATCTATTGCTTATTTGTCTTGATTCCTTTTGTTTTCATAACACAGTCATTCCCAGATATCATGCCAAGTCCAAAGGGAGTCTTCCCTTATAATAAGGAAAAACAGTTAAGTAGAACCAACTGAAACAGTGACTTCATCTGACAGTATATACAACATTCCACACCCACAGTCCTCTACCTCTAAAATAGGAGGGGGACTTCCTGTGTCCAATTTTTCTGTCCTTTTTTTTCTTTTAAAGCTTTGAATCTTAATAATTAGCATTAAGATAACTGATCTTTTCTTTTTAATTATGGGGACATTTCTATTAGTCTCATTCATTTTGTCTTGCATGGACGCATTCGGTGATGTTGTCATAGCCACGGCTATGTCATGGCTAATCAGAACAATAGAATCAAAGAATCTTAGGATTGGAAGGGGTCATCCCACCAAGGCAGAATCCTCTCCACAACATTCCTGGCAGATGGTCCATTCAGACTCTGCTTGAAGACTGATGGTGTTTAAGCCTACTATCTTACATGTTATAGGATCAAATATCTAGAGCTGGAAGGGACTGAATCCATGACATGCCTGGGCTGATTCAGTTGTTGGGAAGTTCTGAGCACAAATTGCCACTTAGCATCCCATGTTATATTCTCTGTCTCTGTCTTTGTCTCTCTCTTTCTTTCTCTTCTCTGTCTGTCTCTTTCAATCTCTGTCTCCCCCCCCCTTTCTGCTTCCTGCCACTTTGCCCCATTAAAAAAAGAAACTTAAAAAAGACAAAACCCCAAAACTTGACATGTGGAGGTGCTTGAGCATTCATTTAGCAGTTAAAAACCAGGCATCTGAGAAAAATTCCCTATTGCCAAAATATGTACTCTTCTCCATTTTGATGTCTTTCATTCACTTTGGTTCGTATTCATCCTTTTAAAAGGGCAGTGTCCTGTGTTTGTTAAAGTGATAATTGGCTGATTTGCTATTCTTTACCCATTTCTTTTCAAATTATGACTTCACCAGCTGTGACCTCAACCAGGCAAAAATATATTCATGATATCATGGTGAGGATTCATGCAGGAAAACACTAATAAAGTATAAAGAAAATAGCATTAGAAGCCTCAAGGTTAACTGTTCCTCTGATGACACTTTGAGCCAGAGACACAGTCAATTTTAAATGGATTTTTTAAAAGGACAAATCAGATAAAAGCAGAAAAATCAGATAAAAACAAAAGTTACCTTTAAAATATTTTAGTTTAAGTTGAAGTTTTGCCTATCTCTTTATAGTGGAGATGTACAATCGGGGGGGAAAAATTCATTGACTCAGACTTGTAGCTTCAAATGTTCTTTTTTTCTTCCTTCAGCTTGGTCACTGGGTGATTGGAACTATGTATTTCTATTATACCCTTTCCATGTTTTCCTAGGTATTCCCCCTCCTCCTTTTTGTTCTGAATTTAACAAATACCAAATATAATGAGCATTTCCAATTACACATTGTGGAACAGAATGAGAGGATTATACATGAAACTGTGAATATCTGTTATATAGAGCTTAGCTTTCTTTTAAAATATATAAGTTTGGGGCAGCTAGGTGGTGCAGTGGCTAGAGCACCAGCTCTGGAGTCAGGAGGACCTGAGTTCAAATCCGGACACTTACTAGCTATGTGACCCTGGGCAAGTCACTTAGCCCCATTGCCTAGCCAAAAAAAAAAATCTATCAGTTCAACATGTCACTTTCAAAGGTCTCTTGTCTGTGATTCCTTGTCTTTCTTCTGTTCTCTTCTCACTTTTAAAAACCTTTATAAGTTTAAAACCTCTGTCTTCCTTCCACTTCCTTCCCCCACCTCATTGGGACAAAAAAAAAAAGGCAACCTTGTAATAAATATATATGGGCAAGGAAAACAAATTTTCAAAATGCCCATGTACAAAAATGGGATGTCTCATTCTGCATCTTGAGTTCATTATCTCTCTTTAAGGAGGCAGAATAAAATTTTTCATTATCAGTCCTCTGGAATCCTGGTCAGTTGTTGGATTGATTAGATTTATGTCTTTCAAAGTTGTTTGCTTTTACAATGTGGTTATCACATAAATTGTTCTCCTGGTTCTGCTCATTTCACTCTGCACTAGCTTATACAAATCTCAGGTTTCTCTGAAACTATCTTTTTCATTTTTCAACAGCAAAATAATATTCTATTACATTTATATACCATTATTTGTTTAATCATTCCCCAATTGAAGAATATGTTTTTAGTTTAAAGGTCTTTGACATTAAGCAAAGAACTGCTATAAATTTTTTTTTTTTTTGTGCAAAAAGGTTCTTTTCCTTTTTTTGTTTGATCTCTTTGGGGTATAGGTTGAATAGGGTTATTATTGAGTCAAAGTATGACAATTTAGTAACTTTTTGGACATTGTTCCAAATTGCTTTCCAAAATTTCTACACTAATTTTCAGACCCATCAATAGTATATTGGTGTACTTGTTTTACCACAGCCTCATCATTTATTTTCCTTTTTCTTTCATCTTTGCCAATATGATGGGTGTGAGTTGATACTTGTATGTTGTTTGTATTTGCATTTCTCTAATTATTACTGATTTGAAGGCTATTTTTACATGACTATTGACAGCCTGGATTTATTTTTTTCGTGTTCATATTCTTTTAACCATTTGTCTACCGAAGAATATTGTCTTGTTCTTATAAATTTGATTAAATTATTATAGATCTTGGAAATGATACTTTTATAAGAGAAACTTGGTGAAAATACTTTCCCCCCAGGTAAACTATTTCCTTTCTACTTTTTTTTCCCTGAAATTTTTTTTTAAAAAAAACATTTAACATTTTTATTTGAAGTTTTGAGTTCCAAATTCTATTCCTCCCTCTTCCCTCCTCTCCTTCCTCCCTGAGCAATCAGATATAGGTTATACATGTGCAATTATGTAAAACATTTCCATATTAGTCACTTTGTATGAGAAAACAAAAGAAAAATAATGAAAAAAAGAAATTGAAAAATAGCATGCTTCAATCTGTGTTCAAACAATATCAGTTCTTTCTCTGCAGGCAGATAGTATACCTCATCATATGTCCTTTGGGATTGTCTTGGATCATTGCATTGCTGAGAATAGCTAAGTCATTCACAGTTCATCAAACAATACTGCCTGACTCTGTATATCATTCTCCTGGTTCTGCTCACTTCACTATGCGTCAGTTCATATATCCCTTTTGCTTTTAACTACATTTGTTTTGTTTGTGTAGGCACTTAAAATGTATATAATGTAATGTAATATGTAATATTGTAATGTAAATGTAATGTAAAATTGTAATAATGTAATAAAAATTGTTTATTTTATCTTCTGGGATCTTCTTTATCCCTCTTTGTTGATGAACTCTTCCTCTAACCATGGCTGTGAAAGGTATTTTATTTTTTGATTCTTTTGTTTATGATATGACCTTCTGTATATTGTGCACTTAATCTGTTCCACTGATCAACCTTTCTATTGTTTAGCCAGTACCAAATAGTTCTGAGGATAATTGCTTTGTGGTATAGTTGAAGATCAGATACTTCTAGGCCCCTTTCCTTCCCATGTTTCTTCATTATTTCTCTTGACCTTTTATTCCTTCAGATGAATTTAGTTATTATTTTTTCTAGTTCTTTAAGTTAATCATTTGGTAGTTTGATTGGTATGCCATGAAATAAGTAAGTTAATTTATATAGTATTGCCATTTTATTATATTGATATGCCCCTATGAGCAATTAATATTTTCCAATTATTTTAATCTGTCTATTTCTATACAATTTTATAATTGTATTCACATAACATCTCTGTGTGTCTTAGACTTTTAAAATGTCATATATAGTTATTTTTAATGGAATTTCTCTTTGCATCTCTTCCTGTTGGATTTTGTTAGTAATATACTGAAATGTTAATGATTTATGTGGATTTATTTTATATCCTACAACTTAGTTGAAGTTATTATTTTAATTATTTTAGTTGATTCCCTGGGGTTTTCTAAGTAAATCATCATAATAAAAAGTGATAATCTTTGTTTCCTTTTTGCCTATGCTTATTCCCTCAATTTATTTTTCTTGCTTTATTGCTATAGTTAGCATTTTTAAGACAATATCAAATAAAGTGGTGATAATAGATATCTTTGGTTTAATTCTAATTTTATTAGAAAAGTCTCTAGTTAACCTCATTACATATAATACTAGTTTTTATTTAACATAGGTACTATTTACTATATTGAGCAAAAATCAGTTCATTCCTATGCTTTTCAGTGTTATTAACAGAACTGTGTCACATTTTGTCAAAAGTTTTTCCTGCATCTATTAATATAAACATGTAATTTGTGTTATTCATTAATATGGTCTATTATGTTTATAATTTTCCTAATATAGAAGCAACTCTATATTCCATGGTTAAATCTAAGCTGGTCATAGTGAATATTTTTTATTTTGTTGCTGTAGCTTCTGCTAATATTTTATTTACAATTTTGGTATCAATATTCACTATGGATTAAGGTCTTTCTCCAAACAATTTTCCCAAATGTTTTCTTTGGTCTCCTTCTTTGGTACAGCGATAGAGCCTGACTGATGATATCATAATTGTTTCCTTATTAGCACACAGGGAGAAGAATTCAAAATTCATCTCCCCAGCCTTGTAACAAGTTATTGTAAGGATAGAACCAGGAATGTCAATTGACACAAACTTTAAAAATAATTATATTATAATTTACTATAATTTCTTATATCTGTGCAAATGAACTTCAAATACAAATAATTACAAGCAAATGTTATGTTTACTTTGAAATAACATTTTTCATTTTACTATCTTTATTTTCCTTGACTTATGAATAAAAGGAAATATACTGCATCAATTGATGCAGCTTATATAAGCCTTCTGAGCCAATTTGTCTTTCTCCCAAAGTTAGAAAAATAAAGTCAACGATTCTGGGACAAGTAAGGTTTTTTTTTTTTCCTTCTTCTTCTTCTAGGCTGAGGTACAGGAAGAAATGAGATCATGAGGGATTTCCTTCCAAATGCAATAACAGAGGCCCATTTGTCATTTGATTTCAGAGGTTTAAAACTTGTGAGATGTGGGAATTGAAGGTGAGTAACTCAGTGAAGGTCACAGTAGGAGAAATCAGACAGGAGCTGAGTATGGATTTGAACTGTTGCTTCACTAACACAAAGTTTTTTGTTTGTTTGTTTTTGTTTTTGTTTTTGTTTTTAAATTTTTTAGTTATCTACCTAGGTGTCCCTTTAAGGAATTAGCCAAGGCAGTCTAGTGAGCTTTGGAGGAGTATGAAATCTCAAAGGTCAGATGAATAAGAATAGCTCACATTTACATGGCATCCTAAAATTTACAAAGCACTTTCCTCAAGGAAAGTGGGTAGTGAAATATTATTAACCCATTTAACTGACCAGGAAATATGTAATGATGTGAAGTGATTTGTCCATCATTAAATGATTAGTGAATATATGAGCTAGGGTTTGAACTCAGGTCTCCTGATTTCAGGACTAGTGTTCTTTCTCCTATTCCATATAATGATTTGGTCCCATCCTATCTGTTCAACAGATGCATTGGAATCAATACCTCATAATTTCATTGGAAATATTCTAAAACACATTCTGTCATGCATTGGAACTAATTTTGCTGTATTAGTGAATTGGCTGGAAGGTTTGCTGGTCTACTTAATAAAAAGATAACGAAGAAGTAAATTGCAAGGCATATCAGATGGGAACAATTCCATTCCATTCAATTTAACAAACATTTATTAAGTGTATGCTAGGACAAAGCAATGTGCTAGGTATTGGTGATATAAAGACAAAAGATGAAACTGAGAGTTCCTGTCCTTAGGGAGCTTCCATTCTACTACAGAGAAACACCAAGTCCACAGATAACTAAATGTAAGGCATATATAAAATAATACAAAGTAATTTCAAGAATCGGAGAGTGTTATAAGCTGAACAGCTTGGGAGAGGCTTCATATCAAAGATGACACCTGAAATGAGTCGTGAAAGCTAAGTGGATTCCAAGAGGAAGCGAGGAGGATGTTCATTCTAGAGGTAAGAGGCAGACTATCCTATGTGGGACCAGCTAGCCAGTTATTTTACAGAGACTTAAACGCCGGACTGAAGATTTTACATTTTATTTTAGAGACAATAGAGAACCAGTGAGAATATCTGGGTTGGGGGAAGGGATACGGTAGATGCTCTGGGCAATGAGTGATGCTAAACTTCTTTGGGATGTTAGTTTCTAATGTGGTATTTCTCCTATGGCTGGAGAGTAATGAAAAATATAATCAACTGTTCCAAAAAGAGATCATTCTACAGCTTCCTAGTGGAATCTGCCTTGTTGTCATAAATCAGGCACCTAGCATAAGTCTATGGTGCATATACTGCTTGAAGGAGTGACCCCTTTGCTTAGAACACAGAGGAACAGGAACCTGAGGATTGCTACTGAAGCGTCTTCTACTTCATGCATGTAAATATGAATGTATGTTTTTTAAACTTTGAGTTCTTTGCTTTTTTAAAAAATTTCCTTTCTTTGAGTCCTGAAGCTTGTTCATTTGCTTATTTTAAATGTCAGTCAGGGACTGAGGAGTTTCATATCTGTTTGTTCCTCCAACTCTTTTTGCAGCGTAACAAGTCAAATACAAAACCCAGGGGAGCTACCTAGTCACATGATGGGGCAGTGCATCGCATCACATCATTGATTGGTGTTACGGCATTGGAATGCTGTAGAAGAGCCTGAAACCAAGAAATCTGGATGCCTGAAGCTTTGAGCTTTCCAATTAGGCTGAAAGGTTCCCTTGATAACCAGTAGTGCTGAAGCTTTTAATATTGTTCGCTCTATCAGTTATCAGTAACATGTACCAGTTATGAAGGCTGGTAGATGACTTCACACCAGTAAGGCAACTCACCTAACTCACATGTAACATTTTCTGATCAAATATTCTATCTGAAAAAAAAAAAACTTTCAGTTTACCATAAACTGGGCATAATTGGGAGCAAATGCTCCTCTCCCTCCTTCAATGCTATCTCTGCCTGTGCAGCCTATTTTGCATCCAAAGATACATTTGAAAGTAGAAATCCCTTAGAGCTAAATATTCTAAACTGACAGAAGAATTTCTAGTGGCACACCAGCCTAGAGCCATGTTTTTATGAGGACATCACTTTCTATTTCTAAGCTTCAGCATGCACTCATGCTTCCTCATTGCTGGGAGCCATGCCACATCAAGTTGCCTCCCTCTCAGCTTTTAATGTTTTTTTAATGGAGTCCAGTTTTCCGCCTAAGTTATGGCTAGCTTTCTGACAAATTGTCAGACACCTAAGCAGCCATAATGGAGGTGTCCCGATGTGACACAAGAGAATGGGAATGACAAAACTCCCATGTCATTAAACAAAACCGTATTACAAATAATTCATTTTTATCTGAATTTTCCTGGGTTTCTTATGAAGGCTGAGAGGGGTTTGAGAAACATTTAAAAATTAATATGCAATATAAAGTCCTTCCTTGTAAGCTTATAAGCTAAAAGAATCATTTTAGAATCAGGCTAGAGAGAGGGCGCACTCTATATTTAAAGAGAACTATATGGGATCTTTTTTTAAAGGATTAAATCATTCATTTAGTAATGAAGTTAGTTTACTGAAACAAAACAAATATGTTTGGTAGGTACCAAGCAATGCAGAATATGCTGATACATTTATGTATATGTGTATAAATGCATATATGCATATATATGTACACATATATAATATATACACATGTAAAATCTATCTCCTGTGCTTAGTGCAGTGCTTGGCACATAGTAGGCTCTTAATAAATGTTTGTTGATATATGACATATACACACAAATACATACATACAGACATACACATATATATATACATATATACATATATGTATGTATATATAGTACTCTATGTATTGGAAATGCATCTTTGAATCCTTGAAAATTCCACCAAGAAATGTAGAAATTTTTCACATGAAAGGAATTGTGTGTTCCTTTTATAAGTCAGCAACTTAAATGCCTTTATCTATACAGCTCGGGAGACATCTGCAGAGCATTCAGCAATTAAATATGCCCCCAGCCGAACAATAATGTCAGTGCCTGGCCTGCATGTGAATGAGTCCTAGGAAAGTTAAAGGTAAGTGCCCAAGCTGTTGTCAAAAGACCAGGTTTTAAGTTCCTCTTAGAATTATCTCAGAGGTCACCGAACATTCATGAGTTTGTCCAATGCAGATAGACATTTAATTCTGGGTGAGTTGCTTAACTTCTCTAGGTCTAAGCTCCCTCATCTGTAAACTGGGGAGATGGATTCGAGGACTTCTAAGATCCCTTTCGGTTCTAAATCTACAATTCTATGACTAAAGACTCATCAAACAAAATAGTAAGTAGAGTTAGCCTTTGAAATTAAGATATTGACTAGACTCCAACCCCAAATTATTGGAAATATTAGACGACTCTTAGGATTGATATGAAAAGTGGAGACTTGATTATAAGCTTCCCAAGGGCCAGGGTCATAGCTTTGTACTGTGGATCCCCAACAACACCTAGGTCAGTACCTTGTGTGTAAGTAGGTCCTCCATAACTGCTGGTTTACTGATTGAAAAGAATTCCATTTTAGTTTGCTGCAAGTCTTCTCTGCAGCTTATTAATTGTGCCTGGTGGGAAGGCTTAATGATTGCCCTTCATTTCCTTTAAGATGCTTATAACCCTTTCCAGCATCAAGTGGGTCTGTGAAAGTTATGTCAATGGAATGGTGTTACTGGGAGCAGTGAGTTCTATAGGAAGAATATTCAAAAAGGGCTAAGAGCTGATTGATGTGGCAGGAAAATTTATGACTTTATAGTGGGATGTAACTATAAACTATCATTGATGTTATTGAATGGCTTTCATTAAGGCAACCTTATGCCTATAATGTCAGCTATCCTTTTCTCTACCAGGCAGAAAAAGACAAAGTCATGGAATCTCAGAATTGAAAGGAACCTTAAAAATCTAGCCCAATTCATAGCTGAAAAATATTACCCTCTAGGACACAACCAACATGTGGTTATCCAGCCTTTGCTTGAAGGCTTCTAGGGATGGGGAACTCCCTGCCTCCTAAGGCAGCCCTTTCTACTTTGTGAAAGCTATAGTTGCCAGGAGTTTTTCTTTACATTGAACACACATTGGCACCTTTGTTACTTCCACTCATTACTGCTTTGGGCCCAACATAACAAGTCTGGTCTCTCTTCCATTTGATAGACCTTTAAATACTTGAAGACAGCAGTCATAGCCTTTCTTTCTTCTCTTCTCAGTCTTGTTCTTCAAAAATTTACAGATGGCGTGATATTGAGTCCGTTCACTGTCCTTCTTGGTCTCTTCTGTATGTTCTCAGGTTATTAATGTCCTTCCTAAGATGTAGTGCCCAGAACTGAACACAGTGTTCCAGATGTAGTCTGACAAGAGAAGAATAACAGTAGAACTATTAGTTCCCTAGTCTTATGTGTTAGGAAGGCTAAATTTATATTCACTCTCATACTATGGACTCATATTGAGGTTATAGTAAAAATTCCTATATCTTTTTTTTCAACATGAATTTCTATCTGTCCCTGCTTTCCCCATCTTGTTCTTGTGAAGTTAATTTTTTGAACCCAAGTGTAAGACTTTACATTTTCCCTTTCCATGTTAATGGAAAGGCCCAAGGTGTATAAGCCCATACATTACTCAAATAGATCTCTGATTTAATTGATTTGAGAATTCTCTCCAATTACGCAGGTCATAACCCGCCTATGACTATTCTTCCCATGTAACTTGTCCATGTTCTCCCAAAAGTTCACCAGAGGGAGTCCTCCCAACTTGCTGAAGGCTTTCTTTACTTTCTCCTGACATTACAAGGGTATAGTAGAACATTCTGTCCACCTGTCATCCCCTTTTTTCATTATGTGACTAAGCTATCTTCTCTTTCTGCCATATAATTTCTTGATGATATCCTTTATACCTGTTCTTCAGATTTCCTCATTGGTTATATGCTGCAACTTGCTCACACCCACAATACACCTTTCTACTGCCCTCTATGAGATTCTCATCTTTAGTTCTTCAGAAGCAAGTCTTGCTCTAAGAATACTGGTAAAATCTAAAATCTTTCTGTTGAAAAGATGAGCCTTTGCTTTTATGGGAAATTTTGCAATTTCCCTAAAGCAATTCAACCCTCTGTTCTCCTCCTTTTCAACTATGGGCCTAGCTCGTTGTCATTGTCATTTTTCTAATCAAAATCTGCATACTATTGAACAAGTTCTGTAGAATATCTACCCAGATGCATACTGATATCTGGCATTAGGTATTTTTTTTGTCCATTTGGTCTTTCCTATGCAGATGAATGGGCCAAACCCTTCTTCCTGATTACGTAGCCCTTCTAGGAAATTCTGCCATGTCTTGGGGCTTGATGAAGTCAACCCAACGTTATAAACAAAAAGGAGCATATGGTGGACCTCACCATCTATCTCCTCAATCTGAACTCAGTGCTGGATCTCCATCATGGTGGTGAACACTTCTGGTGAATATCCATCACCCTAATTTATGCCTCACTTGTTTTTTATCATCAGTGTTACTGATCAGGATTATTTTTGTTATTACATCTTCTGAGGAATACTGATATCCTGATATAAGGATGGGAGTCACCTTGTTTGAAAAAGAACCTGTAGGGGGTGTTTCATTCTATTGAACCAAATGTAAACAACAAGCATGATGAAATCTTAATATGTTTTGTATCTTTCAATTATAAAGATAGTAAAGGTGTAATTCATTTGTTGAATATCCTTGCAAAAGCCTGTTTATTTCCTATTAATACTCTGATGGAGGATGCCATCAGTTAACGTATAGACTGTTCTCACAGAAATTTCATAAAACTGGGAGAGTAGGGATAGAGGTCACTATTTGGGAATTAACAAGATTTAAGATCTTTTTTTTTCATATTTTTGATATCTTCCTTTCTATGAGATAGATACCTTGTATATTAGTACAACAATGCCCCACAATTGTTCCACCTCAAGTACTTTGTATAAGTGTGTTCCAAAAAATCTTAGTTCTATTGAAATGTAAAACTGTACTAAGACTTTTGTAATACCCTGCATATTTGATCCAATCTGGCTGCATTTCCTGTCTTTGTTATGTTTAGTACCATTTCTATTTCCTTTATCACCTTCTCTGGGATGGTGATGTAAGGGTCCAAGTGTGGTTGTTCCACTATATTTAATGTAAAAAAAAACACCCAGTTTATTGTTTTGCAAATATTTTCCATTTTTCTTCTATTTGTAGTCCTTTTTCCATTTCCTCCTTAAGTGCCTTGGGACAACTTTGCTTAGTTGTATATTTTGTTCATGTTATAAACAAGAGATTACATAGGAAAAGTCATGTTATTGAGAAAAAGGTATGATCAGAAAAGAAAATGGATTAGTCATATTGTGAAACCAACAGATAACCAATGAGTAGCTTGTGTACTTCCATGGTATTCTTGAGATATCAGGAGAATTCAAGAAAGTCCCTTGGGTTGATTGCCATGAATTTATGGAGGACACAGATGAGCAGTCATGGACAGGTTGCAATCTGTGTGGTCGTAGGGAATGCTCACATTGATGAAGTTAAAGATCCATCTGAATTGAGAGTCAGCATAATGTTCTAGCCTATCAAATTTTTTTTTAAAAAAAATCCTGATTCTGTCATTTCATGTGTTAGTCATCCTTATTAGCTTTATGTCATCTGCAAATCTGATGAACATACATTTTTTTTCCTTTGTCCAAGACATTAGCAAAAATGTAAAATGTCATTGGGCCAACCTTAGATACTTGGGACACTTTACTGGAGACTTCTTTCCAAACTGATATTGAAATGCTGGGTCTAGCTATTCAACAAGTTTCAATTCCACCTAACTGGGCTCTTATTGAAACATTTTGTTTTCTCTTTATCTAAGTCATGAACAAAACTGTAAAATGGCATTGGGCCAAGTACAGATCCTTGTTGCTCTCTGCTGAAGACCTCTTTCCTAATTAATATTGAAACAGAGTCCTGCCTTTCAACAAGTTTCAAATCCATCTAACAATGCTCTTATGAGGCTTATATCTATCCATTTTGTCCACAGTTACAGCAAGAGACACTTCTGTTAAATGCCCTAAGGAGTAAATTAAAGAAACCAAAAGAATAGTGATAGTGAAGCCTTAAGAGTGTTGGATTTAGAGTTAGAAAAGCTGGGTTGGGATTCTTCCTCTATTCCTTACTACCCATGTGACTTTGGTCACTTAACCCCTCAGTTTCCTCATCAGTAGAATGAGGGAGTTAAATTAGCTGACCTCAAAGTTTCCTTCTAATTAATTCTTCATTTTCTCTGGTTCTGTAGTTGACTCTCCCATTTTAAGACACATTCTGAGGACAATTTAGCAAAAAAAAAAAAATAATAAAGTACTGTGGCTTCTCCACACGTACCAACTACACGGATTAATAAGGGACTTTACCCTTCAGGGCTGCCAATTCTATCAGCACAAAATTCACTAAGCGTTTTTCCTTGGGATAAGAAGATAAAAGTGCTTTACCATATGACTCACATTTTAGGTGTTTGCTCTTAAATCAATTCCTGGAATCTTTTGCATGGGTAACATCTGTTAACACACAAAGGCAGATTTGAAATCTAATTCTAGTGCCTTGATAGAGCCATGGATTCATTAAACAGACTGGCTACCGATTTCTTTTTCCATGCTCCTTTGAATTGGATGTGTTTTACTGGAGTGGACCTAGTGTGATGGTGCCCAGTTTTACTTTTCATCTCATTTGCCCTCTAGGTAATTTTAATCTGATACATTTTTATTTGCATCTTCTGAAGTAGCATCTTCTTTTTTAAAGTATATTCTTGGGTATGGTAACACTGAAATGAGCTGTTGTTCCCCTTAGGAACAAACCACTAATGTACATCCAAGGGCAAAATCTGTCCCTTGATACACAAGTTAGCCTGGGAATGTCCTAGGTCTGTGTGTATTGCTTAGAAAATGCTTTAAAAAATAATTGCCTTGTGATTAGAATCTGGTGCTAATGGTATGTTTCCATTCCTTAAATCTCAAGTCTTTATTTTGTTGAAACAATGAACTTCTTTTCACCTTGTTGCTGGCTGTTTCCCCCCCATGGCTTAAGACACACACACACACACACACACACACACACACACACACACACACACACTCGCGTGTGCGCGTGCTGTCTCCAATCACCTCAACCCCCGTTGTAAGTGGTTTGCATGTAATCTATAGATAAAAGCACATTTTCTTGACTCTAGAATAGGTTGTCTTTCATTTAGGTATTTCAGGACAATCAATTAAACAAAAATTTAAAGTCCTTGCTATGTGTAAGGAATTGTATTTGACTAGCAGAAAAGACAAAGGAATGTTCTGGTCTCATGTAGTACCTCAATGCACAAGTTTGCTTTATTTTGCTTACAATAGTTATAACTGACATTCATAGAACATTTTAAAGCTTAGAAAGTACTTTGCATACATTCTCTCATTTGACTCTTACAACAAGTCTGTGAAGGCAGTACTACAGGTGGCACTGATCCCATTTTAAAGATTAGGAAACTGATGTTCCAAAGATTGACTTGTATGTGGTCATAAAAGTGATAGTGTACCAGAGGAGAGATTTGAAGGCAGATCTTCTTGATTTCAAGAGCAATACACTATCCGTTGTATCATGCTGCCTCCTAGATATTAGGTACATAATCAGTTTAACCACATATGATGAGCAGAGGTAGATACATGAAGTTTTCTGACAGATCATTGACCAATGCTTGTTATTAGTGGTTTTGTCATATTTAAAGTCTTCTTTACCTGTCTTATGATGGTTTTATATCAGTTCTCTGGCCACAAACCACAGTGTCTCCTTTTCATCTCTTCAACTATTCTAGGAGGTTAGCATGTAATCTCTGGATAATAGCAATGATAGTATTATAAGTCATACATGGAAAAAGTCATAATCAATTGCTTTGATATCATAGAAGTCAAAGTCCAACCTGATGCTGAGGTGGTGGATTAGAAGTTGTCATGCTTCATTTATCGGCTTTTTAAAAATAATGTTATAACCAAAAACATGATTCTTAGAGGGAATATATTCTAATAATCTATTTTCAAAAGAAAAACAATTTTGCGTTGTTTCATACCTACCTGTGTAGTAATATTTTAGCTGTTTTCCAGGTCATTTTATATTTAAAAAAGGAGTTAAAAAGGAAGTTAGTAGCATGAAATCTTTAAGGGAAATTGGAAGTCAGAAATGTCAAAATATAGAGTTATGGTGAATATGTGTGTATTAGTTGGAGAATAACCATAACGTTATTTATTACATTTTGATTATTATTTTTTAAGGTTGGCAGTGGTGTGAGGGGAGGAGGTCAGGAGTTAGGGGATAACAAAGAGGAGCTGGAGATTGGTCTGTAAACTGGGGAATGAAACTATTTCTCCAGGAGATTTTCCTGTAATATTTAATTGGTGTATTCATTCATATGCCAGCTTAACTCAATAAAAAAATGTCAAAAAGATAAGAAAAATTAGCAGCAAAACAATAAAAACGATCCCCCCATTTTCCCTTATCATTCACCCCTTTGGGGGGTTTCCTTGGAGCCTTAGCTCTTATCCTATCCAAACTCATCAGTTTTTGCTTTTATGCTGGAAGCCCTTGAAAAAAGCACTTAAATCTTCACAACTACCCCTTTGGGGGAGGAAGGTTTGACAGTTCCCTCCAGAGTCAAGCAGCATGCCCCTAGGAGAGGCCAGGGGCCCTCCACACTGCAAAGCCTTGGGAGGCTCTCTCTCTCTCTCTCTCTCTCTCTCTCTCTCTCTCTCTCTCTCTCCCTCCTCAGGGATCAAGTGCCCTTTCCTCAGCCAGCCTGCAAACAAAGGACAGAGCCTCAAAACTGCATTCCCCATTGCATGACCTCAGGGCCAAAGGCAAAACATTTTATCTCTGGGTCCTAGTGACATAAGCTCCCCAGGCTGTGCAATTGCGGTTTATGAGGTGATGAGAAACCTTTGATGGAATTACTACTTTCTTCTATTTCTCAGCCTGGCCATCTATTATTCTGCGTATTTTTTAGAGAGGTGGCAAAGTTTCATAACCACCACTCCAAGCCAGGCCAAAAGAAAAAAAAAACCCAAAGCAAAACAAAACAAAAAAACCCCAAACCCCAAACCCTAACAACAACAAAAAACCCAGCCCTTGCTCTATTTGAAATTTGTAATGGAGTCAAAACATGGTCTGGATTCGCTGAAAGGCTTCACTGGCAGAGGCCGACCCAACCGCCCCAGGCACAATCCAGCAGGGAAGGGAGAGGAGGAGGGAGCAGATTCAGTTACCAAGATTCAGACACTGTAATATTTGCATCCAAAACACAAGAACTGCAATTGACCCAGTCTATTGTGACTGGAAGGAAAAATGCCTAGGCACCTCACATAAGGTATAAACTCCATTTTCTTTGATTTCTTGTTGTGGGGAGGCCTCTTTTCTTGTGACCTAAACAAAGGGCTGAGAGATATTGTGTACATACTTGAATTTCTGACCTGGGGAGAAATACCTAGTTTCTCCCTTTTGACCCCAGGGAAAAAAAAGTAATGGTGATGGCTACTGTGGTGGTTTGTGTTTGTGTGTATGTATGTGTGTTGTTGTTGTTATTGTTTGAATAGCAATAAAGATGAGTTTTGTGTGAATGTGTGTCTTTGGGATGAATTGCTATTTTTTGGACTCTGTTGGTTGTAGTGGGTTGTGTCCCCAAGACACACCATTGGATTTAATACCACAAGGACCCGGGGTCCAATCCTAGCTTTCGTCTTTGCCACCTATGTGACTTTGGACAAATCACTTAACATCTCTGGACCTTAGTTTCCTTATCTGTCAAATGAAGGAATTAGATTAGATCAGAAGTCCTGGAGTTTATGGATGGATATATTTCAAGGGTCATTTTAAAAAATAAAAAATATTTTAATAACCGTATTTCAATGTAACTAGTTTCCTTTGTAATCCCCCATATTTTATTTTATGCACTAAAAAAATGATTCTGAGAAAGGGGTCCATAGACTTCACCAGACTGCCAAAGGGCTCCATGACACAAAAAAGGTTAAGAACTCCCTTAAAGGTCCCTTCTAGCTCGAAATCTATAATCCTACAAAAAGACCAAGTTCCACTAGATTTAGATGGGAAAAAACTGAGTAATCTTTCTATCATTCACAACCTTGGAAAGGGCATTCTTAACTTTAAAGTCCCTTTCCCTGGAAGGATTTAGGTGCCCCACCCATACCTCAAACTTCTACCCAACAAATAGCTTCTAGTTATAAAAGAAGTAGGAGGCTGATGTGACAGGCAGGTTTGGTACTTTACTTTTGTGGACTGGTGTTTATTTTCCCCACCGTTTAAAGAACCTCATATAGGCCTTTATTTTGCTGCTGAAAGCAGAGTAAGAGAACTCAGATTTCATGCCCTAGGGCCTGAATAAAGGAATAAGAACAACACAACATTTGCATCTATTTAACAGTCTTGATTTTCTAAGAGTCCCCACACAGCAAAAGGAAAAAAAAAAAAAAAAAGATCTGTATCTGCAGGTTAAATGGAGCTATTCTGAGATATTTGCTGAAAACATAATTCAGAGAAAGATAATCATTGTCATAAATGACCTAGGAATTCATGGCCTTACGATTGAAAACACAAAACCTAAAAAGGTTACATTCTCTTGCTTCTCTGCCTACCCCTGATATCAATGAACATCAGCTAAAGGTGGCTGGAGAACCAATTTCATGCATCTACTGTAGGAGGAAATGAACTGAGCCAAGGGCAAAAATAAAATTATACAAATGTTATTATAGACTAGCCTGCTTCTGTCCTAGTTTAATTCAAATTTCAATGCTGCAGGCTTTGCTCCTGGCAGTAGCCTTCCTGAATAAATCAACATTTGCTTACATCTAAATTATTAGAGAAGCATGTGACTTTGTTTATTGTATAAATTATACGCAAGGTTAAAGCATTAACTGTTCAACTGGCTTTGTTCAGCCACCTAGCTACTTCTCCATCCCCAAATCACTTCCTCCCTAAATAGAAAGCAAGGCAAAAAAACCCAAACTATTTATTTTTACACGAGCCAAACAATAAAAGAACTCCAAGCTCAATGAGGCTGCTTCTATGCATCCGGCAAAGGCACTGCTAAAGAGAAGGTGGGAGGGACTCTTTCCAATTAAAAACAAAGTGCAGTAAGCAAGAAACTATTTGCATTAAACTATGAGGTTATGTCTATGCAGTACAACATGAAATGGAGATTTGGCAATCTTCCAGTTAAATTGGTCAATAGGGACAGCCAGGATAATTTGATCTCTCCTTCCCACCCTCACATCCCCAATCATTTTGGCTTCATCTTTAGGAGGTAAGGATTTCCAAATTATACTAAAATATTGCACCCAAAACATTTTTTTCCCCTTATTGATCAGGTTACTAAAAATGATACTATGGGAAACTGACCCACTGGCAACCAATAGGGAAACCTTTGTGTGTGAATCTCACTAGGAATGATATATTGACAGCCCCTCTATGTCTACACCACAGGAAGCAGTGGGTAGAGATTTGGCAATTATCCAGTTTGGTTGCATACACTGAGCAAATAAACCTGAAAGGAAGGAGCTCTGTAAAAAGAGCATTGGTCTCAGGAGTCAGAATACCTACATCCATCACTATTAGCTATGTGACCTTGGACAGACCAATAAGTTCTTCTGGCCTTCAGTTTCCTCCTCTGTAAAATGGGGATAATATAATAATACTTACATTACCACCATTAAATGCTATTGTGAGACCATGTTATACAATAAATGTAAGGTGCTTTGTGAATCATAAATCCATAATAGAAATATGAACTATTATTAAAATCTGAGTTAAAAACCCAACCTCTTCAAATAGACAATGTAACCCAATCTAGTCTAAACCAATTCAACACTCATTTTAGTAAGTGCCTATGCTATATGCAAAACATCATGGTGGGTAGAAAGGCAAAACTAAAAAGAATCCCTGCCCTTTAAAGTTTGCACTCTATTGGAGGTGTGAATATACCACCTCAAACAGATAGATGTATCCATAATCATTTGAGGAGAGAGGGAGTACTAATAACTATGACTATCTTGAAAGCTTTTCTAACTAGGAGTCAGCAAATAAATTAGTTCTTGAAGGATGTTAAGGTTTCTAAGAAGTGGACTGATCAGGGAGTGCATTCTAGATATGGAACCTAGAATGGTGTGCCTTCAGACAAAGCAGGGAGGTTTGAAAAGAGAGACAAGTAAAGAGGGTGTAGAAGATGGGGAAGTTGATACTTTGCCTTCCTCTCCTCAATGATTCGGTTGATATAGTCACAGATGATGAGGTATTGCTGTGGTTACAAGGTTTTTGTTTTTCATTTCTTTCTTTCTTTCTTTCTTTTTTTTAGGCAATTAGGGTTAAGTGACTTGCCCAGAGTCACACAGCTAGTAAGTGTCAAGTGTTTGGTCTGAGGTCAAATTTGAACTCAGGTCCTCCTGACTTCAGGGCCGGAGCTCTATCCACTGCGCCACCTACCTGCCCCAAGGTTTTTGTTTTTAACAACCAGCCATCCATTTAAAAAGTATGAACATCTCTCCTCAGTGGAGTCATAAGGGTCAACAGGATTGCCTGAATTGAAAATTGGTCATGCCCCAGGAGACTTTAAATAGCTAAGTCCTGGAGACAGTTCAAGAGTTTGGAAGTTCAGGTGAGATGGACAGCCAGCAATTAGTGAAGTACCCAGATCTTTTTCTCTTGGGAAGAAGGAAGTAAATTTCTCTTTTCTATCCCTACTGTCAGCAATGGTGTCTTTTAGTAGAACTGTTTTTCCAGAATGAGACACATTATCTAGAAGCTGTAGAATAAGTTCTAAAAAGTTTGAAAACAGTTAAGACAGCAGAGACATACAGAAATAGAGAAGCACTTACTCAAGGCCAGGAAGCACCTTGAAGGACTGAGGCCTCTGGCAGAGAAGAGAAAAGAAAGGATGACTATAAACTCAAGAGAGACCTGGCCTTAGCAACTGAGAGGTGATCTGTGGAGAAGAGATCCTGGGAATCTAGCTAAGCAGCTTACCCAGTAGAGATGCTGTGCTTATTGGGAAGCTTTGTAAGGATTCCACAGGAAAGAAAGGACTTTGCTGCCTGACAGTTCTAGAAGAGTGAGTAGCCTTGGTCACATGTGTTTTCCCCATGTTTGCCTCACTACCATTGTACTCTAAGTTTGTGACTGTTCTCACCATAGACATTGCTTGTCCCAAGGTTTATAGAAGTAATGTTTTGTAACTACTGTTTTTACTTTTCCATGTGAGTAAATGACTTTGCTTTGAGTCTATCATGGCTAATGGCTGACTGTTAATGGGAAACAAACCAATGAGGGCTCGTGAGCTATAGTTTTAGGAATATAACCTCATGGGGTACACCTAAGAACTTGGGCAAAGTTATATCTTCCCCTCCAATTTGCAAACCTTTGAGTGTCAATTTAGAGTAATGTGAGGGGTGTCACAAAAGGAAGATGATGAATGAGATGTTTGGACTAGATCTCTGAGGTCCTTTCAAATTCTACATCTATGTTCTGCATAGATGTTCTATAAATCATGTTGATTTATATCAAAGTTTTCAGGAACATAAAGAGGCATACTCGTACTTACCAAAGCTCCATGTCACCTTGTCACTATATTCAGAAAGGCCTTCCTATGAAAAGTTCCTCCCAAGCAAGTGCTTTGAAACAAGGCACAATAATTGCTGAATTCTTACAAAATCATGGTCACCAACCTTTTTTCTTTGTGATGCTAAAAAGGATGCCCAATGTAGCAAAAACAGAATTGGACTCCAAAGGTACAAAAAATTGGTGGAATCCATCAGCTTCTAGTCTAGAAGCTAGTTTTAGAGTTGGCTTTTCCCCCTGATAATCTGTCCCCACCAAATTAGTCTTTCCATGCTCCATCTTCCTTTGGAAGTTTACTATATCTTTCTCTAGGGAATTTTCTTCTTTTTTTGGGGAGGGCAATGATTTCAAGATTCTAAATCTAGCAGCTGTCGGCTAAACTTAGTGACTATCTCATTCGCTAAAAAAAAAAAAAAAGAAATGGGATAATTCATAAAACCATGAACTCCAAACTTTCAATTTGGTTTAATAATGTGTATGTAAACATTATTAAAATATGCGATATACTTTTAACTTTTGTCTCTCTTAATGATTTTTCTTTTGTGTATTTGTTCTTTTTTATTACATAATCATAGTTACAACACGTATGGTTGTTTGAATTCTGATTTCTTAATTCTGCATCACTTTGTATGTCTTTTCATATTTCTTTGTATTCATATTGGCCATGTTTTATGATGCAATATTATCCCATTACATTTATGTACATTGTAATTTATTCAGTCATTCCCTGATAGTTGAGCATATAGGTTGTTTCCATTTTTTTTATTATTATAAAGCCACTGTGACTAATTTTGTAAAAAATAGTTTTTTCCCCTTTATATAATATTTTTAGGGACCAGTTCTACAAGTAGGATCGCTAGGTCAAGAGGCATGATCATTTTGTAGCTTACTGATTGCTACATTGTTTTTCAAAAAAGATTGCATTGTCATACCTCCACCAAAAGCATGATAGACTATCTGTTTTTTACACCTTATCCAACAGTGAATTTTATAATTTTTGGCTATCTTTGCCGATGGTGTAAGATGGTAACAAGAGTCTTTCTCACTTTTCTGTTAATAGTTATATGAGGTTTTTATGATCTAGTTATTCACCAATGCCTTAACATATTGCTAGCCATGTATATGCTCTGTCCTAAGATATTGTGTTGATGGTTGAATTCATCCTAAAAGCAAATTGTTTTCAGCCAAATAAGAAGACAGAGGCTTATTACTGCCCTAGGTGTTTCATATAGATTTCATAGAATTTAGACAGCAACCTTGGAGTTTATTTAGCTCAAATCCCTCATTTAATAGATGAGAAAACCATGAGGTCCAGAGGTTAAGTGGCTTACCTAAAGTCATTCAGTTAATAAGTAGCAAAGCTGGTCTATGAACTCAATTTATATCATTTAAGCAATGACAACTACCAATTCAGTCCCATATATGGGCCCCTTGTTTCTCTCATACCATATTTTATACCATGGATAGAGTAAGTCTTCTCATGACATGGGGGTAATGAAACAGATGGGGCAGGGCACTGGCATAAACATGTTAAGACCAATATTCCCTCTGACCTCCTACAAAAAAGTCATTTTTTAAAGCCTTCCTGTGGCAGAGAGCTGACCATAGGTTCTCAAACATTATGCTAGTAGGTCACAAGCTCTTGAAGGGTCCACTTCCCAGGTGGGAATGCCTCATGTATGACACTAGCAATGGATTGTATCTATGGTCTGATCATCAGCCTCTCTAAGTATGGAGAAGCTTCTCACCTAGGCTACAAGGTGATGGGTTGTTTGTTTGTTTGTTTTGGTCACAGAGATATATGAGATGGACAAAGAAACAAATCAGTCCTGGTCCCTTTCTGCTTCTTTATGAATAGTAGAAGAGTAATAGAAGATGCTAAGATAGGAATCTCGCTGCTCTTAGACTATTTCCAAACACCACTTTCTCTATTGGTGCTATTTATAAAGACATGAACAGGTATTGCACTGAATAAGAAGGTAAGGCTTTTAACCAGAGGAAGAAGTAACCGCATTGATGAAATCAGCTTCATTTAAATATCTAAGTATGAATGATATTATGCCTATAGGAATATTAAAAACAGTCTATATAAGATAGAATATATCCAGATGGCAACCATCTGTGAGGGAATATGGTATAGTGGAACTGGATTCGGGCTCAGAAGACCTAAAGTACCAGTTCCTATCTCTACCATGGTGTTATTTTGGGCAAATCACTCAAGCTATAAGTTTCAACTTCCTAATTTTCAAATGGTGATAATAATGAAATTATGAATGAATGAATGAAGCATTTATTAAGTGCTCATTAAGTGCAAAGCACTGTGCTAAGTGCTAAGGATACAAATAGAAAAGTACGACTATCCCTGTTCTCAAAGACCTCACATTCTTTTTGTTTTTGTTTTTTTAATCAATTTTCTTTTATTTGAGTTCCAAATTCTCTCCTTCTTCTTCCCATTGAGAAGGCAAGAAACCAAAACCCACTACCAATATGTGTAGTCATGCAAAACAAATTTCCACATAAGCAGTGTTCCAAAAAGAAAGAAAGGAAGAAAGGAAGAAAGAAAGAAAGAAAGAAAGAGAAGAAAATATGCTTCAGTCTGCAGTCTGAATCCATAGGTGGATAGCAGGTTTTATCACTAATTCTTTGGAATCATGGTTGGTCCTTCTGTTGACCAGAATTACTGAGTCTGACAGAATATTGTTCCTACTATATAAATTGTTTCTCCTGGTCCTGCTTATTTCACTTTGCATCAGTTAATACAAGTTTTCCCAAGATTTTTCTGAAACCATCCCCTCCCTCATTTCTTACAGCACAATGGAATACTATTGTGCCCATCACCGGAGGAATGAGTTATGGTATATGACACACTCATATACCATACAGTGCAGTAATTACTTCTGCAACTTGTTCCTCTGTTGATAGGCATCCCTTCAGTTTCCAATACTTTGTAACCACAAAAAGAGCTGTTATAAATATTTTTGTACATATGGTTCTTTTTCTTTCTTTGATCAAGGAGCTCATATTTTAATGGGGGGGGGGACACAATATATGGAAAATTTCAGTTGTAAGTTAGAAGGAAAGATTCCATGGTCCTTAGGGGACAGTAGCAAAGTAAATAGTAATACATCTTCTTTAATGCCTTTTCTATGGATAAAATCATATCAACTTCAGATGTTGAACCATTTGACAGTGTTAAGGACTTTGGTGGCAAGAACTTTCTTTTCTGAGTCTTCAGTACCTGCAGGAGCACTTGCCAGGCTGTCTCTTCACAGGGGTTGCCTCCCAGGATGATAGCTCTGGCACAGGGTTAGAAGCGTTGCTCTTCCCAGTCCTCCTGCATTCAGGGGCCTGGACTGTTTCCATCAGGGTTTGAGAGGAGATGGTGGTCAAGATGGCAATAGTCTAACTTTCTTGCACATGCTGCCTACTATCTCTTCCTCAGGCTGCCTTGGTGCTTCAGCTCGGCTGGCTTGTATGCCCTGTGTGAGGCAAGTTGGTGAGAATGGCTGGTTCCTTCTCCACAATACTTGCTTCCCTGGATGATGACTGTGAGAGCTGGGCTGAAGGCAGGACTGTTGGTCTAGAGGATGCTCATAGGATTGCCTGGTGGTGGTGGTTGGTTAGCAGTAGTTGCTGCTGGTGATGAGGAAGGCTAATTACTTCTGCACATTGATTTCTTCCTTTAATAAGAACTTTAGAGGCTGAACTGAAAGCTCACATGGTGATTTAAGGGGCATTGCTATTTCTAAGGCTCTTGGACTGAAGAATACTGAGCTATTTCCTTAAAGATCTGAGGGGAGATGATGATCGATCGAGGTGGTGGTTTGACTTGCTTCGTATATGTTGCCTCCTGTCTCTGACTCACTGCACCTTACTGCCCTGTCAGCTAGGGTGGCTTGCCAATTATCCATGTTAGAGTTGTTGTGGGGATTAAATATAATAATTTACATAAATTGCTTTGGAAATTGTAAAGCACTATGTAATTCCATTTATTTCTACTAACCACAAACGTATATGTCACAAGGAGTCAAAACTACTTTTTCATTCCCTCTGTCACTAACTATATGAATCTTAAATGAAAGTTGAAACAGGACAAAATAAGGTAAAGTAAAAACCAGATAGTATTTATTTGGATTTGGAGGAGAATTTTTCTTTGCTCTTCAACATTTGCAATGTTCTCTCCCAGGAAGAAATTAGGACCAAAAATTTGGAGATGGAAAGGACTTTTGACATAATTTAATCAAACCTCCCTATTTACAGGTGAAAGAAGTGAGACACAGAGAAGGGAAGGGTCTTCTACAAGATTTTACATACATGTAGTTAGTATCAGAACTAGGATTTGACCCCACACCATCTACAACAGATTCTAGTACTCTTTCTAAGATAGTATACTATTCCTTAGTTACCCAGAAAATGAAAGCCAAGAATGTTGTAATTATTCATTTATTTCAGACACACTTTAACTAGTAGTTGTAAAATTCAAAGCAAGATGTGGTTGTTTTTTTTTTTTTTTTGTTTGTTTGTTTGTTTTTGGTGGGGAAAGGGAGGCAAGGATATGATGGTGGGGGAGGGCCAATTTATGCATGTGATTTATGTATATACATCCAATCTAAATATCCTTGCCTTACAATTTCTTATTTTTTACAACAGATTGTGGATCCAATTCTATAGGAGTTTGTCAGGGTTTAAATTAATGGATTGAATGAGAACTACTGACTTGACTTCTGAAGACCTATTAGAGGCACTTTCTAGCACATGGAAAATTGGACAGAGAACATGGGTCATATATCTGCTTCAGAAGAGGGAAGTACTCACCTATATTGTGTTTTTAAGTAAAGTCTTTTGAAAATGGTTTTAGTTAGTAATCTCCCCTTGTGGGCTCTAGAGCCGTTATTTAAAGAGGGGGGCTCAGCACAGTTTTTTTTTCCCCATTTCTCATCAGCTACACTGCTTCTGAACTTCTTTGGAATACTTGCTCCTGCAACAGCTACCTTCTTCCCTCCTCAGCCCTTCTTTTCTTCTTTCTTTGTGTGTTGACTTCCTTGATTGGATTATAAACTCCTTGAGGGCAGGAATCGGCTTTCTTTTTATGTGTGTTTGAATCCCCAGAACTTAGTGTGGCACCTGATACATAGTATCAATCAACATTTATTAACCACCTACTGTGTACAAGCAGCTTAATAAATGTTTATTGACTGAGGTAAGTTAATGTCATTTTTCCTACTACACAGAGGAAAGGGGTTCTGAGATCCAGAGACAAAATCTACTTAGAAAGGAAATGGTAGTTAGAACTTAGTACAGTGCTTAGTTCTCTAAGTCCCATGATTGTTACTCAGTTTGTTGATGCCTGATTCTTTAGCTAGATTAACATAAAACCAAGTGAACTGAAGAAGTAACGATTATCTCATAGTTTTGAATCTTTGTTGATGTTGTTTAGTCATATCAGTCATGTCTGACTTTTTGTGACTCCATTTTAAGATACTGGAGTAGTTTGATATTTCCTTCTCCAGCTCATTTTACAGACGAGGAACTGAGGCAAACAGAGTTAAGCGACTCGCCCAGGGTCACACAGCTAGCAAATATCTGAGGCCAGATTTGAACTCAGGAAGATGAGTCTTCCTGACTTTAGGCCCAGCATTCTATCCACTGTGCCACTTTGCTACCCAATTTTGAATTGTATAGACAGTCAAACTAAGAGCAAGCAAAGGAAACTCTCTTTTTTTTTATTTTCCATATTTTATTAATGAAGAAATTGAGGCTTAGAGAGATTAAGTGACTTACCTAATCTTGGCAAATTTACACAACCAAAAGGAGTAAGAGGTGGAACTCTTGACTCTAAACCTAGTCTTTTTTTTTATTAATTTGTTTTGACTTATCAATAATCCCTTCCATATGCTTTTGAGTTTAAAATTTTTCTCCCCCTTCCTCCCCACCACCCACCCCAAGACGGGGCACAATCTGGGAACTCTCTTTATACCATTTTGCTCCTGTTACTCCACTGTTCAACAATCTTCAATGCCTGCCATTTAAAGTATAAACTCTTGATCCTGGTATTCAAAAAAGTTGACAATCTGGTTTTGATTTATTTTTCAGCTTTATCTCATAGTATTCCCTTTCACATATTCCACATTCCACCCGAAGTGGACTATCAGAATCCTCCTTATCCCATCTCCACGCTCATAATATTTCTCATGCTTGGAAGAGACTCTCTCACTCTTATCTCCATCTATTGAGTTCCTTCTTTTCCTTAAACGTCCAACTCATGTTCTCTGGACTTCCTCCGTGCCTCTTTCCCCCACCTTCTATACCCTTACCTCCCTGGTGAAAGTGATCTCTACATCCTCTGATTTTTCATGGCACTTTGCTCAGATCTCAACTTTGTAATGATCATGTTTCAATCATAACAGAATTATTTATGTACATATCTTTCTTCCAATTAGATTATAAGCCCCTTGAAAGCAGATACGGTATGATAGCCATCTTTGTATCCCCAGTGCCTAGCACAGTCCTTTACACATAGGAAATGATTGATACATATGTGTTGTTATTTTCCAATGTCTCACAAGGAGGAACAAAATTCAAAATTCTCCAAAGGAGGTTGAGCTCAATACTTTGACCCATGGGTCAGATGATTTAGCTCATGTTATATTCATGAAAGGAAACCCTCCCAATCAGGGTCAGCCTCAGGCAAAATGGTGAATTGGTTGGAAGATTGTTTTTTATAGAATCACAGAGCTGGAAGGTGACCTTAGAGATCATCCAGTCCAGACTCTCAGTGTTATAGAACTCTGCTTTGTTATGACTCTATGACCATGGTGACAGCTACAGAAAAAGTCCTAATCAGGATACCTGAGTTCTAGTCCTGGCTTGCCATTAACCAGTTGTGTGACCTTGGGAAAGCCATTTAATTATTTTGAGTCATGGTTCCTTCATCCTAAAGAAAGAGGGTGGGCTAGATAATCTCTAAGTTCTCTTCCATATTAAACATTCTATGAGAGGTGTCCCTTCTCTCCCCCCCCTCCCCCATACAAAGGAGTTCATATTGTGTAGATTTGGCTTAGATTTTTGATGGATAGGCAAGGCTGACTCTTTCCTCACTACTGTTTTATTCAATAGATGACCAAGATCCATTTGGACAGGTTTTCTGGACAAAATAAATCCTCAACCTTGGGGGAAAATAAATTTAGATGTCTCGGAAACAAATTATCAGGTGCAAAGCAGACAGTTTTCAAGTTTTCCATGGGCAGTATGGTATAGATAGAAAACTGGACCAGGAGGACCTGGTTTCAGGTTCTGCCCCTGACACTTACTTACTGGCTGTATTACCTTAGATAACCTCTCAATGCTCCAAGCAAGTCTTTATAAGTTTGCAGCCAAGAATTTCCTTCATCACTAAAATGAAACAGCTTCTATCCCTATCCCTATCTATCCATGGATAGCAATAGAGCATTGGACCTGGAGTCAGGAAGACTCATCTTCATGAGTTCAAATCTGGCCTCAGACACTTACCAGCTGTATGACCCTGGGCAAGTCACTTAACCTTGTTTGTCTCAGTTCCTCATCTGTAAAATGAACTGGAGAAGGAAATAGTAAATCACTCCAGTGTCTTTGTCAAGAAAACCCCAAATGGGGTCACAAAGAGTCAGACACGATTGAACAAGAATGATGGTGTAGATCAGAAGAATGAAGAGGAATGAGAGTAAAGGAGATACATCATGGAAGGCAGAAAGAAAATGGGCAGGATTTGAACTGAATGAACAGAGAAACAGGAAGAAATAAAAGAGGATAAGCAGGAGGAGACAATGAAAGACAGCTGAGTTGTTTTTAAATGTGATAGAGACAGAAATAGACAAGCCCTAAAAACCCTTGATGGAGACACTAATAGAGATGTAGTTGTTGTACAATATTCTCAAGTCTTAGCATCTGCAGAGCCATAGAGGTTGTTGATTGAAGGCCTAAGCAATACACATAGAGTATTAGGATTGTAGGTTTCTGACTTAACGATGTCAGCAGTCTATTTGACCACCTAAATTGCAGTCGATTTATTATTTACATAACAATCGTGTTTAAAAATTAAAACCTATGTCTGTATGTTCAATGCTTTTAAAATACCATTGAACTGAGCCATAGAGTTTTATGTCCAGTAACAAGATGTAATTTCCCTGTCAAATAAAATTGTTGTTTGTTTTCTGTGTTCTGCATTATTATGGAAATTTCATAGTTTATCAGCTCCAATGAGGTCTTCTGAAATGAGCAGGCCACTTATGTGAGCTTCCCTCCCTCAATGCCCTGATTCTTTTTCTATTTATGCTAATATTATTTTATGCTAATAATGTGCTATTTTTTGTTTGGGTACCAGTATAACCTGATTCATTTGAGGAAAAGGAATATTTTTAAAGCTCTTGGGTGAAAGCGGCAACAAACTGAAATTATTTCAGCCAAAGTCATGGTGTGTGCTCTATTCCCCCTTTCCTGCACCCTGTACTCCCCTACCTTCTCCTGGAGTGCATTGCTGAGATGAACAAATAAGAAGATGCTTTTTGTTGTTCAGTCATTTTTCATTCCTGTCCCACTCTTTATGACCCTATTTGGCATTTTCTTGGCAAAGACAATGGAATGTTTTGCCATCTCCTTTTTCAGCTCATTTTACAGAAGAGGAACTGAGGCAAACAGGATTGTGACTTACCCAGGGGCACACAGTTAGTACAAGTCTGAGGCTGGATTTGAATTCAAGAAGATGAGTCTTCCTGACTCCAGGTCTGGCACTCTATCCACTGCACCACCTAGCTGCCCAAGATGTTGCTTAGGTCCCAGTTAATTTTGCTGACTTTCACTACCAGTTTGCTTAGTTTGGCTCCTAGTGAATATAAGTGTAATGATAATTTATTGTGCAACTGGGCAATTGTGTGAGAAGCTCCACTGTCCAAGAGTAATTTACTGGCATATTTTTTATCCTAGTACAAAAACAAAATCCTATTAACAAACAATGTGATTTCTGTACCTGGGTTCTTGAGTGAACAATGTTGCTGGTATATGTCACCAACCATTGGTGTGCTGGATGCAGGGGTGGGGTCTTTACATCCTTTGAAAAAGTTGGTTTATGTTTCAGAGTATTATTTAGTTAATGTCTCAGAGTATCTATCTCCTCCAATGGAGGCTTTTATATCTTGCCTTCATTTTTCTGTGTGTGTGTGTGTGTGTGTGTGTGTGTGTGTGACACAGACAGAGAAACTTTGGCTGTTTGGAGGCAGCAGGAAAAGGCTATAATATAGGTCTGTATTTTTTAATTAATTAACTTATTTTGATTTATCAACAATCACTTCTGTACGCTTTTTAGTTTAAAATTTTTCTCCCCCTTCCTCCCCACCACCCTCCCCAAGACGGTGCACAATCTGATATATATGTATATATATATATATATTCTTATTAAACCTATTTTCAGATTAGTGATATTGTAAGTAAAAATTAGAACCAATAGGAGGAACCCCCAGAAGGAGAAAACAAAACTCAACAGAAGAGAAAAAAAGTAACAAATAGTATGTTTCGATCTGCATTCAAACTCCATAGTTCTTTCTTTGGATGTGGATGGCATTTTCCATCACGAGGCCTTTGGAGATGTCTTAGATCCTTGTACTGCTGGGAAGGGTTAAGTTTATCAATATTAGTCATTGCACAATGTAGCTGTTATTGTGTACAATATTCTCTTGGCTCTGCTCACTTCACTCAGGATCATAGGTCTGTATTTGTTAATGGTGGGCAGCTAGGTAACACAGTGGATAGAGTGCTGGGCCAGGAGTCAGAAAGATTCATCTTCCTGAGATCAAATCTAGCCTCAGACACTTACTAGCTTACTAGCTGTGTGACCCTGGGAAAGTCACTTAACATTGTTTGTCTCAGTTTCCTCATCTGCAAAATGAGCTGGAGAAGGAAATGGCAAACCACTCCAGTATCTTTGGCAAGAAAACCCCAAATGGGGTCACCAAGAATTGGATAGGTCTGAAAATAATACAATAATAAATTTGTTAATGGGGCTAAATGTTTGATGGAAATGTCCATTCTAAAAGTTTGGCCCCTTATTCCTCAACATTTAATTCTGACATTTTTTTTTTACAAGAACGCATTTAGAACATATGTACCTGGCAGGAAGCTACCAGTTAGAGGCCAAATAAAATTATGAATATGGCTCCCACTGGCTTTTTTAATTAACAACCAAACTCATTCATTTCCTTAGTCTAGCCTTCAGAGTCTCACCCTATCAACTCAAACTTCACATTCCACTAACTTATTGTGCAAAGTCTCTGCTTTAGCTAAGCTTGTTTTCCCATGGTATCCTGAACAGCTGACTGTGCTCATTCCCTATCCCAAGAAAGGCTTGCTCAGTCTATTCTGCCTTTTAGGTGGCATAGTGAGTGGGTAGAGCCCCAGGTCTGGAGTCAGAAAGACTGGAGTTTAAATCTAGTTTCAGACACTTACAGACACTAGGTTGACCCTGGGCCAGTCACTTAACCCTGTTTACCTCAGTTTCCTCATCTGTAAAATGGGGATAATAATATAATCTATCTTTCAGGGTTGTGAGATAATAATTGTAAAGCTCTTAGCGAAGTGCCAGGCATGTAGTAAATGCTATTTAAATGTTAGGTATTTAAATATTAGCTATGAATGTTAACTTCCACCTCTAATGTTTTTCTTTCTCTCAGCCTATCTAAATTGTGCCCTTTTTTCAAGTCTCATTTTAAGTAGTAATCTCTTTGGGCTTTAGTGCTATCATCTGTAACACAAGCAAGTTAGACCAGCTCCATGAGGTTTGGGATAGTGTCTTAGCTTAACAATATGTCTCCCTCATCCTTTAATACAGTGGCATGTACCCATTAGGCAATTAATAAATGTTTGCTGAATGAAAGAATGGATAAATAATCCCTAAGATCCTTTCTAGACCCAACATTCTTTGATCTTAAGATTCAAAAATATCTTCTCCTCTAGTAAAATCTGATTAGTTCCTTCTCTGAACTCCTACAACAGTAATTCTGTGTACTACTCATGTTAGCACAATGATAAGTGACATTTTTGTTGTTCTTTGATTGTTTCCTGCTATACAATCTGTTTTTTATTGTGTGCCTACTATGTGTCCAGCATCAAGCTAGGCTTTGCAGAAGATACAGTAGAATTCTTAACCAGAAAAATGAGTCTAAAACATAGAAAACAGGCAGAAAGCAATAAAAGATATACACATGTTAGTGCAAATTAGAAAAGAGAGATCATCAGGTGTTAGATTGGTCAAGGAAGGCTTCCTGAGCTTGCCAGAGGAAGTGTTGGATTTGGATAGATGGAGAAAAAGAAGATAGAGGACTTCTATGCCCTCTGTTCTACCTCATCTACCTGATAAGTTCCTGGGGGGCTGGATGTCTAACTTTTGTTGTGTTCCTCATAGCCCCTAGTACAATACTGTGCATAAGGAGTTTGGTAAATATTTGCTAAATGAATGGATCTGCATAAGAAGACTACTAAACTGTATAGTTGAAGTTTAGGGCAGCTAGGTGGCATTGTGGATAGAGCATTGGTTTTGGAATCAGGAAGACTAATCTTCCTGAGTTCAAACCCAGCCTTAGACACTTACTATAGTTATGTGACCCTGGACAAGTCACTTAACCCTGTTTGCCGCAGTTTCCTCATCTGTAAAATGAACTGGAGAAAGAAATGGCAAACCACTCCAGTATCTTTGCCAAGAAAACCCCAAATGGGGTCACAAAGGACTGGACACGATTGAACAAATAGTTGAAGTTGTTTTTGTATCCCTTGATAAATACCGTGGTGTGATAGAAAAGTACCCTGGACTTGGTGTCACAAGGCCTGGGTTTGAGCCCTGGATCTACTACTGCTTATTAGTTGTGGAAATTGGGCCAAATTTCTGACCCTCAGTTTCCTCATCTGCAAAATAAGGATTATAATATAGGCGATATCTCTTAGGTGTTACGAGATGATATTATAAATGAAAATGCATCTCACCTATAAAGTGCCAAATCAATCAGTTAATCAAAGTTAAATCAATAAGCATTTATTAAGTGCCTACTATATACAGGCACTGTGCTAAGTGCTAGGGAGACAAAGAAAGGTGAAAACAGCCTCTGCCCTCAAGGAGCTCACAATCTAATAGGGGAGACAACATTCAGACTATTTTTGGTACCTATATGCCAAAAAGAGAGGACAAAGCTTGGGCAACCTCAGAGGGACGACACTTATCTTTAAAGAGGATTGACAAAGGCTTCATATAGAATGTGGGATTTAAGCAGGGGCTTGAAAGAAGCCAGGGAATCCTGGAGTCAGAGAAGAGGATGGAAAGAATTCCAGGCATGGGGGACAGGTGGTGAAAATGCACAGAGGTGGGAGATGAGGCATCTTGTGTGAGGAGCAGCTAGATGCTGTTAGATTGAGAGTACTGCATGTGGAATCGGGAAGATGATTTAAATCCCAAATGGGACACGGATGGCATAAATCATTTTACCTTGGCCAGCCTCAGTCTCCTCATCTGTAAAATGGAGATTAATAGCACCTGCCTTACAGGGTTGTGTTGAGGATCAAATGAAATTACATATATGTGAAGTGCTTTGCAAAGATTAGCTATCATTAGGCAGCCCATTCTATTTTTGGACAGCCTTAATTGTTAGGAAGTTTTCTTTTAAACTGACCCTAAATATACTTCTCTTCATCTTCTCTCCATTGTTTGTACTTCTTCCCTATGGGGTCAAGCAAAAACAATTGTGATCCCTCTTTCAGTAACAGACAGCTCTTCAAATCCTGGAAGACAGTGATCAAGACTTGAATGATAGCTGTCAGATGCTTGAAGGGCTGTCTACATGACAAATACTTGACCTGGTCCTTTCAAGTCATGTGATTAGTAGTTTTGGAGAAAAACAAAGGAGTCCCTTTTCCTGGGCTATTATTTTCAATTCTTTATGGCTTCTAATTGTTCAAAATTTGATGGACAGAGGGGTTCACAGCTGATTTAATTTATTTTTCTTTTTAACAGGCACTTATTAATTATTTCTTGTGTCCAGAGGACTACATTAGGCTTTGTGGGAGATCCATGCTTAGATAAGACAAATTTCCTGCCCTCATAATAATTCATATTTATCTGAGAGACAAAGTGCTTTCCTCACAAAATCTCTGTGAGGTAGGTGTTGCAAATATCATTCTCTCCATTTTATAGATGAGAAAACGGGGTCAGAAAGTTCAGTGACTTGATCGATATCACATGACCAGTAAGCATTAGAATCAGGATTCAAACTTGGGTCCTTCCTAACTCCAAATTCAGCATATTTTTTTTCTTTTTCTTTTTTAACCATAATACTACTATTCTATGTATTCTATCACGTTGGTTATAATCTAGGAAGGAGATGAGATTCAAAGACAGTTTGCTATAATAAACAGTATAACATGATAAATGCATTAGAAAGAAAGGTTCAAAACAAAGTACTTCATAAAACTGGGGTGGGGAGGCTAGGGGGAAAAGGAAGGAAGTCATTGTCGGGTGGGTAGTCTCCTGGAGAAGTTGGCATTTGAATTGGACTTTAAAGTACGAATTCAGAATGATGTGGGGGGTGGGGGGTGAGCATGCCTGGAATAGGGAGTACCAGGAATAAAAGAAAAGGAGTATTTGACAGGCAGAGGCTCTTCCAGTTTGGTTAAAGCATTAAGTTGTAAAAGTAGTTAAATTGTATAGGGCCATGAATGCCAGGCAGAGGACTCTCCCTTGTCTTTACTATTTAAGTAATAGGGAGCCATGGAAAGTTTTTGATCAGGGTTAGGACATGGTTTCCCTGCCTCCAGTCTTTACCTCTCCAGTCCAAGTTATCAACAGAATTTTTTAGTCTAGTCTTCCTAGCTTACCACTTTCTAGTTTTCCTAAATGATTACTTTCATCATGGGTTTTTAGAACTTAGGGTTAAGGGCAGGTACTGCTTTTGTCTTCCTTTGTATCTCGAGGTGTCAGTTCAGTGCCTGGCATAGTAAACCCTAAATGTATGCTTATTGATTGATTGATTGGAGATTATCTAGTCCCATCTTATTTTGCAGATAAGGGAACAGATTCAGGGAGGATAAGTGCTGAAAGTTACACAACTGGCCAGTCAGGTAGCCAATGAACATTTATTAAGCACCTGTTAGGCACTGTGCTAAGCACTGGATAAATAAAGGCAAAAGACATTCCTTGTTTATAAGGAGTTCACAGTCCAATGGTCAGTGGCAGCCAGTGGCAGACTGGGAGTTAACAGTCTTCTGAGTTGGAGTTCAGTGAAGAGCTATAACCATGGATTTTTACACCTGGAGCTATATATAGGGAAAAAGTGATCAAAAGGGGTGTGGTCACCTGGGAGAGTTCTGTCCAGGTTCTTCAAATTTTTGTGCCTGGGGAGCAAAGTCTGAGCAACTTATCTTAATTCTGGTCTAGTTCAGTGTTGTTCCCCCTGTGCAGTAATTGTTACAAAAACTATTGAAACTAAGTTCAAAATTCTTGTTTAAAAAAAGTTTTATTCTGTTATAATGAGATAAGGCTGCTTTAAAAAGCTGTATCTTTTCCCAGTTGATAGACGATCAAAGGTTACAAATGGGCAGTTTTTTGATGAAGAAATCAAAGCTATGTATAGTCATATGATAAAAATGCTCTAAATCTATTTTGATTAGAGAAATGCAAGTTAAAACAACTTTGAGATATCATCTTACACCTATCAGGTTGGTTAAAATGATAGAAGGGGAAAGTGACAAATATTGGAGGGGATGTGGAAAAATTCGGATATTAATACATTGTTGGTGGAACTGTGAACTGATCTAACCATTTTGGAGAGCTATCTGGAATTATGCCCAAAGAGTTTTAAAACTGTGTATACCCTTTGACCCAGCAATTCCACTACTAGGTCCATTTTTCAAGGTGATCAGGGATAAAGGAAAAGAACCTATATGTTCTCAAATATTTATAGCAGCTCTCTTTACAGTGGCAAAGAACTGGAAATTGAGAAGATGCTCATCAGTTGAGGAATGGCTAAACAAGTTGTGTCATATGGTCACGATAGAATATTACTGTACTACAAGAAATGATGAGCAGGTCGATTTTTAGAAAAACATAGAAAGACTTGCATGAAATAAGGAAAAGTGAAATGAATAGAATCAAGAGAATGTTATATACAGTAACAGTAATATTGTTTGAAGAAGAGCTATGAATGACTAAGTTATTTTGAGTATTATAAACACTCAAATCAATTACAAAGGACCTATGAGGGAAGATGCTACCTACCTCTAGAGAAAGAACTGATAAATAGAAATATGCATAGTATGGCTTTACATACATATATGTATACACACACACACATATCTCTATATGTATATATCTGTGTCAAATTGTAGCCTTTTCTTTTTGTGAGGTTTGCTCATGATCCTAGCCAATTACTTGAGTTTAAAATTTTTTGTTAAGGTAAGAGTCTGCTTCCAATGTGGAGAATGTACTGTCCCAAGCTTTGGGGGTTTATACAGCTGTTTTCAGAGATACTTCTAGGGACCTATAAATTTTCAGTTCTTCCAAAGTGCTATGATAAGGGGCGAGGTGTTTCCTCTCCACTGCCACAACAAGCTCCACCACACCAGTGCTCCTCCTCGCCCCAGGACCACCCCTCAGAACTGTGACCCAGATCCAAGCACAGGCAAAGCAAGGGATTCCTGCCTCAGCACTGGCAATGAGGTCCCTGCAATCCCCCTCTGATCAGCCACTCAATTCCCCCTCAGTCTGTGGGCTGGAAGCTCAGGAGGTAGCCACGGCCCACACTTGAGACTTGCAGCTGAAACCTAGCTTCTCTCTCTCACCGCAGTCACAGACTTTTCCCACTGACCTTCCAAATTGTCTTTGGCTTTCGTGGGTTGAGAAGCATGGAAACTGCCATAGCTGCCTGTGATTCAGTCCTTTGAGGCCTGTGCACCCATGCCGAACTGCGCTCCTCTCCCCGTCTGGCACGTATGCCTTTTTGATCAACCATCCAGGGTGTCTTGGGCTGGAAATTTGTTTCACTCTGTCTTTTTGTGGGTTCTGTTGCTTTAGAATTTGTTTAGAGCCATTTTTAATAGGTATTTGGAAGGGTTTGGGAGAGAGCTCAAGCAAGTCAGTGCTTTCACTCTGCCACCAAATTGTGGCCTTCTCTAGTGCAGTTTGGGGAGGGAGGGAGACAATTTGGAACCTGAAGTGTAACAAAAAATTAAAATTAAAAGAGCTATGTCTGAAGCATTCTATGTCAGAGACAGTTTATGAGCTTGAGTCACTGCTGGGGTATTGCTGAGTATCTTAGACATATGTGGGGATGAAGATGGTGAGACCACATCTGTTGTAGGACTGTTCTCTGTTCTTCCCACTTTCCCCACTAGACTGATCTACAGTCATCTGAGCTTCTGTGCTTTCTGGTTCACCCTAAGGATTGTCCTTTGCACTGCTAAACTGATCTATGCTCAACTATTTTCAACATTTTTTTAATCTTTTATCTAAAAAGTGAAAAATTCATGTTTACAAAGTATGCCCCTTTTGCTGAGATCGTGTAATCAAGGCATTTGATGACAGCATACACAGTTTTCTGGGAAAATAGCCAAGAAAAAAAATACTCTAGCATTTGATTTGGAGAGGTAAACTAGCTGGGTCCACAATATGTGAAGTGCTTATTACATACATTCTATTGCTGCTGTACTTATAACATTCAAATATTCTATTTGAATAATGGGGGCATTCCAAGTAGGCATTTTCTCTCACTGTTTATCCCTTCATTGGTCAGAGCCTACCACTTGGACAGTTTGCTCAGCTGAAGGACTGGTGCTGTTCTGATAAAGACACTCTACAAGCATGGCATGAACTGTGTCAACATATTTGTGAAGCACAATATTTGGGAGGGCCAGTTGAGTGCTGCCATAGTCTTTAGAAGAGCTGTGTGAACTGGGCTTCTTGAAAGGGTCGTGATATCTTTGAGCTAGTGACCACTGGCTTTGTCATCTAGCTGATCCAATGCTGGTTGTGAATCCAGAGACAAGCAATGTATTTGGGTTGTCTACTTGAGAACCTAGGCTCAGCATTATCTGAAGAGCAACCACCTTACCATGTTCATTAGGATTAGCTTTCCAAGGCTACACAGACAGCATTCTTGCTGGTTTATTACTTTTATCTTAATAGTTTTCCAAGAAGGGAAAGCTGTAGCTATAGCTTTCTGATATTCTGACGAATGCTTTAGGGATTTGAAGGCGTCTATCACTTTTGATACAAGAAACCTATTAGTCAGAAAGTGTTAACAAACTGAGATCGTGCTGAGCGTAGCAATCTGAATGTTTGAATTGATGACAGTAATTGTAGTTTCTCTATTGTCTATCAAAACCCTTCTCCATGGCTTTCAATCAATCAATCAATCCATCAGTAAATATTGATTAATTACCTACTATGTACTAGGGTCTGTGATCTCATTGATGTAGGCATTGCCTCCCATGGTACAGATTGCAATCCATTCACACCATGGCATCCTGTGTCATTCTTTTCCATGTCCTCCTAAAATTCCTCATAAGAGGCCCACCCACATGCCAGGCACCTTCCTCTACATCTCTTCATTTTAGGCTGCTGATGGAGCAGACCAGCTGTCTCTTGTTATGTGATGGGCCCACCTCATCTTGGGGGGCATACATTTTCTTTCTTTCTTGTTTTAATTCAATTTTCTTTCTAGTTCACAATTCTGTCTCCTCCCTCCTCCTCCCCTACCCGCTCAGAAGGTAAGAAAAACAAAACCCATTACAAATATGTATAGACACCCAAAACAGATTCCTGCATTAGCCATGTCTCCCCTCTTCCCCCCAAAAAAAGAAAGAAAAGGAAGGAGAAGAAAATATGCTTCCATTTTCACTCTGAGTCTTTCTTTACCACTCTCTCTCTAGAGGTGTACAGTGTGTTTTTACCAGGTCAGACACCTTCAAGGCCTTTTATTCAACCTTACTTTCCTTTCCTAGCCCATACGCACCTTCTTTCCTGTCAGCATTGAGTACTCAGTGGCCCTGAATGCTCACTCCGGTATTTGCATCCGTGCTTATACTCTTCCCTTAACCTGTAGTGCCCTCCTCACCTTTGCCTATCCAAATTCTCCTTATTCTTTTTGAAAATTTAACTTCTTTTTTATTTTTCCTTCCTTCCTCCTAACTGAACAATCATTAAAAATAATGAAATAAAACCCTTGTAACAAACTTGCACCAAAGTGCAAACCAACTCCACCAAACTAAATTCCCACATTGACCATGACCAAAAATCCATGTCTCATTCTGAATTTTAAGTCCATCACCTCTATGGTAGGAGGTGGGTGATGTGGTTCATTTTCAGTCCTCTGGACTCATGGTTTATGATTGTATTTAAATCCTAATTTTTCTTTGAGATTCAGGTCCAGTCCAACCTTTTCCATAAAATCATCTCTAATTACTGTAGTCCACACCGCGTTTCCCTCGTCTGAGCTCCTGTCTTCGAGTGGGTGCCACATAATTTATTTTCTTAATTGTTTTATGTCTGCTAGTTTCATCTTCCTTGATAGGGCAGGGGCCCTCTCTTACACTACTTCGCATCTCCCACATTCAAGGTCTTTGAAGACAGGCAGTATATGTGCAAGAGGCAGAGTGCTGGATCCTGGAGTCTGAAGCCCCAGAATCAGGTCTCAGCTGGCCCAAGGCTAGTCCCTTCAGCTTTCTTTGTCTCTGCTTCCCCATCTCTGAAATGAGGGAGTTTAACAAAGTGAACCTGAAGGTCCCTTTCTGTCCATTTTGAGCTTCAGAATGAACAAAGACATATATCGATGCTCAGTGAATACTTGTTGATTGGTTTAGTGGAAGCCAAATCACTATGAAGCCATTTATTTCATACGAGCAGAAGAGCTGAAGTTACTTTATACACGAAAATAAACCAAGACAGTGATCTGATGCTCCCTTGGGAGGGGTGCCTTTTTGGCTGTTGGGGCTCCCCCTGTGGGAATGAAAGCATCTTCAAAGAGCCCAGTCAGCTAATGTTTTTCTCTGAATGCCCTCCTAATGAGGTATTAGATGGGGGCGGCATGATCCTAGTGGTGGGGCTGCTGACAAAATCCATTAACACTCTCTCCTCTCCCCTCCTGCACTGGACCCAGCTACTGCAGGTTCAGCTCTTGACTTCAGAGTGCCCCCAGGGGCTCTGCTCCACAGTGGGAATCTGGGCTGGGATGAATTGAAAAAGGAAATTGGATGCTGGTATTCTTATGCCCACACCCAAATTACTGAGAGTGCCACCCACCTACCGGGCAGAAGAGGGGGATGGTGAAGTTTCACTCAGTCTAATGAGTTACAGCTTGAGAGAGGAAGGAGGGGGTGGTGGTGGTGGTGGTGGTGGAGAGAGAAAAGAAAACAAGATGGAGAGGAGAGAAAAACCCCTAGGCAGGGTTCTCTGTCTCTGTGAGGCTGAGAGTATACTTACTCTTAAGGTGGATGGGAGAAGGGGGCTGATAAACAGGGAAATCAAGCTATAGTTTTTAGCTAGATGACCAGTAATACAACGGTACGGACTCCACCTCTGCCTCTGCCTCCTGGCATCAAAGTTATACCCAGCTTCTTACACCAGCACCTGGAGGTGCTGGAGGATACTTGAATCAAGTTGGGAGACTGTTCCCAAGAGTTCTCCAATGGAAATGAGGCTTCAGAGAATCAGGGAGAAAAGAATGTAGTGGAAAGAGCCATAGATTTGAAATCAGATCTGTTTAAATTGAGACTCTGCTGCTTACTGCTTAGGTGTATGATTTCATCTCTCTGGACCTCAGATTCTTCATCTGTAAAATGAAAGGATGAGACTTATCTCCAAGGTCCCTTCCAACTGAAACAGTCTATGATTCTATGATCTTATGTAATGGCATAATTATGAGATGGTATATTGGATGGAGGTCAGCCTTAGAGTCAGAAGGCTGGGATTTAAATCCTGCCCTGATGTAAATTAGCTGTGTGATGATGCTAGCAAGTTTCAGCCTTGCAGTGGACCAGATATCTCTTTTAGTCAGGGGTTCTTAATCTGGGATCTGTGGACCCGAGGAGGATAGATGTCAGGGGTCTGTGAATTTGGGTGGAAAAAAGACATCTTTATTTCATTACACTTGGTTTTCTTTGTTGATAGATAGGACAAATGAACATTTATTAGATGCCTACTATGGCCAAGCATTGTGGTAAGCCCCGGTGCTATAAGAGGAAGTAAATAAGACCGTACATACTCTCAAGGAACTTACATTCTAATAAAGGAAGGCAAAATATAAAAGGGAATTGGAAAGGGGTGGGAGGGGGCAATGGAATAAGGGTATCCATCTGAGAACTTGGCAGCTGATGTAGAGGTGAAGCAGGTGGAAGAGTGATCCAGAACTGGAGAGTGAGAGGTGTGGCTGGGTCTCATCATGATTTGGAGGTTCCATGCAAGGACTTACCAATCATGTTTGTAATCCTATGTATTTTTTTTTTTTTTGGGTTAGGCAATGGGGTTAAGTGACTTGCCCAGGGTCACACAGCTAGTAAGTGTTATATGTCTGAGGCAGGATTTGAACTCAGGTCCTCCTGAATCCAGGACCAGTGCTCTATCCACTGTACCACTTAGCTGCCCGATCCTATGTATTTTGTTTTATGCATTTAAAATCATTATCCCGTGAAAGTGTCCATGAGATTCACTAGGCTACCAAAGGGGTTCATGATACAAAAAGTTTAAGAACTGATTTAAGACTAAGCTTCAGCTAAGAATTGGAAATTGAAGGGATGCCCATCAGTTGGGGAATGGCTGAACAAGTTGTGGTATATGAATGTAATGGAATACTATTGTTCCATAAGAAATGATGAGCAGGCAGATTTCAGAAAAACCTGGAGAGACTCGTGTGTACTGTTGCTGAGTGAAATGAGCAGAACCAGGAAAACATTGTACACAGCAACAGCCACATTGTGTGATGATTAACGATGATAGACTTAGCTCTTCTCAGCAACACAGTGATCTAAGACATCTCCAAAAGACTCATGATGGAAAATGTTATCCATATCTAGAGAAAGAACTATGGAGTCTGAATGTAGAGCAAAGCATACTATTCCCTCTCTCTCTCTCTCTCTTTCCATGGTTTTCCCCTTTTGTTCTGATTCTTCTTTCACAACATATCTAATGTGGAAATGTGTTTAATATGATTGTACATGTATAGCCTATACTAGATTGCATGCTGTCTTGGGGAGGGGAAGGGGAGGGAGAATAATATTTGGAACTCAATATCTTACAAAATTGAATGTTGAAAGTTACCTGTACATGTAATTGGAAAAAAATAAAATATATGAAGTGGGAAAAAAAGACTAAGCTGCAGTTGAATAGCCCATTTTCATTGGTGGAGTGAGTTTCCTTAATGAGAGCTCCCTACATTGATTACATCATAGAACCAGACCAATAATAATGACATTACTGGTAGAACTTTGTCAGGTGGTAGAAACCTCTTCAACCTTCTCTCTTTGATTGGAATAAAGGTATATCTTAGCATAAATATTAAAGTCTAATGTCAAAGTAGTAGAAAAGCATGAACTACCCTTTTTGTTATCAGCTGATCTTTGGGAGAGCAGGGTATGGTTGCTAGCAGGAATAGTAGTGAACCCAAAGTGGCTTTTACAGCAGTTTAGGCAAGTCTCAGGGTGAGAATAGTAGACTCCTTTGTATTCCTTACTGGTATTGGGCTTGACTCTATTAAAGAAATCTGTGCATTTAGAGTAATAGACTTGGGGTTGGGGGAAGGAAAGAGGAAATAGCTCCTACTCTGTGCCAGACAATGTGCTAAACACTTTGTAAATATTATCTCATTTGATTCTCACAACTCTGTGAAGTAGGTGCTGTTATAATCTCATTTTGCAGTTGAGAAAGCTGAGGTAGACAGAGGTTAAGTGACTTTTCCAGGGTCACACAGCCAGTAAGTATCTGAGGTTGAATCTGAACTCAGGTTTTTTTTCTTTTCTTTTTTTTTGACTCCAGGCACAGTAGCATTCTATTCACTGTGCCACCTAGCTGACTTCAATTCAGGAGGTTCAAATTCCACATAGACTCTTACCATGAGTTAACCACTCAGACATTCAGACACTCATTTAACCACTCAGATCTTCAGTTTCTTCATCTGTAAAAAGTGTGCCTATTATGTGCCAGGCACAGCACTTAGCACTTTGGCACATGGAGAAAGGCAAAAGACAGTCCTGTCCTTGAGGACCTCATAGTCTAATGGAATACCTATTTTACAAGGCTGTTCATGAGAGCCAACTGAGATAATTAAAGCCCTACATAAATATTAGTTATTACTATCATTATTATTGTTATTAGTCCTGCACAGCACCCTGTTTTCTAGTGCTTTGGACTAGTGCAGGTAGATGAGACATTTTCCTCCCTTTGTGTAAACCTTTATGTAAAAAAAAGTTTCTATTTGTGATGATTCATTCTTAGGAGAGTCATTGTCAATATTTCTATTAAGAAGATTATACATGTATTAACCATAATGTAGTCCAGTAGAAGTAGCATGGTACAGTTTGGCAAGTGTGGTCTGGGGACCTCTGGAGGTCCCTGAGACCCTTTTCAGGGGCTCCCTGAATTCAAAACTGTTTTTATAATGGTACATTATAATTTCTAATATGATATATATAATTTATGTATTATATATTATAATCCTACACATACCTAATTATGCAATAATAATATGTACACAACACACAAATATATATAATTATATGTTATATACACAGCACATATACATATATTATATATATCTCCATAGTATACATATACATACATATATACATAGTGTATATGTATAGTACATATACATAGTATATATCTGTATCTGTATGTGTGTGTGTGTGTGTGTGTGTTTGTGTGTGTGTGTGTGTGTGTATTCCACATGAACAAAAGCTCTTTGGGTTCTCAATAATTTCTAAGAGTATAAAGGAGTCCTGAGACCAAAAAATCGGCTGGTGTAGTGGCAACAACACTAGCTGTACCATCAGAGGACATGAGTAAGGAGGAAGAACATTTTGGAAATGGGGGACAGCCTCCTCTTCTTCCTCCTGCTTCTCCTCCTTCTCCCCCCACAGGTACTACTATAACACTTCCTTTGGTGTGACTAGATCAATTTATCATGTAGCAAGAAGGAGGGTAACCATGGCTTATACATTTCTCCACCTTTCCTCCATCTTTCTTGCTGACCAGGAAAAGAACAGGAGATTTCCAGGCAAACATGTAGGTAGAGTGAGTGGTTGCTGGCCCAGGTGCTGTATTTTGTGGAGAGTAGGAATGTTCCCTGATTACAATTATCTCCCTTCTCTAGCCTATCATTGATTCAAATTTCTTTCTTTTGTGACAGGAAGTAGAGTGAAAACACTGGGCATTGGAGGGCATGGGGAGAGGAAGGGGTCCCTTTTGCCCTGTTCAGTGGGTACATTCTGAATTTAATTGGATAGATTTTAAAACTTCCAACCCAAACATTCACAGAACCATAAAATTATAAAATGCTAGAACTGGACGAATATCTGTCCCAACTCTTTCATTTTACAGGCAAAGAAATCGAGGATCTGAGAATCATAGAATGACTTGGCAAAGACATGCTGCTCCTACTGTGCTACATTACAGTAACACAGATATAATCTTGTTAATAGAAACTACTATTTCCATAGTGCTTTAAGGTTGTAAAGCGCTTTACATATGTTGTCTCATTAAAAACAACAACAACAACAAAAACTTGAGACCCAGAGAGGAGAGGTGAATTCACTCAGGTTTCTTGACTCTCAGTAAACACATTTCCCAGGAGCAGCTAGGTGGTGCAGTGGATAAAGCACTGGCCCCCGAAGTCAGGAGGACCTGAGTTCAAATCTGGCCTCAGACCAAACACTTGACACTAGCTGTGTGACCCTGGGCAAGTCACTTAACCCCAATTGTCTTTAAAAAAAAGCACATTTCCCACTATGCCATGTTACTACATAATCATTTAAATGGTAAAAAATAGGATTCAGTGCTTTGATTTAATAATAATAACTAACATTTACATAGAACTTACTAAGTGCTATGTACTTTATAATTATTATCTCATTTGATCCTCACAACAACCCAGGAAGTCCCATTTTACATAAGAGGAAACCAAGGTTAAGTGACTTACCCAGGGTAACGCAACTAGTAAGTGTCTGAGGCAGGATTTGAACAAGGGTTTTCCTGACTCCATACTCTGTTCTCTATCCACTGCACTGCTTAGCTGCTGCATCATTTAAAGATAATTCACACAACAAAAGCAACACTTGAATTTGTGGGAATCAGAAGTATTAACATTCCCAAGTTCAAGAAAAATGATAATGGAGGGGCAGCTAGGTGGTGCAGTGGATAGAGCACTGACCCTGGAGTGAGGAGGACCTGGGTTCAAATCCAGCTAGCTGTGTGACCCTGGGCAAGTCACTTAACCCCCATTGCTTCCAAAATAAAAAAAAAAAAGAAAAGGAGAAATGATATGGAAGAAGGGAGCTAGTGATTCAGTTCAATAAGCATTTATTAAGTGACTACTATGGGTCATTGAGGTGGTGCAGTGGATAGAGTGCCGGGGCTGGAGTCAGGAAGACTCATCTTCATGAGTTCAAATCCAGCCTCAGACACTTGCTAGCTCTGTGACCCTGGGCAAGTCACTTAACCCTGTTTGCCTCAGTTTCCTCATCTGTAAAAATGAGCTGGAGAAGGAGATCACAAACTGCTCCAGTATCTGTACCAAGAAAACCCCAAATAGGGTCATGAAGAGTCAGAAGACTGAACAACAAGAAAAAGCAAAAACAAAAAACCATGTGCCAGAGACTTTGCTACAAGTTGGGGATAGAAAGATGAAATCAGCAACACTTTTTGCTGTTAAGGAGAATGCATCCTATTGTGGAGCAACAGTATATACAGAGGTTCTTGTTAAAAGAAAAGGCTGCAGGTCAGTCAACGGGCACCTATTAAGCACATTCTCCATGCTAAGCATTGTGCTGGATGCTGGGGATAAGAAGACAAGAATGAAAGGTGATGAAGGTAGAGTTGCAAACCCGTGTGACCAGAACAGCGGTGGTACCCTTGGTAGAAATGGGAAAGTTAGAAAGAGGGGTGGGTTTAGGGAAAGATGTGTGATGAGTTACTCAGATTGACTGCCCGGTGAAAACAAGGACATTGTTGTGGGTACTAGTTTGACAGCGCTGCCTTATAATAAACAGTTGTCTCTCAGAGAATGCATGGGGCTTTGGACATTCCTGAGCCAGGGTGACTTGATATCTCAAATCGAGGTGGTCTTTTTCTCCATAAAGTCATAGAGTACTAGAATCTTATAGTTGGAAGGGATCTCAGAGGCCATTCAGTCCAATCCAATGCATTAATTAAACTTCTCTTCTTTTACTTCTTTATAAGGGGTACATCTCCCAGTACAGATGCTGCTGGAAAATGTAATGAGGAAGAAATATGGAGTTGGAACTAGTGATGGACAGATCCAGCATGGTGCAATGGTAAGAATGCTGGATCTAGAGTCAGAAATTGGGTTCAAATCCTGCTTCCTCTAGTCATTACCTATGTGATTTTGTCTAAGTCAATTACTATGTCTTGGCTTCAGTTTCCTCACCTGTAAAATGAGCAGGTTGGATTAAGGTTTCTTCCATCCAGGAGTGGACTGCAGCCAACTTCAACAGAAAGCGCATTATTAAATTTCAGTGTGAGTATTTATACCTCAGAAATGGGCAAGTCCTATACATCAGGGCTTGGTTTATTGTTTTGTTGATTGACTAACCTTAAAAAGAGATGGAGAGAGTGTTGATAACAAAGATTACACTTAAAAATGTGGTTCATCTTTTCAGGGAGCTGGTTGTTAAATGTTCACCAGAGCATCTTTGCTTCCATCTCAAAATATATAGTCCCATGAAACTTTGTGTACCATTGAACATCCTATTCAAGTCCTAATTCATCTCATTTGAATCATCACATTTGAGTTCTTTGGTTGGGGTATCCAGTCTGTAACTGCTTGGTCTTTATGGATTTCCATTTAGAGGGTGAGCCCCACTTACTTCCAACAACAATCCATACCCATGGGGATGAGGATGATTTTCAAGAAACCCCAGAGCCATTATATACTGTCCTCTAGTCTCACACTCCAGAGCCTTCCGTGGGATGTAGTGGGTCTCACTGCAGTGTGGCCTATTTATGAGACTGCCAGGGAACTGTTCTCAGCAGGAGAGGAAACAGATAATGACATTGCTTCAGAGGGTTAATCAGAGCATGCTGATGGCTTTGCTTATGATTGCCAACTTCCCTTGACCTCTCCTTTGGAGGCACCCTAGCTTAGTGGGAAGAAGGATGAGCAGGGAGTCATTGGTGACAGGTTTTTTCTCCTTACTTCCTAAAGAGATTGACATAATTATATATATTTCAGACTATCCCAGCAAGTTTTCCTCTAAGGATTCACAAAGTCAAAGCACAGGAATACACACTAAAGCCAGGGAAAGGTTTTTAATCTTGCAGTGATACAAAGGGATTTTTTTTTCTTTTGTCATAAGTACAGTTGTAAGAGACAGGGTGCTTATTGTTTGGTATGTCTGCATTTCATGCATGGCCAGGGATCAGTGGATAAAATGCTTAAACCTAGTTGGGAGGGGAGGAGGGGAGAGTAGCAAGAAAGGAAAGTAGGAACTAAGGAAAAAGAAGCAATAAAATAATGACTCTCTTGGAAAAAACAATTCCTCCTAATAAAGACTGGGACAGAAGGCATCTAAATCATGCTACCTTTTCCTTCTTCTCCCCCAGCTACTGTTGTTTTGACTTGCCTTGCTAACTAGTTCAGCTTGGTGGTATAGTTGAAAGAATGCTGGACCCAAGAGTTAGAAGATCTGAGTTCAAGTGCTTGGGGTATTTGATAAATCATTTTAACCTCTCTGAATCTGTTTCCTCAACGTAAAAAGAAAGAATAGGACTAGATAATTCAGAAATTTATAATTAAGAAATAAATTTAGAAAGTTATTGTTATAACATGTTAATAATAAAACAATGAAAGCTAAATAAAAGCTTTAATGTTTGCAAAGTACTTTACATATATTATCTTATCTGATCCTCACAACAACCAGGTGAGGTAGTGTTATTATTAGCCCCATTTTACAAATGGAAAAACCCCACAGAAGTTGTGACTGTATATATATATATATATATATATATATATATATATAGATACATATGTATATATAACTAGGAAGTGTCTAAGGCAGGATTTGAACTCAGGTGTTCCTTAATCAAAGTCCAGTGCTCTACCCACTACACCACCTAGGTGCCCAATGAAAATTTCCATAGAGGCAAACAAAAATAATGATCAAGGAGGTTATCATAGTAAGATAACAGGTTTTATAATAAGACCTTTCACTGTTTCAAATTAGAGACTGTCTGATAGGTCTAATTTGGGGTAGGGTTCAATTTTTCTATTAGATTAAGTGAAATTAACCAATATTTATTGAATGCCCCTATGAAAAAATTAACAATGCTTTGCACTTTCACTATATATACATTTCCTTTCTATGACTGGAAAGCATCTTTTTGAGATGGTTACCAACCATAGAAACTGAATGGTGATGGTAATAGTAGTCTTCCTACTTATCCAATGAAGACCATCATCAGTCTTACCTTCCTGGTATTCTCTGATTTTCAAGGGGAGGAATTTTTCACTTCGTAGATTTGCCATTGGCTCTATCCACAGCTCTCTAGGCACTTATCCTGATATTTCATGATTGACAGATGAAAGTGCTTGAGGGCAAGACCAATTTTCAGTATAATTTCTAGTATAATTCCTTCCTTTAAAATTCTTTTTGTAGCTTAGGTACTTAGCTCTAACTCTCTGAAATCATTGAGTTTTATCTTTGTGAGGCTACTTTCATAGGCCAAGCTACAATTTCTCTCCTTTTCTTTGGGTTTCCCCCCTTTTGACTCAGCAAAGAATAATAAGGGTTAGAAGGGCCATATCACATAGAAATGCTAACTAAACATTTTTGAGTATAGCAGCCCCTTTTTACCGTCACTAATTGTTATGGTAGTTCCTTTATTGTGGTACAATCATGTAAAGGACATTCATTTGAGCAAAAAAGAAGATAGGTTAGTTATTAGGTAAGAGTAAGGGATAACCAATGAACACCCAACCATGTCTTCCAATGGATGTATGGAGAGCTCAAGGTAGTCCTAACACATTGGGTAGATCTCTCTATGGTGAATTTGTGGAATGACATGGGCAACAATCATGGATAATTTTCAATCTGCATAGTTTCAGGCAATACTCACATTGATGAGATCATAGAACCACTGGAATATTTGCATGTTTGGGTATAACATAGTGAAAAAATCGTCAGGGTTGGAATAAGGAGACTTGAGGTTTAGTCCCAGATCCACCGCTCTCTGTGCGATGTCAGGTAAGCTATTTAAATTTTCTGGGCTTTTGTTTTCTCATCTGTAAAATAAACAGTTTGAACTGAATGTTCTTCAAGTCTATAATAGGCTTGTTTGGTTATTTGTTTATTTTGCTGTGAAGAAAAAAGGGATCCTTTTTATTGCCTCTTTGTACACTGGAGCTTAATGATAAGTTATATTCGAGGAAACTGGCCTGTCTATTATAACTTGGCTTAGGGGGTTTCTTCACTCTGCTCTAAGCTATTATAAGATGCTGTTACTCCCTGCTAAAAGGATTCTGAATCGTGTTCCTGAGGTGGTTACGCTTCAGGACTGGGTGACCTGCTTCTTCCTTGGAATTTCCTTGGGGGTCCTGTAGGACAAAACCAGCATCCTCATACCAAGCTCAATCATTTTTCTCTCTTGCTCAGTACCATTAATGTAGAGTACTATTTCTGTAACCAGTGTGGAGGGGAGAGAAAGAGTGTGGGGAATGGGATGAGGGTATGAGGATTTATATTGGTGCAACTTGCATTAAAGGCATATGCTTGGGGGTAGAAAGGAAGGAAAGAGAGAGGGTTCAAGGAAAGAAGGCAGCCAGAGAGGGTGGGCTGCAGGAGGAATAGAAAGCTCATACTTTATTTGTGGCTAAGTAGAGGGCTACTGAAACAGAATCTGCAGATAATGGTATTTTTAGCCTGTCCATACTTGCCTCTCACATAAAGTGTTGCTGCAAAAACCTTAAGTGTATAAACACTTTCTTAATTTCTTATCCCCTTTGGTCTCAGGAAGGGGGAGAAAACTTCATCTTAACACACATCACAGTTTGCAACCAATCTTTTCAAATCTGTAAGGTTTAAAGTACAACATTCTTGAGAAAACATACCAAATGCCTCTCTGCATTTATTGTGACATTGGTGCTAAACAGATAGTGCTGCAGATGTATCTTGAAGGTCAAATGAAGGTAGAGAAACTGCAAAACAGCATGACTCTGCACCCAACTGCAAGCTAATTGGGAAGGAAATGGTTTCAAACTGACAGACTGTGGCCTGATAACCAAAATCTCATAAGGACAAAAGGTTGGTGTCATTTAAAGGGGGATAGCTTTGCTATTTAAATTGTGCAAACAAAAGGAATGAAAACCCCTCATGGGATGGGAAGTTCTATTAGTAGAGATTTCCATCCTTACTTTTATCCCTTCCTATGCCACAAACCCTGAACATGTGCAGTCTGTCCTCAGGCATTCATTGGTTAATTTACTTATTCAAAGTAAGGCAGGAACAATGAACAACAACAAAAACAATAACAATGACAGAAAACCTTCAGACAAATTACACGCAGGGTACCGGCTGCGTTTGAGACGCTGTGCACAGTCTGGTTGGGGGTGTGTGTGTGTTTAAGTATGCACTTGGTCTAAAATTGTTTACACATTGAATCACTAAGAGATTTTCTTGGTCATACAAATACTTTTTCTGAGCATTCAATGATGAATTCCCTCAAATATAACAAAGTAATATCAATTAATCAATCCATACACAATAATTTATTGAGTGCCTACTATGTGCCAGATTACTATTACGTGTTTGAAGTTGGAGAAAACAAGTATAAAAAAATGAAACAGTCCCTACTCACTATGGGCTTACATTCTAATGGGGGAGATAATGAGTTCATATAAAACATGTATACAGCATAAATACAAAGTTAAATATATACACAAAGCATACACACACATATATGTATATATACATACAGAGTAGTTACATACAAGGTAGTTTTTGGGGAAGGCATCTTGGACTTTCTGTGACAAGACAAATTTCAAATAGTGTATTCCCATAAAAAACTGAAAATTCCAACATTTCAGAAGATTATAATTGAATGAATAAAATCAGTAAAAATTTACTTAAAAAAACCAGCTAAGTCACCAAAGTCTGAGAGCTATGAAAGATGGAACATCACAGGCTAAGGAAAGATGGAGATTATTTTATGAAAATGTCTTACTATGTACTATCATCCCTATATTTATGGAAGGACATGGACAAGAGTCACCCAGGACAAGTAGGCATGGATGGATGATGAATTTATGGAAAGACATGGATATAGAGGCAGCTGGTATTGCAGTGGAGAGAGTGCTGGACCTGGAGTCAGGAAGACCTGAGTTCAATTCTGACCTTAACCAATCCCTAGCTGTGTGCTTCTGAGCAAGTCACTTAACCTCTGCTTGCCTCATTTTCCTCAACTGTAAACTTGGGATAATAATAGCATCTACTCTTGGGATTGTTTTGAGGATCAAATGAGATAATATTTGTAAAAGGTGCTTGGCACAGTGCCCGGCCCATAGTAAGTGCTCCATAATTCTTATTTCTGTCTTCTTCCCCATTTCACCCCACCCTTATTTTTGCTATCTACAAACATATATGTTGTATGTCTATGTGAGGTATGCACCTACTAGTGCTGATAATTTAGGTGTTTCTAGCCCACAACATGATGCCATGTGCCCTAAGAAGCAACAGAGTCAGACATCTTGGGGTTTGTAGCCTGGCTTTCTATTTATTTCTGTGTAAAATGGGGCAAGCAACTTTAACATCCATGCATCCATGTTGCTTCATCTGTAAAAAGAGAAGATTATATTAGACGATTCCTAGGGTCCTCCTTGAAGCTCAAATTCTAAAAAAATTAGCTATGAAATTTTTCTTTTTTTTTTTTTGTTAGAGAAAGTCACTTATCAGACTATATGTCCCAATTTTTGGTGTAGGAAATACAGTCATTCTAACTACACAAAGCATTTATATTCCTATTAAATTAAAATATAATCACTCTTCCTTTGAGGAGAACTGGGCTACTCTGGGCCAAGCTTGTCTCAGGCCAATCTAGTTGATTCAGGTTTGGGAATGGAGCAAAATAAGACTCTTAAATAATCTAATGTCCAACAATGAAGTATATTTGGCAATAGCATGGAAAAGATATTAAGCAAGGATGCGACAATGATTTATCTGGGAGCAGCTTTCCTGCCTCTGCTTTTGCCCTAGTGTTGGAAGCGGTAAATGTGTCAGACCTGAGGAGTAAGTTCATTTTGGTATGTCAGACACCAAGAAGACACATCAACAATTTAAGCCTTAGTCTTTTGGATTAAGTATTGAAGATGATTTTATTACCTTACTTTTTAAATTCTGATCTTAAACAGAAAAAAAGTGTGTATTTCCATGCACACAGTAAAACATAAAAAAGATGATCCATATGAAGTCATGAATCTCCATTTTACATTGTTTGATTAAAAAAATATATATAATATATATATATATAATAAATTCTATCTATTACTTTCTAAACTGTCCTAACTTCCCCTCATTGTGGATACCTCCCTCCCTCCAAATTAATACAAATTGTTCCTTTGGTTCTGTGTAGTTCACTCTGCATCAATTCATGCACGTGTGTCTTGTCTCCACGAAATCATCTGTTTCCTAATTTCTTAGGAATACTCCATCCCATTCATAGACTACTCCTTATTCAGCTGTTCCTCAGTTGGGCATCCTCTTGGTTTCCAGTTTTTTACTGCCACAAAAAGAGCTGCTATAAACATTTCTGTACATAAAGGACCTTTTATGGCTTGTGACTATTCCCTCCTTAGTATCTTTCCTCTTAACCCTTGATTCCTATTGCCTAGTTACCTAAAAGGAAAAACTAGCCTTTCCTGCATAACACCAGGAGCAATGCCTGATCTTCTATAAAACAAAGGTGGTATAAGTTAGTAATATCTTCATGCTATGTGGTCATTATGACACTTCAATGAAAATTAAGGCCAGCAATTTTTTTTTTTTGCTTAGGCAATTGGGGTTAAGTGACTTGCTCAGGGTCACACAGCTAGTAAGTGTTATGTGTCTGAGGCCGTATTTGAGCTCAGGTCCTCCTGACTCCAAATTGGGAGCTCTATTCACAGCACCACCTAGATGCTCCCCCAGCAATTTTTGAAGTGCCTATTTCTATGTGCAAGACATTGTGCTTAGTGTTGCAGATACAAATTCATTTATCCATTCAATAAACATTTATTAAGTGACTTCAAAAGTTATAGGCACTGGGCTAGGAGCTGGGCATTCAAAAAGGAGAAAAACAAAACAGGCCCTACTTCAAGGATATTATATTCTGTAAGAGGAAATAGCAGGTACGTAGAGAAATAAATACAAGATGGATGAAAAATAATTTCAGGGCAAAGAGAGGACTTTCAATTGTGTGAAACGGGATAGATCATATGAAAGAAGCAGCCTATGGGCTCAGGGCTGAAAGAACCTAGGGATTCTAAGAGTCAGAGGCAGGTGAGCAGAGGATTTGTGGGGCAGCTGGTACAAAGGCCTGGAGGCTGGGAGATGGGATGTCAAGTAATAAAGTCTGGTTGAAACATAGAGTGTGTGAAGGTGTGGAATATACAATAAACCTGGAAAGACAGGTTTGAGACAGATTGCAAAAGGTTTTAAAAATCCAAGAGAGGAATAAGAGGGTGAATTAAACAAAGAAAATGCTTGAATTAAGGATTAAGGTAATAATCCTATAGAGCCGAGGGGTCAAACACGTGGCCAGCAATACTCTGGAGTATAGCCTAAACCAGATTAAAATGTAATTGGGAAAGATTTAGCAAAATAAATAAAAATACAACAGAACATAGGTGATGTTAATTTGTGATTTTCTAAGTCAAGATGCAGGTAGAAGGGATACTTAAGTAAGGCTTAGTGGCTCCAGGTTCTACTTGAGTTTGACACCACTAGTGTAGAGGATCACAAAATTTAAAGCTAGAAAGGACCTCAGACAGCAAGGATAGAAAGCATTATATAGACTCTACCTCCAATGAATTTCAATTCTGCTGGCAGTGGGGAGGGAATAGGACAGGTAGACCGATGAGCAAATATAAATTTTGGTTCATTGGAGGTTAAGGATAGATCCAGATAAAATGCTCTAGGAAAATTTGAGGAATGGGAGAAGATTGCTAGCTGAGATGATCAGGTAAGGTTTCCTGGAGAAAGTATTATTTGTTGTTGTTGTTTGTCCTTTGTTCTCAAAGAGGACCATGACTTCAGGAAGATAATGCCATGACTTGCAAGTGAATTGGATTAAGTGAGTGCAAGGTCACCAGCCTCACTTTCTCCTCTGGAGCTGTCTGGGTCCTGCGGCAAGATATAGATCAGGGCAACTGGAGACAGCCCCCAGTGTTATTTTAATTGAGTCCTGAAGGCAAAGGATTCTTAATGGTGCTTATAAAGAATGAATGGATTCCAGGCATGGGAATGACCTTAGCAAACATACGGAAGCACGAGATGACATGTTGAGGTCAAGGAATGGCTAGTTGTCCAGTTTGACTGGAACATTGAATACATAGAGAGGAGTTAGGTGAAAAAATGGTGGAAAGGTGAGTTGAAGTCAGAATGAGGAGGAACAAGTTAAGAAGTGTGAATTTTATCCTTTAGGAATTAGAAAGCCACTGAATGATTTTGAGGTGAGTGACTTGGTTAGATGTGTGACTTTGGAAGATAATTTTAGCAGCTGTGCGAAAGATGGCTGAGAAATGGGAGGGACAAGATCAGGAGACAAATTAGGAGGCTACAATAGTAAATACAGGAAGTGATGAGCTCCAGAACTAGAATGCTGGCAGTGTGAGTAGAGAGAAGGGCACAGATGCAATAATGTTAAGAAAGTCAATGGGTTTTGACAATTGTTTAGAGAGTCAAAGATGGTTCTGAGGTTTCTAGTCTGGGTGGCTGGGAGGGCATTAACAGAAATAGTCAAAGTGGGAGAAGAGGCAGGTTTGGTTGGGAAAATAATGAGTTTAGTTTTGGACATTCTGAGTTTGAGATGCAGGTGAGAAATTCAGGTGGGTATATCCAATGGGCAGCTGGTGATACAGGATCTCTGTTCAGAGGAGAGGTTAAGGATGGAAAAATAGATTTGGGAGCCATGTTCGTAGATGTGACAATTGAACTAATGAGAGTAGACAAGACTATCATTAGAGACTGTAGAAAAAGAAGAGAAAATATCCTAGGAGAGAGTCTTGGAGGTGAGTACCTATACTTAGAGGGCAGAAAGGTGACCGTGAACCAAGGAAGAAGACTAAGTAGAAGCTATATGATAGTTTGGAGAAGAACCAACAGAAAGCATTGTCATATAAGCCAAAGGAAGAATGTGCATGTGGCAGGAGTCAACAGTGCTAAAATGCTGTAGAAAGTTCAAGGAGAATGAGAACTGAGAAAAGCTCATCAGGTTTAAAAAACAATGGTTATGTGTGATCTACATGATAAGTTTCAGAAGAGTGGAGAGACCAGAAGTCAAATTGCAAAAGGGTTAAGGAATGAGTGCTGTTTCCATCTTACCACTCTACCTCCCACAATTTTTTTTTGTGTAAGATTCTACACATCTGTAGATGATAGACTCTTTTTTTTTTAAAAAAAGGAATTTAACCATGAACAAGAGGAGAAAGAATAAAACTTTAAGAGATATTAGAGTCAAGGAAAAGTCTTTTAATGATATCAAAGACCTGAACACGTTTGTAGGAATTAGAGAAGGAAGTTTTAGACGAAGGGGGAGGAGACAGACAGACAGACAGAGACAGAAATAGAGACAGAGGTGAAGTGATATGCAATAGGAAAAGCTCCTAAAGAAGATAGGAGAGGATAAGATCAAAGGTACAAATGGAGGGGTAGCCTTGAAATGAGAAGGGCTATCTTTTTGTTAGATGTGGAGTAAGAAAGATTAGGGTTCTCACAATGGGAGTCCTCAGTCTCCTACTTTAGAAAGACAGATCATCTATTGAAAGAAGATGGGGGTGAAGTTGGGAGCTTGATGAGAGGTTTGGAACAGCCATTATGGGGAACATCAGTCAGTCAATTAGCATTTTTAAGTACCTATTACGGGCCAGGCACAGTGCTGAGCACTGGTGATACAAAGAAAGAACAAAAAAAAAAAGTCCCAGCTCTTATGGAGCTCATAGTCTAATTGGGAAGTACAAACTATGTAGACAGGATAAATTGTAGATATTCTCAGTGGGAAAGCATGAAAATTAAGGAAGACCAGCAAAGGCTTCTTAAGGTAGTTGGGACTTTAGCTGAGACTTGAAAGAATCCAGTGAAGCCAGAAGGCTGAGATGAGGAGGAAGAGCATTCCAGTCACGGGCGACAACTAGGGAAAATTTTTGGAGTCAAGAGATGGAGTGTCATGTTTGAGGAACAGGAGGAGACAAGTTTCACTGGATTGTAGTGACTTTTTTTTTCATCTTTTTCCTTTGTATCCCCAATGTTTAGCATAGTCCTTTACATGTATAGGCACTTACTAAATGCTTGTTAGATTGGATAGGTTTGAATTTACTTGCCACTCAATGCCCTGTGGTGGTGTGGTAATGATTGTGGCTTTTCTTTTTCTCCCCGTTCAACTTTTCTTTCTTTCTTAAAAAAAAAAACAACAAAACTAAATAACCAAAATATATAGTCAATCAAAACAAATGTCCACATTGGCCATGTCAAAAAAAAAAGTTTGTCTCATTCTGTATTGAGTCCTTTACCTCTCTTATCGGGAGCTGGGTAGAATTTTTCCTCATTAGTCCTCTGAAATTCTGATTGACCATTACACTGATGAGAGTTCAGCAGAATAGTATTCCATAAACTGATAAACCGTAACTTATTCATCCGTTCCTAATAATGGATTGTCCAACTGGACGTGAGCGGAGGTCAGATCCTACTGTGCTTAGAAAGCTTCAAGTATTAATCCAGTGATCGATAGCTTCTGCTGTCTGAGGACCATTTTAGCTAGATAAAGAGAGATTCCGCTCACCAGGTTGGCTGCAAGGTTGCTGAATTTAGGGGCCATAGCAACTTTTAAAAACCATCTAGTAGATTGCTGAGGGATTATTATCTTTATCGGTGGAGGGAGTCCCTATGCTTACAAAGTAATAGGTTCTTGAAATACTGAAGTGAGGATATGATATAAAATTATTTATAGGAAATGGCATCAAGAATTCCCAGCACTTTAAGGAGTACTTACAGCTGCATAAAAGCTGGAAAGTAGAAAGAGAGATTATGCAGAATTTATATTGTTTTCCCCTTTCTTTTTTTTTTCTGGCACATGGAAGGTTCTGTCTAAGATCACTCATGTGCAACATATGTTTAGCCATTTTTGTGCCTTTGAAATTAATGGGTCCATGATCTGGCTGCCGACTGTCACTATATAAAAAGAACAATCTTATTATTTTTCAGGAGCAAAAGGCAAGCAACATTTTCCATTCTGTCATCATTGGGAGCACTACAGTTGGGGGCAGGGGAAAGGAAGGTTTAGGGAAAGCATATCTCCCCTCCCCGTTGTCCTTGTTCATTGCTTTCAAACATGGGCATCTTAGGCCATGTTGGTATAGAGTTCTGGACATGCCAGGGGCTGCCTGGCACTCAAAGAGATAAGACAATTTAGTTTAACACAAATTGAATGATTCCAGCCTCAAGTTCCAATCAAAGAGATTTATTGTGGTTTTAAAAAGACACTGATGTTGACTTGACTAGTGAAAAGATGCACAGAGAAAAGAGCTTTATATTAACCGTTAAATGTTGAAAACAACACGTTATTCATCACATCTTTAGGGGGAAAATCAACCTTACACTCTAAGCTTAAGACATCATGATCTGGAAGCAAATTGTTGGCATCATCTAAGAATGACACAGATTTTCTTAAACTAGTTAAAAATGTATAGGTTGTAAAAGAAAAAGTCACAGGAAATAAGCATTTTATCATAATCGTAGGATCTAGTTAGAAGGGACTCTAGAGATCATCTAATTCAACCCTCACATTTTACAGGTGGGGAAACTGAGGCCCAGGGAAATGAAATGACTTGGCAAAAGTGACAGACAGTAAGCTATAGGATCAGGATGCGAACCCAGATCTTCTAACTTCAAGTTCAGGATTTTTCCCACAATATCATGCTACCTTAGGCTGTGTGTCTACACAGGTGAAAATGGAGGGTTAAAGAAATTATTTGGATAACTGCATGGTTTTTTTTTTTTGTGGTCCTGTGTTCCCCATATTAACTTCTTTTGTTGATTAAATTCACTGAATGATTGCCTTTCCCTCGATTTGCCTGAGGAGGCCAAGATTTTACCACAAACCTAATCATAAGTTTTAAAAAAAACCTGGGCTAGCATTTCAGGTGGGATACTGGAAACCCTGGTCCTGTTCAGCATTAGATTATTACAGCTGCTTACCTCAGAGGGTTTTTGCATGGCCAGTTGGCTATGTTATATCTCACAACCATTTATTAGAACTAATTCACCTTAAAAAAGTTTTATAGTTACCTTTTTGTTTTTGTACCAGTTATTCTTCTTTAATCTCATCACTTTGCAACATACCTCCCTCCCTGTAACAAAAACAAACATCTAAACAAAGCCAGACTACATAGCAACGTGTCTAGTAAGGTAGACAATATTTCACATCCATAGTCCCTACGTCTTTATAAAGAGGAGGAAGGTGGATTTCTCTTCAGTCCCTCTAATCCCATTTTGCAGGTGAAAGATTTGAGACTAGAAGGTAGAATGATTTAGCTGTCCATGGTGACAGAATGAGTTCAATATAATTATGGGGTTGTATATTTACAACACTGTTGGAATGAGGATTCAGAGCTCACTGAATAGGCATAGGGTATCACTGAATTTCAGTGCTGGAAGGGTCTTTAGCAATTATCTATTCCAATCCACACCCTGAAAATACCTCCTTCTACAAAATATTCAGCCAATGGTCCCTTGACCTTTGCTTAAAGATCTCTAATGGGGATGGGGGGAGGGGAGGGAGAGGTATCACTATCTCTAAAGACTGCCTGTTCCACTCTTAGATAGCTTTAGATATTAAGAAGTTTTCCCTTACATTGGGCCTAAATTTGCATCTTTGTAACTTTCATTCATTAGTTTTGCTTCTGCCCCTTAGTGCCAAGAAGTACAAGCCTAATCACTGTTCTGGGTGGCAGCTCTTCTAATATTTGGTCAGCCACTGCTATCCTATCTTATCCTTCCTCCCCACCTCCACAAGCTCTCTCTTTTGTTGTTTTTGGAAAAAATTATTTAACATTATTTTTAAATTTCGAGTTCCAAATTCTCTTCCTCCCTCCCATACCCTCCCTTACCCAATGAGAATACAATTATACATGTGAAGTCATGCAAAACATATTTCCATATTAGCCATATTTAAAAAAATTCAGAAAAATAAAGAAAGTGAGAAGTTTATACTTCAATTTGCACTCATAGTTCGTCAGCTCTCTCTCTGGAGGTGGATAGCATTTTTTTCACCATGAGTCCCTTTGGAGTTGTCTTAGATCATTGTATTGCTCAGAGTAGCCCAGTCACTCATCATTACAACATTGCGGCTACTATGCACAATGATCTCCTGGCTCTTCTCACTTCACTTTACATTAGTTCATGTAGGTCTTGCCATGTTTTTCTGAAATCATCCTCCTCATCATTTCCCACAGCAAGATAGTCCTCCATCACAATCATATGCCACAACTTGTTCAGTCATTCCCCAATTGATGGGTATCCCTCGATCTCCAATTCTCTGCCACCACAAAAGAGCTGCTATAAATATTTTTGTATATATATGTCCTTTTCCTTTTTCTTTGAGCTCTTTGGAATACAGACCTAGTAGTGGTATAGCTGGGTCAAAGGGTATGCACAGTTTTATAGCCCTTTGGACCTAGTTCCAAATTGTTCTCGAGAATGGTTGGACCAGTTAATTATTCCACTAATTGTTCATTAGTGTACCTGTACCTACTTTCTCCACATCCCCTCCAACTTTTGTCATTTCTGAAAGGTGTAAGGTGATACCTCAGAGTTGTTTTAATTTGCCTTTCTTTAATCAATAGTGATTTAGAGCATTTTTTTTCATATGACTATAGATAGTGTTGATTTCTTCTGAGAACTGCCTGTTTATAACCTTTGACTATCATTTGGGAAATGGCTCTTATTTTTATAAATTTGAGTCAGTTTTATACTCAGTACATATTTGAAAATGAGACCTTATCAGAGAAACATGCTACAATTTTTTTGATATTACTTCATTGTCTATGGTACCTTTTAGCAAAATGTAGTTTCCCTGATTATATCTTTTAATTAGGTCTATTTTTGCTTTTGCTTTTTCTGAGATCATGATTGCTACCCTTGTCTTTTTTAGTTCAGCTGAAGTATATTAGATTCTTCTCTAGCCCTTTATTTTAACTCTGTGTGTATCTTTCTGTTTTGAGTGTGTCTCTTGTAAACATATTTTTGGATTCTGGTTTGTAATCCATTTTGCTATCTGCCTCCATTTTATGTGTGAGCTCATCCCATTCACATGCACAGTTATGATTACTGTGTATTTCCCTCCATCTCATTTTCCTCTGTTTCTTTTCCTTTCTCCCTTTTTATCCTGTCCCTCTTCAAGTCTATTTCCTTTCTAACCACTGCCTCCCTTAATCTGTCCTACTTCCCTTGCCCCCTTTCTTTTATTCCCTTTTCCTCCTGTTTTCCTGTTGGGTAAGTTACATTTTTATACATAACTGAGTGTGTATTCTTCCCTCTTTGAACCAATTCCAATGAGAGAGAGTTTTAAGCATTGCCCACCATACCTCCCCTCCAATAGGGAAGGGAAGGGAAAGAATTGTGTGCCTTTTTTATGTGAGACAAATTTCCCCATTCTACCTCTCCTCTCTCCTCCCAGTGCATCCCTCTTTCTCACCCCTTTATTTTTTGAAGAACATTGACTCACATTCATGTCCTCTATCTATGTAAACTGCTTTTAATTGCCCTAATAATGATAAAGTTTTTAGGAGTTACGTGTAAACAGCTTAACTTTATTGAGACCCTATGATTATGCTTTCATATTTACCTTTTTATGCTTCTCTTGAGTCTTGTGTTTGAATGTCAAATTTTCTATTCAGCTCTGGTCTTTTCATTAGGAATGCTTGAAAATCCTCTATTTCATTAAATCATTTTGTCCCTTAAAAGATTATACTCAATTTTGCTGGGTAGGTTATTTTTGGTAGTAATTATAGCTCCTTTGTCTTCCAGAACATTGTCTTCCAATCCCTCTGCTCCTTTAACATGGAAGCCACTAAGTCTTGTGTGAGCCCGATTATGGCTCCATCATATTCAAATTGTTTCTTTCTGCCACATGGCACATTTTCTCTTTGACCTGGGAGCTTTGAAATTTGGCAATAATTTTCTTGTGAGTTTTCATTTTAGGATCTCTTACAGGAGGTAACTGGTAGATTCTTTCAATTTCTATTTTACCTTCTGAATCTAAGATATCAGAGCAATTTTTCTTGATAATTTCTTGAAATATGATGTCTAGGCACTTTCTTTGAATCATGGCTTTCAGGTTTTTCAGGTTTGTCCAATAATTCTTAAATTATCTTTAATATATTTTCCAAGCTAGTTGTTTTTCCTATGAGATATTTTACATTTTCTTCTATTTTTAAAATTCCTTTGACTTTGTTATATTGTTTCTTGTTGTCCCATGGAGTCAATAGCTTCCACTTGCCCAATTCTACTTTTTAAGGAATTATTTTATTCAGTGAGATTTTGTACCTCTTTTTCCATTTGGCTAATTCTGTTTTTTAAGGAGTTCTTTTCTTCAGTGAATTTTTATTTCCTTTTTTTTTAACTGATAGGCCAATTCTATTTTTAAGGTGTTAATTTATTCAGTAATTTTTGGGCCTATTTTGCCAATCTGTTAATTCTCTTTTCATAATTTTCTTGTACCACTCTATTTCTTTTCCCAATTTTTCTTCTTCCACTCATTTTTTTCTTTCACTTTTCTAGGAATTCTTGTTGGGCTTGGATCCAATTAGCATTTTCTTTGAGGCTTTGTAGCTATTTTCACATTATTGCCTTCTGTGTTTATATCTTGGTCTTCTCTGTCACCATAGTAGTTTTTATGGTCAAATTTTGTTGTTGTTTGATCATTTTTTTCTAGCATTTTTCTTGATTTTGGACTTTATGCGAAAGTTGGGCTCTGTTCACCTGGAAGCAGGGAGGTACTGTCCCAAATGTCAGGCTTTTTTGTGCTTATGTTTTCAGAGCTAGTTCTGGGGGTCTGTACCCAGGGCCAGCAAAGGGTCCCTGTAATTTCTTTTCTTTTCTTTTTTTTTTGTTGGTAAGGCAATTGGAGTCAAGTGACTTGCCCAGGGTCATACAGCTAGTGTTATGTGCCTGAGGCAGGATTTGAACTCAGGTCCTCCTGATGCCAGGGCCGTTGCTCTATCCACTGCACCACCTAGCTGCCCCTGTAATTTCTTTCTGACCCATTGTCCTACCCTCTTATTGTCTTTGGGCCGAGAGCTTCCAAAGCTGCTGCTGCAGCATGTGTGGGCTCTGCACAGGCTTCCACCCTAATGTCACAAACTTCTCCTTGCCAACCTCCTAAGTTTTCTTAGGCAAAAAAGTCTCACCCTGATCTTTTGTTGGCTATGCCACTCCAAAATTTGATTTGAGGCTTTATTTTAAAGTTGTTTGGAGGGGAATTGAGAGAATTCAGCTGAGTTGCTTCTAATCTGCCATCTTGGCTCCCCAAGCTTTCTCTTCATCTGGTTAAACAGTCCCACTCCCTTCAGCTGGTTCTCATATGGCATCTCCTCAAGGCTCTTTTCCATCCTGATTACTCTCCTCTCATATTTTCTAGCTTATCTAAATCCATCTTTCATCTCTGATGACCTAGGAATACCTGCTGATGAAATAAAGGTCATTTTGCTTTGATTCATACTTTATAAAGAATATATGCTTTGCCAAATGAGATAGTTCTATCACCCTGTTGGTAGAATTACTACAGACAGGGGCAGCTAGGTGGCACAGTAGATAGAGCACTGGCCCTGGCGTCAAGAGGACCTGAGTTCAAATCCGGCCTCAGGCACATAACACTCACTAGTGTGTGACCCTGGGCAAGTCACTTGACCCCAATTGCCTAAAAAAAAAAAAAAAGAATGACTATAGATAGAGCCATGTTTCATTTCTGATCTTTCAGCCTTTTTTGGGGTCTCATAATGATTATAGCTTGACAAAGGGTATTCCTGTGCTTGATGTTCCAGAAAAGCTTCTCCTCCTGAACATCTCAGAAGAGAAATGGACGAAGAAGACTGAAGATGTGGGTTGTAGACTCAGCATTGCCACTAACTAGCAAAGGGACTAATATTTCTAAGCCTTTTTTTTTTTAACATTTATATCCCATTGGTCTTTGAGCACATCCTGGGAGGTGGATCCTTCTATTTATTTACACATTGCCTGCCAAAGCCAGGACCATGCATTTGCCCACTCTAGGCAACAATGTGGAAAATTAAAACCTTTTGCATTTGAAAACTGTGACTTCTTCGTGTTATTGTCCACCAGAAGTTTTGAGCCTTCATTGTTACAATACAACTTGCCTTATCACAAATCAAATATATTCATGTCACACAAAGCAGAATTTTCTGGCATTCAAAAGTTTATTTAGAAGGAATAATATTAAAATGTATCCCTCATTATGCCCCCCCCCACACCCCTGTATATTCATGTGAGGTTCTGCCTCCTTTGCCTGCTCATAATCTTGCCTCTGCTGCCTGATTATTATGAGTTTAATGGGTTGCCCTTTCCCTACCTCATGGCCCTCTCCTGGTGATGAGCCCTATAATATTTAGGCAAGCTGGCCCTTGGACAGCAGACACAGCTTTGCCAGCTTGCTTAGAATTGCCTTGGGCATGCACCCTTCCATAGCTCAGATGGTAAAGCAGAGCCCTGTAGCAACTGAGCAATTATAGTGTCCCTAATGGAAGATTGGGTATATTTTGGGGGGTATGATGGTTCAAAATCTCAGCCTTCATCCTCTGCTCTTAGTGTCAGTAAAGAAATTAATTGTGCAATATTGGACAAATCATCTCTTAATTGAGTTCATTTCCTATTTGTATAATGAGGCTGTTGAACTAGATTCATTTAAATTTAGTGAACATTTAGTAAGCTCTTGTGATGTACTGTTAGAGATACAAAGATTAAAAGAAAAGTCCCCATCTTCAAAGGCCTTGTATTTTAGGGGTAGGGGAAATAATGGTCTGATTTTCTCTCAGTCTAAGATTTTGTGAGATGAATTTTTAACTATTATGTAGCTCTCTCATTTAGCCCAATTTGGGTCAGGAGTAATGTATGAGTAGAGAGAATGGAGCTGTAACTACATGAAGCATGTTAGTTTTTATGTCAGTATTATTTTGAGGATTCTTTTCTTGAGGTGAGGGCACACTGAAGAGTCACTTGGCTCTTGCCAATTATAAGGTATTTGGTAAATCTTCCAACTCCAGTTAACAATTTCCACACTCTCTGATGACCTCATTTAGGAACAATCAAAATTCTGCATCTGGCTTTTATATCATAGAAATCTAGAGACTTCTTCTTGGTCACTTAGGATGGTCCCAAATCACAGTCTGCCTTTTACATAAAACAGGGAGTCTAGAATGCTATGAAAGTCATTCCTTGCTTAAAATGTATGGCCTGATGGCCAGAAGGCTTGTTTCAAGAAGAGAAATTGGTAGGCAATTCAATACCCTATAACTGGTTGCTCTGCATATATGCTAATGAAGTGACCATCTGCATCACATAATTATAAGTTGCCTCCCCTGACTGAACTCCATGTGCTGACACAGACTGAGAGGAGGCGCACCCTTTTTGGTGGCCACTGCCTGGGGAAGATGAGTTGGGGAAGCAGATCCTGTTTATTCCTTCACTGCAAGGTGCACAACCTGCTGAGTAGACAGGTGCTGGCTGTGCTGATGTCCATAGGCAATGCAGCCTGGTTGTCCTAGTAGCTGACATCTATATCTAGATCTATCTGGAATTTTTAAACTGATACAGCATGAGGAGTGTCACTCTCTATTACTGTATATCTATATCATATTAGACATCCCGGAGCAGAATGCCTTGATCACATCTGCCCTGCTCTTCTCAGCTGATGGACCCAACAGTTATAGTGAGACCCCTGGTGTGAAATTGACTAGAGTTCTCAGTTAGCTTTCTAATCAAAGGGTCCTGAACGGAGTTGCTGTCCAGCAATCACTGAAATGTTGAAATGTATTCTCCTTTTTGTTCATTCAACCCTGGTGAGGGCCAACTTTTCCTTTGTCAGCTAAATCTCTGGTATTCAGATTTGATATTTGTATACTTTCATGCAACGCAAGTCATTTTTGTTAACTATGCAAATAGCTAATATCTATTTGGAACAAATAATTATCAGATCTAGGAGCAGAGTAGGGCAGCTAGGTAGTGCAGTGGAAAGAGCGCCAGACCTGGCATCAGGAAGACTTCATGAGTTCAAATCAAATCTGGCCTCAGACACTTACTAGTCATGTGACCTGGACAAGTCACTTAATCCTGTTTGCCTCAGTTTCCTCATCTGTAAAATGACCTGGAGAAGGAAATGGCAACCATTTCAGTATCTTTGTCAAGAAAACCCCAAATGGGGTCACAAAGAGTTATACACAAACGCAACAACAACAACAATGACAACAGCAGAGTGGGATAGCCCAGGTCTGCCCACCCACCTTATTCTCATCCAGTGTGTCTGTTCTCTTTGTAGCTTAGAATCCCTACCAGCTTCTCTTCTTCTGGCACTTTGGTCATATCCACTCTACCTAGGCTACTTTCCAGCCTGGTGAGATAGAATCAGGTTAGCAAAATTCTCAAGAACTGCTGAGAATATGAATCTAGCTTCCCATGACTGGGAGTAGGGAAGAAATGTCTTTCTGATGTGAAGTAGGATTTCCATAGCTCACTATTGGGGAAAAGTTACTTTTTACAGTACACCTCAGTGACACCTCTTTCCCTCTTTCTGCTTTTAATAAAATGCTTTCAAAGGCATAGTTAACATTTCTTTAAAAAGATTAGAAAACACTTCAAGTCTATAGAAAAAGAAAAATAATGTTCCCCCCCCTTTAGATGGTAATAATTTAAAAAACAACAACAATAACTCAGTACTGTTATCAAAGGCCTTTTTAAACAAATCTACTTTAGATTTTCTTACTACGGAAGGCAAATGAAAGCCAAGGAGAGCTGTCCCTTAGTCTGATTAGAGAGATTATCAATTAATGAGGTGAGCATTATAGAAATAGCTGATGGTGTTTCATATTGTACCTCAGCTCATAGAATGGGCTTTTAAAAAGGAAAGTTGGGCCTTAAGGAAAGATTGGGATACTATCCAGTTCTTCTGATCATTGGAAATAGTCAATGTGGCAGCACAACATAGCCAATACAGTAGAAAAAGACAAATTAAACCATGCAGTTGATGGTTAAAGTCAGCAAGACTTGGGAAGACTTACTAGATATGTGACCCTGGGCTAGTCAATCTAGTGTTTCTGTTTAATCACATTTCTTTGGATGTTTTCTTTCCTGTACTTGGAAGGTATTTTAAAATCACAGAAAAAAAATCTCAAACATCCATTTCCCTTCCCTGCCTCTCCCCCCCATTGAGCCTAACTACCTCTTCCCAGACAATTACCATATATTTAAAGACTGCCAGAGGATTATTTCACAGGCAAATTTCTGCTTCCCATTGTGCCCTGTAGACACAACCTCCGTGATGACATTTGCATGTCAGTAGTCTGGTACTTTTCTGATTTCTGTCATGTTTACAAGCAACTGAGGTCACAATTCTGAAAACACTCTTAAGTTTGAGAATGTTTATAGTACATTGAGTACATTGAGTTCTCTATGGATGTGTGCTTTTGCATCCAAAAATAAACTGTGCACCCCAGGCAACACATAGGGGTATTAAACATCCTAATATTTCTGGGGCCTACGTAGAGATGTTCACATTCTTTGGTTTCTAGCCTCTGTGTATTTTTCGTCAGTAAATTGAAGGTAAGGATATTATCTCCTTACCCTCACATAGGAAGCAGCATTCTTCCCTCTAAGCATTTGTTTGGGTTACAAAAAGTCTAGTTTCATTGTTTTCTTTGCTTCTGTACCAGCATCACTGAAGGTGTCAGCAGAGCTCTGGAAATGGGGTCCAATTCATTACTTCTCTTTCTTTTCCTGAGTTAAATGCCTGTCTTTTTTTAGAGCTTGGAAAGGACCAAAGTCAGCTAGTATAGACCATCTTCTGTCTCAAGGAGGCCTGCATGACAAACTACCAGGAACATAAGTATCTAACTCATCTCACAAACATTAAGAGAAAATTGTCAGTAATTTCCATGGTTATTTTATTTGACCTGCTTTGATAGTAGCATCCCAGGACTGGTAGTGAAGATATTGGTACAGGACAAGAAAACAACAGAATTTGGCATAGGTGCCAAAGATGCCATGTGTGAGCTAATTTTCAGGGGTATGAGGACCTTCAATCACCATATACTACTCCCCCACTTCACTGATCGATGTCTGTTTGTGAGAGTATGGTTGTTTACTGCTTCTTAGAGTTGTTCAACCCCTTGTTCAGCTATCTCCATTGCTGCATAATAGACATAATTACCATGTTTGGAATGCATTCCCTTCTTACCTTCATCTCATAGAATCCCTCTATTTCTTCAAGATATATCTTGAGCACCATCTTTTACACGGAATCTGTCCTGATTACCCTCACCACCCCCATCTAGTCTCCTCTCTCTCCAACTTGTATTCATTAGCATTCCTTCTCCTTATATTTATTCTGCATAGACTTGTTTATATATGTATACACACACACACACACGTATATACTTGACTTCCCATTAGATATAAGTCCTTTGAGAGTAGGGATTGTATCATTCTTTGCATTTGTATCCTCAGAGCCTAGCGTGGTGCCTTGTGCAGATTAGGGAGTTAGTAAAACTTTATTGATTGATTACCACTCCATCCGTTCTCTTCCTCCACTGTAGCATGCCAGAAAAAACGGGTGGCCAACTGGAAACATTTTTTTTGGAAAATTGCTTATTCCTGCTTTAACATATATAACTATTATTCACTCAACAATTATTTATTAAACATTTACTATATGTTAAGCATTGCAGCAGGCAATGGAGTTTCGCTATGGAGACTAGACTGTAAGCTTAAGGGACTATGCCTTATGCTCTCCTCTCACCTTTTCTTCCTTCCTTCCTTTCTACCTTTCTTTCTTTGTTTCTTCCTTCCTTTCTACCTTTCTTTCTTTCCTTCTTCCTTCCTTTCTTTCTTTCTTTCCCATTTCATAGCGCTTAGGCAAGTGTGGGATCCCAGTATAAATACTAGGATTCTTGCGTCTACTCCATGTCTGTTATTGATTCATTGAGCTCAAGTCTACACTTTATATCTATAGTGGGAGGTTAGATTGGAATACATCTCAGGAAGCACATGCTGACTTAGCACTGAAGGACTTGGATGCTTTGAACTGATGAAGCAATTCCTTTGGTTCCATGATGGTGGCAAAGGGTGCACCTTGATGGTGCATCAGGAGGATTGACTGAGTGGCCCACTCAGTAGACACTAAATAGTTCACATGTTCTTTAGCACTTTTTCCCATCTGTGGGAGCATATCAGGACTCTTTGATCTTTTCCCTGGTAGGTTCAGGAGGGACTAGTACTCTCCCCTAACCTTGGAAATATGGAGCTTTGAGCACTTGACAGCTAAAGCACATGTGGTGGCTTTGACAAACTCAATTCATGCTTTTGCAAAGAATTAATTACCAGAATTCCATAAAGAATGGGTTAAGCTTCATTTCCCCAGGCCTTTCCTTCCTCCCCCCCATGTAGCATTAAAAAATATACATGACTATCTGTTCTCCAGCATAAAACTGTTGTGGTTTATATATCTGAGAACTCTATTTACTGCTTTAGCTTTGTATTTCCTTTGTAAGCATAGATAAGCAGATAACGATCCTGAGAAGGACCTGGAAAAAAAGCTTGTGTGTTTAAGAGGTTCACTGGTCCTGGGTTCCTCAGGTGGAGCTGCCTGGCAGCAGGACGAGTTTCTGCATCAGAGAGAATGACTTTTGGTTGGAAGAGGCTTCCAACCCCTGGCTTGGCTTGCCAGAAGGCAGGGAAATGAAGGAATTTGTTTAGACAAAACAGAATAGGGGTGAAGGTAAAATGATGATTCGGTAGTACTATAAAGTGCTCCATGTTTTGATGTAAATATTACCTTTCAAGACTATAAAAATAGTCCCAAGTTACTGCTTCTTGTTAAGTGTTTATTCATGCTTGTCTCTTGTGTTAAGCACTTCTTTTGTGTAGAGGCAAAAAAGAGCTGATCAATACCTGTTTTACATTGTATACTGAGCATCTTTCTACTCCCACCTTTCCCTCCTTTTGTGCAGGGCTGGAACCAAACCTAAATTTTAAATGATTTTTTTTCTCAGGGTTTTGGGGTGGGAGTGTAACCAGCCAATAAGTGAGGAAAAAGAGTCTGATTTCTCTTTCTTCAGGGGCAGATTTCCCCAGCACTGAATTGACTTTGCATGTGCATGGGTCCTGAATTGAGAGGGACCTTTTCATGAAGTGCTCCATTTCCCAGGGTCCATCACTGGTTTTGTGTCTTGTTACATATCTTTATGTCCTTCTGGGTATAGATTCTCCTTTCACCTCTGCCCATACTTAGTTCTGAGGGGAAGGGGCTTAAAGGTGTTGCCTTTCTCTCATACTTTATAGGATGTCCATTATTGATACCAGAAATATATCTTAGGTACAGAACTCTGGTTTCCTCTGTAATAGTCCAGGACTCTTTCCACTGTACCACAAATAAGAGGGCATGGGCTCTGTCTATAGAGAGCTTAGAACTAGGTGCAGATACCAGGGAAGACAAGAAGGATATTGACAAAGGAAGATATGATATATACTAGTCTAAATGATGTATGGCATAATGTAGAGAGAAATTCTTCTTTTAGGTATAGATTGGACTAGATGGTTTCTTAGATGCCTTTCAACTCTGAAATTCCGTGATTCTATGAACCATTGATTGTCCAGGGCAAAGGAGAGAATAACAACGATTATTTAATTTGTTGCCCCAATATCCCTGAGAAGTAGGGAGAGGTCAACTGTTATTGCTTTCATTTTATAGATGAGGAAATCATCCCAGAGAGAGTGAACAATTGTTCAGGGTCACGCAGTACAGAGCAAGGGTTAGAATGCTCAGTCCACTTTCCGTTTCATTTCCATTATAAATCACTAAGGTCAACGGTTCTCAGTCTACCTTTCAAAAAATAATTCAACTTCCTAATGTATATATGCAGAGAAGTGATGTAGAGAGCTTGGGCAGGGTTCCTGAATGTGAGCACTTATACTTCGGAGATTGGCAAATGCTACAATCAGAGCTTCGTGTACTGTTTGTTGATTGTGTAGGCTTAAGAAAGTCATGGAAAAGCTTCATGTAGATTAAACTCAAAAGTGTATCATGCCATATACATGCATTCCGCTTCCTCCCCTAGAGAGCTGGTTGTTAAACCTTTACGACCATAGCACCTTATATTGGATAGAATACATACTCTCAGAGAGGATAATACTATTTGTTGGCAGAGGACTTTAAATAATTAAAAGACTATAGTTTAAGGAAGAGGAGGAAAGGAAAAAGAAAGCAACTGCTCCAGTGATATTTTTCCTTAGAAAGCAGCATTGGAAGATATGCCTGGGTATTCATGCTTTTGCAAAGAATTAATTACCAGAATTCCATAAAGAATGGGTTAAGCTTCATTTCCCCAGGCCTTTCCCTCCTCCCCCCCTCCATGTAGCATTAAAAAATATACATGACTATCTGTTCTCCGGTGTAAAATATTTGTGGTTTATGTATAAGGACCGAGTATCACGAAAGGAGCTATGTTAATATATAAGCTTAGAAGATATGAAAACCAGACCAGTGTATTTTATGGTGTGTCTTTTTGTTCAGAGAAAGTCAGGGATAGCAGCCAACTGCTCAAAAGGCCCTTTGATTCAAGGCTCCTTACATGGCTAATCTTTTCCACGTTAGTACATCCCTTACCCAGTTGTAGCAATTAGTCAAGGTGGGCGCCTCAGATTTCTTCCACTGGGTTGCAATGTAACATCTGGCATCTAGTAACAAATGGGAAATTAAGTTGCTTCCTTTTAGATTTTATTTCACTCTTGTCTTGCAAGCCTAGTAACAGGACTAAAATCTCCAATTGCCAAGCCTACCTCAAGTAGTCTCTTTTTAAAAGTGAAATAATTGCGGCTGATAGGCATGTAGAGCTTGCTGAAGGAAGGGGGCAGAAGGGTTGAGACCGCAGTTCATGTTGGGTGGCAGCTCATCGGCTTCCTAACACAGGGCTGGCAATGTGCCCCTGTGTCAACATTGTAGTGCAGAACTACCTCCTGGAGTGAATGGGGGGGTTTATTCTCTGTGTCTGCTTCAATTGTTGGCTGCTTTACTGGTTATTTTCAGCAAGAGAAGTCAGAAAAAAGGGAGGAGGCAGTTTGTGTTAACTACATTATAATTTTCCTGATGTGGGAGCTAGAATTAAAAAAAAAACAACCCAAAACTGGTTTAATTCAATTCAATTTTAACTCAGTTAATGAAAAATCTGTGTGCCTGGAATTGTGCTAGACATTGGAGTGTTATCGGAACTATAGCTTACGGCCATTAAAGTTTTGACAAAAAAAACATAAGATTATAGATTTGGATGATCTAGTCTAATCCCAGGGACAGCCAGAGTAGTGCTGGACTTCTTTTCCTGAGTTCAAATCCAATCTCAGACATTTGCTAGCTGTGTGACCCTGGGCAAGTCACTTGACCCTGCTTTTCTCAGTTTCCTCATCTATGAAAGGAGCTGGAGAAGGAAATAGTAAACTGCTCCAGTATCTTCACCAAGAAAACCCTTAATGGAGTCACGAAGAGTTGGACATTACTGAAATGACTAAACCACAAAAAGTCTAACCCCCTCATTTTACAAAGAAATTGGGTTCAAGAAAGGTTTGATGACTTGCTCAAGGTCATTCAGCTAGTGTAAAAATATGATTTGAATCTTCCTGATTCCAAGTCCAGTGCTCCTTTAAACATTTCTACTATAGAGTAACTTGGTCAAATATAGTAAGTGGATATGGAGGAGGGAAGAAGAGAAAAATAAAAGTTCAATCCCACCCAAACACATTTCACAGATAACCTGGTCTTATTTCAGGTCAGTCTCTAATAGACAGTAGAGAGTCAGCATGGTATGGCAGCTAGGTGGCGTTATAGTGCACAGAGCACCAAGCCTGGAGTCAAAAAGACCTGAGTTCAAATGTAACCTCAGACCTTTACTAGCTGTGTGACCCTGGCAAGTCACTTAACCTCTGTTTACTTTAGTTTCCTCATCTGTGAAATGGGGGTAATAATAGCACTCACCTCCCAGGGTTGTTGTAAGGATCAGATGAGATAATATTTGTACAGTCCTTAGCAAAGTGGTTGGCATATAGTAGGTGCTATATAAATGTTAGTGATTATTATTAATATTGAATAGAGTATAGATCTTGGAATCAGAAAGACCTAGGTTCAAATCCCCATGTGATACTTGCTCTGTAATCAGTCATCTCATAAATTTGGAAGTTCTCTCCAATGATACAGACTACAACTCATCCATGCTTGCTCCACCAGTAACTCTTGTCTTCCCATATGTTTACTACATGGGGATCCACTTAACGTACTGGAGGTCTTTCCCATTTTCTTCTGATGTTGAGAGGGTTCCCACAGAGTTTGGGAACTATTATTTTGGGATATTTTGAAATTCAGGTGTCAGAACATTAAGGGAGAGCAAATGGAAATGGAAGTCTGGAACTCGGCAGAGAAGTTAGGTCTAGAGACTAAAGTTTAGAAGTCATTTGCTTAGAGGTGATCATTGAATCCATGGTAGTAGTTGAGATTGCCAAGAGAGAGAATATATAGAGAGGAGAGAAGAGAGGTAAAAACAGAGGTTTGGGTACAAGCCACAACTAGAAATTCTAGCACCTGGGACAAATTTGGTTTGTAGAAGAAGTATTGATGTGTAGACGGTTCATTCTAGCTGTGCATAGTTATATGGGGGGGCAGCCATTCCCCAGACACTCAGCCCTGTGGTATAACCAATGACCTCCAACACAGCATTCCCAAAGTCTAGAATACCCCTTCTGCTTATCTCAACCCTTTGAAACCCAACTTGTTTTTCAAGGTCCAACTCAACTCCAGGAAGTATCTTATAATCATTAATCTGCAGGTTATCCTTCACTCTTACTATATACCTAGCCCACTTCTTATTTCCAGTCACATATTAAACATTTTCTCAAACACAATCTATTGTTTCTCTTCTAATTCAAATCTGGTCACAGTTCATTGTCCGTATCCCATCCTTTTTGCTTTTTAATCTTTGTCTCCCCATGCACCCATCTCAGTGTCTTGTGCATGGTAGGTGTTTAATAAATGTGTGGTTTGCATTGAATTATCGATGGATGAGCTCTTTGGGTGGCCCATTTGCACATCATTGTTGGGATATGCTGTTCATACATTTCATTTTCTCCTGTGTGGATAGTTAGGCCAAATTCATTTGAGTGATTATGGATTTCATTTAGGGAACTCTGCAATATTTCAGGTCTTGATGTAGTCAGCAACAGTTGTCCACAAATAGAATTTCATTATTTATAAAAAATATCTTTTTTTCCTGGATGTCCTCCACAACACTTTTGTCAAACATAAAATGTATGCCTTGTATAATATTAATAACCTTAAAGGCATAGCACAAAGACTTATCTGTCTGTCTGTCTATCTATCTATCTATCTATCTATCTATCTATCTATCTATCTTTCTATCTCTCTATCTATCCAAATTATCTCCCAGGAGATACCTTGTTGAAGGATAGTCTTTAAGGTAGCATTTTGCTTTGCCAAATCAAATAACTTTATATTCAACAACAATAAACATAGGGGATCTTGTTTCATCTGCATCTTTCACTCAACCATATACACAATTATAATGATATAGTCTGCTATAGACTATTATTTGCAAAAGCCTGCTTATTTCTTATTTTATACCTTCATTAAGGATTCACTCCCCCCGCCCCAATACCTGTATGGACTATTCAGATAAAGATTTTGTAAGGATGAGAAAGGAATATGGGTTAATTATGATTTCTGCTTTTTTGATTGCCTTTTTCAATATTCATAAGGATTTTTTTCCCAAGGGTTTAGTACCCTCAGTATTCTAAAATTATCACCTCCATTGAAGACTTAGGATAACTTGGTCTAGTCCACTTACTCTTTCCATCTTTGTTTTCTTCAGTGCCATTTCTATTTTATTATCTTAGATTTAAAGCAAAAAAAGGATCTCAGGCTAGATTTTCCCTAAAAGGCAACAAAATCCAGGATTTGATTGGATGTAGGAGTGTGTGGAAATGCTCAATATGTGCTTCCCTTGACCCAGTCCCTGGAAACTTCTCGTTTTTAAAGTGGATTCATGGTCACCTTCAGGCATAAGAAAAAGTTGTCTGAAGTGGGGTCAGTGCCCTTCAGCCCTTCAGACTTGATGAATTTCCTAAGACCACTTGAGTCACCACACCTTGACCTACTGACTAGACATATTTCCATGTGGAAATGAAGGGGATATATCTGCCCAAATTAAGTGTCATTCCAGCCTTATTGAATATTCTTTCTATGTTAGGGCTAAGTAAGCCTCCATTTATTAACCACTCATGACCTATAATTGCCTCATTTTGTCCTAGCATTGAACCTGAACTAACAAGATACCAGCTTGAGTCACACTCGCACCTGACAAAATCTGAATGTCATTGTCATTGATGGAGAAAAGAGATTGCTAGAGGAATTGTGACAGTTCTTTTTCCATTTTTGATTGGTTTAATATTTCATACATACATGTTTTCAGGAAAATCTGGTTTAATTAAATCTTTCTCTGAGCTTTTTATAAGCACATTTTGTATTCTTCTACTGTTTCTTGATGTTTAATGAAGTGATATTGCTCACAATCTTCTACCATCCTTTTCCATGAGAGGCAGTGTTGAGTAGGGGACAGAAGGTTGGGCTTAGAAATACCTAGCTCCAAGTCTGACACATACCAGCTGTGTAACAATGGCAAGTCACTTAACCTCTCTGGGTCTCAGTTTCCTTGGACTTCATGACCTCTAGCTCTAAATCTATGATCTTATGACAAGAACAAGACAGGTGAAGGAACTTAAAATAATGGAAGGTTGAGAGCAACAATCAGGGAAGGAAAAAGGATTCAGTTCTATGATTCTACCTGTTATCCAAAGTAGGCAGTCTACGACATCTTTATTTGGATGAGCACTCGTTAATTTGACAAAATATTAAGATTGATTTTGGTAAGTATCAGGGCACTGATCTATGATAATAATTGTTTTAGACTTCTGTGTTTTTATTGTTACTATCAAATACATACTTTCAGGAAAAAAACACAAAGCAAAAAAGTGAGGGTATTGTGTTCTTAACTGTAGAGATTTTTAGCTATATTCCCAGTATTAGATTGATTATCAGATATGGAGAAGGGAAGGAATTTCCTTCTAGCTCATACTAGCAATTATTTTCAACTGTCTTCCTTCCTGCTGACCCCCTAAGCATTTGGGGAATATCGTCTGTTAGAATCAGGGAGGTTTATCGCATGTGATCAATTTTTTTCTCATGGTATTTCAGGATTTTCTGATGGGGACCTTAGTCCTCCATATCCACTTTGCTAAAAATTGTCACTATAGGAATTGACCAATAATTAAAACCAAGAGATTTGAATGACAACCACAAAATGATCAAGATGACTGATAAAGCCGGAAAGTGTGCAGGGATGGTATTGGAAGGGTCACTTCTACCTCATGCCTTTATAGTTTTCTCTAATGAGGTACATCACGGGATGACTGGTGTCATGTCACAATCTATTATATCTCTAGTAGCTTCTGTTCTGTCACAAAGAATAGTTTGACATGACAGATCCTGTGGAAGAAAATGAGTCAAATTCTTCTCACTGTCCAAGTCACTCTGTAATAGAAAGCTGAGGTCAAGGAAAATACACACCCTTTCAGGCCACAGGAATGGAGTCAGTGCAACCCTTGTAGCCTAATATATTAGCCTCTTAGGCTGGTCAAGAATAGAGACACAGCACTTCTATTGGGCCCTGCAGTCTTAGCCACTCCAGAAGGACTACCCCTTGTCTCCTGAGCTCCCCTTTTGGGTGGTATTTGTGTCTTCCAGACAGTTATACTTATTGTCTCTTCCTTTTGCCTGTACAGATCTTGAGTAGATCCTGTAGTCAAATGCTGGATCCATCTAGGCTGTGGTAAGATAGAATATTGCAACGATTTGGGACAGTGAAATGATATTTGTCTAATCTTTCCTCATAGATGACTACAAATCTATGATACTCAATAAGCTCAGAGGAGAAGAACTGGGCCCTTTTTATAGTATATGATTTTTCAGAATTCTTCTCCGATTTGGAAAAAATATTTATAATGACTACTAGATAGTAAACTAAAGGCATTGACTGTCACATAGTAGAGGAAAGCACTGGACTTGGTTTGAGGAAACCCTGGGTTCAAATCTAGCCTCTGGAACTTAGTGAACATGGGCAAATCACTTAACATCTTTGAACCTTTGCTCACCTATAAAATGGGGAAAACAACAGCACGCATATTAAAGTGTTATTGTGAGGATCTAATGAGATAATTTATCTCTTACTATTAAAATTGTTGCTAGGCCCTGGGGGCTGGTTGCTACTTTCCTTCCCTCTCAACTCTGGACTTATGGTAGGACTAGATCTGGTCCTTGGTCAGTCTGGCCTTTAACGAGAGGTGTTAGACAACTTTTCTCACATTCATCAGATACGTAAAACTCCACTTACTTAAAACTTAAGTTTGGCTCATATTGAGGGAATAAGGGAGGAGCTGAAAGGTACTCAATCTACAATATGGATTAGAAATGGGATAGCTATTTATTTCCTATACATTAAGGAAAGGCAGAACACAAAGGACTGTTAGAAGTGTGCATTAACAAAGACTTAAAACAAGCAGAATTAATAACTACTATTATACTCTGACAAAATGTTGAAACTTAGAAGTTACCAAAATTTAAAACATTTTATGGTACTACTGAATAAACATTTTTACCTTTCACCGCAGTTCTGTACTGTTCAACCAATTCCTTCCAGGTCTATGTCTTCTGGCAAGTCAGGACCAAGGTTGAGCTCTTCTTTCCCCCTTTCCTTCACCCCTACCTCCTGTTGGTGGTATCTTATGAAATTAAAAAAAATAGCCCAGGATCTTTCAGCTCTGACCAATGGATACTTGACCTTTGAACTCACAAAACTGCATTTAATTGGACATGCAATTGGACATGCCCATTTTTTTTGCTTGATGGTCAGTCAACTATGATTAGGGAAGAAACACAAAGTATAACAAGACAAGTAGGGGCCCAGGATTAAGCTTGCCTAATTTATGGCTCCTGCTCTAGCTGCTAGGTAGGAGCTGTTGTCATGCTTCTGGGGTGACCCTGTCCTCTCCTTCCTTATGGAAGAATTACTTGCCATTCACCCTAGAGAAAGGATGGAAGATCTAGAAGCTGGCTTCTTTTAAACTGACAGTATACATGCTTCCCTTCCCCGAACACCTTCTTTTGACCGTATTGTTACTGTATAGGAAGAGGACCAAGTAACCACCCAGGGTTTGCTCTATCATACCGAATTGCTCAGTTCTTTCAGTATTCATCCGCATGTGGCTGGCTGGAAGCAGGCAGGGCAGCTCATGTCCCAGTGACCTATATAAAATGTCAAGTTTAGTCAAGTCAAGAAGCATTTATTAAGAATATGTAATACATATACATGTTCCAGGCGCTGAGCTAAGCACTAGAAATACAAATACAAGTGGAAAAATAGACAGACCCCACCCTTAAGGAGGTTACATTTTAGGGGGGGAAAGATAATATATAAAAGGAAGTTGAAAATGGTTGGAAGGGTGTGGAGAGAGATGAAGGTACCTGACTCAGGAGCAAGATGGAGAAAACCTGGAGAGTCAGAAGTATAGTTTATAGAGGAATGAAGACATGGCTCCTAGGACATCGTCTTTAAAATGGAGTTCCAGAAGGAACCAATCAATTGGGGGAGAGACCACAGGGATGGAGAGCGTTTCTAATGTGAGGAGTCCAGAAGTGAAGTCAGCTTTCTGGGTGGAGAGATTCCTATGGCATGGTAGAGAAAGTCTTGTGGAGATGAGTCAGCAGTACAGCCTGGAGAGGGGGAAGTGCTTTGTAATCTTTAAAACGTCATTTGTTATTATTGTAATGACCAATTCATCTTAACTCTGTATTTTCTCAGTCCGCAGCACAATACTTTGCACATAGTGCTAAATAAATGTTTGTTAAGTTGCATTATAATGTAGTGATATTTTCAATCAATTTATAGAACATAATCTATTCCAACATCAATTTTTCACCCATGGAAAATTCAATTCAAAAATTCAAGAGACATATATTTAGCCCTTATCACATACATTGTGTTAGGCCCTGGGGTTACAATGACGAAAAAATGACAGTTTCTATAACATGAAGTGGTAGAAAGAATCCTGGATTTGGTTTCAGGAAGAACCTGGGTTCAAATTGTACCTCTAACATTTTTTAACTGTGTAGTCATGGGCAAATCACTTATTCTTCCTGAGACTAATTTTACTCATTTGTAAAATGGGCCTTATAATACCTGTATTTACCTTACAGGGTTTTTATAAAAAACAAATGAATTAACATATAGAAAATAGCTTAGAAATTTTAAAGTGCTGTTCAACTATTGTTATTAATGGGGAGATAAAATAGATAGATGAATAAATATAGTATAAAGTAGTATGTTCCGGGAAAAAATTTTTTTCCTTCACTTCTAAATGAATTTGTATTTTATTAATCTTAACAGCATCTATATACATATGAAAAATGGTGTATATGTGTGCAAGATATTGTCAGTATATGGAAAATACATTATTTATTATGCTATATTATGTTCTGTATTTTGTTGGCATCAATTAAAGATCAAGAGGACAATGGTTAGTGCCAGTATGGATTTGAAGACCACTTACAATAGCTTTGTGGGGCACTGTGAGTATCTAGGGGCAGCTAGGTAGATCATTGGATAGAGAGCTAGGCCTGAAGTCAGAAAGACTCATCTTCCTGAATTCAAATCTGGCCTCAGATGCTTACTATTTGTGTAACCTTGGGCAAGTCACTTAACTCTGTTTGCCTTAGTTTCCTTATCTGTAAAATGAGCTGGAGAAGGAAATGGCAAACCACTTCAATATCTTTGCCAAGAAAACCCCACAGAGAGTCATGAAGAGTTGGACGTGACTGAAACAACTGAATAACAACAAAAGGTTGTTCATAGGTTTCGCGCATAGGTTTAGAACCATCGTGAACAAGTACAGAATAATCCCTAAGTAGCAAGCTCCCTTCTTTATTTGTTTGTTTGTTTTCCTTTAGACCCCAAGTTATTAGCACTTTGTTGTCTGTTTTCAAAAGTCCTAGTCAGTTTTCTTGTATTATTTTCTGCAGTGTTCAGGTTTTTTGATTTCTCATATTCTTCTGGGAGATCAATAAGTAATCATTGCACATCTTGTCTTCAAGGTCAGTCACTTTGGTTTATCTAGAACTTCTATGATCTTTCAAAGTATGTGCCTTTTTCCCTCCTCCACCAAATTTTCTTCCATTTCAGTACTTTTGTGACTAAAAGTTGTTATTCTGTTGCTCAAAGGTTCTACTTCCTTGGAGAGGTTATTCATTGTGTCATTTAGATATTGAAGCTCTGACTTCCCACCTACTTTCATTCCTAATATATTCTTTCAAAAGTTTTCTTTCTCTTTGGAACCATTATGGAGTTCATTTGTGTTTTACCATGATTTCTGGGAATTCAACTGAATTCCCTTTTTACTAGGAAATTGTGGTTCATTTTTCTTCAAAGCATGGTACTTTCAGTTACTTATTTGTTTATAGTATTCTGGCTTTTCTTTAAATTTTTACTTATTCCTTCTGTCTTGAGGAACATCTCTGTTGGTTTATCTGTTTGTCACCTAGGTTTTTCTCAAGTATTCTCCCTTGACTTTTTGTTCCTTCAGGCTTTCTCTTGTATTTCCAACCACTCATCTCCTTTTTTCTTCCTCTTTGTCATTTTCCACTTCTATTTCTGTACAGACTCTCAAGGCTGGGTGTCTTTAGCCTTCTTGCTTGTTGAGGGGTTTAGGGAACTGGCTTACATTCCCAAAGTAAATTTACTGGGAAAAAAATATTTCAGCTATATTTCCAGTCTCCTTTCACTCAGGCTTTCAGTAATTTTTCAGTTGTGTCTGGCTCTTCGTGAACTCTTGTGGGGTTTTCTTGGCTAATAACTTGGGGACTGAGGAAAAACAAACAAATAAAGAAGGGAGCTTGCTACTTAGGGATTATTCTATACTTGTTCCCGATGGTTCTAAACCTGTGGGCTAAACCTATGAACAACCTTTTGTTGTTCAGTCATTTCAGTCATGTCCAACTCTTCATGACTCTTTGTGGGGTTTTCTTGGCAAAGATATTGAAGTGGTTTGTCATTTCCTTCTCCAGCTCATTTTACAGATAAGGAAACTAAGGCAAACAGAGTTAAGTGACTCGCCCAAGGTTACACAGCTAGTAAGTATCTGAGGCCAGATTTGAATTCAGGAAGATGAGTCTTTCTGACTTCAGGCCTAGCTCTCTAACCAATGATCCACCTAGCTGTCCCCAGAGACTCACAGGGGTTTTCTCTTGGGGTTTTCTACTAGAATGGTTTGCCATTTCCCAGATGAGGGAACTGAGGCAAACAGGGTTAAGTGGCTTGCCCAGGGACATGAAAATAGTAAATATCTGAGGCCAGATTTGAATTCAGCAAGATGAGTCTTCCTGATTCTAGTCCTGGCACTCTATCCACTACACCTTTTACTCCAGCACAGGAACTCTCTTTCTTCTATAGGGGAGTTTTCACTGATTTTCTTCCTGTATCTTCTAGTCTACCCCACTTTTCCAGCAGTTCTTCCTTTGCTGCCTCTTGTGAGACAAAGGGGTGGAGTTCAAGATGAGTCACTGCTGTAGGGGAACTCAGTTGGTATCCAACAGCCAGACTAGAAGCATAATTCTGAGAGGTTACATGAACTCAACACATCCTCCACAGCGAGTAGGGGATTTTAAATTGAGTCTGAGTATATAAGGTCTTGGACAAGGAAATGCCAAACCACTCTACTATCTTTGCCAAGAAAACCTCAAATAGGGTAATGAAGAGTCACCACTGAAATGACCAAATAACATATAAGTTCTATGATACTATTTCATGTTTTTTTTAAACCATATGTTTCTCTTATATTTTGGATTCATCTCTAATAACTTTATATCTGGCATATAATTTCTATTTCTGAGGTTTTGCAGTTGTAAAGACTTGAGAAAAACAACTGCTCACCCATCTAGTCACATAATCCAAGACATATTATTCTAAGAAAATTTGAGCAGGGAGGAATAACTTTAAAATGAGGGTGATCAGGGAAGGGAAGAAGTGGTGCATGAACTAGGTCTTAAAATAAGAAAGAACAATATCAATTTTTAAAAATGAAGTAAAAGATAGCGTATCATTTATCAATGGGATTCATGTATTTCCAATTGTCCTGTATTTAATCACATTCAATTTTATCTTCCAACCCATGGGTGGAAGATTAGACTCTTGAGAATCTGTAGAGGAAAGCCCTCTTGTGAGTTTAAAAAAAAAGGTGGAAGAATGAAGTCTTCCATTTTGTAAATCCTGAAGGGGATTTTTCTGGAGGGTATATTATTATTCCTAGTGGAGTTGAAGGGAAAGATGGATTTGACTGTCAAATAATTTATATTGAAGTTATTTCTGCCCTGCCATTTCCAATATATATGTCACAATTTTTGATACTTAGAATTTCTCTATTCCCCTAATTTGGACTATGACTATTTATATGAACACGATATATTCATCCCTTTCTTAAGTCCTATAATTGTTTGCTTTTGGAAGAAATGTCAAGTTTGTATCCTTGTCTTCAGGGTCTAAGTCACTTGTATCTCTTGAAAGATTTCTTTTCTTTATTCTTTTTCCCCCCTTCTTCTACCCAATAAACTTTTTTCCACTGCATGAACTTATCATCTGACTTACCCCTTTATTTCCTATTTTCTGTTTCTCTGCATTTGCCTATTCCATCTGCTCCTTCTTCTCTATAATTTCTTCTGTAGATAGACTAGAAAGCAATAAGGATTTTTTGTTTTTTGCTGGTGGGAAGTGGGACAAAAGTCACAAGTTTTTTCTTCTCTAATCAACTTGATTTGTATAGAACAGAAGCATAATGGGGAGGTTGAAAGTAATTTTCTTTTTTTTTTCTTTCTTTTTCCTTTCTTTCTTTCTTTTTTTTTTTTTTGAGGCAATTGGGGTTAAGTGACTTGCCCAAGGTCACACAGCTAGTAAGTATCAAGTATCTGAGGGCAGATTTGAACTCAGATTTTCCTGACTCCAGGGCTGGTGCTCTATCCACTGCACCACCTAGCTGCCCCAAGAGTAATTTCCTTACCACCATTTCACTTGACCCCTTTTCTGTTTGAGAAAGTAGAATACTGAGAAACTTGCCCAATTAGGGATAAACATTCCCATGACAAAAACTAAGAACAAAAATGGCTTTCTGATTATGGGTCAGAAAAGAGTTGAATTAAGGGACTCAGAATTCAGTAGAGGAGAGAGAATTTCACAGAATAGACATGATCTTAGCCTTAGTATCTACCAACTCCAGGTATGGCCTGGATAAGGAGAATTGATGCCATTGGCTGAAAGAACTCTGGCCCTCCCCTATAAGGGAAAGGCTTACAAACTACTATTCTTCACAACTGATGATAGACAGAGTAGTAGATGGCCTTTAAGATTATTGTTGAGCCAATGGGGGACTGAAAGAGCTTACTTAATGTACTATAGCCCTTCACTGTAGAGGAGACACTTACTAATCACAGCATCCCTAGTGGATAACGGACACATAGCAGGTTGCTTTAAAGAGAGTTGGAAACTGAAGACAATAAGGAAGATTGGGGAGCAACAAAGACATTATACCATCTCTAGGAGACATAAGCAACTCTGACATGTCAGAAACATGAACTACACCTCCTTGCATTTTTGCTGACCACATTTGCTTTCTGTGTGTATGCAATCCTTTATATGATACCCTGGCCTCACATATTCATTAGAGATGCATGTCCCACTTTAAAATGCCTCACATGTGGTTGTTGTGCATGTCTATTCTTCCCATTAAAAATGTGTGTACTTATGGGAGAGTGAGCTTCAGGCTTATTGAGGCAATACTTTATTTCAATAGTTACTATGTTAAAAAACTTGAATTTGAACAATCTGTTCTTTGGCTGACTAGTAAAAATAAAAATACTGTTAGGGACATGAGAGCTATGTTTTAAGTAAGATTTCAACTCATAAAGTATTTAGAAAGTGGGGTACATTTTGAGATTCACAGATGAAGGAGGCCCTAGGTGCTTTATTTCAGATAATGATTCTGTAGTAAGAAGAAAAATGATGAAGAGAATGCTAAGAAAAAAGAAAATAATCAATATTTACTACCCGACTCCTTCTAAGAATTAGATCCACTTGAGATGTCTTAATATAACTCCTCAACATGGTATGGTGGAAAGAATACAGGATGGGGAACATACAGATATCAGACTAGCTACTCTGAAGTCTCTTTGAGCTCTGAGGTTTAATGATTCTGTGATAATTGCTAATGCTAACATAGCCCTTTGCCCTTACAAAGTATTTTGCTTTATCAGACAACACAAACTATCGTAGTAAAAGAACTTTGCGGGTGGTTAAATAATGGCTAGATAATTGAGACTTTATGGTTTACAAAATGATATAACAGAGAAAGAAATATAAGTATTTTCTAATAACTGAGAAATAAGATAGATTACATGCTCATTAGACAGCTGCATTCTAACTGGCTCACTGATCAGCTCGGTTCTTCATGTCAGGAAAGCAAAAAAAATCTTACTATTCTTATATGAAGGAACACTTTTCCATTTGGTTGATTTTGGTTTTAACACTGGAAGCGTGGAGATTGCTGTTATTTGTTTAACAATGGGGGGCAACAAGGGTCCAAATATATATGTAAAATTCTAGTCAAGCCGAAAACTAGAAGTATGGAAGACACGCTACTATTTCTAGGAAGATGCACTTTTGTGAACAATCTGGTTTTGATCTTAATTGATTTTGTTACTAAAGTCATTTAGGAGAATCAGACCCTCCCATCAGTTTTTATCAGCCTTATGAAGTTCCTGATAATACATTTGCCACACAAGCAGCTGTGTGACTTGAATATACAATTACACAAAATTCAGAAGTGGAACTAGAAGTACTGGTTAAAATGAAGATAAAAGGAAATGCATTGTAGCCAGGAGAGTATCAGGGAAATCTTTCTAAGGGCTTGACCTTCTTAACTTCAGTTCCCCTCATCCATTATCTCGCTGCTGCCCCAGGCGTTAGCTGTAACTACATGATATTCAAGTAGTGATATAGTAGAAAGAGTACTGAATTGGGAAGTTAGGAGAACTGGGTTCTGGGCTTTGCCTTGCCATTTCAATAGACGTGTGATCTTGGAGAAGTCACTTAGTATCTTCGGGTCTTAGTTTCCTTTTGTGTATACTTCAAGGATGATGCAAAATATTTCTAAGTTGAATTTCTAAGGAAACTGAGGCTTATTGAGATGAAATCACTCACTCCAGTTTATATAGGTAGCAATAAGAATGATAGTTGACATTATACAATGCTTCACAGTTTGCAAAATGTGTTACCTATATTATCATGTCAACCCTCAGGTAGCATTATTACCTTCATTTTGTTGTCATTTAAAAATATGATAGACAATTTTTCACAATTACATATTAAAACAATTTAAAAAACATTTTTTTTAAAGTTTTGAGTTCCAAATTCTATCCCTCCTTCTTCTCCCCTCTTCCTGAGATGGTAAGCAACCAGATATATAAAATCATTTTACAGATGAAAAAACTGATGGTCAGATAAGCTAAGTGACCAGCCAGTGGTCACGTGACTAGTATGTTTGAGGTAGGATTTTGAGATAATGATTGCATATTTACATTTCTTTTGCATTCATTATTTGGTATTTGAACTAATTTACAGATGCTTCACTGGCAGTCTTGGTAGGCCCTTTTGCTCTTTTGTCTCTTAAAATTTCCTGAATTTATCCAATTATCAATAAATGGGAGTTGGCATAAATTTATATTTTTAAAAAAAGACCATAAATGGACATAGTTTATTTTACATATGCTCTATCAAGACACACCAATCTACCACCGAATGCATATCATACCTTGGTGAGTGTTTTCAATGACTGATTCTAGAACAATAAGAAGCCAACTTTTTGATAATGTGGTTGGTTTCAACTAATCTTTAAAGGTTCTCCCTGTTGGCTGAATGCACACACTGTGCGTGACTTACATATGGAAGAAAATAGATGGTTTGTTGTATATGTTTGTAACATGCTCTGGTCCTATTCTCTCAGGTTCAGGTTGCTTGCTACACCACACTTCAGTGTCCAAAGGTACTCTGAGGGTTTGTGGGTGTTTCTTCTGTACTGCCATCAGCTCAAGCTCCAACTAGCCATCTTTTCTCAATTTGTTAGGGGGCCATTGACTAGCAGCCCAGTTCCATTTAACCACTTAACATTGATTAGCTTTTACAAAAGGATATTTCCTTTAAAGACATAGCCAGACAAATATGCAAACATTTCCCCCAACACTTCTGGGGCATTCTTTCCTCTATTCCACCTTGGTCTCTGGGGGAGCAGGCTCAGACTTAGCTCAGTTCCTACATAGTATTGGTCCCCAAAGTTCACATCTGAAGATGGCATTGCTGCCAGAAGAGTACTTCAGCTGGATTGGGGTCCCCAGGTATACTCACAAAGATTGGATCTTCCTCCTCAAGCTATTGATGCTTCACTGGCTGTAAAATCTAGTCCAGATACTGACCATGAATTACAATGGCTCCCTCTCCTGAGGTCAGAGACTCCACTGCCTTTACCAGACACTATTAGCAAAGCAGACACCGAGATTACCCAGAAGCAGTTGAGGCAAAAAGACAGTAGCTGAAGCTGAGAGGCCTTTTTGCATGCTTCATCAGCCAAAGAAAGTCCTCTTTAACATATGAGTAGTTGAGCAGAACCAGTCACAGAATGTCTATCCATACTTCACAGTCTTTCTCTCCCTCTCCATGGTACTTTGCTTATACATCACGATTCTTTAAGAAGCAGCTCCTTTCAGTGATCTATGTGGAGAGTTACTTTCCTAGGTACCATCCCTGGTGCAGGTGCCTGACCTTCATTACATATATGTCTTCAGGGAACCTCTTGGGCTACCTTGCAGGAACCTGGATTTCTTTTTTTCTTTCTTTCCTTTTTTTTTTTTTTTTAAGTGAGGCAGTTGGGGTTAAGTGACTTGCCCAAGGTCACACAGCTAGTACGTGTCAAGTGTTTGGTCTGGGGCCAGATCTGAACTCAGGTCCTCCTGAGTTCAGGGCCGGTGCTCTATCCACTGCGCCACCTAGCTGCCCCAGGAACCTGGATTTCTATAGGCCACTGTTTGAGAAATACTAGTGGAGACACAGACATTGATGTTGAGAAGCATTTAGAGAAACAAAGTTTGGCTTGGTTGGTACACATTTGTCACAATACGGGAAAAAACAAACATATAATTTTAAAATCTTAACAAGTTGCCAATTGACACAGTCTCTACTCTAGAAAACTTATGTAGCTATAAAAGCTTTGTAGGTAATTTAAATAAAATCTCCAGCCCCATCCGTTTTTGCTATGCACAAAACTTTCACCAATCCTATCCATTCCCATCAAAGCAAAAGAGGTGATGCTACTGAGAAATGTATGAGTCTCAATAATAAAAGATACAGTACAGTGTCTATTAATCCATTATAAATGAATTAGAAATTGTTCTCTTTTTTTTCAAAGCCCAGTTCAGATGTCATTTCCTCTCCTCCATGATTACTCCACCTAAAACTTTTCTCTTGCTTCTCAAATATCCTTTTAACAATTTGTCACAGATCATATGATTGTCAAGGTAGAGAGATTTTTGTTTTCTTTACAAAAAACACTCTGCACAAAAAGAAATTATACGCTAGATAGGAAGTAACTTAGGAGCAACAATAGCTTAAAATTACAATTCTTTAGGATTGGTGAAACTGTCTGCAACCTATATGCCAATGAGCTTCATATGGATTTCTTACAGAATTAATCAGTCGACAAAGATTTATTCAGTGCTCGCTATGTTTCAAATTCTTATTTTGGGGCAGCTCGGTGGTGAAGTGGATAGAGCACTAGGCCTGGAGTCAGGAAGATCTGAGTTCAAATCCAGCCTTAGACACTCACTAGCTGTATGACACTGAGCAGCTTTCTCATATGTAAAATAAGTTGGAGAGGGAAATGGAAAACAACTCCAGTATTTTTGCCAAAAAACCCTCAAACAAACCCCCAAACCAAAAACAAACCCAACCAAAAACCCAAATGGGGTCATGAAGAGTTGGATGTGACTGAAATGACTGAACAAAAACAAAAAATGCTTCAAATGCTTAAGATATGAAATCAAAAGTAAAATAGTCTCTGAACCAAAGGAGCTTATACTCTAATGGAGGGAGAAAACACAGTATATCTATGGCTATATTAATAATATAATTGATTAATATGTACACATAAGTATTAGTCAACATAGAATATATACAAAATTAACATAAGGAATTTTATAAGGCAAGGACTAGCATTTGGGAGGATAAGGCTTCATGTGGAGGGTGGTGGCTGAGCCAAGACTTGAAGAAATCTAGGGATTTCAAGAGGAGGATGTGAGTACAGAGTGCACTCCAGGCATAAAGGTCAGCCATTATAAAGGGACCAGTCAGGAGATGGAGTGCTGTGTGTGAAGAACAGAAAGTAGGTCCACATAGCTGGATTGTAGAGTACACAGAAGGCAGTAATGTGTGAGAAGAATGGAAAGGTAGGAAGGGGCCAGGTTATAAAAAGCTTTAAATAACAAACAGAGAAGGTTGTATTTGGTCCTAGAGGTTCAAAGGAGCAACTGGAGTTTACTGAGCAGATGTGTGTGGATGACCTGATCAGACTTATACCAAATCACTTTGGTAATTGTGTGGAGTGTGGATTGGAGTGGGGAGAGATTTGAGGTAGGCAGACCAAATAGGAGGCTACTTCAACAATTTGGGAAAGAGGTGATAAGGACCTAAACTAGTGTGGATGGCGTATGATTAATAAGAAGGGATCAAATATGAGAGATGTCATGGGGTGTAGATATTATAAGATTTGGCAACTGTGTGGCTACGTGTGATGAGTGAGAAGGAGGAGTTGAGGATGAGAAAACTTGCAAACCTGGGTATCTTGGAGAATGATGATGGCCTTGAAAGAAATAGGGAAGATTGGAAGGAGAGTAGGTTTTACGGGAAAGCTGATGAATTCTGTTTTACAGATGTTGAATGTGAGATGTTAAATTTGGAGAAATAATTTGTTTAAAAGTAGTCAGCTTCTCTCAGTTCCACTTCCCACCTCTTCTTCCCCTCTTTATTTATTTATTTATTTTTGTAAAACTAGTTTACGTAGGTAGCCATGGCCACAAAAGAAATTCAATTCAAAATGTACCCTAGGCATTTAGTGATGGAAGACTGGCATTCACAAGACAGGCTATATCTGAAAACATAGATCTGAGGGTCATCATCATAATTATTAAATATATGGGAGCTGATGAGATCATCAGGAGAAACAGAGTAGAGAGGCAAAAAGGCCCAGGATAGAACCTTGGAGCATACCCTCCGTTGTGGGGCGGGAATGATAGGGTTACATATAAATATACACTAATGCTAATTGTTTATGTGGATTTATCTTATATCTCTCAATTTTGCTGAAGTTATTAATGATTATAAATAATTTTAGGTGACTCTCTAGGGTTCTTTAAGTACACTATCATATCATCTGCAAAAATTAATCATTTTGTTTCCTCTTTTCTTATGTGTATTCTGTCACTTTTTTCTTGTTTTATTATGATAGTATTTCTAGCACTTTGTTAAATAGTAGCAGTGATAATGGACATCTTTGCTTTACCCTTAATCTTATTGGAAAGGCCTCTAAATTTTTTCTATTTTATATATAATGTTTCCTCTTGGATTTAGATAAATACTATTTACTATATTAGTGAAAGTTTTATTATTCCTGTGAATAATATAAATATTATTATGCATAATAGAAAGGGGTGCTGGATTTTGTCAGAGGCCTTCTTAGTATCCATTGATATAATCATATTATTTTATTACTTATATTATTAACATGGTTTATTATATTTATATTTTTATTTATGTTGAACCAACCTTTCATTCTTGATGTAAACCCAACTTGATCATATTGTATAATATTTCTAATATGTTGTTGTAGCCTACTTGTTAATATTTTAGTGATAATTTTCATAGCAATGGTTCATTAAGGATATTGGTCTGTAATTTTCTTCCTTTAAATTGTCTCTCTCTGGTTTAGATATTGTCATGACAAAAAGTCAACAAACATTTATTAAACACTTACTGTCTTTTAGACACTACGAATTTGGTTGGAAATACAAATTCAAGCAAAAAGAAAGACAGTTCCTGCCCTCAAGGAATTTATATTCTAATGAAGGAAGGCAATATTTATGTACTGGGAGCTAAAAACAGAAAGAGAGATGAGTGAGGGTGGGGATATACCCAGCAAGATGGACAGGAGAGTCAGAAGCAAAGTCAAGAGAGGCTTAAGCATAGCTGGCTTTGCCACTTCCTCAAATAGAGGTTCCAAGGAGCAACTGATCAATCAGAGAGTGAAGGAATCTTCACTGGTGGTGCAAGGGATAGGGCATTAGACCTGGAATCAGGAAGACCTGAATTCAGATCTTTCCTTAGACACTTACTAGTTGTGTGACCCTGGGCAAATCACTTAACCTCTGTGTGCCTTAGTTTCCTCATGGATAAAATGAGGATAATAATAATAACACCTATCTACCAGGGTTGCTGTGAAAATAAAATGAAATAATATTTTCAAGATGCTCAAAGATCTATATACATGATAGCTAATAGTAGTAGTATTAGTAATATATATTTATTATGTGAAAATATAAAAGATAATATCTAAGAAAAAAGTATATATCTTTAAAATTCATAGCAATAGTTTATCTTACCGTAAAATATATATTAAACATATAAATATACCATATTCAGATAGGAGAGTGTTATTCTATTCATGTATTCAGTTGCTGCCATAAAAAGATCAATAAATAGTAACCACCAACGGAAGGTGACAATGGCATGTGATTTAATGTGATTAATCTTTTGATTATTTTTGATTTATCCAGTTATTTGGCTTGTTTCTACATTGTTGTTTGCACATTGTTTCTCCTATCAGATTGTGAGCTCCTTGACAACAGGGTCATGTTTTGCCTTTCTTAGTATCCCCTGTGCTTGGCACGTTTCCTGTCACATAGGAAGTGCTTAATAAATGTTTAATGACTGACTGATATAAAGACACAGCTATGATTAAAGCCCCATTAAAACATAACCATTACAGGTATAGCATCTCATTAGGTTCCATATGGCTGTATGCTGAATATCAAGCTCCCTAAAACTCCACATTCCTTCTTTCCTCATGATAGATTGCTGTTGGAGTCACCACATTTATTCGTATCAATATTTTGCTCCTACATTCTTGCTTGACTGGAGGCTCAGGGTGTGTAAAATGGCACTCCACCTATGGGGTCATCATATTGTTGACTGCTTTTCTCAGGGTGCTACTCCAGTAGGGAGTAGAAGCAGGTAGAGTGCTCCAGGAACTTGTGTATCACTGTATAAAGGACAAGTGCTCAGATCATTCCTGTTGGAATCTTGCTTTCATATTTAGACAGGTAAATAGGGACCCAGAAATACTTCTTTGTATTACTGCCATTTAATAAGTACTGCAAATGGCAGCTTGGGTCAAAGGAAAAGGTTGTGGTAAAAGGGGTCCTTCTGGGCAGTATGAAAAACAGCTTGTATTCCAGATGGGATAGCCTTTTTTGACTTCTTCTTTACATCTCGAAACTCCTTAACATCATAATCCCCAATTCTCTCCTTTCTTATCCTGATCTCTGATAAAGAGATGTTCCAAGATCAGCTTGCTAACATTCCTGTCATCTATCCTCTCCTATTTTGTCCAGCAGATTCCTCCCTCACTCCCCAATCATTCCTGCTCATTATCTGATCTTCAATCTTTTCTCTATTGGTTCCTTCCCTGCAAGATATAAACAGACCCCAGTCTCCCCCATCCTTAAAAAAAATCACTAGCTCTTAGCATCCTTTCAACCTATTGTGCCACATGTCTGCTTCCTTTCTCAGTCAAACTCCTTGAAAAAAGTCAGTGCTCTTGATCTCCATTTCTTCTCTGTTCATTCGTGTCTAAATCCTCTATCATCTGGCTTACCACCAAATCACTCAATGGAAATAACTCTTTCCAAAGTTAATAATGATCTCTTAATTGCCAAATCTAAAGACCTTTTTATCAATCCTCATCCTTCTCAAATTCTCTGAACCATTTGCTACTATTGTCCACCTTTCCCTCCTGGCTCCTCTCCCTTCTTGAGATTTTCCTGTTACTTCTCTGCCTTGGTTCTCCTCTCACCTGTCTTAAAAACAAAACAAAACAAAACTTTTTATTGATATCTTTTATGTTCACATCACTTAAATTTCCCCTCATGCCCTTCCCTCTCCCAGAGAGTAATCTCATATAACAAAAATATTTTTCAAAGAAAAAAATTAAGCAAGAAATAAATAGAGGAAGAAGAGGGGGAAAAACATTTAGTAAAACCATCCAATACATTGAAAAAATCTGAAAATATATAAAATGCTCTATACCTCCAGACCTACTGCCTCTGAAAAGGAGTGTGTGCATGGAAGCTGCAGGGGTGGGTTGGGTGGGAATCTCATTTACTCATTTCTTTTCTTTGAAGCTGTGCTTGTTCTTTGTAATTCTGCAATATTCACTTTCAGTTATTTGTAATTGTTCTACCTATGTTGTTATAGTCACTGTGCACAGTTAGCTCTTTCACATTGAGGATGTTAGGAACACAGAGTCCCCTCTATTTGGAAAATCTGCGTAAACTTTTTTGGTCCTCCCTTCATACCAGAAAAGAATCTGAGTTTTTTCTTTTTCTTTTGTGAGGTGTTTACAGTACCTTATTGTAAAATTTGGGTTGATATTATACAATACTATAAATACATTTTATGCATTTCTGAGTTTCTAAACTTTTTTCTGTGTTGTCTGCTGGTCTTTTCATGTTGTCTGTGGCTTCAGCAAAATTCTCCCAAAATTCCCATTTAATTTCTTGTGCTGAATAATTTTTTTTTTTGGTGAGGCAATTGGGGTTAAGTGACTTACCCAGGGTCACACAGCTAGTAAGTGTCAAGTGTCTGAGGCCAGATTTGAACTTAGGTCCTCCTGACTCCAAGGATGGAGCTCTATCTACTGCGTCACCTAGCTGCCCCTTGAATAATTTTTTATTCCCCTATCAAAACCATAATGGGGAAAGTCAAGATGTGGAAAGGTTAATTGTACATTGTTTTCTTGGCTCTGCTTACCTCACCACATCAATTCACGTAAGTCTATATTCATTATAGTCATTATTTCTTTTGGCACAGTAGTATTTCATTGCATTCATGAACCACATTTTTAAAATCTATTCTCCACTTTATGGGCATATGCTTCTTTCCAGTTCTTTGTTATCACAAAAAGTGCTGCTATAAATGTTTTGGTGTTTATGGGGATCCTACCTGTCTCAACTGTTCCTCAGTCTCTTTTGCTAGCTCATTATCCCTATCACTCCCCCTAACTGTACCTTAAAGTTCTATCCTGGAACTTTCTCTCTCTCTCTCTCTCTCTCTCTCTCTCTCTCTTTCTCCTTATTACCATCCATAGATTTAATTATCATTTCTATGCAAATGACTCACATATACTCGCACATATATGTATTATAGATATATTTAATTTTTCTCTCTCTGTGTATATGTTTATATGTATATATGTGTATATATGTATATGTGTATATGTATAAGTGTATGTGTATATATATACATATATATGTATATATGTCCAACTCTAATCTGTCTCTAGAGTTCCAGTTCCACATCACTATTTGCCCATTATATTTTTCAAACTGGATGTCCCACAGACATCTGAAACTCAATCAAAACCGAACCCATCTTTCACCCCAAACCTGCCATTCTTCCAAACTTTGTATCCTTTCAATCTCACAGGTTTTCGACCTCTTTCTGTTATCCTTGATTCTCACTAAACTGAGATGCTCTCCAAAGTAATCAAATTATCTCTTAATGCTATATGGATTTTGTTTCTTTTCCAGTTCTCCCTCTTTTCTACCTCTCTATGGCATTTGACACCACCAACCACACCGTCCTGGATACCTACTGTCTTCTCTGGGCTGCTGCCAATGATTCTAAGTATGTCACTTATATAAAGCTTCATACCAGCACACTTAAAAAAAGTTGGAAAACGAATTTTTAACTTGTTTAAAAATATTCCCAAACTACGAATTTCAGTGGGTTTTCATCCCATTTGCTAAAAATATGAAAGTATAACACATTCCAATTAGTTTACAAGAACATCTATGACATTAGGGAAGATGGAATTTTACTAATCAAATTTAATAAAAATCTATGTAATTGGGATTGAAAAAAGAGTATCATGATTTAATAAACACAGATAGTGCTACACTTCTTCCATTTGAAGCTACTTCTCCTTTTGAAGTATCTCTATTTTAGCTATGACAGACATTAAAATCAAGTATAAAATAAATTGACCTTAGAAACACATTTTGGAAACATTGTATCACAGTGGTTAAACTAAAGCATTCACAAACAATGCAGTATATTCAATGATATTTCTCTTACCCCAAATATCATAATAGTAACATTTTAGTGAGTAAAAGGGTTTTAATATAATTAATATTACTTTCAAAATATTAATCTTTATCTCATCTCTTTAAAATTTTTTTGAATAATAGTCTTATATATTATCAACACAGTAATATATATATATATATAATTTATAAGTAAGTAGATATGTTCATGTTGGTGTCATGGGCTTAGAATATTTTTTACCGATAAGGTTGCACAGTCAAAAAGTTTGAAGGCCACTGGTTGAAGACACGTGCCCATAACTACACAGCTGGTAAATGTCAGAATTGGGACTCAAACCCAAATCTTCTTAACCTAAGTCCACTGGACTTTCTGCTTTATTTACATGTTATCTTCCTCATTAGAATGTGAGCTCCTAGAGAGCACGGATTGTTTATACTTTTCTTTGTCCTGATACATAGTCAGAGCTTAACATAAAGGCTTGTTGACTGACTATACCACATTCCTTCTGCCTAGTAAATATAAGGCATTAGCTCTTTGAAAGTTAGTTTGGTTCCCTTTCATTCCCTGAGAAAGAGGAGCTAGTAGGGAGTAACTTAGTTTCTGACTTGACCTAGATTCCTCACTAGGGGGACATTCCTGAGCTTGGATTGGTCCCAGACCTGAGGTGATATTCTCATTGAATCTTGGGTGGTCTTTTTGTGCTACACCAAGAGCTCCTTTGCTGTGAATTCAATTTCCAGGGTAACCCCAGTCCCTTAGACTTGGAGGCCTGAGGGTCACTTGCCAGGACATTCATCCCACAGCATGCAAGGCTCTTGTCAAGTTTGTTTGTCATTGATATTTTTCAATGTGCTATATTTTGGGGGTACCTATAAGAGGCATGAGGAAGTTTCTGTGAAAACAAAGCACTGAATTTGTTTGATTTATTAAAAATCCACCCTTGCCTGAGGGTCTCTGTGTGTGCATACAAAATACCTCAATTAAATTCAAACCAGCAGCTAAAATTCCCTGTCAAGAAAATGAAATGTCCCCAAAATACCCAAAATAGAATGCAACAAAACCAGAAATATCTTTTGCCACTTCTTCAAGGTCAACAAAGTAGCAGACTATTATACTATGATTGGGAAGGCTCTGCAAACGAAGGCTGGCTTCATGTGTACATGGAGTTAAGGGGTACAATTCATTCAATTTGATTTAATATGTGGTTTTTTCCTACCTTTATTTGACAAAAGTTTTTAAAGTCCCTACTATGTGCAAGGTATTGGGGAGAGGAAGAAAGAAAGATAAAGAAAGGAAGGAAGAAAGGAAGGAAGAGAGGGAGGAAGAAAAGAAAGAGAAAGAAAGGAAGGGGGTAGGAAAAAAAGAGGGAAGGAAGGAAGGAAGGAAGGAAGGATGGAAGGATCCCTGCTATCAAGGAGTTTATATTCTATTGAGGGTTATAATATATACACAGGAAAGTAAATGCAAAGTACGCACAATGTATTACAGAGTCATTTCCAGAGGGAGAAAGTGCTTGTAGTGTCTGGTGTACCTATATATAGTAGGCCAGTGGAAACCCCTTAACATTAACACAAATTCCTCCAGAGCGCAATATGAATCTATTGCAAATTCTCCTGGGCGAGTTTTAGAGGTACTTCAGTCATTTGTACGGCAAAGTTCTTTATAATACATAATCAAGATTGGTTTTGATGAGGGAATGGACATTTTGATAGAAAATGAGGGGTGGGAGAAAGGGAGGGATAGAAGACTAGGGCCTATTCTCGAACAGAGGGCTTGCCAATTTGTGTCTGAAGCAGGATTTAAACCTGGTCTTTTTGATTCCAAGTCCATTCATAGCCCTATTTACTACACTACCTAAGTCCTTGCCATTTTTTATGTGTGTCTGGTATTCTCAGTGCCTAATACATAGTAGGTGCTTAATCATTACTCATAAAATAGAACTCAGGGGGCTGGATTAATATGATTTTTAGTTCTAAAGACTCTGATTTAGCCTTGTTTTTGTTTTTTGGCTCTGATCAAAAAATGGATTTTATTGGTGTGGAGAACTTTGACAGTCATTAAAATCAAGCAGTGGAATGGAACCCAACACCTGTCAAGGCAATCTATTCTATTTTGAAAGCTGTGTTAGGAAGTTTTTCTTTACATTAAGTCAAATTTTTGTTGTTGTTGTTCAGTCGTTTTCTTTGTGTCTGACTCTTCATGACCCATTTGGGGCTGTCTTAGCATAGACACTGGAGTGGTTTGCCATTTCCTTCTCCAGCTTATTTTACAAATGGGGAAATTGAGGCCAGCAGGGTTAAGACACAGCTAGTAGGTGTCTGACGCCAGATTGGAATTCAAGTCTTCCTGACTCCAGGCCCAGCACTCTGCGGCTTCCTAGCACAGTGGCTAGAGTTAAATTAACATCCTATAATTCATACGCACTGGGGCTAGTTCTGCTACTTGGGGCCAAGTAGATGACTTTTAATCTCTTTTCCATGATAGTCCTGTAAATACCCGAATAATCATAATAACAGCCTCCATTTATGAAGTGCTTTAAGGGTTGCAGAGTGCCTTTTGTATATGATCCTATTTGATCCTCACAACACACCCTGGGAGGTAGGTGATAGCATTACCCCCATTTTACAGATGAGGAAATGGAGGCTGAGGGAGATTGTCTGAGTGACACAGAGAATTAGCATCTGACTAGGGACTCAAACCCAAGTATTCCTGACTCCAAGTCGACGATTCTATCCATTACACCACACTACTTCTCTCTCGCTTCCCCAAATCTTTTCTCCAGGCTGAACATCCCTGGTTCCTTCAGCCAATTCTCGCAAAGACGAGCTTTCTGCCCTTCTTGTACTTCGCAGCTTGTACATCCCTGAAAAACAATGTACGGCATTCACGTTGCAGATTACGATCAGTTCATTTATTGCACAAGACAATCCCCGTGAGCTGGAAGACTTTTTAAAAATCATTATCATAAAGGTGAAAGAAATCAGGTACTGATTTATACCACGGAGTCTGAGAATTTAACATGGGTGGATTTGGTATGATCTAATATTTTAGATAGTTTTAAAGACGGAAGCATTGCACCTTTGAAACAGCGACACAAAATAACACAGGCCTATGGTATCAGGCCCTATTGGTTCAGGCCTAGAAGAAACCAAGGTCTTGGGAAGCAGGAACATTAATTAAACCAAAATCTGAAATCTTTGAAAAGGGTTCTCTCTGGTTACTGCTGCTCAGACTATTCCTGCCATCAGGCTAGCTGTTCAGTCACGTCCGACTCTTCATGACCCCATTTTGGGGTTTTCTTGGCAAAGATACTGGAGTGGTTTGCCATTTCCTTCTCCAGTTCATTTTACCCCGAGACAAACAGGGTTAGGTGACTTGCCCAGGGTCATATACCCAGTAAGTGTCTGAGGCCAATTTGAACTCAGGAAGATGAGTCCTCCTGATTCTAAGCCCAGTGCTCTATCCACTGTGCCACCTAGACACTCCGTGCGATTTGCCAGTACTCTGTGGCAAATATTGTTGTCATAAGATCATCGATCTAGAGCTGGAAGGGACCTAGAGGTCATCTTGCCCTGTCCTTTCATTTTACAGATGAGGGAACTGATGATCAGAAAGGTTAAATCATTTTCTCAATTCACCCAGGTATTAAGGGGCAGAGTTGGTGTCTGAACTCAGGTCTAACCATCCCAGGTTTGCTCACATTTTTGCACCATTTTATAAGTCAGAATGCTTTTTGGCTTCATTCTACAAGAATGCCCCCAAGGAATCATTTTCCTGTAGCACTGCTGTCCTTTCAAAAACTCCCTATTTTGTGATGATGTTGCATTAGGGAGACTTCACTGATATGGCAGATTCTTTGAAATGGAAACTCTGACATAGTGACCTTTCTCTCAGATAGTCTAGTATAGACTTCATTCTTAAATGGGTAAATAATCCTTCATCAAAACTGCAAACATTTCAAAAGATTCCCGCTGTAGTGGGCTAGGAGTCACAAGTGATTGCAGAAGTATTGAAAGAGTGTTTACAAAATTATTATCTAATATTTCTATGGTGTTAGGAGGTGCACATGCCTTGCATGGTAAATAAAGTTGGGCCAAAGAAGATAACCAAGTTCTTGCCCCAAGGAACTAATGATTTGAATGATGCAATTTCAGGGGAAAGGCAATCTGAGCTGCCAGGAACTTTTCTTTATATTGGTAGTTTTTGTTCTCATGCTGTGTTATCAAAAAGTGATAGAGGTAGGTATTAAAACTCCCTGAAATTACTTTCAGGTTTTTGTCAGGTGGTTTTGCCTAGACATCCCTGTAAGCTTCATGCCCAAACTAAACTATACACTTCATTTACTAGACTACTTTTCATTGTATAGTCACAGAAACCTTGCAGTCTCTTCCATGAAAAATTTACTTCATCATTTTAATTTTGTTAATAATCTCTTAAGAAGCCTCAAGGTCCATCAACACTAGGCATAGTAGATACAGTAAGAGAATTTGAGTTCCACTATTGGCTTTGCCACTGTGATCTGGGGTTTCAGTCATTTTTCAGTCGCGTGTGACTCTTTATGACCCCATTTGGGGTTTTCTTGGCAAAGATACTGGAATAATATGACATTTCCTTCTTGAGCTCATTTTACAGATAAGGAAACTGAGGCAAACAGGGTTAAGTGACTTGCCCAGGGTCACACAGCTAGTAAGTGTCTGAGGCCAGATTTGAACTCATGAAGATGAGTCTTCCTGACTCCAGGCCTAGTGTTCTAGCCACTGAGTCACCTAGCTGCCCCTGAACTTGGATATATTACTTTAAATCACTGGGCTTCATTTTTCTCATCTTTCACATGAAGACATAAAGAGATTGGACTAGAGGATTTCTAAAGTCCCTTCATGTTCTCAATGATCTCTATGATCCTATGAATTCATGTTTTTATTATGAGTAATAATGTAGACAATAATGACAACCATAGGTCCAGAGAGCTTTAGCTCTTGACATCCACAATGGGTAGGCTAAGTGACTAGAGTGCAGTCAAGTTTTTCTTTGCAGGAAATTACAAAATAAACTTTAGTCACCGCTTAATGGGAGAAGAGAGGGCCTCTGGTATGAAAAAGTGATAAAAAGCCTTGGGTCATACCTTCAGACAAAGGAATAGATGGGTGGAGGTGGAAAGAACAGCAAATCCTGACTCTTGAAATACACATAGTATCCTGGGGACAACTCTTAGAGTATGTAACCCAGAGAAGAGAAAACTTAAGGGAGGCATGTTGCTGCTTTCAAATATTTGAAAAATATGTTAGGTGGAAGAAACCCAGCCAATTTTTCATTTCCTACCAGTTGCTCTCTTTGGGTTAAATCCACCATCATCATGCCATACTGGGTACCTTCTATCCCCTCACTACCCCTCTTCAGCTTCCTTTTTTGTATGTTGTCTTCTCCCATTAGATTGTAAGCTCCTTGAGGGCCGGAACACAATGCTTGGCACATAGTAGGCACTTAATAAATGTTTATTGTATTGTGTGTTATTGTAAGAAAAGTTAAATTTGCTCCATTTGGTTCTGGATGGAAAAACTAAGACCGATGAAAAGACAAATTTTGGGTTCATATAAGGGAAAACATTCCATGAATTAATCCAACATAGAATAGGCTGTCTCAGGAGGTTCTCTGTTGCTGGACAACAAAACAGAGGCTGGATGATGACTATTTGGGGATATTATAGAAGGGATTCTTTGCTTTGGGTAAAGATTATATTGGATAACTTTTGAAGTCCTTTCTCACTATAGGATTCTGGGATTATCGTTCATATCTTCAAACAACCTATATTTCTAGTGGAAGAAAATTTCAGGGGAGAAAACATGAAATTCCTATTTGTATGGATCCTGTTATCTGAAAAGGTGACTCTCATAAAGAGATATGGCTACAGGGACATACTTTGTTCCTAGTTTTATCTGACTTCTTTTGAATTTACTTCACTTTTGCTTCATTCAATGCTTTTCTCTTGTCCTTACTTCTGACTCAGTTTACCAAACTAGAGTACTAGAATCATCTACTGTGCAGACATCAACACCACCTCCTGTTATCTCTTATGGTTTGACAACTCTTCCTTACCCAATTCTCTGGATTTTTGGCTTTCAGAAGTGTATTTTTTGGGGGGGAGGGAAGGAGGGAAGGTAAAGGTATTATTCTAGCAATATTCTAATATCATGCTATAAAATATATTCATACAAGATGAGGTCAAACCAAAAAAGATATAAAAACCAATATCCATTATCTAGAGGTTCATGACTTCTAGAACCTTCCCCAACCCCCAAGCAAAGAATGAAATACTGTTCCTCTGGGTTCGTCCCCTCCTGGTTTTGGATGAGCAGAATAGTTGTTTTGGGGGATATGATAGTGCTGTTCCTTTAAGTCCTAATCAAACCACAGATATGAACGAGGACAGTTGGGTGGCACGTCTTAGCCTGGTCTAGCTAAATGTTTTCAATAACCATGGCTACTGCTTCCCACAGGCAGTGCAGAGTTCTCTAAGTTAGGGTGTCATGGGCCTGGTGCTCCACCTATCTCTCCATACTCTTCACATCTGTGTACCAGAACTCCAGTCAATCCTTCATCTCTTTGATCTGCTACAAATCCATCATTAAGGTTTCACCCAAGTCATGTCTGTGTGCTTATTCATTTCATCAAAGCTACCTTTCACCAGACTCACCAAAAGAGTTTTTATCCTTAGTAGTACCAACACATTCATGGTAACTTTAGTGTGTGGTCCATTTCATCATAGGTGAGATGTTTATTGTTGGCAGGGTGGGTGAGAGTCCTCTCCATGGGACATAACAGCTGAATCTTCTGCTGGGGCAGAGCTTCATTGGCAGCTAGATTTAGCTACTGGTTCCAGGATGTCTTCAAGGTTTGGAATTTTTCTGCATTTCCACTGTCAAATGCATAGATGGTATCAATCAGTCACTCCCTTTTATGTGTTCAGTTGAGACTCTAGAACAGGGTGAATGAACAATCCCCCCCCCATTTTAAACTTTTTCACCAAGAAGTCTTACAAGAATTAAGGTAAAAGCTCCTTCCTGCTGCCCAAATACTGGCATTTTATGATATCAGTACAGTCGAGGAGAATGAGTGGTTTCCACTTGTTTGATAATATTTGCTGGAAAAGTCATAGAAACAACCATGCATGGACATAGATCAGGAAGATTGGCATTTCTTTACATCCTTTCTTGTTTCCTTTACAACCTGTAGGACTCCAGGGTTTAATTTCTAAGTTCCAAAGGCTGCTTTACACAGATTCCCTGCCTCAATGCTGCTTTTCACTTTTTTTCCTGGGTCTTTTCCAGAAAAACAAAAACAATATTAAGATCTATCATCTGACTATATGGGTGACAATGATGATGGTGATAATAATAATAATGATGGTGATGGCTACCTTCTTATAGTGCTTTAAGGTTTGTAAACTATTTTACAAATATGATCAAATTTTAAACTCTCAACAACCTTGGGAAATAAATGATATGATTATCTCCAATTTACACCGAGAAAATTGAGGAAGACAAGAAGTTAAGTAACATGCCCAGACTCACAACATTAATATTTGAGGTCAGATTTGAATTTAGGTCTTCCTAACCCCAGGCCTACCATTCTAGCCACTGTGCTACTTAGCTGCCAATGCGAGAATGTTTACCTTGTGGTCAAACTCACTGAAGACATTTTCTTAAACCTTGGTAAGACCATCTCTTTCGATAAAGCAGGTGTCCTGAACAAAGTAAAGGACCTAGAGAGTGAGTTGGTAATACTATTTCTTGGTACAGAGCTCTTCTAGTCAGTGTTCAGCACATCCTTCATGATGGTGGTGGTCATGGCTCTGACTCTGGCTCTTGATGGAACTCTGGGGAGGCCTCTGGGGGAAGCTAGTAGAGCTGACCTCAGAATTACATTTGACTCTTTATTTTTTTTCTGTGCTGTTGCCTAGAAATTTGCTCCTTTTCTGACCCTTAAATCCTCTTTGCTATATTGGCTAAAATCTTCACTTGGCTGAGTCTCCTTGATTCCATGTAACACTACCAAAGACCACTGGTCCTGCTTCCTATCCAGCCCCCATAGCCATTGTCTAGGGGAACAACCTTAGGAGAGATGTGACTTGAAAACTGATTTCCCAGACACTGTGAACCTTGCCTTTTCAGTAGCCAGATGTACCAAGGAGGAAAAAGAAGTTCTTAACACTGAAGTCCTTCACATTGTCAAATGGCTCAGTGTCAGAAATGGATATGGTTTTCTCAAAAAAAGTGACATTAAAGAAAATGTACTACCATCTGCTTTGCCACTAAGGACCATGGGACCTTTCCATCCAACTTGCAGCTGAAATCTCCTACATGTGTTTTCTCCCTCCATTAGAATATGATGTTTGAGAACAGGCATGGTTTTACATTTCTATTTGCAACCCCAGTGCTCACTGACACAGTAAGTTCTTAAGAAATGCTCATTCATTCATTCAAAGAGCCCACAGAGGCAATCAGACGAATGGGAACTAGGGGAATCCAGAACACTTTTATGTCTTCGACAGTTGCCCAACTAATTCCTGTGATTTAGTCATTACAAAATTATTTCTCTCTCTCAGAGAAGGAAACTGGAATAAATTCCAATCAGTGAGTACTGAGAATGCCTGCATTTATGGATTATCCAAATCATGCAGCTATCCAAGTGAACAGGAAATCATCCCACTTTTCATTACATTTACTTAGACACTATGGAGTTTTATGGAAGCTGATATAGGTTCCAGGCAAGTTCTAGTATAAACACCTACCGGATCTTTCTACCCTCAATATCAACAATACTTCCTTATATAGCACCTAAAGGTTTACACTCACTTTCTTCACAAAAACTCTATAAGATAGTGTGGGTCTATATTATCCGTATTTTATAGACAAGGAAACAGGATTAGAGAAATTATAAACTTTCCCAGTGATACACAAACATTAATTATCAGAGTCTAGATTCATGTCTAATTCATGTCTCCTGACTTTATGACCAGTATTCTTTATTTTTTGCCAAATTTAAATTTTTTATTATGAACTTAATCATTGAAAAAGTGAACATTTCAGTATCCAAAAGTGAGCAAAAAAGAGAATTTATTTGAAACTGAACTGTCAATGCATAATTTGTTTTGAAGAAAAGTATTAAATTTAAGTAAATTTAACAAGTAGTAATGATATTCCCTTTTCCATCCCCCCTGAACATTCTTTTAGTTATTTTCTGTGTACTCTAAAAATGTTTTATTGACTTTTTTCCCACCTTTCTCCTCTCCCTTCTTCCTCTTGAGCTTTTGCTTGTAAGAAATAAGTATAGTCAAGCAAAAAAAAAAATTCAACTCATTGTCTGTGTCTGAAAATCTATGTCTCTAGTTCATTTTTTCCCTCAAGAGGTGAGTGGTTTGGTTTAATTTCTAGTACTCTACTACTCTACACTGTCTCCCATGTCCTTGTGGTACTGCTTAGCGAGGCTCTCTTAAATGATATTTAGAGAACTAAGATAGGGTTATTCTTTTGGGTAAAGGTGGAGGAAGGAGAGCATAGCTGTTTGCCATGTTAACGGTTTGACAACAATGGATTTAACTGAGATGTAAATGAGTGATAAAACAAGAGAAAATCATACCAGGCACATCGTTGAATAGGAATGGTGCATATCGACTTCTGTCCCCCGAGTAGCTTAGAGAATCCTCAAAGATGCATGACTCTGACAAGGAAAGACATGGACTCTATCTTTAAGCAAAGCATAGATGAAAATTTCAGTGAAGGACCAAGCCCAGTGTCTAGGGTTGCTTGCCTTCCTGCTTATCTTCCAGCACATCTGGGGCAAGTCTATAACCTGTCTCTGTCTGGAAGGCTCTTCATTACACCGTCTCCATCTATGTCCTGTCTTGGATTGCCTCAGGTGCTTACTTAGATGTTTCTTTTTCCATACTTCCTGGGCTCCCTGCTCAGCTCAGTATAGCTACCAACCCAAGCAGAAACACCCGTTACTCTTCGTCTTCTTGGCAAGAACAACACAACAAAATTTTCTCCTCAGGCCATTACCCTGAGGACAATCTTCCTCAAACACTGCATTCCTGATGAAAAAGTACCTCTCTGCCTCCTGGCCAGAGGGAGGGGAAACTGCACCCATACCCAGTGGGCTACGTTAGGCATTTAATATGAGGCGTAGCAGCCCTCATCTCTTTCGTCTGGTTGGACTTTATTTTGTACTTACAAAACAATACATGCACAAACCTATAATACTCTGTTTTGTTTAAGACTATGTTATTTTATTTTGTTTCTATACTTAGATACAGAATAAAGTCAGAAAATTATTTCCTTTCTTCTTCAAACACTGATAGAGTCCAGATTTTAAATGATCAATTAACAAGTTTACTTAAATAGTGTCATTTGTTTGCTTATGGAATTTTCAAATGTAGACCTATGTCTGTTTTTCTCCATCTCTTCAACTTCCCGTCTCTTCTTAAACCTCATCTAAAAAGTGCTTCTTTTCTCCCATGACCACTCTCCTTAGTTTTTCCCAGCCCACAATTTTTGGTTAGTCCCCGAAAGGTTTAAGAACATCATCTGGTTGAAAGACAACTCAAATGAACTAACACTGTCTTGTCTATTGTAAGCAACACAGTCTCAAATCCTCTGTGAAGTCTGGATCTCAATTTATTAGCCACCCCAGGCATGTCTACTTTTTTCTATAAACAAAATTGACCCCCCTTTTTGGTCTGGAAACCTACTTCTTAAAAATCTGACTCTCATTTTGGGGAATAAGAAGCTTTAAAAAACAAAAACCAAAATGACTTGCCTTTCTTTCTTCGAAGTTAGAGGATGTTACCGATAAAGTGGAGGCATTGGGAGTCCCTGCGCAAGCTTCCCACCCCTCTCTCCTTCCTAGGAGACAGGAACCTTTCTAGTTCCAGCTTTAGGCCTCTTCAAAGTCTAAATCCTGTGGGCATCTCCCATTAAGGCAGATGCAGCTGGTAGGAAGTCAAGGATGTGGCAATATCAGGTGTAACCAGAGAGGCCTTGTATTTGGAATAGAGCAAAGAGTCATCTTTCCCCTTCTTTTCTTTCTTCATCCCCCAAATGGGCCAATTGCTTTCCTGGTGTTCTGGAGCCGGCAGATGGAGCATGAGCAGTCTGAGAGCTCTGGAAACACTCCTGTTCCTCCTCCTTGCTTTCAAGGCTTGTTTGGGTTTCATTAACTTTTTCATCCAGGGTGAACATGAGCTATTAGGGAGTGCTCAGAAAACAATTGTTTGGCTGGTAGATAGGAATGTTCTCACATTCTTTCAGGAGTATTTTTTTTTTTTTTTTTGCCATACAAAGGACAAAGCTCTGCTGTTCAATCAACTTTCCCCACCTGTCAGTACTGTAAGGGAGCCAGCCTTGTGTTTTTTTTTTTTTTTTTAGTCCACAGTGCTATGGCTGTGAGAGAGAAGCAGCTCTTGTTGTGCGGTATCACGTTTAAGCGTGTCTTTGGCATAAATATGCAAAATACATATTTTTTCCTGGTGTAGAAGAAGGGGCCTGTTGCACAGGGCTCCTGAGTATATGCACAGTAGAAAAATATAGAGCAAAGGGTGGTCTCTCCTCTCCTGCCCTCCAAAAAATAAAAAAAAAGCAACCAACACCTCTCTTCTTTTTAACTCTCAGGATCCTCTGTGCAGGTTAAGGAAATGCCAGAGTCAACAGGTGTTTTGTATTGTGCCCTGGAGGTCAATAAATTAGAGCTCTGTTGGACTAGGAAAGAGAGGGAATTCCAAAGCTTCAGATCCCCCAATGGAAATGCCCCTTAGGCCAGGTCTAAATAAGGGAAATAGTACTGGGGCTAATCCAAGTTATTTGCCAGGTCTATACTAAAATAATAACTCACTTATGGGTCCCCTGAAGTTGTTTGTTTAACTTTGTTGTCTACACAGCCAAAGGGTGATTCATTAGCAGATGTGAATAACATTAGAAAAACACCACAGAATCATATTTCTAGGTCTTGCCAAATTTCAGAGCACTTTTTGCAACAGAGTAAGACGACTGGGAGTAGAAAGCCATTTAGGGATATTTGGGAGGCAATTCACAATATTAAGCTCAATATTTATAGTTTGCCCAGTTTGCAAAGTGCTCTTCTTCCAACTGAGACCTGGGGTCTGTGCCCTGAATATCATCCCCATTCTACAGATAAGGAAACTGAGGGTTTGAGAGGTTAAGTGACTTGTCCAGAGCACGGATGCGAACCAGGGTCTTCTAACACCGATGCTAATTAACATGAGCAGGATGCCGCTGGTAGAAATGGCATTCCCACCTCCAAATCATAGAATCACAGGATACTAGATTTAGAGCTCCAAGGGGTCTTAAGAGTATGATCTCCAGAACAATGTTACCTCTGCATCACTTGAAGAGTCTTAAATAATTGGTGCATCTGGTTAGATGGAGAGCAAACTGGATAGAGATTCCCAACAGGAGACTCAAGCGACCTAATGATTACTGAACTAGCCAGAAGTCAGTCTTACTGTGAAACAGAATGCAGTCTGAGGCATCCCTTTCCTCCTCATTCCCTTAGGGCCATCTTTAGAAAGGATTCTAATCCAGATGTGAGCATTAGACTTCCCTGGTCTCTTTTGGGTCCTGCGATTTCTGTAGGGTCAAGCTAGACTTGCCACATTGAAGTTCTTTGGGCCATCGATGATCTAGAGGTGCAGCCCTCGGGAGAAGGGCTCAGAAATGGAGTGTGGTAGGTGAGACGACGTTAAAATGGCATTTTTGAAGAATGGATGTTTCCTGGGCTTGTGTCACCGAGTTTGCCTCAGTGAATGAAGGAAGATCATTTCACGAGAGTGCTGGTGGTGCCAGAGAGAATATCAGTGTCGAGAAACACAGAATCATTCACTCTCAGACTTGGACATGACCTCAGGGGTCATCTAGTCTACAAAACATGAGGCAGGATGCATTATAGCTGCAACACTCTCTAATTCAGAGCCAGATTAAAATGCAATTGGGAAATGTTTAACAAAATAAAAATACAGTAGAATATGGATGAAATTAATGTGTGGTTTTCTAAGTCAATGTGTAGTCTTATGTGTGATTCAGTGCCTATTTCTATTTGAGTCTGACCACTGATCTAATCCAGCGCACACACACACATATATATGTAGGATGCTTGTGTATATGTGTATCTATAAACATACAGACACAGATATATATTATATACATATACATATACGTGTATATGATTCCCCTCCCCCATCCCTTCACTTTCAATTTAAGGCCCCCTTGAAAGTATTTTTAAGCAAATCTGTTTTTTACTGACCGTGTTGTTGTTGTTTGTCCATTTTTTTTGAAGAGAACCAATGATGTCATAACTCATGGTGAACTGGATTTGAGTGAGGTAGTTGCACAAAGCTGTCAGCCTTATTCTCTCTTCCAAAGTCATCAAAGTCTAGTGGCAAGACAAAAGTCAGGACTACTGGCAATGGCCCGGGATGAAGCGGTTGACCTTGGCATCTTCGATATCTGACCAAGCTCTAAGCACTCCACAGCACTTGCTTCAGCAACCTTCACGGCCACTGGGAACAAATTGTTCTCATCCACCCATTCCACCGGGGGATGTCTTTACATGCTTATGGTAGCCATCCCACTAACTCACTGATATGTTTGTGGCCCATTGGTGCCCTCAACCTGGTTTAGCCCATCTACCCAGACAGTTTTTTCAGGGTGTGGCTGCTATACATACTATAGCTTCTTGGAGCCACAGTTGTGAGTTGGGTGGCAGATGGACATCAAAGATGGACGAGCAGCCCGGAAAAGGGCTCTGCAAGCCCTCCCATCAGTGATGCTAGTCTTCCTGAACATCTCGTACATCCCTGGCTATGACTTACCGACTCCTTTCTGACAGATTTACTTCTAACCATGTCTCCTCTCAGCTTCCAAATATGTTTTCTTCCTGGAGTAGTTGAGAAGTTCATATGAAAAAGAACCGGGATTCTTAGTTGAGCCAACAATGGGTCAAGGTAACAACAACAACAATAACAACAATGACAAAAAGCTAATGCTGCATTGAGAAGCATAGTGTTCAGCATAAGGAGGTGACAATCTCTCTTCACTTTTTTCTGGTAAGATCATATCTGGAGCATCATGTTCAGTTCTGGACACCACGTTTTAGCGCACCGATAAACAGGAGCATGTCCAGAGAAGAGAAACAAGGATCGTGAAGGAATTGGCAGCGATTTCACATGAAGACTGATTGAAAGAACTAGGAATATTTAGCTTGAAGAAAGAAGACTTGGGGGCATGTAATAAAAACCTTCGATTATTTGAGGGGTAGTAGTGTAGAAGTGGGATCAGGCTTGTTCTGCTTGATTTCAGAAAGCAATACCAGGAGTAACGAGAGATGGATTTAATCTTGATGAAAAGAAAAGCTAACAATGAAAGCTCTCCCCAAAGTGGAATGGGTTATTTCAATTAAGTAGTGGGTTCTTTCTCATTGGATCCCTCCCTCTCTTCCACCTCTCTCTCTCTGTCTCTCTCCCTTCCTTCCTTCCTTCCTCTCTTTCTTTCCTCTCATCTCTTCCCTTCTCTCTTCCAATCCCCTCCTGCACTGGAAAAAAGAGAAATAAAACCATTGTAACATATGCATTGTCAAGCAAAACAAAATTCATGTCTTATTCTGCAACTTGGGTCTACTGGAGAATGGCTCTTATATCTTGGAAGTAAGACCTTTAACAGAGAAACTTCCTGCAAAGAATATTTTCCTAGTTAACTGTTCCTTTCTTTAAAATATTTATTTATTTATTTATTTTTAGTTTTCAACATTCACTTTCATAAGATTTTGAGTTTTAAATTTTTTCCCCCTCCCTCCACACCTCCCTCCCCAAGACGGCATGCAATCTGATAGAGGCTCTACATGTACAATCATATTAAACATATTTCCACATTAGTCATGTTGTAAAGAAGAATTAGAACCAAAGGGAAAAACCACAAGAAAGAAGAAACAAAAAGAAAAAAAAAAAGAGAAAACAGTATGCTTCAATCTGTATTCAGACTCCACAGTTCTTTCTCTGGATGTATATGGCATTTTCCAACATAAATCTTTTGGAATTGTCTTAGATCCTCGTACTGCTGAGAGGAGTTAAATCTATCAAAGTTGGTCATCGAACAATGTTGCTGTGTACAATGTTCTCCTGATTCTGCTCACTTCACTCAGCATCAGTTCATGCAAGTCTTTCCTGGTTTTTATGAAGTCCACCTGCTCACCATTTCTTATAGAACAATAGTATTATATTGCATTCATATATCACAACTTGTTCAGCCATTCCCTAATTGCTGGGCATCTCCTCACCATTTTTATGATGTCTTTGGGATACACACCTAGAAGTGCTATTGCTAGGTCACAGGGTATGAACTAACTTTTCCTTTCTAATATGAGTTACAATTTTAGGAGTATCTATACGTAGGGTGCCTTAGAACCCAAGGTAACAGTTGCCTTCTAGGAAACCTACCCTACCAGTCCAAGTATGAGTTGGTGGAGCATCATAGAGGGGGTGATGCTCTGTCAAAATCTGAATTATCATGTGGTGCTTATGCAATTGCTTTACCCTGTACCAAGCTTCTGGATTGCAAGGTTTATGACTTATACTTTTTGTAAAGCCAATAGCATCTTAGTACAGTGTTTTAAATGAATAAATGAGTGAGTGAATGATTGGATCTTCTGGGTGTTTTTAAAATTGACCTGCATTTAGAGTTTCTATTATTCTGCATCTCAGATTCTGTTTGTATAGTTAAAGTTTCCATGTTTATTTGCAGTCAGCTAAAAAAAAGAAATTGAAATGACTACTTTGTGCCATGGTGAAATGAGTATTAGCTTGGAAGTCACGAGATATGGGTTCCAATACCATTTATTCCCAATTAGTCTGTCACTAATGAATTGTATCATCTTGGTTAGGCAAGTGACAACTGCTCTGGGCTTCAGTTCTGTCTGTAAAATAAGGTGGTTGGACTAGAACACCTTTGATATCACATCTTAAAGTTATATGATTCTACAAATGTATTGTCCTGGTCTAGGAACTGGGAGGGAGGTTTTTGGGTTTCTTTTGATAGTAGGGTAAGGTACACTTACCCTACATTATCCTGTTTACCCAGGGTTGCAAACCCTGGTTCTTGATGCCTTTTCTCAGCTCCTTACTACAAAAACAATACCAAAAGTTCTAGTACTCCTCACCCTAAATGGTCATCATTTAACAGGTCATTGAAGGGGAGGATGCACTCAGAGTGAACTGTATCCTTAACTCCTAGAGCTGGGGAAAAGTACTTTTATTTGTTTTTGCTGCAGAGTTTTATGTCCAGGAAAAACAGATCATGATTTTGGGGACTGGTCAAAAGAAAAATAATCTGAAAGGGCATTTGTAGTCTGTGAAAAAAGCAAGGAGTCAAAACATAATCAGCACTCCGTGTACCTATTCCTATCTCCTTAGCTGGGCTTCATTTCATGGATGGAGATGGAGTCGGGCTGAGAAGTGCACCTTGAAAGCAGCCCTCACTCTGTCATGCAAGGAATCCTCTTTTTTCCCAGCTTTTTGTTCCCTTGAAAACCCAACAGAGGCCCTCGCCAGTGTCCTGTGACTCCTCTGAACTTTTCCTCCATTCTTCTGTGATTGCATTTTCAGGTTTTTGGACTTCAAAGTTCATAGTTGCCTTGTGTTCTTGCTTTGACAGAAAGACATCCTCTCCCTCGGGCACCTTACTGCTTAACTCACTGCTTTCAACTATGGCCATATGGGTATGTGACCAATCTGTCCTCCTTGAGGAATCAAACCAGGGCATGCAAGGGAATCCATCTGGATTCTCTGCTGCTCTCTGGGAGGCTGGAGAGAGAGAGAGAGAGAGAGAGAGAGAGAGAGAGAGAGAGAGATGATCATGAATGAATGTACTAATGAGATACAGGTATAATTAAAGACCCCCACCCTAGGTGGCTCAGGACATACCAACCTGAACCCTGGCACAGAGCCATACTCCTCCTGATGGTAAGTGTGGGCAAAGTTAAGCAGCAGTGAGAGTTCACTACCTTCTTGTACTCCCTTCTTGTCCTTTACTATGAACTGTTTATTTAAAAAAATCTGATGCTTTTTTTTTTTTTTTGCTATATACCAGAGTCCTATATCAAGATACTCTCCACTTTGATCTCTCTTTTGAACTGGAAGCATGGGAACACTATTCAAGGTTGAGCTGGGATGACATAGTTTGATCTTGTTCTTACTTGTGGCTATTCAACCTGCAATGTCAACAGGTGATCACTGAGCAAATACTCCCTGCTCAGCACTGTGTTGGGTGCTACAAGGAATCTAAGAGAAGTATAAGACAGGGACCCTGCCCTCAAGGCACTTAGTTGAGTAGTCAAAATGAGCTGGAAAGAAATTAATTGGTTAGAGAGACAGCACAGTATAATAGAAGGAATGTTGGTTTGGGTGTTAGATGATCTGTGTCCAAATGTTGCTTGACTTTTCTAAACCTCACTTTCCTCATCTGTAAAATGGAAACAATAATTCTTATGTCACAGGACTGGGTTGTGGTGAGGAAAGCGCTTTGTAAACCCTAAAACTACATAATGGTGAGCTATTATGTGGAAAGATAGCATAATATAATGAATTGGCTTGGGGTCAGGAAAGAGCTGTCTCTGACACTTGCTAGCTATGCAACCCTGGGGCCAATTACTGAGCTTCAGCTCATATGTAAAATGAGGATATGATGTTTTTTTTCCTCATTAATCTTCAAATGTTATCAATCACTGCTCGATCTAACTCTGGTTCGATCAGCAGGTTAACTCACCTTGAACCTTTCTTAGATTAAGACCCTCGGGGCCTTATCCATAGCTCTGGAAGTTCTCATTAGCTTGGCAATAAAAGTCCTTTCAGGCTTTTCCTGAGCTGAACTGTCAATGAGTTCTCTTGGCCACAGTCACAAAGGTCTATTCACTATGATTAATTGTGAGCTAATAAGAAAGCCAGCCCTATTTGCCTTCCTGATTTGCTAGAAGGCCCATTCTACATTACCCTTGACTTGTTTGTGTTTTCTTTCATCTAATGGGAAAGGAGAAAGAAGGGAAGAGTTACACAGTGGACTGATCATACTGCCTCACTCACGACTCTCCCCAAATCTCCTATTTTCTGTTGGTTAGCTTGAAGTCTTGGGAAGCTAGAGCTCTTGTTATTGGTGATTTTGAAAAAACAAAACAAAACAAAAACAAAAACATTTACACATTTATTTCTTCCTTGTATTTCTAGCCTCCTTACAGACAGACTTCTTGTGTCAACCTGTTTTTAGTTACAGTCTGAGCTCAGCTCAACACAACTTTTAAAATACATTTATATAGAATACAACAAGGTTTCTAAAACAGAAATACAAAGTGATGATTGCTCCACAGCAAAACAGAAAATGCATCTTATTTCCTTCCTTTCTTTGGCTTCTGTTGCCCTTTTCACCCTTCATTCAACTCTGGCTCAGGGAGGCCCTCAGGGATCGGGGGTGGAGGCCATAGGCCCTAGTTAGAGTCAGGGCCCTGACCTCTGGATACCCTTACTATGGCTTGGGGCAGGACTAACTCATACACCCAAGGAGATTTTTTTTTTATTCTTCGGGTAGGCTCTTTTTGCTACCGGCAAAAGAAGAGACGAGAGCAGGGGGTTAACTCAATTGGTTAGAGCCTGGAACTAATGAAACTAAGGTCCTAGAGTTTTGCAAATGGGGGCTCCAGCCTGAAAGACACTGGGTTGCTCAGTACACATAAATGACTGTTTTTGCAAAAAAAAAAAAAAATCTCAAATTAGCTACTCTTGTGATAATTGGCCCGGGGTATCAATTTAAAAACAAAGAGCTGTAGTGCTTTCTTTTACTGATTGAGAAGTAGGATTTCAAAGACTTTGCTTAGAGTCCTTTTGAAGGAGACCATATCCTATTAGAAAGATTTATCTTTTCCTCCAAAAGATCATTTTCAAGACCATATTCTGAAACATTTCTTTTTAAAAAATGTTGGTCCATCTTTCCTACATAATTATAAATGGGTATCATTATATGGAATTATCACTATATCTATCTTTTCTGCCAGAATCATAGAAAGGAATTATCTTTAGTGTAGAATATTAAAAACAGTTCTTCATCTGTGTATCATACAGCAATCAGTGACTTTCATGATTAACTACTGCAAATGTGATCTGGGTAGTGTTAATTGTCAGTTTGTGGAATAAAATCACAAACTGGGCTTTAAAATTTTTTTTTTTAATGATTCCAAGAATCCGGTGGCATTTTCACTGATTACATGAGAAACTTAAATTAGTTTATGTGTCTGACAAATATAAGTACCATATATTATACACTTCACTTGGCTGAGGGCCATTTTGAAGACATAGAAGTAGAATGCTTAAAGAAAATATACAAATCTACAAAGAAAATTATTTATGATTATTAGGCCCAATTGAATTTGACAAATGCACCATGGGAACTTTACCAGTGGTCTCTTTTCACTGCCCTGGACAAGTTATATCACTTTTCTCATTTACAAGGTCTAGATTGACTTAATGCTTTTCACGTACTGCATTATATTGTTTTTGTCATTGAGGTGTGTATTTTGTCCCACAATCAGAGACCTTGCAGGGACCTTAAAAGATCATCTAATTCAAGCTTTATTTTACGAATGAAGAAACTGGGGCCAAGAAAAGTATGAAGTGGATAGGACAATGAAACTAGTGGCAGTAATTGGGACTAGACTGAGGTATCCTGATGCCTAGTTCAGTGCTCCTATACCATTCTTCCTCTTGCTATTCAGACTGGAAGCTCTTTAAGGGTTCACACAGTGCCTTTTATTCTTCTGTTTTAGTTTTAGAGGGTTTTTTTTTTGTGTTTTTTTGTTTTTGGTCTCTTGTGCACGCAGGGAGTGTGCTGGAGCTGTCTTGAGAGAGAGGATTGTTAGCTTTTCAGTGTGAACACTCACACCTCAGAGAGTTCACACCTTGGAAATCAACAAAGACTACAAATCAGAGTTTAACTCAGTGTTTTGTTGATTAGATAGGCTAGAGTTGTAGTTTGTCCTTCATTGTCAAAAGCAAATGATGAAGAGAATGTTAATGATGCAGATTAAACTTGTTCTGCCTTTTATTCCCCCGATTCCCCTTACCCCAGCTGGTTGTTAAATATTTACCAGAACATCCCTGTTCTTACCTGATGGTGGTGTTGTTGATGATGGCAATAATAAGGATTAATGAGATGCAGGGATAATGAGGCCAAGGTAATGTGTAAGCCAATTTAGCTTTGTATTGTAAAGAAATTCTAGCATGGTTACTGACTGTACTGCTTAATAATAACAGCAGTAACAGCTAGCCTTTATATACTCCTTTAAAGTATAATTTCTTTATTTTATTTTTAGGCATTTGGGATTAAGTGACTTGCCCAGGGTCACACAGCTAGTACGTGTCAAGTGCTTGGTCTGAGGCCGGGTTTGAACTCAAAGTCCTCCTGACTTCAGGGCCGGTGCTCTATCCACTGCGCCACCTAGCTGCCCCTATACTCCTTTAAAGTATGCAAAGCATTTTTACATATATTATCTCATTTAGTCTTCACAACAACCTTGTGAGGTAGATGCTATTTATATTCCCGTTATTATTTCTGTATTACAGATAAGGAAACTGCCTCAGAGAGGCTAAGTGGATTTGCCAAGATCACACAGCTATGCAGTATCTAAGGCAGGTTTTGAACGTAGGTGGGTCTATCTCTAAATCCAGAGCTCGCTCAACTTCGCCACCTAGTGGCCAATCCTGGCCATGTCTCTCTGAAGAGGGCTTACTTGGTTCAGTGGATGGAAGGTGGGGGAAAATCTGAAAGCATATACCCTATTCATAGTGGATCAGGAGTCTTTTATGAAATGTATCTGCGATTCATTGCATTCCTTATAACAATTTTGTGGTTGTTCAGTCATGTTTGACTCTTCGTGACCCTGTTTGGGGTTTTCTTAGCAAAGATACTGGAGTGTTTTGCCATTTCCTTTTCCAGATCATTTTACAGATGAGGAAACTGAGGCAAAGAGGGTTAAGGGACTTGCCCAGGGTCACTTAGCTAGGAAGTGTCTGAGGCTGGATTCGAACTCAGGTATTCTTGACTCTAAGTCTGGCACTCTATCCACTGTGCCACCTAGCTGCCCATACTTTATAACAATAGGATTTGGGTTTATTTGTTTAGGTCCTGGGATGGTCTAGCTTTACTCTTTTGTTATATGCATACAGAAACCGAAGCCCAAGGGCTCAAGTGCCTTGCCTAAAGTCACTAAGGTAAAGTGGCTGTACCAGAATTTAAACCCATGTTCTTTGACTCCGGGTACATCATTTCTCCGCACCCCCACTCTTCTAATTGGCCACATTTATGTAGTTTTAAGGTTTACAAAGTATCTTCCTAAAAGTAACACGTGAATCATAGTAGAAAGGCACTCTATAAATTCAGTTTTTTTCTTTTTAAAATAAGACTATCGTCTCTCAGTATTTACATGTCTTGGGAACTTTTCAATGCCCTCAGCTGGGGAATATATGGCTAAATTCTGGCTGCCACCCTGTTGTGACCAAGTTTTGTGTCCTGTGGTTCTGCAGACTTCTTCCTTACATGGATTCTTTCCTGCGTTTGTGTATTGCCTACTATTAATTTGGATGGCGCAATTTTGTTTGCCTGATTGTTTAAAAACCATTTTTCTTCAAGGGAGCATTTGAAAAAATCCTTTTCTACTCCAAAAAGAAACTCGGAAGTAGTCTGGTTGGATTGGAATCTCCCAAAAGGAGCAGCTTTTGAAAGACGAGACAAACTTCAAACCGGCCACACTTGCTACTCATTTTCAGACACATCCTGGAAATGTAACTTCCTCTGTCCCGGTGCCAAGATACGCTGCACCCTCGGAGCTGGTATCGAACCCCCACTGTTTACAAGGAAAGTGCTCTGGCAGCATTTAAATGAGTGGTGACTCAGAATGCATACAGTAAAACCGTTGCCTTTGCAAAGAATGCCGAGATCTCCTAATTGATTTTTATCTCAGGCCCAAGGTTTCTTTGAGGGATTAACTCCCTGGCTCTGGTGCCTGCAGATGATGGATGGTTTGGGAGAAAGAGGTTGAACAGTGTGTAGAGTGAGGTTTCCCTCCTCCTGCTGGTCAGATGGGAGAAGTGTTCACTATTAAAAACAAAACAGCCAGGCCACTAAAGCCTCCCCCTCAGTGGCTGGGCTGCCTCTCCCTTTGTCTGCAGCGTTGCTCCCGCTGAGCTCCAGGAGCTTTTAGTATCCATGGGCACGGCATGAAAATCTGAGACCTGGAAAGAAAACAGGAGGCTTTAATGATTTTCAGGCAAGTACAGCAGGAATGAGACGAATGTAATGTTTTCTATTTCTGCAATGCTCTTCGGTCCCGATGCTCCAAAGTGTTTGGTAGCTATTGCTTCAAGTCTCTCCGGGTCATCACGAGATAGGCAAAGGTCAATCCGAGGCATGTAGGGATATCCCCACAGGCCGTCCCTACTGCACAGATGGCAAGGCTGCCTGGACATATGGGTCTCCTGAGCTTCCCTCCCCCTGTTCCTAGCACATACACACTGGGGCTTTGAGGGAAGCTGGTGGTGGGGACGGAGGTGTCTCTAGTGAGAGGCCTGAGGAAGGTCTGAGGAGTCTGTAGGCAGCCTGCTTCGGGTCAGTGTCTGATGAGGGCATGTGGGACCTAGGCTTTGAGATCCCCTGTGCCCACCCAGTGGTTTGTATGTGTCCTTCGGATGGGCTCCTACCAATGACTGGTATGAACACTTATTTTTTTTAGATGGTGCAACTCAGTTACAGAAAGGTAAAGCGATTTAAGTAGAATTCCCAGTTGTTTCTTAGGACTGATTTGGGACCCTCTCAATCTAATGCCTTTTCCCCTAGACTCTCTATACCCATGTCTCATTTCTGCTTGATAGTCTCTCTAATAAATAATCATAATCAGAAATGTTTGGGATCATCATGCACTAGGGATACATCTATATGTATATGTATGTACACACACACACACACACAGACACACACACACACACATTTTTTCTCTCAAGACTCCAAACAGTGAAATTGCCCATTTTGGGTTTTGTGTGTTTGTGTATGCAAAGCCCAAACCAAACCAAGATGCCAGAGGTGCTGGTGACCTTCAAGATTCCTAGAGAAAATGAATGGAGCAAAAAAAAAAAAAATCACATGCATTTCCCCAGAGGTAGCTTTGCATGGAACATGAGCAGGAAAACTAATAGCTGACTTTGGTGTTCAGAGTGACCATGAACCATTGACACTGATAATGCAGAGTCTTGGAAACTGCACCGACAGAAGGTGACTCTTATTCTGGAAATAGTTAATCATCCTAAGGCTGGCCTGTTCTTGAAACAAATGCTATCTAGGACTAACCATCAAGCTTTAAGGATCCTGATTTGAAAGCAGTGATTTTCTTAGTTCTTACAGATTTCGGCTAATACTCACACACCTGGTATTTTTGGCATTCGTGGATAAGGTCAACATAGTCCCTTTCACTGGCTGCCTCAAGATTCTATTTCTGGGAATATGTTTATTTGGGGGGATTCCAAAGTATCTGATCTTAGCTTTGGATCACTGCTTTCCCTCAAACACTTGAGCACAGAGAGAAAAGAGAGAAAAAAAGAGACAAGATTGCAATCCATGTTGGGGCCTCCTGAGGTCCTTCCCCTAACCTCTGGCTCTTTGTACTTTCCCATAGTGAGCAGCCTTTCCTTTCCTGGACAGATGAGTCCCCAAGAGGGTAGCCTAGGGCAGTGTAGAAGGCTATGGCCAAGGAATGAGGGTGGGGACAGGAAAGGCAATGGTGATAGAATCAGCCTTTTAGGCAAGACAGAGTAGGCATTTGTTTTACTGTTGTGATGGAACAGAGTGTAGGTATGCATGCATGCATATATATATATATATATTTATACATATATATACACATGAGTATATATGTGCATATCCATATATAAACATATACATAATGATAATGATAATTTCCCGACTTTTTGATGGAGTTTCTACTTTCAATGAGGAAAGTAATAGTAATAATAATAATGATTATTATTTATTTATAATAATTTTTATAAAATACTATGTACATGTAAAACAATTGAAAATACCTTGAATATTTTTGCATTACTATAAAAACATTTTTAAAAACTGGATTGAGATAATTATTAGGCTTTTCTGATCCCCAGATATTTGTGTGCTTTCAAAGAAAACTTGTCTAAAGTTCCACTAGTATCTACAACACAATGAAGCAGATAAGTCTGGCTTAGGAAGAGGGGTAGTGGATAGGGAACAGGAATGAGGGAGAGGGAACAGAGAGAAAAGAAGGGACTTTTTCTTCAGCCTGAATTTTAGCATGGATTTTGAATCCTTTTTCTTTCTTTTTTTTTAATCTTGCATTCACCCTTCTTTATTTTAAGCTCCATGAAGGCTCAAACTGTTTTGCTTTTGTTGTAATATCTTAGATTATGAATTGGAAGAGGCCTTATAGGTCAAGTCTAACCTCCTCATTTTACAGGTGAGGAACCTGAGATCCAGTGAGACCAAGAAACTTGCCCAAGGTTGTTTGGTAGTAAATGGCAAAGCTGAAATTTGAACCTACCTCTTTTGATTCCAAATTCAGCATATTTTCCGTTATCTATTGTTGTTCCTTATTTGTATTACCAGCACTTGGCACAGAATAGACATTTTGATAAAGGCTTATGGGTTGGTTGTGGTTGATAGTAATTGTGGGATGCAAATACAGATAGTATGTGCCATTTCTAGCATCCTTTCGTAATAATAATTCACTTAGGTGACCTTCTTTGAATCTCAAAGCATCATGATCTGCATAGTTTTTTTTTTTTTTAAAAAGCAGCCAACTGAGTCCTGCAACCCTTTCACTGGAGGGGGCTTCTCTCCAAAAAGGACCACAAGGCTGAGCCACAGGAACAGTGACAGAGCAGAAGATATTGGAAAGTAGGACACCCTTGGGGGTATTTGGCAAATAGCAAGGATCTAGTTATATCCCAAATGAAGAAAAATCAAAGCATCCCTGTCTCATGCTAGAGCTGGGAACCTGCCTCTAGCTGACAAAACCCAGACTGTGGCCTGGCTCGTCGACTAAAAAGAAAATGAAAACTTTCCCCAGCTCTCACATACTGCCACCTTCTTTCCCTCAAGCCCTAAGGATGCTCTACAGAGTTTAATGCTAGGTGAAAAGGATGCATATGTAGCCTTGAGATGCTGTGGTCCGTGGTCCATTTTGGCCCCGCCTGAAGGGAGTATTTTAAATGCACCCTTAAAGGAAACCTGAAAGAAAATCCTTCCCCTGCCAACACGTATATATGTGTGTGTAGAAAATAAATGGGACTTTTAGAAAATAGAAAGCCTTTAAGGAGAAGAAAAGCTTCAGGCCATAAGACTTGAGAAAGAGAGAACTGCGTTGTGTGAGTGAACTCATTGCCAACTGGTCCTATGGGGGAAACAGTGAGTGCTTCTGGTAAAACATCATGGCCAAAGGAGGAGGGTTTTTCAGCCAACTCTGGAAGGGCAGTGGGCAGAATAATTGGTTGATGTGGCAGCCTACGTATTTCAGACAGCCCCAGGTAGGAGAGTTAAAGAAAGAAATGTGATCCTGGGTGAGATTATATTTGAATTTTACTTTTGAAATTTATATCATTTGATAATGCTTACATTTCTCTAGGTTTTCATTAGTTTCGTTGGGATAGTTTTATGAAGAATAAAGCACTGTCCCTAACATTATAATTCCTAACGTTACCCCCCTGTCCTTACCTATAACAATGACTATCTTAACGATTTTTGAGGGATGGTTCTTAATGTGAAAAGGGCTTTCACATTTTACTTTATAGCACTAGGAAAAGGGTCTCCCTAAGGACTATTCACATTTGAGAAATTGTAGTCTGTGCTCTCTCCATACCTACTCCATAGCTCACTCCTGCTGTGCCCAGAGAAGGCAGGAGGTGAGGATACCCAGAATCCTTTGAGTTTTGACTGATTTGTAACCTTCGTTTAATGTAATTTTTCAAATGAATTTCTTGTGTATTTTACTATCACATTTTTTAAGATAAAGTAACACCCTCTTGACCTATTGATTTTGGTGGAGTGGGTCTCAAGTGTTCAAATACAAACACGGTGAGTGTGACTGTAGTGATAATATTTTTAGTTTACTATATGTTCCTTAACCCCTGGTTAAAGTGACCACACAGAAACTTGGGTGTTTGAGGCACCCACCTGCTTTCCATTTCCCGACAGAAAAGTCATGTACAAGGGAACACATTAGAGTCTTCATTTGTTAAAAACAAAACAAAACCTACTAAATAACACAGGCCCAAAACAATAAACAATTCTGTGATAGATTTATTGCCCAGCTGAGAGGGAAGTTTCATTAAAGTCATTGTTTAACATTATATAGAAGGCTTCATAATTACCTCACACTCCCCTTTTTCCTCCAGTCACAGAAGCTATAGTTTCTAAGTACCTTAATCAAAGTCACCCAGTCAGGATTATATTACACAAGTTCATAGTTTTTAGGCTATTACTGAGCCCAGGGACCCCAAACAGCATTGATTATCTGAGGAAACCCCTGAGGAGAAGCAGTTTTTAGCCTAAGACATGAAAGTGTCTTTCCATATTATTTCTAGCATTTTTGGAAAGCTCCCAAGAGTCTAAGATGTTTCATGGCATAGTAACATTGTTCTTTTTTCATTTCTTATGTTCTCTCTACTAATATTCTCCTCTAAGATGTCAAGATGAAGTGTAGGTCGTCCTGTAGTCTTGGAGGCTATGCCAATGGGACAAAAACTCTGGCACGTTCTACTTCTGAGATGGAAAGGCTTGGAATATGAGCCAGTAGCAGACTGAGATCAGTCATGGAGTAACAAATTATCTAAGCTCAGAGAGGCTTTTTACTATATTGGCCACAAGTTACTGAATTTTTTGGCCCTATCGCATTTGAAGACCACCTTCTAAGCTATAGAGGTGTAGAGATTGGTCTCCATGTATGGAATATCCACATGGCTCCTTAAAGAATTGAGAGAGAGACACGGCCTCTAAATCATTATAAATATTTTAAAATATTTCCTTTCATAGAATTGCCAACTAGACAGCTATGCATGAAAAAGATTGTCTGAAACCCATGAGAATCACATTACTTCAAAGAATATCAATGTCCCTTTTGCCCAAGGCATCCTAAAAGCAGGCCACAACTCATCCTAAATATCTTTGGCTTGGTAGCCTAACTTTTTAGTTCCTTTAGGGCTATAGGTAAAAGCTGAAGGAAGAAACCAAGAGAGCAAGCAGCAGCATCTCTGAATCAATCAACAATCAAGCATTCATTAAGCACATGCTATATGCCAGGCACTACTATTCTAGGTGCTGGAAATATCAAGAAAAAGCAAAAACAGACCCTGTCTTCAAGGAGCTTATGTTGATAATTTGCAGCAAATTAACAGGGGAAACAGCATGCATAATTTGGTAATGTGAGATAAATATGGAGTAAATGGAAGGAAAACTTTATTTTTCTCCAGATAATTCAGATTCTAAATCTAAGTATTATGGTGTCTAACATATCCAAGGTGTTTAATAAATATTTGTTATTTGATTATTGATCTAATTGTTCTCTTTTATCTTCTTTTTTTCTTTCATACTCATTGGTGGCAGGGCCTATTTCATTTTTATCTCTATATTCCCAGCTGCTAACTTTCCTTCATTAATTAAGAACTTAAATATTTTTCATTCACTTATCCAATCAACATGTATTTATTAAGCACCTACTATGTGCTAGGCACTTTGCTAAATTTTGGGGTTATAAATACAAACGGGGAGAGACCCTGACTTCAAAGGACTCATATTTTAAGTGGGGGAGACAATACATATGAGGGAATAATGAATGGTCAGGGAGGAGTATTTTGGTTTAGAAAGTTATAGCAACAGTGAATGGTTGATTGAAACACCCTTTCCTGTAGCAGTGGTGGTATTCATTAGATTGTGGTTGCAGAACTGGAAAGTGAGTAGGGGCCAAACGGTGGGTGTTGGCAAGGGGGCTGGTGAGATGATGGAGCGATTTGATTTCTTTCATTTCTTCTTTTAAATGATGTAGATACAGTGAAAATTGGAACCTATATGTTCTGTGAGGTTCTGGTCATACTTGGGTTGGGTTGGTGAGATACCAGTTTATCTAGGTTTGACTTGGTATCATCAGATTTGTCAGCATGTGTTACTCCCCACTTGTACTAAGTTCACTGATGCCAACCCACAGCTCCAGGTCAAACCCAGGGTGTTGAGAAAGTTATAAGAACTTCCCCCAGAGATATGGGGCAGGAGAGGGGGCTGAGGCTGCTCTCCCTGCTGTGTTAAGAGCTGCCTCCCACTTCCCCAGCAGGAGAGGGAGTGGAGTAGGGGGTGAAGAGACAGTTTTTCAGCTACTGCTGCATGTCAAATAGGACTTCCTGCTGTTTTGTTTACCCTATTAGCTAAATCTTCAAATTTAAGTCCAGGAGGTTTTTGCCAGGTGGCAAATATGCCAGGTGACTGGGAAGGGTAAGGCTTGGTAAGGAGAGTGGTCTAGGGCTATTTGGACCAGCATGGTGCTGACTTTTATTCTTTATTATTTTCCCCCGACTTCCACAGCCTTACTTCCAAAGATGTATAAGCATGTTGTGAAAACCAGCTGTATTGAACAGGTTGATGTTAAGGAAGTAGTTTCCTTAGCAACTGGAGACATATGAAAAGCCCAGCAAACTATTCCTCAACTCATTTTTCATGTTGTTTTTAGTGGTTCCCTGAAAGGAGGTCAGATGTTTTATACTAAGTTCATTTTACAGTTTTCTTTGCAGCATATTTGGTTCCAGAATAGGGTAATATTTGTCCTCACCATCATTACTGCCCACTGCATTTTACCCCTCTCTTTCTGTTAGAAACTGGAACATAAAGATAGAGACACTTATGGTCCAGTGTCATTTGTGACTGATTTCAGCATGGGAATAGAAATGCCAAGTGTAGTGTGAATTTGTAGAAAATACTCATACGTTAGCCCTCAATGTTAAACAAGAGTCATTCAAGTTTTAAAATAAAATTAGGCATTTATAGTCTGCAAATGGCAATCAGAGCTCTGGTTTGTTGCCCTACTGAAGTTAACAGTGTCTCACTATCTTTTTCTTCCTTCAAAATCACCTAAAGGGCCAATAATGGAAGTTTATGGGTAATCTTGAATTGTGACAAGTCCTCAAATTTTATATGTATAATTACAAAGCATTATTTTTACTCTCAGACAATTAGAGCTAAAACTTTTTTCACCATTTGAGCAATTCTGTAATATTCTATTATATTTAGCCACTTTATAGTTAGATTGTAGTTAGATTTCCAAGTCAATGGAGTGGAAATGCTCCTGGTTCATCAATGCTCTCTGAGGAAAAAATAATAAGTCCACAAAATGTCCACATATTTATTTCTTTAAAAAAATTTATTTTCCTTTCATCATCAGCTTAGGTGATTGATCATCAATCAGAAACTAGATAAATTTGTAAACACTGAGAGTCAAAAGTGTAAAAACCCACCAGAGACCCCAGTCATCTGCCGGTTCCTGGGATGAGACTAGGGTAGATTGCTGTATCCTCTGAACTTGGAAATGTGAACATCCTGTTTTCATTCTAGAGCAGTGAAGATTGACAGACTACCATCCTGGAGGAAGGCACATGGCCTTCAGCTGGGCATGGGGGGACCCTTGTCATGAGCACTGGTATGAGACAAACTTACCAGGACCTTTAAAATTAGATTGTTTGTTCTTAGAGAGCTTGATGCTTGCATTATTGAATAGTTAATAAAATTTGACTGTTGGTCAAAGCTAACATTATTAGCAAGTGTTTATCAGTTGTTTACCAAATTTGGGATACACATACACACATACACCCCCATGCACACCCCTACACACACCATTAGCAGTTGTCTACCAAATCTGGAAAATATACATATCAATGGTAGTTTACCAAATTTGAGGGACACATACATCATTATCAAATTATACAGAAGTGCTTATTTTATTGCAGAAAAACACCTTACATAACAACTACTAAGTCACAAAATGGAGGCTTACAAAATGTAGATGTTCATCCTAAATTAACATACTTATTCCCTTTACTATACCCTCTGACTGGGGAAAAAAAAAGAAAAATAAATTCTTATAACAAATGTGTATTATTGAGTAAAACCAATTCCTGCATTGGCCATGTCCAAAAATGTGTGCCATATCATGCATATTTAATTAATCACTTCTCTGTCAGGAGGCAGATAGCATTTTTCATCATCAGTATTTGGAATCATGGTTGGTCATTGTATTGTTTAGAGTTCTTTCAAACTCTCATCTTTCAAATTTGTTTGTTTTTGTATTGTTGCTATAGTATTAATTGTTCTTCTAGTTCTGCTTACTTCATTTTGTATCAGTTCATGAAAATCTTTCCAGGCTTATCTAAAACAACCACTTTCATAATTTTTTTTTTTACAGAGCAATAGTATTGTGTTGTTTGTGTATGCTATGTATATATTTGGCAAGGCAATTGGGGTTAAGTGACTTGCCCAGAGTCACATAGCTAAGTAAGGGTCAAGTGTCTGAGACCAGATTTGAACTCAGGTCCTCCTGACTCCAAGGCCAGAGCTCTATCCACTGCTCCACCTAGCTGTCCCTATAACATAATTTGTTTAGCCATTTCCCAATCAATAGGTACTCCCATAGTTTCTAGTTCTTTGCCACTACAAAAGAATTGCCACAAATATTTTTATACATGTAAGATCTATTCGTCTTTTTTATCCCTTTGGTCTATTTGTGTATAGTGGTATTGATGGATCAGAAGATGGAAGATGAGACACTTTCTATGATCTTCATTATCTCTCAGACCTCTCCAAAATAGAAGGTATGCATGAGAGATAAAACAATTTTGTTCTCTCTGTGGTCTAGGATGCTAAGAACCCTAAGAGGTTAAAAATTCAATGAACTAACAGCAAAGAGAGCTAATCCCCATAATGTACATACTAAACACCCTTTGCCCCACTGCCCACAAATCAGCTTGCATCATTAATGGTTAGGCTCAGGTTTACCTTGGGATATGTTTTGAGTTACTTTGCTCTTCAAAACACATTATTCCATTCCATCTGGCAGTTTTGGTGAGTACAGAATGGTTTCATGTTATTCAATTTTCTTTTCCTTTATATTTGAAGGTCTTTCTCATGATCACTTGCAGAATTTATCTGTCATTGAAATAATTAAAATTAACCACTACATGTCTTGGGATTTGTAGTATTATGGTTTGTTCCTCCTGTAAGTGATCTGTGAATTCTTTCAACTGGTATTTTGTTTTCAGTGTTCTGGGCAGTTTTCTTGTATGATTTCTCATTGTTTGTAGGTTTTTTTGACTTGTGTTTTTCTAGGAGGCCTATAATCTTTAAGCTGTCCCTATGCAGTCTCTCTTCAAGGTCAATATTTTGATTGTATGGAGATCATGTTTTCTTTTAACATTATTGATTTTGCTTCTCTTTTTCCAGATTGTCCTTTACTTCAGTGTATTTTCATTCCCAGTTATTCTCTTTTTTGTTTCTTTGATGAAAATTGCCATCGTGGATTCATATTTCTCTATCCTGCCAATTTTTTTCTGTGTAAGTCATAAATTCTGCTCTCATAATTCTCATTTCTCCTTTATACCATTAAGAAACATCCTGCTATGGTTCAATGCAGAAATCTACAGAGTCTTTTGCTTCAGCAGGCATTAATTTATTTTCCTTGTCTTGCAATATTTATTCAAAGATGTCTGGTCTCTTTTAGTTGATCTGGAGGCCATATTCCCTTCTATTATTAATGTTTTCCCTCAGGAAGAAGGGAAACTTTAGGAGAATGAGTGAGGAGAAACACAGGGAAAGACAGGGGGGAAATCTCATTTCAATCATGGGAATGGGTACCATTCATGAATGCCTCTGTCAGAGGAGAGATACTTCATAAAGGGAGATGGGAACTTTATAATAAATATAAGCTGCAGGAATTTGGTATTTAGAAAACACTCATTTTTTCTCAGGAGAACTGGAATTGTAGCTCCTGGGGGAACTGAAACTCAAAAGGGTGGGAGGGCATGGACTCAGAGAGGAGATTTCATGGCAAATGGAGGAAGAAATGACCAAGGGAAGGGCAAAGGTTAACAGTGAATCGTATATTCAGGGACATAGGAAAATTTCCACCATGGGGCAATATCTTCTTTGTCATCTATGGGAATTTATATTTATTTCTGAGAGCAAGGGACAATAGAAAAAAGAGACAATGGAGCAAGATCTATAAGGCATTAAATTAGAAACTGCCATGAAGAAGAAATACAAAATAAATAATTTAGAAGCTTTAAATCCACATAGACTAAAGAAGGACTAAATGCATAAGGGCCATGAACCAAAGAATAAATCTAGAATTAGACAGAAAAGGAAAATAACTAATAAAAAGAATGAGGAAACAAATCCTTTTAAGAAAAAAAGCACAGAAAAAGGAAATGTTAAAAACCCTAAAGAACAAAAGTTGAAGGAGAAAAAAGGAAGGAAGAATCTTGCTTGACTACTGAGAATACAAAAAAGAGGGGAATAATTAAATAACTACATAAAATCAAGAAGGAAAAAAGAACTAGTAAGTTCAGCAAAATTCAAAAACTAGGGTTAAGGTTCACAATTGGGGGTGGGAGGTGAGAGAGATGGGGTTAAAGGTGAGAGGCGAAGAATCTTTGGGAGTAGGGTTATCTTAAAATGGATTATGATCACATAAGAATGAATGAAATGAAGAGACAATATTGTATTTACAAAAGAGAAGGGGGAAAATCCTAATTTTAGAAAAAAATCCAGTATTCAAGACAAATGGTGGAAAATAGGAACCTAACTCTCAGAACTTTAAATGTGAATGGATTAACCAATATGATGAAAAACAAAAGACGAGTGATACACTGGATAGGAAAATAAAATCTTGCATTTTATCACTTTATTACTTATAAAAAACAAATAAAAGAAAAGACATATGCAATAAAATGAAGGACTGGAGAATCTTTTTTTTTTAACTATGTATCGGGTGAATTCAAAAAACAGTTGTAATCATATTAACAGGCAAATCAAAACAAACACACAACAAAAAGAGAAAAACAACGAAACTATATTATGCTGAAAGGAATCATAGACAACAGACCAATGTCGATATTAAACATATGCTCCAAATGTCTTAGCATCTAACATCATAAAGGAAAAATTAACTAAACTACAAGAAGACATAGATAGTAATAAAATAGTGGCAGGAGATTTCAATGTCCTCCGAGTTTTGGATATGTCCAACAGGAAGATAAACAAAAGGGAAAATAGAGAATTGAACAAAGTTTATTACATTTTCTAAATGGCACCGCTAACGAATACATAAATATGTATATATTTTATACCTATAAATAGATATACACATGTAAACACATATATATTCATATTTCTCATCGCCATGTGGAACTTTTACAAAAATTGACCATGGGTTAAGGAAGAGAGATATTAAAAATAAATGTCAAAAGATAGAAATAGTAAATACACTTTACAGATGATAACCCACTAAAAATAGTGATCAGTTCAGGAAGCACAAACAAAAGACACGACCCAAATGGAGACTTAACAATGAAATCCTAAATAATAAGTGGGTCCAAGAAAAATCATAGAAACAATATTTACATGAAAGAAAATGATAATGATGAAACAATATACCAAAATTTCAGAGATAAAGCTAAAATAGTCCTTAGAGGAAAAATAATGTCTCTTCAAACATATATTAGCAGAACAGAAAAAAAGAGGATTAATGAGTTGAATTTGCATTAAAAAATTAAAAAGATAAACTAGAAACAAAAAAACCTATAGAAATGATAAACACAACTAAAAGCTAGTTGTTTTTAAAGACTAATTAAATTAATAAATCTTTGTTGTTGTTGTTCAGTTGTGTCTAACTCTTTGTGGTCCCATTTGGGTTTTTTTTGGCAATGATATTGGAGTAGTTTGCCATTTCCTTCTCCAGCTCATTTTATAGATGAGGAACTGAGGCAAAGAGGGCTAAGTGGCTTGCCCAGGATCACATAGGTAGTAAGTGTCTGAGGCCAGATTTGAACTCAAGAAGATGTGTCTTCCTGACATCAGGCCTAGCTCTCTCACCACTACGCCACTTAGCTGCCCTAATAAACCTTTAGACAATCTGATTTTTTTAAAAAAAAAAGGGCAGAAAATCAAATCAACAACATGGAAAAGAGCAGTGTGATATCACAATAAAAGCAGAAGAAATGAAGAAGAATGATCAGAATCTACCAGTTGTATGCTAACAAAACTGAATATAAGAGCAATAGAGGGATGCCTTCAAAAATATAAAATGCTCAGAGTTATAGAAGATCAACTAGAAATCTTAAGTAATTCAATCTCAGAAAAATAAATGGAACTAGCTGTAAAGGAATGGCCAAAAGTGGGGAAAAGCCCTCCTGCTTAGGTTCACCAGGGGATTCTACCAAACTTTTAAAGAAAAATTAGTACCCATACTATCCAACTTAATTTCCAAAATTGAGAAGGAAAACATCCTGTTAGATTCCTTTTATGATGCAAATAGAATTCTAATACCTAAATCAGGGAAAGATAAAGCACAGAAAGAGAACTACAGTTCAATGTATTACTGAAAATAAATTCAAAATTTTGAACTAAAGTCCTGTCAAACAGACTATGACAGTTTATTCAAGAAATTGTTATTTATGACCAAGTTGGATTTATTTAAGTGATTCAAGGATGCCTCAAGGAAAACAATGGTATAATCAATCATATTTAAAATAATTAAATCCAGAACCACATGATTATCTTAATAGATGTGGAAAAAGCCTCTGATAAAGTACAACACTAATTTATGCTAACCTCCCTCGAAGTATGGGCATAAACAGATCTTTTTAAATATCATAAAAGTATTTGTCTAAAATGAAAAGAAAGCAACACATGCAATAAAGATATGCTAGAATCTTTCCCAATAAATACAGGAATAAAGCAAGGATATTCACTCTCCTCATTATTATTTGATGTAGCCCTGGGAATGCTAGCAATAAGAATGACAAGAGAAATTAATTAAAGTTAAAAATGTAAAGAGAGGGTAAAACTATCCCTATTTGCTGCTTATATGATGACTTTCTTAGAAAGTCTTAGAGAGTCAGCAGAGATACTAATTGATGTAATTAATATATTAAGCAAAGTTGCAGGCTACAAAATAAACACTAAAAAAAAATCAACAATATTTCCATAAAGTATCAAAATCCAAAAGAGAATAATAGAATGGGAAATCCCATTACAAATAACTGTAAAATTCATAAAGTATCTGGGGGATCTATGAAAGCACGTAGAATATTTATATAGATTCAATTATAAAGAAGTCCTTAAAGAAAGAATAAGTTAAATAATTGGAGGAATATCAGGGCTTATGGTTGGGTCACAATATAATAAAAAAGACAACATACTAAAGTTAATTTTTACTTTAAATACTATACCAACCAAATTATCAAAGGGATACTTTATGGACTCGATAAAAGAATAACAAAATTCATCTGGAAAAATCAGAAATTTAGAACATCAAGGGAAATTATGAAAAGAGGTAGGGCTAAAGGAAGAACAGCACTTCTAGACCTCAAGCTATGTTATAAATCCAAAACTATCTGATATCAGTATTACAGGGTCAAAAGGCGAGCATGGTTTAGTAACTTTTGGAGCATAGTTCCAGATTGGAGCATAGTTCCAATTTCCAGAATGGCTGGAGAATGGCTCCATCAACAGTGGATCAATGTAGGTCAACTTCCCAGCAGCGCCTTTAACATTTGTCATTTTTCCCCTTTTGTCAGTTTTAACAATCTGATAGTTGTGAGCTCGGTATTGCTTTAATTTGCATTACTCTAATTATTAGTTATTTGTAGCATTTTTTATATGACTTTAGATAGCTTGGATTGCTTGCCTTGAAAGGTGCCTGTTCGTATCCTTTGACCACTTATCAATTATAAATTTTAATCAGTTCCTTATATGTCTTGGAAATAAGACCTTTATCAGAGGAACTTATTACAAAGTTTTTTTCCCCCTCATTTAACTAATTGATATAATACATATTTTTCTAATGCTTCAGAAAATCTCCAATTTCATCAGTATTGGTATTCACAGATCATAACCCTTCTCAGCCTTAGGAGATGGTGTTCATAATTTGCTGTGGTCAAAAAATTTATTATCTGGTGGTCAAGTTCTGGAGATCAGTCTCTCTGAAGTTAACTCTGATGAGAGGTAAATAGTTTGGTATATAACCTCTATTCCTAACTCTTTCATCTTTTGCTCTGCTTACATAATCTACATAGTCTTCAAGAATACAGGCTTACTTTCAAATCATGATGAAAGACTGGAATAGGAATTTAGTGGAAGGATGTTTTATATATATATATATATCTATATTCATAGATATATATAAGCATATATCTAACACATATATTTACATTTATATTGTGTATAGCTTTTAAAGAGTAATTTCCCTGATCCTTCACGTATTAATATAATGAGACTTAAGGCCAGACCAATTTAATATATAAATGTATATACATATATGAAATATAAACATATATGTATGTATGTATATATACGTATATATATATACATAAAATATACAAAATCTAGAGCTGTGGTTTCATTGGTGTCAGTAGCTGTAGATGTATAAACTCTTTTTTTATCAATGCAGATCAGCAAATGTCAGTGACAGGGTCACAGAGCCAGTAAGTGTTAGAAATGAGACTTAAACTTAGGTCTTGTTGAATTCTGGGTTGACCCTGTATAAATTATGCAAGCTTCCTCTCATATTACACACACACACACACACACACACACACAAATTATTTATATATATATATACACAGACATATGTATATACATATATACTCACATGAACACATATATGTATGTGTGTATACACATATTTCTATATGTGTATATTTTTAAAAAAAAAGAAAACAAACAAGACAATGAAAATGGAAGAAGAAGGAAACAGGCTATGTATTTCTTTTTGTCTTCTGGGAGCACAGACAGCATGTTTCAAGCTGTTTAGTGGTTATGTTCAGCAGTGGGAATCCCCGATGGCGCCATGCCCCCAGCCTTCCCTTTGGCTGCCCAGAAAGAGAGTTAATGAACAGGGACAGAAGCTACTAACAAAAGAAAAAATACTTTATTTATTATTTACTAATCTCCAGAGTCCCTGTGCTACTCAGAATTAGAGCAGTTTCTCATATAATTGCTTAACATCTTCTGGTTTGACACAGATGTACTTAGCAAAGCAAAGACAATACTGCAGAAAACCTGCATGCTGAGCTCTTTGTCAGGGAACAGGGGAGGGAGCTAAGTTTTAACCCCTCAATGGATTTCATAATTTTTCCCCAATTTTTTTTCCTCTCTTGAATTTCTTTGCTCTACGACTGGAGTCCCTCTCCTTTTTGTTCATAAAAATATTATAAAGAGCCCCCACATGAAGGGAAAAAAAAACCTCTTGAAGTCCATCTAGTCAAACTAAAGTTTTTTTTTTTTTTGTATAAAGCCTCAGGCCACTGTATACTAAACTTTGGGACCCTCTACATTAAAGGGTCCCCTGGAAATTAGAAATAACATTTGGGGCATGATTTTCCCATTAATTCATTAAATCTCATGTGGTAAGTGTTCTAAGTTAAGTGGTGCAACTAAGACACAACTCTGGGTCACTCTTGATTCTTTGCCTGACTTGAATCTCATTACATCCTGACCCGGATCTTGCTGGCAACGTTAGCCCAACTTTGTTGTTTATTACTATAATTGAAGTACCAAAAAAAACAAAAAACAAAAAACGGTGGGGGTTGGGGGGGGGGAAGGAGTTAATGAGATAAAGACAATTCAGCCAGGCATTGGCTAATGCCAAACTCCTCATTTTCTTGAGTAGACTATTTTAAATAGTTCTTTTGTGTCACTTGGAGCACTTGGCACAGTACTGGGTACATATTAGGTGTTTGTTAAATCCTTACTGAGGCACATTCTATACTCAGACTGGGCAGGACTCTCCTGAGTGTGTGTGTAGTGTGGTGGGAGTGGAAGGTTTTCTTTAGTGACGGTGGGAAGGGGGCAGTTTAAAGGCTTTCTGGGGACAACAAGTCTAAGTACTACTTTGGGACTGACTGTTAGCGAAAAGAAAGATATTGAGTCCATGACTAGGGAGAAGATGGTGCAGAAGTGAAGGGAAAAAAATAAACTGCTTGATATAATCAGTTGAGTTTTTTAAATGGTTTGGTTTTAGATTAATGTTAAGAAACCCTCTTATACCCATCGTGGCATCATTGTCCTGAGAGCCAGGTTTGGGGGAATGAAAGAAGCCTTGGGCTAGGAGTAAGATGCTAAGCTAAGATTTCTCCTCTCTGGTCCTTTTCTGTAAAGTTGTTGAAAGGAAATTTCTTTGTTTGGGCTTTCCCCTTGGTTAATGAGGCAAAACTCAGGAAAAAGAGAATTGAAAGAGTTTATTAAAATATGTCAGGGTAGCAACATGTTCACAGGCTGATCACTGGGGTCAGCAAGGGATTAAAAATGGAGTCAGTTTTTATTTATAACTTTCATAAAGAGATAAAGATAATTCAGACAGGTCCATGTCAGCCAAAGGGGATGGGCCATTGCCTCTCAGCTCCTCCCCAAGGTAGCAGTTATGTGAGTTTAACAGGTAGGGATATAAATATTACAGGTAGGGGAACCTGCTGAGTAGCAGGTAATACAAAGCTGCAGACTGGTTGACGCCTTCCCCAACAGAACCTCCCTTTACAAAGCCTTCCCTAACACTGATTGACTAGCCCAGCAAGCAACAATGGGTCACTGAGTCAGCATAACTTTTTATTTTTTAAATAACATTTTATTTTTTTCAATTACGTGTAAAGACACTTTTTAACATTCATTTAAAAAAATTTTGAGTTCCAAATTTTTTCTTCTCTCCCTCCCCTCAGAATGGTAAGCAATTTGATAGAGGTTATATATGGTTAGCATAACTTTCAATAAAGTAAAGGCTTTGAACCAAATGATCTCTAGGATATCTTCCATTCCTAAAATTCTGTAATTCTATGAATTCAATTTAATCTGCTCCAATACGTTGTTTCTTTTATCAATCATATATTTTCTTTTAGGAGCAGCAAAATAGAATGCCTACCATGGAGTCAGGAAGACCAGAGTAAGAATCCAGTCTCAGACACTTATCAGCTGTTTTACCGTGGGTAAATCACTTAATCTCTGTCCCAGTT
>NW_020955033.1:19720501-19735874 GCF_900497805.2 Vombatus ursinus | reverse complement strand
TATTTCTAAAAGCTGCAACATACCAAATAAGAGAAAGCTTCACATATTCAGTATCTCTCTTCTATAGTGGTAAAAAGTTCTACTCTAGTTGTCCTCTTTTTAGGGGAATAGTCTATTATATTTTTACAAATATTTTAGATATTTACATATATGTATATAAATATTTAGATATACTTGTTTCAATATAGACATATTTAGATATTGATATATACTTTATATAAAATATATTTTAGATTAGATACATCTACTTATATATATGTATATATGTTTTTAGATATCGTTATTAAAAGGAAGAGGCAAAAATCAGTATGGAAAGAATTTATGTTACTAATTTGTGCTTCAAGGGGAGGGAGGTGGTGAAAGACAATAACAGAGCCAGAAATTTAAAAATGCTTTGCATATTATGTTGGGTACTTCAGTTGTTGAAAGCCCTCAGAGCAGCTCTGATGCCTATTTTCTGTCACTTCTATAAATAAAGTAATACTGTCTTTGATCACAGTGACCAAGAGATATGCAGATAGAGTTAATTAGTTTTCTATATAGCTTTTTAAGAGAAATTTCCATGATCCCTTGTGTATAAATACAATAAGGCTTGAGGCCAGACTGATTTAACTTATTCATCCTCTTTGTTATTCACAGTGAGTAGAATCCCATTTTTAACACAATTTAACTTATACCTAGCCCAGTGCCAATAATAATAATAGTAGTAATAACTAGAATTTACATAGTGTTTTAAAATTTATAAAGCACTTTAAATATCTCATTTGATCCTCGTAACAACCCTAGGAATTAGGTGTTCTTATTATCTTTATTTTACAGATGAGGAAACTGAGTCAGATAGTAGTTAAGTGACTTGCCCAGGGTCACACAGCTAGTTAGTATCTGAGATCAACCACTCAGGTCTTCCTGACTGCATGTCCAATACTCTAACCACTGCACCACCTACTTGCCCTTAATAAATGTTTGCTGATTAATGATGGATAGCTTTGTAGCCATTAAAAATATGCAAAATGCTTTGCCTTCATTATCTCTTTTGAATTCTGGCATTATTATCCCCATTGTATAGATGAGGAAACTGAAATTTAGAGAGGTTAAGAGGTTTGCCCATGGTCAAATAGCTAGGAAGTGTCAAATCTGAGATTTTAAACCCAGGTCTACTGGCCAAGTCATGTTGCCTCATACATACCATTGCAATGTCCATGTCACTGTAACAAATGTTTCTATATCTCTGTATATAACAGTACCAAATCAGCATGCTAGTATGAGGACAATGAGGTCTGTTTGAATGAAGAATTCTGTATCACAAATACTTTCACAAATCTCTGTCCATTCAATGATTATACAATTTAACAAAGATATTGTCCTGGATGACTGTACTGGTATGGAACAATCTCTCTCAGGTCCTATCACATTGGAAAGACTTTGATTTCAGGCTTGGTAACAGACTTGGACAGGTGCGTTTTCCAAGGGCCGACCTAAGTAACTAGTCACCAGCTGGCCACAAGGTGACAAATGATTATGGCCACAGTAACCCATAACAGGTTTGGATGGGTCATGATTTTAATGAGGATGGAGGACACCAATGATTGCATTCATCATTCAAAATAAGTTATCTTTTTGGGAAGGTATTTATGTCAAGTAACTCTTTGTGTACTTGTATTATTAATATGATTTGACAGAAATTGAAAGATAAATTGTTAATTTCAGGATGAATGAGGATTAAGGTTTTCTTCCTGTCTCCCCCTCAAAAAAGAATGCCTCCTTTGGGAATTAGAGTTAGTTTTGATGATATGCTAATATCATCAACGATACATACCCCACACCTAGAGCCGAGGTAGCAAAGGTAAGGGCAAAAACTGGGGGAGGGGGCACATCTCTGTCATTTTAAAGAAATAGCATCTTATGAGATGTGTGTGACATTTGGGAGTGCTAGCATAGGGTGAGGAGGACTGAGGAGATTAAAGGAGCAATCTGGATAGGTTTGATCAGAAGAATTTGTGTGTGTGTGTGTGTGTGTGTGTGTGTGTGTGTGTGCGTGTGTCGGAGTGGGTCGTTTGAGATTATGTAGGAGAAAGGCGAGGTTTTACTACACCAACATGGATTAAAAATCCAACTTTTTTTCTAAGTTGTATGGGATAGGTGATTCTAGGAGAGCTCTGGTATGCCAGAATCATCAAACCGGTATGTAAGCAGAACTTGAACCCAGGTGTTCTTAGCTTTGAGATAGGCTCTCTATCCACAGCTTATAGTATATAGATGTTAAAATATACAAGGTAGAAAGTAATAGGAGCAAGGAAATATCCAGAGAAAGTACTCCAGGACAATTTGAGAAAAATAGATTTAGAGTTGGAAGGGACCTTACAAACCATATCTAGTCTAATTCTCTCATTTTATAAATGAAAAAAAAACAACCTGAGGTTAATTGACTTGTCTAATGCCATAAAGGAAGTAAGTGGGAGAAACAGCATTCAAACCCAACTCCTCGGCCTCTGTGGGGTTTAAAAATGTGTCCAATCTGTAAATAAAAACCACTGAGGCAAAGCTCTGAGCCAATAACGATTTATTAAAGGGACACAGCCCATTTTAATGAATGGGATCTCGGGTCTTGCTCATGATCTGAGATGCCCACTTTCCCCAGGTCCTTGGTTTTATGGTATGTGATATAGATGAGGTATAGTGAAATACAGAACCTCATTGGTTGACAGACCTGTACCTTGACCCTCTGGGAGAGCCAAAGATGGTCAGTAGACAGGCAGACTGGTAAATAGGATAGAGGTATACAGGGTCATGAAGACAAAGCAAGGCAAGGGACATCCCTTGACCATATAAGGGCTGTTTCCCCATGTTGGGCAACAAAGGCATGGTAAGGACAGAGGGACCACAAAAATAGTTGGGGGATTTTCCATATCATTGAGTCATCTCCACCATGCTGGGCTTGGTCACTTAACTCAGAAAGGTTGGAGATCCTCTAGTTAGCTTCCTGTGATTAAGCCAGTAAACTTTATAACAACCAAGGGAAAATATAACTTGTAGTTTGAAGTTCTGGGGCCCAATATAAGAAAGAATCTATCTAATCTTATCTAATTATCCCTGAATATGAAATAAATATGCATTAATATTAGTTGATTAAACTGACCAAATGTATATTAATAAGTAAGTATAACAGCAATATTCACTACCCCTATGGAATCACACTAAACTGAAATGGAACAAAATAGAGTAACTATTGGAATAAAATAGGGGTTAAATTAATCATTTGACACAATTCCAAACCTGATATTCTTTCCATCTTACCATGGGAAAACATTTTCAGTTGGGTGGAAGATTAGGGAAGCTTTCATAAAGGAGTTGGCATCTGAATGAAGAGACAGAGGAGAGAGGGAATTCCTTGAATAGAGGCTGGTTTGGGTGATTCATGGAGCCAGGCCAGGGAAGATTAGGGAAAGATTAGAGAATTTAGAAGCCCAAGAGGAAGTAATATGAACTTAGGCTGGAAAGTTTGGTTGGAGTGGAGGGTCTTAAATGTCAGGAAAAGTGTCTGTACAAAGCTAGAGAGGCTTTGAGGATTGTCAGAAGGCAGCTCTGAATTTCACAGATTAGGGGAAGAAGAGGTAGGTATTTGTTAGACATCGGATTGGGGGAAATATAAGTTGATTAGGGCTTCCACTCTCTAGAATCCCACATAGATGGGGAAGAGATCGAGTCTCTCCTCAAATTAAAGGGAAGGAGTTGAACTAGCAGACACATGGGTTCATAAATTTGGGTTGCTGAACTCACAGCCTTACATACTTATTTCACATTGGAGATGAGGAACATTCAGAAGATAATACACATGTAAGTATATGGGTGCTTTGCTCCTAGTCATTGGTGATCCCAAGGTCTAAGTGGAAAAGGTCTTCTGGTTAAGAGGAGGGAGGCACAATACATTTGCTCTGGTTGACCCCAGAGGGCAGAATTAGAAACGATGGGTGAAATTTTCAAGAGGGATCAGAAGTAGGCCTGATGTGACTAAAACTTCCTTAAAATTAGAGCCATCCAAAAGTAGAAAGGCATCCAAGGGAGAGAGTGGATTATTCCTCACTAGTGGTCTTTCAGCAAAGACTGGTGGCCACTTGTGGGGTATGCTGGAGCAGAGATTCTTGACAGTTATGGGTTGGACTAGGTGGCCTTTGAGAACTCTTTTGGCTTGGAGAATCTGTGATTTTTGTGATAAACATTCCATTACAGTCAATGACCTTTTAGATTCTCCAAGTAACACTCCTAATCTTTTTCATTATACTGGCCACCTTCCTGTCTCCTCCTCAGTTACATAGTAGGAACTGGATAAGATTATAGAATCATAGATTTAGAGCTGGCGGGAACCTTAGAGACTGTCTAGTCCAACATCCTCATTTTACAGATGAGGAGATTAAGGCCCAGATAGGTTATGTAAATTGCTTAGGGTCACACAACTAGTTAATGGCAGGAGCTAAGTGAGGTGACCTGAGACGTCCTTTTCAATCTAAAATTCTGTGATTCCATGGGAAAACACCTTCCTATAAAACTAAATAGATTAGAAATACCCAACACAACCTTTGAAAAACATGTTAAATTTATTTAAGAATATCTTATCCATACATTTCAATTAAATGCACTATGAAAGAAGGAATAAATGCTGTATAGACATAGTGTTACAGTATAATAGACTCCCAGGTGCTCCTGCAGAATCCCTCCCACATCCTCCATTGCACATCTCTCTCCCTCTATTTTCCTATTTGTAAATATAGCGTATACCAAATGTTTGCTTAACACAAACACATAAAAAGACCAATGAGAGCATATTCTTTCCCCGTCTCCCAGCCCTATAATATTTAGCTTTGATTTGAATTCAGTCCGGCTACAACATAGGAATGTTGACATCTGTCCAAATTAATTCAAATTGCTTTCTGCTTATATTTTTTGTGTTCTAAGAGAGGAACATGGACTAGTAGCCCACTTCTGAGCAGCTGAATTAGTGATTCCACCGTCAAAATATACTCCCTAAAGTTTAGGTTAGTTTTGGTTTGAAACCAAAGCAAGGTTTAGCACTTTTTTTCTCGGTAGTTTCTCAGTGGGATTTTGTTGTTGTTTTTCCCCAAAGTGGGTCCTTTTACAGTTTACATGTTTAATGTTACATGTGAAACGTCTCTTTTGTAAGATAAATGATAGAAGAGAAGAAATAAACATTTCTAAACATCTCCCTGAATAGCTAACCACTGCTCACTACAGTGTTTTTCATATTTTAAATGTAATTTAAAAAAATGATATAGCTAAATTTCTTTGGACTCTATGATGACAATTTTATTTGAGATCTTTTGAGCATCCATCCAGAATGTTACATGGACTTCAAACATGACGTTTTCTATTTTATGATCTACCTTTGTATTTATAGAAAAGTCAAGTTATGTGACACACAGACACCTACAGACACAGTCTCCAAGCCAAAAGAGTTCTCAAAGGCCATCTAGTCCAACCCATAACTGTCAAGAATCTCTGCTCCAGCATACCCCACAAGCGGCCACCAGTCTTTGCTGAAAGACCACTAGTGAGGAATAATCCACTCTCTCCCTTGGATGCCTTTCTACTTTTGGATGGCTCTAATTTTAAGGAAGTTTTAGTCACATCAGGCCTACTTGGTTGTATTTGTGGCCTCCAGATACTCCCTAGACTTGCCAGGGGTCCTTAACCTTTTTTTTTTGAGGGGATGCATGTCATGAACCTCTTTAGCATTCAGGTGAAATCTTTGGATCCCTTCTCAGGATACTATTTTTAAGATAATATTTTTAAGTTTATAAAATAAGATAGGATCACAAAGCAAATCAATTATATTGACTACAGTTATCAAAATATATTAAAAAAAAACAAATTCACAAATCTTTGTATCTAGAAAGACTCTACTTTAGAAATTGGAATTTCAGGGAAATCTCTGGCTTTGCAGCAAACAGTTGGTTCAGTTTCCTCTGCAAACAATTTCTTTTCCCTCTTTCCAACAATCTGTCTGAGAGTCACTGGTTTTTCTTAGCTGGCAATGCAATGTTACCAGTAATTGCAGAAACCATTAATAAAGGGGGGGGAGGGGGGGAGTAAGACACAAAAGGGAATAAGTATTGTACATAGCCTGCAGGTCTTTCCCTCCCACACATATGATTCACTGTTGTTCCCTGCCTCACATGGGAAAATGCTGTCCTGCTGAAAATACACCTTCAAGGCAACTCTGCCTCAGAGATATCACATATGCATATTAATAACATACACTTTTGTAGTGCCTAGAGTTGTTTTTTAACGGAGCATGCTGAAATGTACCAACAACTTTCTCTTGTCTCCTTCTGTGGGCCTTAAGTGTATTTTCTGGTGTCCCTGGTCTCCTGTAAGAGAGAGAAAAGATGGCAGAGTTAGTAATTTTCCATTGCAAAAAAAAAAGAGTGAAGATTTCTACTCATCATTATATAGAAGGGGACAGCCCTGGATTTGATGAAGCCAACTTCCTGGGATATCAAAGCTTTGGGAGCAGCCATTCCATAAGAAATAGAAGACTGAAAACAACTGAACAACAACAAAATTAGCAAAAGAGTAAGCAAAGGCAGTAAAGAGAGAGAAAGGGATAGGAAAAGATAAAGAGGACAGAGGGTCAGGGGAGAGGCAAGAGGAAGCAAAGGAAATCTTGAGAATGAATGGAAAAGCATTTATTAAGTTTTTACTGTGTACAAAGCACTGTTAAATTCCGAGGGTAGAAAAGCAAGATAATCCCAGCTCTCATGGGTTTCACATCCTAATGGAGGAGGACAAGAGGAGGAGACAAACACATAGAGATGGTTTGAGTTGCAAGTCAGAAAGAAAGGTCTCTTGGTCCTTGGGGTGTAGGGGCAAAGCAGATGGCAATGTACTTTCTTTAATGTTGTTCTTTTGATAAGGTCATCGCTGTTCCTGATGCTGAACCATTTGACAGTGCCAAAGACTTTGGTGGTAAGAACAATTTTTTTTCCCCTGGGGCTTGCAGTATCTGTGGCTTCTGAGGAGGCAGAATGGCAACACCTACAAATGTAGTTGCCAGGCTGCAATCCCACAGGGCTTGCCTCCTATGGAGGCATAGAGGTAGAACAGAAGATAGAAAGCTGAGTCTGGAGTCAGGAAGACCTGAGTTCAAATCTAGCCCCAGACAATTACAAGCTGTGTGATGCTGGGCAAGTCACTTAACCTTTGTCTGCCTCAGTTTCCTCAACTGTAAAATGGGGTTAATAAATAATATCACTTACCTCCTAGGATTGTTGTGAGGATTAAATGAGATAATATTTGTGTAGTGCTTAGGTACTTAATGAATGTTTATTTCCTTCCTTCCTTGGATGATGGCTGTGGGGGCTGGGCTGGAAGCAGAACTGACCTAGGGGGTGCTGCCACCTTTGGGGCTTCTGGGATTATTTGCCTGCCAATGGTAGTTGATTAGCATTGGGTGGTCCCCTTCTCCACAGTGATTCCTCCCCTCAACATAGACTGGGATGGAAGTAGGGGTTTGGGAGGTTACTGCTATTTCCAGCGCTCTTGGGTTCAGGGTCTGAGAGAAAGTGGTGGTGCAGGTGGTTTGACCTGCCTGACACATGTTGCCTCTTATCCCTTCCTCCGGGTTATTTGTATTTTCAGCTAAAAGAGAACTGGGTTTAATCTGCCTACCTAGATTGGTACCCTACTGAGTATGCATCCTCATCAATCATCATCACTGATATTACTATCAACACATTGCCTGACATGTAGTAGGTGTTTAATAAATGCTTATTGTTGACCTAGTATAGGGATTTAAATGAATGAATGCAGAAAGTATTTATTAAGCTCTTACTATGTTCCAATTATTACGCTAAGTACTGGAGATACAAATACAAAGAGCAAGTCAGTCTCTGACCTCAAAGGGTATGTATTCTAACAGGGGAAGATAACAAATATAAGGAATTTATGGTCAGGAAGGTATGTTTGGCCTGGGAGGTTACAGGGGTGATGCATGGGGCCACCGGGCAGTAATTGATTGCAACATCCTTTCCAGGAAAGGTAGTATTGAATATGATTATCCCATCCAAAGCTAGAGTCAAGTGAAATCAAACTAACAATAATTTATTTAGTGTTTATGGATAAGCACTGGGGATACAAAGAAAGGCAAAAACAGTAGATCACAAACATGGTAGACAAACAGTGAATTCTACCATGTTTGGAAGGCTTCTTTCTGCAGGGGCCTAATGGCTCACTAAGAACCAACCTAGTGATATGTTCAGAGAGGCTTTTCATTAGGACCATTGACTATCATGTAGTGAATGTCCCTCCCTTGACCCAGGAGAAGGCAAACTCTTTATGATGATGGATCAAAGGATTATAGATTTAGAGCTGAAAGGAACCTTAGAAGGCATCTAAAAAAGTCTCCGTGGCTCCTCATTGCCTACTAAACAAAGTTCAATCTGCTTAGCTTGGAATTCATAGGTCTCTCCAACACAGACCCCAAATACTTTACATTTCTAGCCTTATCACTTACTGCTACCCTTTGAGTATCTGACTTTAATCAAACTGGACCTGAACATATCCCATCATTCTTAGTTTCTGTTGAAATTACTCACACTATTCCTTCCATGTGGAATTTCCTTCCCTCTCATCTATATCTATTCAAATCCTACCCTTCCTTAAAAGCTCCAATCTTTTTTTCTTTATTTTTTGAACTTCATAAAGACCAAAAAAGGCATTTCCACATACATAGTATAACAGAGAAAAAGTATTGTACATGAAACTGTAGATCTTTATATGTACAGCCTCTTTTGTTTTTAAGTAAATAAGTTTAACAAGTAGCTTTCAAAACCATTGCTTGTCTGTGCTTTTTTTCTGTTTTCTTTTCTGTACTTTTAGAAAAGATGTCCCCATGACCGTCTTGTGGCATAATGGTGCTTAATATATGCTCTCTCTCTCTCATCTGTCTGTCTGTCTATCTATCTATCTATCTATCTATCTATCTATCTATCTATCTATCCATCCATCCACCTATCTAGTCTGTCTCTTTTACAGTAACTAACTCATGTTATGCCTCGGGGCAATATAATGGCACCTCAGGTCCACATGACTCCCTTTTTGCTGCTCGAGGTAGCAGACTGTCCAATTAACAATGATTCCTTTTGTAATTTTGATAACTTATTTATCTCCCTCTTAACTTTTTTCAAATGACACTTTGCTAAGCGTTAGCTCCTTTTAAAGGAATACTATATAAATGTCAAGGGTGTTCAAAGCTTTTCAGCAATAATACAGCAAGAAACTCATCTATACTATATCTGCTGATAAATCCCAAGGTGATGGGAATCATAGGTAAATAAAATTACAAATTATGTCACCATAGCATTAAGAAAGTCTTAGTTTGCATGCATGCATTCATTGATTGAAGGGATTTCAACACTTCAGTGGTCTATGTTTTTCTGTGTGGGGGCATTCCTTCCTATGAAGTTGATCACAACCCCTTTGCACCTTAGGCAACGATTTTTGTGGGTTGTTATGGCCAAAAGAGTTAATTCATTCGATAAACCCTTATCAAGAACCTATTACATGCCAGGCATTCAAGAGCAGGGGTTCTTAACTTTTTTTTTTGTCACGGGACCCTTTGGTCATTTGGTTAAGTTTATGGACCCCTTTTAAAATTCATAAATAAAATAGATAAGATTACGAAGGAAGTATGTTATACCAAAACATTAAAAAAAATAAAACAAGTTCACAGACCACAGACTCTCTTTTGAAATATAAAGACAAAACCCAAAACAATCCCTGCCTTAATGCAAAGCTGTGTTTGGAGTCAGAGGATGTTGGTGAAAATCTCTGCCAGTTAACTGTGTGACTGTGGGCAAGTTGGTGTCAGTTTACTCATCTGTTAAAAAAAAAGGCATTAGACTGGATGATTTCTAAGGCCCCTTCGAGCTCTAACTCTATTATCCTATGATCCATCATCATAAAGAGCTTGCTTTCTACTGGGGGAAGAAGGGAAAGTTCACTATATGGTGGCCAACTTTCCTGATGAGAAGTCTCTCTGAAGGTCACTAGGTTGGTCATTGGTCATCTATTAGGCCTCTGAACAAAGAAAACTTCCAAACACGTACAAACCATGTTCTCCTGTCCTGGTCTCTAAAGACCCAAGGTCATCTTTATGCTTGATGGAGCATTAGAATAGAATGGTACAGTAGAAGACATTAAAAGGTTAGTCCTAGGAAACTAAAAAAAACCAAAACCCATAGCATAAATAATTAGTGAAACAGATATTCAAACACAGGTGAATTGCTATTGTTTTCTGAGAGAGTCATTTTTGGGAAGCTTATTCAAGGACTAAATCATAGAAAAGGATTTTAGAGCTTGAAGGCACTTTACAGAACATCTGGCTCATTTTATAGATGAGGGAACAGACCTAAAGGGGGGAAAGGGACTTGCCGGAGGTTGCTTGATTAGCCAGTACCAGAGTCTGTTAGATGGATTCCTGACTGGGACCACTCTAATACACCATATTAACTTGAAAAAGACTAAATGGGAAACATTTATGATGAAGTTTCATAGCAATATCTTTAAACCAGCAATTGTGTCTGGCTGCCTGCAGTAACTCACGGGGCTGTTGTGAGAATCTCATGAGAAACTGTATTTGAGAGTGTTTTGCAAAACAACGAGCTGTGTAAATGTTAGCTATTATGATTGTTGTTGTTGTTGTTGTTGTTTTAGTTTTTGGCATTTAAATCAGATTCAGTGTACTTATGTTTGTACTGGACATTCCATTCCATGTTGTATACTATCCGATAGACTACGTTATATGACAACCTCTTTTTAAACCTTGTCCAACATGTTCATGTTTACATGTGGAGAGAAAGGTTGGGGAAAGGCAGTTAGTGCTCCACGTTGGGGGTCTAGCTAATGCTTGATCTTGTGGTTGGTTGAGGAGGCTTATTCCACTTCTGAATGATGAAGATGCAGCTGCAATAAAAAATTACTTACCAATTCATGAAACCTCAGATGGAGTGACAGTCTTTAGGGAAAGTCACTTTACCGTTCTTTGACTTGGTTTCCCCATAGGAAAAACAAAGGGTTTGTGGACTAGATGGCTTTTCAAACTTCTGTTAGTTCAAAGAAACACTATTATTACTTCTGGCTCTGTGAGATTGCTGTCTTAGGTTTCTTTTCCTGCTACTCAGATTAAGCTGGAAATCCAAGGGGAAATATGGGGTATTTGTCACTATTCTCTGATTCTGCAACCCAGTGGCACTCTGTATGAGTCCCATTTGTAACCTAACTGTAACCAATGACTGAAGCTTGTTTTTACATCTTAAAAAAAACTTTTATATTTTCAAATTAAATTTTATTATTTCAATGATCAAATTTTTTTTCTTCTCAGCTTGCCACCCTGAAAAAAAAGACAGATAAAATCCTTGTAATAAATATGCATATACAAGAAAAGCAATTTCCCATATTGACCATGTCCAAGAACATGTCTCATTCTATAGCTTTAGTTTAATACTTTTCTGTCAGGAAGTATTAGGTCAGGTAGTGTTATGAAGCCTAATTAGGATGTAAGAATTTCTCTGAGTTTTCATGGAGGTTAATGAATCTTTCAATCTTTGTGTTTTTCTATAAAAGGTTGGAAGGAAAAGGGTCAGTTAGTGTTTACAAAGGGATGATAACGTGAAATGTATTATGCAGGGGCACTACTAGGAATTTCTGTGGTTTGTGTGAATCCCCACAGTTACTCTCCCTTTCCCAGTCATAATTATCCCTGCCCCACCAATCCGAATTCGTAGAACTAAGCTGTTGCAAAATAACTCTTTATTTTCCATTTCAGGGCAATGAAATTAAAATGACCTAAGTTTCTCTCAGTCAGTAATATTTGTTAAGCAGTGCCTGAATTAGGTGATATGATGTAAACCAAAGAAACAGCACATATGCTAAAAATGCTGCTCAGATTTCTCAAGGAGTAGCAGGACCTCGAATCCCTCTGGAGCCAAAATGAACAAGTCTAATCTGTCTTCCACGTGGTGACAGACCTTCAGATCTTAAAGAAAGCTTTCATGTTTCTCTTGTCTTCCCTTTTCTATGCTAAATGCCTTCAGTTCTTCCAAGCTGTCCTCTTGTGGGATGATTTAAAGGCCTTTCACTGCCTTAGTTTCTCTTCCTTCTGTATGTAGTTATTGTTATTCAGTCTTGTCTGACTCTTGGTGACCCCATTTGGGGTTTTCTTGGCAAAGATACTGGAGTGGTTTTCCATTTCCTTCTCTAACTCATTTTACAGAAGAGGAAACTGAGGCAAACAGGGGTAAGTGCCCAGGGTCACTCTGCTAGTAAGTGTCTGAGGCTGGATTTGAACTAAGGTCTTCCTGATTCCAGGCCTGGCTGTTAGTCCACTGTACAACCTAGCTGACCCATCTTTAGTATGCTCTCCAAATTATCAAAGTCCTTCCTGAAATGTGATGCCCAGAACAAATACAATATTTCATATATGGTCAGATCAGGGCAGAGTACAGAAATACTATCACCTGCCTAATTCTGATCTTTGTACTTCTCTCTCAACACAGCCTAAAATGGCTCTAGTTTTTTGGTTGCCCTATCACAATGTCAAATTACATTGAAATTTCAAGCCACTAAAACACTCAGGTTTCTTTCTTTTTTCTTTTCTTCCAGAAAATTGCAATCTAATCATATCTTCCTCATGTAATACTTGCAAAGTTAATATTTTGAAACTGTATAAGACTTGATAACAATAATGATGATGGTAATCATGTATTTATGTAGTGCTTTAAGATTCACTAATATTAGCTCATTTGATCCTTACAATAAGCCTGTGAAGTAGCTGCTATTATTATCACCATTTTACAAATGAGGAAACTGAGGCACAGAGAGATTAATATTCTGTGTGAATAATTAATAAATATCATTGCTCTGGGTCACACAGTTACCAAGTATCTGAAGCTGGATTTGAACTCAGGTCTTAGGAACTCCTAAGGTTTGGACTCCAAACCTCTGTGCCACCTAGCTGCCAATTATCCCTGTTAAAAAGGAATAGGAAGTTGTACATAATAAATTTGCAGTTTCATGTGCAATCATCTTTTTAAAAATTCTACTGTTATGGAATTGTTTGTTTTATTACATAAATTAAAAATAAAATAAATAAAATTAACCTAATGTCCTAACCAGTTGACATCTTTCTGTACCCTGACCCTGTCATCCAGTAGGCCCAAATGGGCCTATCACCTCTCTCATTTTGGACAACTATGTTTCTTTTAATGCAGTTTAAGATTGCATTAACTTTTTGGACTATAGTATTGCACTTTTTATTCAAATAAGTGACAGCGATCTTGGTATGGGCCAAAAATTGGAATTTGTGCCCAATAAAGCAAATATCAACTTTGGTTACATTAATAGAACTCTAGTGTCTAGAATAGGCAAGGCAGTGGCCTCATGATATCTTGCTCTGATCAGATCTTGGAGTCCGGGCACCATATTTTATAAAGGACATTGAAAACCTGGAATATGTTCAGAAAAGGATTACAAAGAAAGGAGATAATTAGAAACAATGCTAAATGAGGACTGATTAAAGTAGCTAAGGATGTTTAGCCTGGACAAATGACTAATGGGAATGAAGGAATGTGATCATGCAGTTCAAATATTTAAAGGGATTTCATAAGGAAGGGGGCATTAGATTTTTTATGTTTGACTCTCAAAGACCAATGGATAGAAGGTATAGGGTGACAGATCTAAGCTCAGTCTAGGGAAGAGTTTTTAACAGAGCCATCAAAGCTTGAATGAATTGCCTCAAAAGGTGGTGATTTCCCCATCAATGGGGATTTTCCAGCAGAGGCTGCATGATCACCATTGAGAATGCTGTAGAGAAGATGCATGCTTAAATGAGGGGTGAGAAAAGGTGATCCCAAAGCTGTCTTACAACTGCAATCTCTCTCACACATTCAAGTCAACAAACACTAATCACCTACTATGTTCTGAGCACAATGCTAAACACTGAGGATTCAGAAAAAGGCAAAAATAGCTCCTGCCCTCAAGGATCTCCCAATCTAGTAGGGGAGACAACATACAAACATGGGGCACATATAGGGTAAAATGGAGGAAATCTCAGAGGGAAGGCGCTAACATTAAGAGGGTCCAGAAGTTTTCTTATAGAAGGTGGGACTTCAGCTGAGACTTGAGGGAAACTAGGAAAGCCAGAAGAGATGAGGTGGGAGAGTATTTGAGAAATGGGGGGCATCTAGTCAAGAGATGAAATGTTTTGTGTGAAGAACAGAAAGGAGGCTAGTGTCGTTGGAGTATAGAATAATAGAGAGGAGTAGGGGCAGTTACGTGATGCAGTGCAGAGAGCTTCAGGCCTGGAGACAGGAAGTCTCATCTTCCTGAGTTCAAATCCAGCCTCAGATACTTACTAGCTTTGTGACCCTGGGCAAGGCACTTAACCCTGTTTGCCTCAGTTTCCTCATCTGTAAAATGAGCTGGAGAAGGAGATGACAAATAAGTCTATTATCTTTGCCAAGAAAACCCCAAATGGGGTCACAAAGAGTCTGACATGACTCAATAACAACAAAAATGTAAGAAGAATATGTTTTCTTCTCTTTGGTCACACAGTAACTATCCTAGTTCAGGCTCTCATTAGCTCTCACCAAGACTATTGTATTATCCTTTGTACTGGTTCCTTTGCCTTTAGTTTTTCCTTTCTCTGATCCATCCTTTACACAGCTGACAAAGCATCTTTCCTAAAGCACAGGTCTGCTCCCGTCACTCCCGAGCAAACCCTACATCGACGCCCTATTGCTCTCAGGATAAAGTACAAGCTTCTTAGCCTGGCATTTAAGGCCTTCCACACAGCAGATCCAAACTGTCTTTCCAGGTTTACGTTATGTTATGCCCTGTCAGTCACCTTATATTGCAATTAAACTGAACTGCTAGTAGCACTCTGAACTCAATATTCCACCTTTCCACTCTATGAATTTGTGCATTCTATTCCTCTTTGCTTGGACTACATTTTCTCTTCATCTTCACCTCTAAAAACTTCCCCTTTGCTTCAACACTCAATGAAGATGTCCCTGCTTTGCTAGTTTCTTTGATCTCCCCATCCCCACCGCAAAGTGATGTTTCATTTCTCAAATCTTCTTCAAATGCTTTGGGTCTTTCCTTTGTTTGTAATACACACTAGCTAAGTACATGTTATGTTGTAATCTATCCTTCCTAATATAAGCTCCTTGGGGTCAAGGACTGTGCTGTTTTCAATTCTGTGTATTCCCTAGACTTAGCACAGTGATTTTCATATCTGTCTATCTATCTATCTATCTATCTATCTATCTATCTATCTATCTATCTATCTATCTATCTATCT
>NW_020955033.1:19720161-19720491 GCF_900497805.2 Vombatus ursinus | reverse complement strand
TCTATCTATCTATCTATCTATCTATCTATCTATCTATCTATCTATCTGTCTATCTATATCATATATTTAATAGACACATGTATTTTTAGGGAGGTGTGTTGGACCTGTGATTCCATTGTTGTAGAGAACTCCCAATGAAGAAATTTCCTCTACTAATACACGTTTGGTCTTAGACCACTAATTGAGACACTAAGAGAAGTGGCTTGCTTAGGGTCACACAGCCAGTGTGTATCAGAGGCTGGACTTATATCTGCATCTCTGACTCTAAGGCCTGATCTTGTCTTTTCTTTCTTTCTTTCTTTCTTTCTTTCTTTCTTTCTTTCTTTCTTT
>NW_020955033.1:19682496-19720151 GCF_900497805.2 Vombatus ursinus | reverse complement strand
TTCTTTCTTTCTTTCTTTCTTTCTTTCTTTCTTTCTTTCTTTCTTTCATCTATTTCTGTACCACACTGTTTTGCACACAGTAGGTGCTTCATAAACATTTTTTAATGTTAAACGAGTTAAATGACTTGCCCAGGGTCACACAGCTAGTAAGTGACTGAGGCTGGATTTGAACTCGGGTCCTCCTAACTCCAGGGCTGGTGCTCTATCCATTGTGCCACCTAGCTGTGCTCCACTTTCCCCCCACTTAATAAATCTTAGTTGAATTGGAGATGAGGTAGCATGGATAGGCTAGGCTTTGTACTTCAGATGGGAATATCCTTGCCAATGAAAATGCATGTGCTTTAAGTATCAAAAGATGTATTTTCATATGTCATATATAAGTTTATATGTGTATCTGTTTATCATTTGTACTCTGACTTCTTCCTGAAGGACTTGAGGAAGTATATAGACTATTATAGTTTATAACAGTCTAAGGAGGAGAAACAAACATGGGATAAATAAATATTACATAACAGCATATTCCATGTTGACCCTTGTGGCAAAAATACCCTCATCCTTGGTGGAATTATTTATATTGCTTTTAATGCATGGTCCAAGTACTTTATATCTTTTTTTTCCTTGGCTAGGCAAAGGGGTTAAGTGACTTGCCCAAGGTCACACAGCTAGTAAGTGTTATGTGTCTGAGGCTGGATTTGAACTCAGGTCCTCCTGAATCCAGGGCTGGTGCTTTATCCATTGCACCACTTAGCTGCCCCGGTCCAAGTACTTTAGAATTATAAAATGGTAAAGATAGGATTCTGAAATCTATTCTTCTGGAAGCTCTTGGGATAATGAGAACATCCTGGGAAAATAGATATAGATAGTAACTTTGATCAGTGAGCTTAATTGCATAATTAGCTCAAGACATGATGGTCATCTGCTCTGCAAATGAACTAAAAGCTAGAGGTGTTTCTTAGATGGGAAAAAAAAAACCTAGGGAGTGGGCCAAAACAGAGTGCTGAGTTTTTTAAACAGGAAGAGAAGAAAAATTGTATCTAGTTGGTATGGGAAAGCAATTACTAGCACTTAGCACAGTGCCAGGCCCCTAGTAGGCATTTAATAAATGTTGGTTAATTTACTGACTACTTGAAGAAAACTTCTAGGGAAAGATGGTGGCCATCATGGAGAACATATAGTTAAAAGAAAGATGAGGCTTAGTTGCTGAATAGGACAATATATATGAACCGTGATTCACTAGGACAGTATTGCTAGCCTGATATGAATGAATAGTGAGCTGAATCAGTGCCAATCAGATGGGAGTTGAAGCAAGAAAAGGAAGTGGGATTGTTCTCATAGGGTATGCTAGCCAAGCCAATATGACTAGTTTGGGTAGGAAATTTGTACTCTGCAAAAATCATCTTTTTCTACTCTTTTATTGTTTCTTAGTAAAGTTCCTTTTGGAAACTGAAATTTTTTTTGTGTAGTTTGTTTTGGAGCTAAATAGGTTTTTCTTTATCTCAGTCAATATAGAGAATGTGTATGACCTGGAGGTAGATGTGATGTTGGTAGTGATCATCCTAGCTCCTGAGTCTGGGTGAGACTGGTGGAGCCTTAGAGAGATAAAGATGGAGAGAGAAAGAGAGCACAGAGACAGAAACAGAGGTAGACAGAAAGACATAGACCAGAGATGGAGACAGAGACACAGAGATAGAATGAGAATATGAGAAACAGAGATAGAACTCAATTAATAAGTGCTTAATGAATGAGAGGGAAGAGAGGGAAGGAAGGAAGGAAAGATATAGAGGGGAAGAGAGAGGGAGAGGAAGAGGGAGGAGGGATGGGGCAGGAGAGGGAGAAGAGGGGGAGAGGAACAGGGAGATGGGAAGGAGAAGAAAAGGAGGAGAGGATGGGGAGAGGGAGAAGGAGGAGAGGGAGTTGGAGGGAAGAAAAAGAGGGAGAAGGGGAAGACGGGGGATGGAGAAGGAGACAGGGAGAAAGGAAAAGGCAGAGAGGAGGAGGAGGGACAGAGAGAGAGAAAGAGAGAGAGAGAGAGAGAGAGAGAGAGAGAGAGAGAGAGAGAGAGAGAGAGAGAATATGAAAATAAGAATGAATCTCTTGGGGAATCTCTTGGGGGAAAGAACCACATTCAGTTGTAGCTGATGCAATGTCTTCATGCCTGGATTTTCTGTCACAACTTTCTAAAAGGCAGAGGATGTAGCATGGAATCATAAATCAGTGAGGGCATTTCTTTGAAGAGCTGAGATAATATGGTCTAGGCACTTTGTAGGAGTGAACAATAGAGAAATAATTGTTCCTGAATCCAGCCTGCTGCTCTTTCAAAAGATTATTTTGGGAAACCCATCCCTGTAATTTGCAAAACTTTATCTTTTATTGAGGAGAAAGCTATTATAGAGTTTTGAAGAGATGTACAACAGAGTAAGAGGTCTATAATTTTGGGATGATTAAAGGATATCCCATTGTAAAGATGAATACTTACTGCCCATCCTGAAAGAACTGTACTTGTAACATTAATTAATTTGGCAAAAATAAGGACCTGTCATTCAGGATAGATTCTAAAAAGTTTTAGTGGCAAGAGAGTTTCTCCTAGGGTTTTCTTCAACTTCATCTTTGTTAATAAAGTTCTTTAGTGTAGATGAGATCACTCCCTTCAACTGGCAAAATCCTTGGTATCTATAAAAGTTGGTGGAGCACTCACATGATGAATTACATGGTTTAGCAAAGTCCCTACTGGAAGTTCATGATTCTGTGATTTGTCTGGTACAAGACATATGGTGGACAACAATGCTTTGGGTTTGCATTTATTGTCTCTTACGGTTGAACCCAAAGACTGCTTTGATATTTTCTTATAGCTCAGTTCCTTAGAGAAAGTATGTACTTGTATACATACTTAATAAGTTTTCAAGTGCCTTCAATTGATTTCCATTTATGAGGCTATCTAGGTAGCTTTGCCCAAAATTTTTGGCTTTCTGTTCTTGTCAAACCAAGGGATGATATATTCTGTTTTTTTTGGTGGGGAGTGGGAGGTGTTGGTGGTGGCAAAGAGTAGCCAAGGATGATTTTAGTATATTTGATAAAGATTTTTCCCCTTTTCTATGATTTCATCAGTGTAGGAAACTCCCATTATGAAATTTCTGTCTAACAATGCAGATCAAAATATTCTGCAACTTTTAGTCTTGGAGATTTGGCTGGATGTCTTGAACCTTACTCTTCCTGACTCCAAGGCCAGATTTCTATCCCTTACACCAAACTGCTTCTCAGTTAAAGGAAATAGTTATCAAAAACAAAAACCAAAAAAAACCCCAAAAAACGAAAAACAATGTTCGGCATGTTTTCAGGTCATTAGATTTCGAAAAGTTGCCAAAGGCTTTGGAAACATCCTTTTTGAGAACGGTAAGGTGACAATCTGAATGACTCAGGCTGAAATCAATTTGATTGGGGACAGAAGTTCTGAATTTATTCCACCTCATTGATATTCACCTTTATGTTCTCCTTACTTGTATAAGGTGGGAAGACAATAGAATCTACAGACAATAAGCCAGAGAGTTTAACTTTAATTCCTGGAGAAATGCTTTTGTGGTTCAGTTATTTCACTCATGTCTGACTCACTGTGATTTTTTCTTTGGCAAAGCTACTGGAGTGGTTTGCCATTTCTTTCTCCAGCTCATTTCACAGATGAGAAACTGAGGCAAACAGGGTTAAGTAACATGCCCAGGATCACACAACGAGTAAGTGTCTGAGACCAGATTTGAACTCATGAATATGAGTCTTCCTGACTTCAGGCCCATCCTGGGGCCACTGCACCACCTTGCTGCCCGCAACAACAAATATGGAATACCTAGAAGAGAGAGTGATGATGACAAAGAGCCAGCAAGCCTTTGAAGGTCTGCCACTTACAAGAAGAATTATGTTTGTCCTGCTTGTTTTTGAAGGCAAGAACTAGAAGTGATGAGCAGAATCGGTCAGTCAGCATTTATTAAACTCTTACTATGTGCCAGGCACCAGGCTAAGCTCTGGGAATACAAGGAAAACAAAAAATACGGTCCCTTCCTTTAAGGAGCTCACATTACAATGGAGGGTGGAGGGAGCAGCATGAAAACAACTCTGCACATAGGAGATCTATCCAGTGTCAATGGGAGGTAATCTCTGAGGGAAGGCACTGGCATTGGAGCAGAGAGGGGACTGGGAAAGGTTTCTTACAGAAGGAGAGATCTGAGCTGAGTGTTGAAGGAATCCAGGAAGCAGAGATGAAGAGGGAAAGTATGGAGGGCCAACAGTGAAAAAGCTAAGAGTCGGCAGATGGAGGGCCACTCGGGAGGCTTAGGATGGCTTGGTCTTAGAGTATGTGCAGGAGAGTAAAATGTAAGAAGACTGGAAAGGGAGGAAGGGGCCAGTTTGTGAAAGGACTTAAAAACCAAACAGAGGATTTTATATTTGATTTTATATTTGACTTAATCATTCATTTGATCCTGGAGGTAATAGGGAGCACTAGAGGTTATTTGTGGAAGGGGGAGGGGTGATACGGTCAGACTCACAAGTTAGGAAGAAACCCTTGAGCAGAAGTTGCAATGGGGTAAATTTAAGCTTGATCTCAAACAAACAAACAAACAAACAAACAAACAAACAATCAACTTCATAATAATTAGATCCCTCCACAAGTGGAGTGGATTGCTTAGGGAAGTATAGTGGATTCCTGGTTACTGGAGGCCTTGAGCAGAGACTAGATGACTATTCATCAAGGTCATGAAGTAGGGGTGATTATAGCTGGCCTCTGAGGTCTTTCTAGCTTGCAGATTCTTTGTGGAAACAAACAACTGCCCAATTTATCGAAGCATATTTTTCTTCCCTTAATATCTCCCACCCCAGACCCTTAGTGACCTAATTTATTAATAACATTAATAATTATTTCACAAATCTTAGGCATTATTCTTCTTGAATACTATCTGTTCTGGCTCACATGCAGACAGTCTGATAAAAATGAGCAATTCTTGAGATTAACTCATCAAAACCTTCTATCTGGGATCATTCACTGTTCATCTATTCATTCAACAAACATTTGTTCAGCTCCTCTTATGTTAAGTGGGTTCTACTAGGCATTGTGGATTCAGCAATGAAAGATGACACAGCCTTTGACCTCATGGACCTTCTCTGTGCCTGATAAGTTAACTACATAATTCAAAAACAGAAAAATCAAAGACACTGAAGCTTCTGGCAGAGATTTGAGTAAGATTTTCAGGATTTTTTAAGTGTAGAACACAGCCTAATGGAAAGATGGAAAGACTATCTTGTGTTCTATCAGTCCAGATTGGCCTTAGAATGTTGGTACCAAAAGGGACTAAGAGAGTATTGAGCACTCTTCCCTTCCTCCCCGCCCCCGTTTTAACAGAGATAATGGGAAAAGAAGTGACTTGCCCAAAGTCACTCAGATTCTTGTTAGTGACAGAGTCCTGCTCCATTTTCAGATTTTATTTGAGTGCTTTTATAGATGCTGTTACAGCAGCAATACAGGATACAGTAGAGTGAGAGAAAGAAAGCTACCAGTAGCTCCCTTTGTAGCATTAGCTATTTTTGCAAAACAGTCCCTCAATCAACTGATAAACATTTATTAAATGCTAGGCACTGTGCTAAATGCTGGGGATACAAAAAAAAAGGCAAAAGATAGCCCTTGCCCTCAAGGAACTTACGATCTTCTTTTCTACTTCTTTCCCACTCCCTACCAAAGGTTATAGTATGTTTATGTTGTGTATATATGTATGTGTACATAAGTATATGTACATATACAAAATATGTGTATATAAGTATTGTGTATGTGTGTGCATACATACACACATGCATACACATATATGGCACATAAGTTCTGGGTTCACTCATTCTGTCCCAGAATGGACCAGCGCTATCCAGTCATGTCCCCAGAGTTTATCTATTGCTCCACTTTTTAGGGTTCTAGGCAAGGATGTGCTGGTAGATGATTAACAACACTTTTTCAAAAGACAAATCTATGTGAGATACCCCTTTAACTTTTATCTGCATCATTAACATTTTCTCCATTACTTTCTCAAGTCTAGACAATTAACAAAAAAATTCAAGTCTTGATTTGTAGTGTTTGTCAGTTTCTTAGGTACAAGAAATTCAATTGAAAATTTTAATAATCAGATTTCATTGAATTGAAAAAAACTGTAATAATCACATTTCTTGAGCAGATCTGAACTGACTCCAGGACACACTTATTTCTGGGGATAACCCTGATGTGTTGGGGATATCTAATTCTATTGTTCACAAGTCCCTATCTGGTCTATTCACCCTAATATCAATTGAATAGTTAATATTTTGTTCATATCTATTAACCATTTAAACATACCTAGAAGCCAGTTCACCAATTCTCCATGTGGATTGGTACTGGGCAGAGCATCCTGCATTAGCTCTAAGAACTGGGTCCTCAGTGGCCAGTGTCTTCATTGCATACATATGTGTATATATATGTGTAGATACATATATATGAAAATGTATTTATACAAACATGCATAGATACGAATTTATGTATATAAACTTTGTATTTCTTCTAGCACTTAGTACAGTAGGGTCTTAATAAATATTTCTTCAGATAATGAATACATATTTGATTAACAGTAAAGGAAATCAGGCTAGCCATGTTGTTTGAATGCCGAACATACCCTTATCAAAAAGGTTATTTTATGGAGAATTCACACAGGACAAGCATTCATGTGGTGGTCAGAAGAAGCGATACAAGGACACTCTAAAGGTCTCTCTTAAAAACTTTGGAACTGATTGTGTGACATGGGAGACACTGGCACAGGACCACTCAGCGTGGCATACCCACATCAGAAAAGGTACTGTGCTCTATGAGCAAAGCAGAAGTGAAGTAGCTCAAAGGAAATGCAAAATGCATAAATTTAGCGAATCCACCCCAAATGTTCACATGGACTGCTTGTGACTGACCTGTGGTAGAGCATTCAGAGCTCATATTGGTTTGATCAGCCACAGTCGGATGCACTGTAACTTGACTCTAACATAGTGATATCATTTTGGTCCTCTGAGAACGAAGGACAACCAGCACCAAAGGACATCAGGCTATTTTAGGTAGAATTCTTTCCACATTCAACACCTGCCATATGGTGGAGCTGTAGAACCACAAACAGCTCATTGGTTTTGCTTTTTTTAATTTGTCAACATCCATCTTTTATTGATTGGCCTCAACTTAGAGTAAGCTCTTACCTCTTTCAAATAGTGATTTTACACTGTAAAATATAATGACAGCTTCTATTCATTCATGTAAATAGGGAAAAGAATATAGACAGGTCTTGCTTTACATAAGTGGACCGTTCAGTAGATCTCTACGTAAAGCAATTATGTAATGCGAATTTTCCCCTATCCACCCACTTCACTTAGCCTATATAATAAAGGCATACATGAAATAATACTTTTATGCAAAGCATAAAATATACTAAAATGTAGACATATTAAATAATGTACCATGTTAATAAACAGAATTATGAAATGAAAGGTAAAGTTAATGATAAATTATATTGTACAGTAAAGTTAACATAAGTGTACAGTATGACAATTTTTGTCCTCCTTCCTATTTTCTAATTTTTTAAATTTTCATTTCCAAGTCTATTGGCTTACATTTGTGAGATGGTTCACTTTTCTCCTTATGAGAATGTTTGCCACCAGCCACGGTGACAATATAAGGATCACTATTGAACACAGGGAGAGGCACAGTATCACTCATTGTCTGTGACATGTAGAACTGACTTCTCAGCTTCCTGCTACCATTTACACTGCCTCTATTGTTCAGGCTTACTAGACAGCATCTGCTTTGCATACAACATTTTTGGAATTTTTCTTTCAGAATTCTTTACATAAAATTGAGTTTGTATAATGTGAATTTACATAAAGCAAGAACTGTCTGTACTGGTTTTCGATTCACAGGGTTGAAGTTGAAATCCTTACACTCTTACTTACTATCTGTGTGACCTTGGACAAGTCATTTCAACTTGCTAGGCCTCAGTTTCTTCATGTGTAAAATAAGAGGTTTTGTCTTGATGAGATCCGAGATCCTGTCCAGTTTCAAATCTATGATTCTCAGATAAATCAGTGGGAGATGAATAGGGAGAGATTTGCCTCAAGGGAACATTACACAGATGCTGAAAGAACAGTCATGTGTGTGAAATACAAATGAAGGGATGAGCAGAGGAAAGGATTACGTAGGAAAATGTTTAAAAATATTCACTTATTTGAGGTATGTTGTTACAATGTCACTTAAGTGATAAACTAGAACAGGAATAAGCATTTATTTTGCCTGCACAGCCTACATGTCCGTGCTGAACTGCGCACCTCTCCCAGCCTGGTGCACTAGACCTTTCCAATCAACCATCCAGGTTGTCTTGGGCTGGAAATTTGTTTCACTCTGTCTTTTTGTGGGTTCTGCTGCTCTAGAATTGGTTTAGAGCCATTTTTACAGGTATTTGGTGGGGTTTGGGGGAGAGCTCACGCAAATCATTGCTTTTACTCTGCCATCTTGGATCCTGTCAAAAATAAGCATTTATTAAGCACTTACTTTGTGCCAGGCTCTGTGCTAACCCCTGGGAGGGGTATAAAAAAAGCCAAAAATATAGTCCCTACTCTTAAGGAACTTCTTATATTAGACAACATACAAACAACTTGCAAACATAGAAGACCTACATAATGTAACTAAAAGGTAATCTCGGAGGAAAAGCACTAACGTGTGGTGGTGGTGGTGGTAGTGGTGGTGGTGGTGGTGGTGGTGGTGGTGGTGGTGGTGGTGGTGGTGGTGGTGGTGGTGTTGATGGTGGTGCTGATGGTGGTGCTGATGGGACTGGGAAAGGCTTCCATCTGCAGCTGAATCCTGAAAGAAGTCAGCAAAGCCAGGAGATGGTGTGTTGTGTGTGAGAAACAGCAGTTAGTCCCAGGCTGCCTGTTTGGGAAGGAGTAGTGCATAAGAAGACTGGAAAGGGAGAAGGGAGACAGGTTGTGAATGCCAAACCAAGGCCTTTATATTTGATCCTGGAGGAAACTGGTAGCCACTGGAATTTAAAGTGATAATCCAGTGTCAGGCCACATTTGAAATTCAGCAATAACGTCGACAAGCTGGAGCCTGTGCAGAGGAGGGTTGCAAGGTGCTGAGGGAGCTGAATATCATGCCATATGAAGACCAGCTGAAACAATGGTGATGTTTAATCTAGAGAAGAAAAGACTGAGGGGAGATGTGGTAGCAGGCTTTGAGTCTTTAAAGGTCTGCCATGAGGCAAAGGGATCAGACTCCACTGATCTGAGTGCAGCTTATAGCAGAATGAAAGAAAGCAGGCTGTCTTATCTCCCTTTGCATCCTTACCTAGGAGGAAGCTCTGCTTTGTTCCACAGGGCTGAACGTGGACCTATCATTGGTAATTGTAGGGATTCAGATTTAGGTTCATTGAAACGGAAAGTTTGCTGGGCCTGGAGCTAATTAGAAGATGTCTGTTTGAGTGCTGGCTGTCTCTGACTGCCTGTATGACCTTGGGCCAGTCACAGCCTTTCTGAGGTTCACTTTTCCCCTCTCTAAAATCAGATGGTTTTGGCTCAGGGATCTTTCAGGTCCCATTCCAGCTCTGAATTCTATGAACTTTGGAGATGACAATACTTGTGCTACTTCCTTCAAAGAGCCGTTGTGAAGAAAGTGCATAAACTGTAAGGTGATATATAAATGTGAGTTATTGTTATTATTACCTGGAAATGATTGGGACAGTAAAGACTAGGTCTTTGCTCCAGGCAGTTCGCTCCAGGCAATAGCTGAGGATTTGACCGGGACTTCTTGAGGCCTGTTGTTGTTGTTGTTGAGTTATTTCAGTTGTGTCTGACTCCTTACAACCCCATTTGGGGTCTTCTTGGCTATGATACTGGACTGGTTTGCCATTTCCTTCTCCAGCTCATTTTACAGATGAGGAAACTGAGGCAAGCAAGTTTCAGTGACTTTCCCAGAGTCACACTGCTTTTCTGAGACACGCAGGTGTCTGAAGCCAGATTTGAACTCAGGAAGATGAATCTTCCTGACTCCAGGTCTGGTGCTCTATCCACTGTGCCACCAAGCTGCTCCCATCTTGAAACTGATCTTTTTCTTATTTTAATAGGTACTAATATGGCCCCATACATTTCAGATTTCCTGAAACAGCATTGATTTAAATTTAATATGATATAATTTAAATTTAAATAAGCATTGATTTAAATAAAAAAGCTGGGAAGCTCAGTGGTACAGGGAAGGCAGCTTGGTGGAGAGAACTCTGGACCTAGAATCAGGAAGACCTGAGTTCAAGTTTTTCCTCATATACTTATTAGCTGTGTGATCCTGGGCAGGTCACTTAACCTCTGTCTACCTCATTTCCTTTATCTGTAAAATGGGGATAATAATAGTACCTACCTCTCAGGGTTGTTGGGAGGATAAAATAATATAATATTTATAAAGTTCATTATAAACCTTAAAGAGGTATGTAAATGCTATTTACTTGTAACAAGGCTTTGAGGAAGGTATATCATTTGTCCGATCATTTGTCTCAATTTTTGGTATAGAAAACATAATCACAGTATGTAAAATGGGCACATATGTGTAGCTACATCTATATTTATCTAACTATCCACACACACACACACACACACACACACATATGACAGAGAGTGAAAGAAAGAAAGAGAGAAGGAAGGAGTGAGAATTACATTTGTACATTTTAGCTATCACTGTATCTGATTGCTACTTAATCTGTTTTAGCATTAAAAACACATGGAAGAGGTTAATTCATCATTATTATTTTTGCTAATAATCATACTTTACACATCCATAGTGCCTTGTAGTATTTAAAGTGCTTATAAACAAACGGTCACATTTGATTCTTATGATACCCTTTTTAGTTACATAAGGAGAAGTATAATTTTTTTTTCCATTTTCTAAGATGATGACAGAGTCTTAAAGAAGTAATGATTTGTCTAAGTCACAGCTAGAATTAGAATTTGAACTCTAGGTTGGGGCAAGGAGGAAAGACCAAGATTTGAAACAATAACAACAACAACAATAACTGCAACAATTAATCTGTTTGCCTGTTATAATCCTAAATCAAAAGGAATGGGTACTACCATAAGGTGGCACAGTGTGGCTATCATTTAAACTAATCTGAGAAAATCTATGTTACTATGGACAAAAGTATGCCCAGCACGTGCCTTTATAAATCACAGGTTTGCACAAGATTCCATGGGGGGTGAAATAGACGTGGGGATCTTTTATCCAGCTTTTTGGCATCTTTGTTTTCATGTTTGGTCTTTGGTTATATTGATTCTTTGAACAGACTCTCCTTGGCTCTCCTATTGCTTCTTAACAATGCTTTTCCTCTGCTGTTTTTCTCTCTCCTGCTGCTGCACCAGGGTTTTTATTGGCACTTACAAAATACATGTCAAAACCTGCCTTGCATTTGGACCAAGGTTTGTATTTTTGTTTTTGCCACAGTTATACTGTGAGCCAGTAGTTATGAAAAGATCATGCACTGCATATGTCTTGTGGAAAATAAGGTATTATGTTTTCTTTGTTTAGAAGAGTGAAGTCTTCAAGTTTTCCCTTAAAATTGGAAATAGTTTATAAAAATACCAACTCAAACTCTCATATTCTCTGCTAAGAATTTTTAGTCTATGCTAGCGTTTGGTTTCTTTTTTCAATAACATTTTCCCATAGTTTCTAAAAACCAAGGTCAGGCAAACCTTAAGAGGTGAAGTTGGGTTAAGATGCTAACTCAGTAGTTTGAGAAAGAAAGATGAAGAAAGCCAAGGGAATACAAAAGACTTTAGGAAATTTTGCCACCTAGTTTTGGGTCATGAGCCACATACCATTTAGTTCTGGGTAAAGTTGTGTCTTATTTTATGAAATTTGAATGGATCAAAGACTCATGTAGGGATATAGAGATAGCAATGGAGATGCCTCGCTCCATATCTCCTAGGAGATTAGATTTTGCTCCCTTTGTGAGTACTGTAAGGGCATAGCAGAGGCTTACTTGCTTTCCTATTTTTAAGAGGTGTTATTTTGCTAAAATTGTATTTATCTGTTATACATCAGATGTCTGAAGTCTAGGGTAAGGATGCTTTTGGGGTTCAAGATGTCTTCTGTTTTCTCTAGTCTTTCTGCTTCTCTCTCCCAGAAGTTTCTCAGTCAATCAGTAGTCCTGTCTCCCTGTATGTATACAGCATCATAGGATTTTCCTCCAGAGGAATGCCGAGACCACCTGGGGTGGTAGGGACCAAGAAGTATAGGAATCACACCTTTCTTTGACATATACTAAGAAACAGGTTCTCATACATGCCATGATACAGACTTGGCCATTCCGTCAGAAATCTAGGTGGCACAGAGGACAGAATGCTGGGCTTGCAGTCAGGAACCCCTGAGTTCAAATCTCAGATACTTACTAGTTTTATAAGCTTGGGCAAGTCATTTAACCTTTTGTTGGCCTCAGTTTCTTTAGTTGTAAAATGGGGATAATAATAGTATCTACCTCCTAGGGCTGTTGTAAGGATCAAATGAGATAATATTTGTAGAGAGCTTAGCACAGTGTCTGGTGTATAGTAAGTATTATATAAATGCTAGATATTCTCCTCCTCCTCCTCTTCCTTCTACTAATGATAACAGTAAAATTATTATTATTCTAAATATACTAGACATGTCATGATGGGCTAGTCACTTCATCTCTTTAGGCTTCCAATATCCTCATTTGTAAAATGAAGAGGTTGAAGTAGATGTAAAAATGACAGATGAGGAAATAAGATTACTAGCCCATCATTACATGGCTAATATGTATCAAAGAAATATGCAAATATAAGGTGGTATATAAATTTTAACGTACTATATATAATTATATTAATAGCATATGTTTATATATGATAAGGTGGTATATATTTTAATAGGTATATATTTATATAACTATATACATATTATATTATATATTTATATGTTGTAAGGAGGTATATATATTTTATAAATAAAAATAATAATGATAATTTGAACCCAGGTCTCTGGCTTATGTCCAGAGTTCTCTGTACTATACAGCTGCTTCTGATTTGGGCAAATTGAGATAATTCTTTATTTTAGTGGGATAGCTTGTTATTTGTCCTGAACTAAACTATTATAGCTTAGACTGCACACAGATTTTGATTTTCTTTGCCTTCTTGCTATGCTATATTTTCTGACTTTGACCTTGCTTCCTGTTTAAGCACTGTCCTCCCGTCTGTGATCCTTTTAGCTTCATGCTACGTCTGCCTTATTCTTGATTCTTTGACCCTTGTCACATGAAAAGGTGGCCCTTTTCCTTGCCAAGGCAAACCCTTCTACTTGCACAAGTGATATCATTCTATCCTATTTTTTCCTCCCCCTCTATCACATCCACTCTCACTTATCTTTAATCTTGCCTTGTCTACTGACTTCTTCCCTACTGTGTACACATATGCCCATGTCTCATCATCCTCAAAACACCCTCACTTGATCCACCCATCCCCACTAGCTATCATCTCATATCTGTCTTCCCAATTTTCCAGAGTTGTTGTGAGGATTGAATGAGATAATAATTGTAATGCACTTAGCACAGTGCCTGCCTGGCATGTAATAAACACTATGGAAATGTTAGCTATTATTAATATTAAAATTGTTTCTAAAATCCTTGAGAAGGCTGTCTACAATTGATACTTCCATTTCCTTTCTTCTTACTCTTTTCTTAATCTTAAATCTTTGTTTCTAACCTCATCATTCAACTGAAATTGCTCTCAGATTCAAAGTTACCAATGATCTCTTAAATCTAATGGACTTTTCCAACCAATCCTCATCCTCCTTGACCTCTCTGCAGCCACCTTCTTCTTAATACTTTTTTCTCTTTGTGTGTGTGTGTGTGTGTGTGTGTGTGTGTGTGTGTGTGTGTGAGACACTACTCTACCCTGATTCTTTTCCTATCTTTATCCAGGTTGTGCCTACTCTTGGTGGGTGCTCTCTCAGAGCTCTGTGCTGGGCCCTCTTTGCTTCTTCTTTTATTCTATTTCATTTGATGATCTCATCAGCTCCCATGGATTCAATGATCATCCATGGATTCAATGATCATCCTTATGCAATTATTCCCAGGTCTCTTTATCCAGTTCTAACCTCTCTCCTAACCTTTGTACTTACATCTCGACTGGCTACTGGTCGTCTCAAACTGGACTTTTGCAAAGACCTCTTAAATTCAACTTGTCCAAAATTGAATTAATTATTTTTCTTTTCCCAATCCCTCCTCTTCTTAACTTCCCTATTACTCTCATGGTTACTACCATCCTCCCAGTTACTCAGGCTCACAGTATAGATGTCACCCTCAATTCCTCACTCTCTCTCACCACTCATATCCAATCTGTTGCCAAGTCTGGTTGATTTTACCTTTGTAACATCCCTCCCCTTTCTTTCCTCTGACATTGCCAACATCTTGGGGCAAATCCTTATCCCTTTTGCCTAGACTGTTACAATAGCCTTCTACTTGGTCTTCTTGCCTCAAGTCCCTCCTTGCTCCAATCCATACCATATTTAACTGTCAATTTGGTCTTCCTAAAGCATACATTTGACCATGTCAATACCTATTCAGTAAATTCCAGTGGCTCCCTATCACCTCTAGTGTAAAATATAGAATGCTTTGCTTGGTGTAAAAAAGCCCATCATCACCTGACTTTGCTAACTTTTCCTGTCTTCTTCTACCCTACTTCTTATTTACTTCTTAGCCTTACTTGTTTTGTGATCCAGTAACACTGACTTCCTTGCTGTTCCTTGCACGACAATCCATCTCCCAATCAACCATGTATTTTCTCTGTCTGTTTCCCATGCCTGGAATTCTCTTCCTCTTCATCTCTGCCTCCTGACTTCCCTGGCTTCCTTCAAGTCTCATTTAAAATCCCACCAACTACTGGAAGTCTTTCTGATTCCTTCTGGGAATCTCAGTGCCTTGCTTCTGAGATTATCCCTTACTTATCCTGTATATATCTTGCTTGTACATAGTTGTTTTCATGTTGTCTCCCATATCAGACCGTGAGCTCCTTGAGGGCAGAGACTGTCTTCTGCCCTTTTTTTTTGTATTTCCAGTGCTAAGCACAGAGCCAGGCTCATAGTAGTCACTTAATTGGTTGGTTACCTTTTGCTTTCTCTCTTTTCTCAGTCATTTGTAAAGCCTCATCAGATAGTCATTTTGCCAATGCACAGTAGATGCATGACACAGAAATGATGACAAAGATAGGTTGTTAGAACTGAACAGGACCCGGGCAGGCTGGATGTGGGTATGTAATTTCAAACAGAGGTCTCCCAACACATGTGGCATGATAAAATTTTTCCATCACAGATCTATTGATGGCAATAACATTTTGGTAGACATTTTCTGCTCTAAAGGCAAACACTGGAAGGGAAACGATAGCTAATTTCTCTTCAGGTAGCTTTGTATAAACAACAGCCAGAACAGTTGTGGTACCTGCTGATGCATTAATGATGACAAGTAACCTTCCTGTGACCAATTTGCTGAGATAACTGACCAAGGCGAAAATAATACCCTCAGACAAGTAAACCAGAATGAATTGCTCTCTTCCCAGAATATTTTAAATATAGGTAGAAAAAATGCCATAAAACACACATGCTTATTACCATGTGAAATAAGAGAGTGGGGGAATCTTCTGGTTAACTGAATTCATGGTTAACCCCAAAACTCCTTTCTGGTTTCAGCTGTTGCTGAAAATCTTTGTAAAGCATATTAGTACACTTTCCTTCCTTAGGAAGTACAGAGCAGTAAATGTAATTGCATCTTTCTTTGATGATTGAGGATCTTGCAGTGCCTCTGGGTTGTAAGTCTAGCTATAAATTCTCATTATATGGTATTGTCGATATAGAAGATGCAGGAAATTGGGCTAAATATGTACTGACCCTAAGATATAGCCAGGAAGTTACCTTTTTGGGGGAAGAAGAAAAAGAAATCTCTGACTATAGCTTGCTGTATTACTCTTTGTTTGTCTTAAAGGCCGATATAGAAAATCAAGGAAACAAGTCAATAATCATCTTATCAAGTACCCATTGTGTGCCAGGCAATGGTCCAAGCACTGGAGAAAAATAATTGGAAATTTTGGTCATTTAATCAAGGTTTCAGTATTTAATTTTTTCTCACCCAAAGCAAGAAATGCACACAAAAATGAGAAATATGATTCAGTGCTGCAGGAGGAGGAGTTAGGAGTTGTGTCTGAGAAGGTGTAGTGTTGGGTATGAATAAACAGATAAGGCATGAGCAGGCTTTCATGCAAGCATCCATTTACTGGTCCATAAATACTCTGGGCAAAACACACAGTCTCAGAATTTGAAAGTTGGAACAGCTCTAAATGTTCATCTAGTTTAACTCATACGGTAAAGGAATCTGTACTATGGTGCACTTAATAATTGGTTTTCTAAGTATTTGGAGACCTCCAAGGAGAGAGAACCCATTACTTAAAAACTCCATCCTAACAATCATTACAACATAAAACCACAGGACTTGAAAAGGACCAAAATTATAACACTGATCTCTGATGTTCATACGTAGTTAATACCTTCTATCTGCAAAGAGAGGGAAAGATCAAACAGAATTCAGAGTCAATTCTTGTTGATTTTACCTTTGTATAAATCTTGTAAATTCTCATATATATCTGGATGGGGACAGGTGAGACAAAATTTGGGAACATATTAAAAGGATGGTTAATAATGTCAAGAAAAGGAAGTAGTGATAATAAAGAGTCGGCATTACTTCACCAAATACATATAATGACACATTATCTTCATCTTTTATTTGCTAGATAGGGATCATGTAGGTGGTGCAGCAGATAGAATGCCCAGCCTGGAATCAAGAAGACCTGAGTTCAAATCTGGCCTCAGATACTTACTAGCTGTGTGACCCTGGCCAAGTCACTTAATTGTGTTTGCTTCAGTTTCCTTATCTGTAAAAATGAGCTGGAGGAGATGGCATACCACTCCAGTATCTTTGCCAAGAAAACTGCAAATAGGGTCACAAACAGTTAGACACAACTGAACAACAACAATATAAGACTACTAGATCAGAGAAGTGTTGTAGATACAGTTTACCTTGATTTTAGAGAAGTATTTGATGAATTCATTTTTGCTATCTTACAGAAAATATGGAAAGAGATGGCCTAGATAGATACATAATTGGATTGATTTGGAACTATTTGAATGGCTGTACCCAGAGTAGTCATTCATAATTTGATGTCAATTTGGGATGGGATTTGTACTTAACCCTATATTATTTAATATTTTTATTAATTACATGGATAAAGGTATATATGTCAGCTTATCAAATTTTCAGATAACACAGGCTAGGAGAGATAGCAAATACATTGGGTAATAGGATACGAAAAGATCTTGATGGTTTAAAATGCTGGACACAGTCAAATAAGATGAAATTTCATGGCTTTCAGGTAGACCAGTAATTCTTAAGTTATCTCTCCTGGATCTATTTTCCAGGTCAGTTGTTTTTCCAATGAAGTCCTTTACATTTTTTTTTCTATTTTTTCATTCTTTTGATTTTGTTTGACTGACTCTTGATGTCTTATACAGTCATTAGCTTTCGATGCCCAGTTCTAATTTTTAATGAATTGTTTTCTTCAGTTAGTTTTTGTACCTCCTTTTCCGTTTGTCCCATTTTACTTTTTAGGGAATTCTGCTCTTCATTGAGTTTTTGTGCCTCCTTTTCCAGTTGGCCAATTCTACTTTGTAAGGAGTTGTTTTCATCTTAACCTCCCTGAGTCCCAGTTTTCTAATTTAGAAGTTGTGGTCGTTAGAGTACATTGCCTGTGAGATCTCTTTCATTTCTAGCTCTATGATACTATAAGTTACAGAGAGACAGATTTTGGCTTGATGTAAGAAAAGTAGACATATCTAAAAATAAAAATGGGCTACCTTGGGAGGCATGCTTTATTTTTTGATCCCCCAGATGATCACTGGTTTTTCATTTAGGCAGAGTTTCATATCCTTTTAATGTTCTCTTCATTTAAGTTGTGGTTAATTAGATTGTTCTTTGCTCCTGCTTATATTTATTTCATTCTGCATCAGATTATATAAATCTTCCCATGTTTCTCTGAATGCTTCACATTTGTCACTTCTTAATGTAAAATATTTTATTACATGTATATACCATAGTCTTTTTTTTTAATCTTCTCCAATCCAACTTTGCTTCCAGTTCCTTTGCACAGCAAAGAATATTGCAATGATTATTTTTATATATTGGACCTTTTTTCTTCTTTCAGTCTCTTACTCCCTCAGGATATAGATTCAGAAGGATTATTGGGTATGGATAGTTTAGTCACTTTCTTGGTAAAATTCCAAATTGTCATCTAGATAGTCAGACCAATTCATAGTTCCACCAATGGTGTTAGTGAAATATCTCCTCTCAGTTCCCCACTCCACCACTGATTATTCCCATTTTGGTCATCTGCCAATTTGCATAGTGTGAGGTGAAATTTTAAAATTATATTATTTTCATTATATTGGCACATTTAAGTCTCATTTTATTTCTATAGAATTTTTTGTAGCTTTAAATGTATAAATTTTATGGGTGGCTTGATAGTATAACCCCCAGGTATTTTATTATTTTGTGCTTGTTTTGAATGGAATGTCTCTTATTATAATTTCTTTTTGTTTTTATTCAGTTGTTTCTATCATGTCTCACTCTTCATGGATCCCATTTGGGATTTTCTTGGAAGAGATACTGGAGTGGTTTGCCATTTCCTTCTCCAGCTTATTTTACAGGTGAGGAAACTGAGGCAAACAGGGTTAAGTGACTTGCTTAGGGTCACACAGCTAGTAAGTATCTGAGGCCAGATTTGAACTTAGGTCTTCCTGACTCAGGCCCAGTGCTCTATATATTATGCCTCTTAGGTCCCCTTTCTTTATGTTTTGCTAATCTTATGTAGAACTACTGATGATTTATGTGGCCTATTTTGTATACTGCTACTTCACTGAAGACATTGATCAATTTATTTCTTTACTGACTTCTGGTGCCAAGATGGTGGAGTAAGGAAGGAACCTTATGAAGCCCTCCCCAATTCTCCTCCAAACAAATAGAAAACTGCCTCAGAGTTGATCAGGGAAGTAACTCACCAGCACAGGAGGAAAGGTCTGTCTCACTGGGGTGGGAGGGGAGTAAGGTCCAAGAGCAGCAGCAGCAGCAGCAGCAGCCAGTCTCACAGCAGGGGGCCTATAGTAAGACCCCCCCCCCCCCCCCCCCCCCGCAAAGCCTGGTGCAATCCACCAGAGAGACCTCACCTTCCTGCAAACCAGCAGCCCCCTAGGCAAGTGAGCAGTCTGTGCAGAGCAATGAGATCCCACCCCAGTGATCCCCAACCCTAGCACAAGCCAACAGCAAGGCCTTGACCTCATTGTTGACCTGTAGTGAAGCTCTGCCCCAAGGCTAGCCAACAGCAAGACCCCACCCCTAGAGTCTACTATCAGAGAGATCTTGTTTCCATAGCAACCCAGTAGCAAGGTCCCATCCCTGGGGCAGACCAGCAACAAGATGCCTCCTCCAGGGCCAGCCACCAGAAAGACTCTGTTATCACAACAAACTAGCAGCAAGGCCCCACTCCTTAGAGCAGGCCAGCAGCTAAACCCTACCCAAGGGAGGCCAATGGGGAGATGCCACCCCCTAGTACAAGCCAGAAGGGAAGCCTACCCTCCAGAGGAAGGAAACAGCTAAGCCCTGAAGCCCAGTGAAAGCAAGCAGTAAGACTCAGAGCTCCAGCACAGAAAGCTTGGGTCAGTTCAGAATCAGAGCTCAACTCTCATATAAAAGCACCAACTCACTAAATAGGCAGAAAAAATGAGCAAAAAACAAACAAAAAAAAGAAATTGACTATAAAAAGTTACTATGGTGACAGAGAGGATCAAGGCACAAACTTAGAAGAGGACAACAGTGTCAACATAGCTACAGGTGAAGCTTCAAAGAAAAATATTGGTCTTAGACCCAAAAAGAACTCCTGGAAGAGCTTAAAAAGAATTTGAAAAATCAAATTAGGGAAGTAGAAAAAAATTGGGAAAGGAAATGAGAGTAATGCAGGAGAATCATGAAAAAGAGTCAGTAGCATGGGAAAAGATATACAAAAATTTCAGAGGAAAATAACTCTCTAAAAAATAGAATTGACCAAATGGAAGAGAAATAACAAAAGCTCACTGAAGAAAATAATTCCTTAAAAATTAGAATTGAGCAAGTGGAAACTAATGACTCCATGAGATATCAAGATATGATAAAACAAAATTAAAAAAAAAACAAATAGAAAAAAATGTGAAATTTTTCATTGGAAAAACAACTGATATAGAAAATGAATCCGGGAGAAATAATATAAGAATTATTCAACTACCTGAAGGCCATGATTCAAAAAAAATCCTGGACAACAACTTTCAAGAAATTATCAAAGAAAAGTCACCTGATATAGTAGAACCAGAGGGCAAAATAGAAATGGAAACAATCCACCAAACACCACCTGAAAGAGATCCCAAAATGAAAACTCCCAGGAACATCACAGCCAAATTCCAGAGCTCATATATCAAGGAGAAAATATTGCAAGCAGCCAAAAAGAAACTATTCAAATATCATGGAGCTATAATCAGGATTACATAGGATTTGGTAACTTCCACATTAAAGAACCACAGGGCTTAGATTATGCTATACCAGAAAGCAAAGGAGTTAGGATTACAACCAAGAATCACCTACCCTGCAAAATTGAATGTTATTTTTTAGGGTGGATATTTAATGAAATGGAGGATTTTCAAGCATTTCTAATTAGAAGACCAGAATTGAATAAAAGATTTGACCTCCAAATATCAGACTTAAGGGAAACATAAAAAGGTAAAAAAGAAACAAGAAAGAGAAAACATAAGAAATTCCATAAAGTTAAATTTTTTATATTTCTACATGGCAAGATAATATTTGTAAATATAGTAATAAAGTTATTACTTTATTACTATAAGAGCAATTAGAAGGAGTATGTGTAGACAGAGGGTGTGGATATAAGATAACTTTGATGTGATGATACCCCAAAAAACAAAATCAAGGGGTGAGAAAGAAAATTGCACTGGAAGAAGAAGAAGGGGGGAGATTAAATGGGGTAAATTATCCCACATAAAAGAGGCATGAAAGAGCTATTATAATTGTGGGGAAGATGGGGGTGGGTGGGTGGTGGGCAAAGTTTAAATCTTACTCTCATCAAAATTGGCTCAAAGAGTGAATAACATATTCATTCAGTTGGATGTAGAAATTTATCTTACCCTATAAGGAAGTAAAAAGGGACAGGGATAACAGAAGGGGCAGAGAGGACTGAAAAAAGGGAGGGTATACTGGGGAAGGGGTGATCAAAAATAAAACACTTGTGAGGAGGGAAAGAGTGGGGGGTGAGAGAGAGAGAAATAAGGGAAAAATAGCATGGAGGGAAATACACAGTTATAATAACTATAAATGTGAATGGGATGGACTCATAAAACGCAAGTGAATAACAGAATTGGTTAAAAACCAGAATCCTATAGCATGTTGTTTACAAGAAACACATTTGAAGCAGAGAGATACACACGGGGTAAAAGTAAGGGAGTGGAACAGAATCTATTATGCCTCAGCTGAAACAAAGAAAGCAGAGGTAGTAATCATGATCTCAGACAAAGCAAAAGCAAAATTTGATCTAATTAAAAGAGACAAAGAAGGAAACTATATCTTGTTGAAAGGTACCATAGACAATGAAGTTATATCAATACTAAACATATATGCACCAAATGGCATAGCATCAACATTTTTGAAGGAAAAGTTGAATGAGTTACAGGAGGAAATAGATAATAAAACTGTACTAGTGGGGGACCTTAACTTTCTCCTCTCAGAACTTGATAAATCTACCCAAAAAATAAACAAGAAAGAAGTTAAGCAGGTGAATAAAATTCTGGAAAAGTTAGATATGATAGATCTCCAGAGAAAATTGAATGGGAGTAGCAAGGAATATACTTTTTTCTCAGCAGTATATGACTGAGAAAATTGACCCTGTATTAGGACATAAAAACCTCACAACCAAATGCAGAAGAGTAGAAATAGTAAATGCATCCTTTTCAGATCATAATGCAATAAAAATTACATGTAATAATGAACACTGAAAAGAGACATTAAAATTAATTGGAAATTAAATAATCTTATCCTAAAAACAAGTGGGTCAAAGAACAAATCATAAGAACAATTGATAATTTCATGAAAGAAAATGACAACAATGAGACAACATACCAATATTTATGGGATGTAGCCCAAGAGGTACTTAGGGGAAAATTTATATCTCTATTTTCTCACATCAGTAAAATGGAGAAAAAGCAGATCAATTAATTGGACATGCAACTAAAAAAACTAGAACAGAATAAATTAAAAGTCCCCAATTAAATACCAAATTGGAAATCCTGAAAATCAAGTGAGAGATTAATAAAACCAAAAGCAAGAAAACCATTGATATAATAAATAAAACTAGAAGTTGGTTTTATGAAAAAATTAGATAAACCATTGGTCTAAATGAGTTAAAAAAGGAAAGAAGAAAACCAAATTACTAGTATCAAAAATGAAAAAGGTGAATTCACCACCAATGAAGAGGAAATTAAGACAATTGTTAAGAAGTTATTTTGCCCAATTATATGCTAATAAATTTGATGATCTAAATGAAATTAATGAATATCTACAAAAATATAAATTACCTAGATTAACAGAAGAAGAAATAAAATACTTAAATAACCCATTCTTAGAAAAAGAAATTGAACAAGCCATCAATAAACTTCCTAAGAAAAAATCCCCAGGACCAGATGGATTCACAAGCAAATTCTACCAAATATTTAAAAAACAGTTAATCCCAATAAACTATTTGGAAAAATAGTTGAAGAAAGAGTCCTACAAAATTCCTTTTATCACACAAATATGGTGTTGATACCCAAACGAGGAAGAGCCAAAACAGAGAAAGAAAATTATAAACCAATTTCCCTATTGAATATAGATGCAAAAATTTTAAATAAAATATTAGCAAAGATATTACAGCAATTTATCACAGGAATCATACACTTTGACCAGGTGGGATTTATACCAGGAATGCAGGGCTGGCTCATTATTAGGAAAACTATCAGCTTAATTGACCATATCAATAACAAAACCAACAGAAATCATATGATTATCTCAACAGATGCAGAAAAAGCTTTTGGGAAAAAAACAGCACCCATTCCTATTAAAAATATCAGAAAGCATAGAAATAAATGAGCTTATCTTAAAATGATAAGTAACATAGATCTGAAACCACTAGCAGGAATTATTTTTAATGAGAATAACCTGAAAGCCTTCCCAGTGTCATCAGGGATGAAGCAAGGATACCCATTATCACCTCAATTACTTAATATTGTACTAAAAATGTTAGCTATAGCAATAAGAGAAGAAAAAGAAATTAAAGGAATCGGAATAGGCAATGAGGGAACAAAACTATCACTCTTTGCAGGTGATATGATGGTATACTTAGAAAATCCTAGATAATCAATGAAAAAACTATTTGAAATTATTAACAATTTATTAACAATTTTAGCAAAGTTGCAGGATACAAAATAAACCCACATAAATCATCAGCATTTCTCTATATTACCAACAAAGTCCAGCAGCAAGAGATAGAAAGAGACTTTCCATTTTAAATAATCATAGACAGTAGAAAATACTTGGGAGTCTACCTTCCAAGACAAACCCAGGAATGATATGAAAACAACTATAAAACACTTTTCACATGAATAAAATCAGATCTAAACAATTGGAAAAATATTAATTGCTCATGGGTAGGCTTAGCCAATATAATAAAACAACAATTCTACCTAAATTAATCAATTTATTCAGTGTCATATCAATCAAATCATTGAAAAATCATTTTATAGAGTTGGAAAAAATAATAACAAAATTCATCTGGAAGAACAAAAGCTCAAGGATATCAGGGGAATCAATGAAAAAATGTGAAAAAAGATTGTCCATACCAGATATCGAACTGTCTTATAAAGTGGTAATTATCAAAACAATCTGGTACTACTGGCTAACAAACAGAGCGGTGGATCAGTGGAATAGATTAGGTACAAATTACATTATGGTAAACGACCATAGTAATCTAGTATATAATAAACCTAAAGATCCAAGCTTTTGGAAACAAATCTCATTATTTGACACAGACTACTGGGAAAACTGGAAAACAGTATGGCAGAAACTATGTTTAGACCAGCATCTCACACCATATACCAAGATAAGGTCAAAATGTGTGCATGATTTACAGACAAAGGGTGATACCATAAGCAAATTAAGAGAACATGGAAAAGTTTATCTGTCAGATTTATGGATAAGAGAAGAATTCAGGACCAAAGAAGATATAGAGAGCATTACAAAATGTAAAATAGGTAATTTTGATTACATAAAATTAAAAAGGTTTAGCATAAACAAAAACAATGCAACCAAAATTATAAGGAAAGCAGAAAACTGGGAAAAATTTTACAACAAGTATCTCTGATAAAGGCCTCATTTCTCATTTATGTAGAGAACTGAGTCAAATTTATAAAAATACAAGTCATTCTCCAATTGATAAATGGCCAAAGAATATAAACAGGCAGTTTGCAGACAAAGAAATCAAAGCTATCCATAGTCATATGAAAAAAATACTTTAAATCACTACTGATTTGAGAACTGCAAATTAAAACAACTCTGAGGTACCACTTCACACCTATCAGAGTGACTAGTATGACAAAGAAGGAAAATGGTGGATGTTGAAGGGGTTGTGGGAAAACAGGGACACTAATGCACTGTTGGTGGAGTTGTGAACTGATCCAACCATTCCGGAGAGCAATTTGGAACTATGCACAAAAGGCTATAAAACTTTGCAGACCCCTGTGATCCAGCAAAACCACTGCTAGGTCTATATACCAAAGACATCTAAACAAAGGGGAAAGGACCTATTCATACAAAAATATTTATAGCAGTTCTTTTTGTGGTACCTAAGAATTGAAAATCAAAGGGATACTCATCAATTGCAGAATGGCTAAACCAGCTGTGGTATATGATTATAATGGAATATTATTGTGCTATAAAAAATTACAAGCAGGATGATTTCAGAAAAATCTGGAAAGACTTATATGGACTGATTGATGCATAGTGAAGTGAACAGAACCAGGAGAATGTTGTACACAATAACAATAATATCATTTGATGATGCACTATGAATGACTTAGCTATTCTCAGCAATACAATGATCCAAGACAATCGCAAAAGATTAATGATGAAGCATACTATCCCCTTCCAGAGAAAGAACTGATATAGATTGAATACAGATTGAAGCAAGCTATTTTTTACTTTTTTTCTTTCATTTTTTTCTTTTATTCGAGCCTTCTTGTACAAAATGACTAACGTGGAAATGTTTTACATAATTGCACATGTATAACCTATATTTGCTTATCAACTAAGGGAAAGAAGGATAGAATTTAGTACTCAAAACTTTAAATAAAAATGTTAAAAAATTGGAAATAAAGTAGTAGAGATATGCCCACCTCCCAATTTATTTCTTTACTGATTCTCTGGAATTTTCTAAGTGCATCTCATCATTTGCAAATACAGATAATTTTGGCTCATTTTTGCCAGTGTTTACATTTCCTTTTCTATTGTGTTATTTCTGTAGATAGCATTCTTAGGACTGTACTATCACATAATAGCAGGGAGAGGAGGCATTCATGCTTTACATCTCTATGTACTGATAAAGATCTTAGTTTCACTATTGCAAATAATGCTAGCTCTTAGCTTTAGATATAAACTTTTGATCATATGAAGAAAGCTCCTTCTACAATTAATCGTTATACTTTAGGGGTATTTAACAGAAAAGGACACTTTGTTAAACGAAATTTTTGGCATCTATTGAAACAATGTATTTTTTGTTTACCTGCTTAATTATGTTAATTGATTTACCTAATGTTGATCTATCCTTGTATCCCTTGTATGAAATCAATTTTGTGACTTGGAATTATTTTCTGAATAATTCAATCAATCAATCAACATTCTTTTATTAAGAACTTATTGCATACTTGAAATTGTGTTATGCGCTTTCGGATAAAAAGACAAAAACGGAGCCATTCTTGCCACCAAGGAGTTTAAATTCTATTGGAGGAGTCAACATACATATCTGTAAACCTATGCATATATATAGAATGGATAGATGCAAAATGAAAATATGTAATAAATATAAAATAAACACAAGGTAGTTAATTATGATAGTTAAGGAAGGAGGGTTCTAGCAGTTGTGGATGGGGTGGAGGGATGGAATGGGAAAAGGTAGAAGGTGGTTCTTGAATTGTATCTTAAAATGAGAGATACTGTGAGATGAAGGTGAAAAGAGAGTACATTCTAGACGTGGTAGCTGGCCAGTTCTACATTCCTACATTGGTATAGTTCTCTTTTTATTCTTAGTCTCTTCCTGGTTTGGGTGTTAGGATTGTAGTTGCCTTATAAAGGGAATTGGGTTGGAAGCCTTTTGTCTCTATTTTTGAGAATACTTTTTGTAGCCAAGTTTTTTATTCCTCTTTCAAGGTTTGATAGATTTCTCTTGCTAATACATTTTGCTCTAAGCTTTTTCCCGTTGGCAATTCATGTATGGTTGGTTTAATTTTTACCCCCAAGACATGGCTATTTAAAATAATTCCTGTTTTGTAAGTTTGTGTATTTTATATTTTTGTAGATAAATTAACTTCGTTTGAATTCTCAGTTTTGCAGGCATATAATTCACCTATTCCTTTTTTATTTTGATAATTTGAGTTTCCTCTATTTTTTAACTAATCAGATTAGCTGATGCTTTACTGTTTTTGTTAGTGTTTTCAGTTCTATAGTCTTTTTTATTTTTAAGTTTATCTATTTTCTCTCTATTTTAAAGATTTCTTCTTTATATTTGTTTTAGAGTTGCTCATTTGTTTATTTTTCTAGTCTTTTTATTGAATGCTAAGTTGATTCTCTATTTTGTTTTCAGAGACATACATTTTACTGTGAGGACTGCTTTAATTGAATACCATAAGGTTTTGGATATTGTCTCATTGTTCTCATTATCTTTAAGATAATTATTGTTTCTTTTGTTTATTCTCTGATGCATTCATTATTCAGGATGTCAATGTTTATTGTTTCTTTAGATCTATCTTTCATAATATTTTATTCATTAATATTTTTTATAACTATGAAGGATGTGTCCAGTATTTTTTCTTTTCTTTGTGATTTCTTTATGATCTTGCACATGATCAATTTTTATAAATGTACCACAGGGTATGTGTTTGCTTTAATAATGTGATTCAGCCATCTCCATAGGTCAGCCAAATCTAATTTTCCAAGAGTATGTTCAGATCTATATTTTCCTTTTAAAAATATTTGTTGGATTTATTCCGCTATATCTTTTTACAATTTACCTTGCTCTTCTCTTAAGAAGTTTAGATGCTATGTAATTTGGGGCATATAATTTACTAATATTTTTGCAACATCTATGGTGCCTTTAAGCATTATGTAGTTTCTTGGGTCTCTCTTGACATTATCGTTGTTATTGTTGCTTTATTCAAAATTGTGATTGCAACTGCTGATTTCCATAGTTTCCCAAAACATGATAGATTTTTTTCCCATCTCCTTATTTATATCGATTTACTAATGAGGGAATGAGATTATTTTTCCAAAAAGAGTAATTCTTCCTCCTACTCTTTTCTTGATTTTTTCCAGCTATAGTTTTTGCTTCTTAGTTTTTTTTTTAGTAAGCTCGTAAGTGCTGTCTTTGACTTCCCAAAGCATCTCAATGTGCAAATTTTATTTAAAATAGATTTTTCTTAATATGTTTCTGTTTATATCATCTAAATTTCTTGTGTCTCATTTCTTCTCAGAGAACCAACCTGCATAATAAAGAATTTTTAAAAAAAGGAAGATTAAAAAAACCCAGCAAAATTGATAGACACATAGGGAAAATCTGATGTTATATGCTATATTCCACAGTTATTGACATTGAATTCTGCAAAGGATCAGGGTGAGGTATTTTCTCACATTTCTTCTTTGGAGCAAGTTTATTCTTTACACTTTCACATTAAGTTTTGATTGTTTTGGCAAATTTAATTCCAAAGCACAGCAAATAACAAACAAAAGATAACTCACACCCCACATTCCTGGCCTTGTCTAGCCCTAGCAACATGAAAATAAACATTTCATTTCTTCGTCTTCCACTGCTTTCTGAAAGTATTTAACTTTCTTCTGTTTGGTCATTTTGCATGTTGAATATCCTGCTCACCTTTGGATTCTTTTGAAGGAATTAATAAAATCCCCCTTTTTGCTCAAGGTGTAATTATTTTATTGTATGTTTTAGACAGGTTCTCAGAATATAATTTTGGGGTGCCAACCAATACTTCTGGAGATATAATATTCCAGTGTTTTCTTTTTTTTTGTTGTTCTTCAGTTTTCAGCCATGTACTAATCTTTGTGACCCCTTTTGGGATTTTGTTGGCAAAGATACTAGAAGGGTTTGCTAATCTTTCTCGAGCACATTTTATAGATGAGGAACTTAGCTACTAAGTGTCTGAGTCTAGATTTGAATTCATGAAGATGAGTCTTCTTGACTCCAGGCCCAGTGCTCTGTCCACTGTGCCATTTAGCTTTGCTTATAAATAAGGAATAATCCAGTGCTATTCTAATTGATTCTTCTTTGAAGGTGAAAGGTTTTCTTTTGTTATCTGCTGTTGTTGCCTGCAATTTTATTTTTTGCTATTGTAATTCGGAATTTTTATTATGATGTGTCTTGGTGAATTAAATTTAGTTTCCTCCCCTAACCCCCCACCCCGTCTATTAGTGTTCTTTGTGCCTCTCAATCTATACTCTGCTATCAACTTCCAATATTTCTGAGCAATTTTTTTCTATATAATTTTCTGAAATATAGTATATTTTCTTTTTCATGATGTTTTTCTAGGCCTATAATCCTTAGATTATTTTTTCACATTTTACCTTGAAGTTCAGGGGTTTTTGTTGTTGTTATTGTTTATTTTGTAGGACTCTCAAGTATTCTTCCAATCTTGTTGTTCTTTGATTTTGTTCAATTAATTTTTCTTTTGCTTCTGAATTTTTAGGTTCTTTTCCCTTAATTTTTCTGAAAAGTGACTGTGTATCAACCTTTTATTCTAGTTTTCTAGACTTTCTTAGTACTCATGTTAGCCAGGTTATTTTCTAATTAATGAGATTATTAACTTATGTTCTTTTTCTTTTATGTTTTCACTTAATTCCTTTAGCTTCTGTAGGTCCAACATTGTCAAACCTTTTTCTAAGTTCTTGTTGTCTATTCTTTATTTGCTTAGTCCAGGGGTAGGGAACCTGCTGCCTTGAGACCACATGTGGCCCTCTAGGTCCTCAAATGCCACCCTTTGACTGAATCCAAACTTCACAGAATGAATCTTTTTATTAAGGGGAGATCTATTCAGGTCTAAGCCTTAGACCCCCAGCTTAGACAACATTTGTGGCCCTGAAGCATGAGTGTAACTAGTTGGGACCCTGCTGATATGGTACTCTAAGAGGCTGCTATAGGTGGACCTCTACTCCACCTTTCCCACCTCAACTCTTTGGTGCTTTACAGACTGTCTTCAGTTCCTTGGCTAACCTAAGAGGGCTTGTTAAAATACGATGGCAGGAGGGTCCTCCAGACACTTCTGAGAGGAGACTTTGAGCCGTCTTTGAAACTACTTCCCTTCCCTACCTTTCTTTCTTGCTGGCTTATTTCACAGAATCATATGATTATAGATTTAAAGCTTGAAGGAACCTCAAAGGCAATTTAACCCAACCTTCTCATTTTGTAGATAAGGAAAGTGAGACCCAGGGAAGTTAAGAGACTTACCTAAATCATTTTAACTTCCATACTTTACAACTATCCTTTTTTCCTTCCTCTTAAGGTTTGGGGATAGCATGATTCACAATCCTCAATCTTACCTTGGAGTGCCTTTTTTCTCCTCCTCTCCCACACATTGCCAAGGGGTTAACTCCAAAAACCAATGCCTAAATGAGGCTGAACCAGCTAATAGCCTCCAGCTGCTGAGAGTGGGCTGTGGGCCGGAAGGGGACATCTGGTGGGCCAGGGATGGAAGTGCCAAAAGCAGTAAGTTGGTGAACTAGTCTTCATTTATTTTTTTATCTTCGGGGTGAGAATTGCCTTTAAGCGAATACTTTAGATTTTCCTCTTCTCATTGGATTTGATTCATTTTAGGGCATTTTTCTAGGTTTGTTTTTTTTTTTTTGAAATGGTGGAGGGGGATTTATGCTATAGGTTACTTCTCACTCAAATATTTTCCCTGGATCCTTTCTTGGCAACTCAAACAGAAAAATTAGAAATGAAAAACAGCAGGTACTTCAATTTTATATCTAATTGCTTGATGTTTGTTAAACTCTTTTTCAATCTTTTCATTATCAGCATCAATTCTAGGCTATCAGACATCACTACTAACCAAAGGTTTTGTCAGAATAATTCTCTGATGTGTTGCACATGGCAGTGTGGCCTGGACAATGGGATAGCAACCACCCAGAATAACAATGCAGTGTCCCAACAGCACACTTGTTTTATGGGCAGATTTCTCCTGTCTGGGATTTGGATTCCTGGGCTTTTTGTGTTATTGTTATTATTGGACATCCTGTATTCACTCAGTCAAAAACAGACCAGTCTGGGAGCCTGTACAGTTAACTTTTTGATTAGATAGTCTCTAACACGTGGGTCTGTGAGGGTTTTACTAACATCAGTACTTCTGATATGGTTCAATATAATTTGGAATCTATAACTGGATAGGACATTAGCATTCCATGTTGCTCCTCACCAAGGTCAACTGTCATGTTACCATGATCCTGCTTTCAGGGTACAGTGGGTGGGTGTAGGTTCTGAGCACCTGGAAGCAAGGGTGGTGTTGTTCATCCTTCCTTTTAGAAGAGGACCAATGACCTCAGGAAGGTGATGTCTTGACTCGCAAGTGAATTGGATTTAATGAGGCAGCGCTGTCCAAAGTTATCAGCCCCATTCTCTCTCCAGAATCATTGGAATCCAGTGGCAAGACATAGGTCAGGAAGACTGGTAATGGCCTAGCAGAAGCAGGGATGGTTTGATATTGTGTGAGGTGGGCAACTGAGCTCACATTAAAATTCTGTCATGGATAAAGTAGGACCAGGGATAGGAAGTGATGCTGAGTGTCAGTAAATTGAACATTCAAGAGCTGAAAGAACCAAGTCAAGGGAGGAAGCAGACCCAGGAGTGTTGAAGAGGGTTGACAGGAATCAGTTCCACAGGATTAAAAATAATAAACCTTCAGAACCAGTAAAGGAACCACAGTAGCTGAGACATAAGTGAGGCGGCCAATGACAACAAATGAACGGCTTCTCCGTGTTCTGTATATGCCTCTATGGAGCTGAGATTGTATGGGCTGGCTATGCCACTTTTTTTTTATTAAAGAGGAATTGTTTAATACTGTTAAGCTAATAAAAAAAATCTGATAAAACTTTTTAAAAAGCATAGTTAAAAGCATTGTCAAGTCCTACTTAGACTATACATGTTAATTAAAGAAAGTATATACCATTGCCACTGATCAAATGATTCCATGGTGATCTTTGAGTTGATTTAGCACTAGAAAAAAGTTGCATAAAATAATATGGTCAATACAAATTGTAAAGGCATGTGTGAATATGGGGTGTTTGAGGGCTTATGCAATAAGGGCTTCTTTGTTGATTTGTTCATAGTTCTAGACTTCTGGTAACATTGTTTTTTTAAAAATTTATTTTATTTTTAATTTATGGAATAAAACAAGCATTTCCATAACATAGTACAATAAAAGGATGATTGCACAGGAAACTATGAATCTACTATGCACAACTTGCTATTCCTTTCAAATACACAACAAAATTATCATGTAAATTTCTTTTTTTCTTCCCAATTTCTCTCCCCCCCACTCTCCTCCACCCCACTCCCATGCTAGAGATAGTTACCATGAGACACAAATTGCTATATACATGTATATTTATGAGTTCTTTTTCTGGATGCAGGTAGCATCTTTCTTCATATGTCCTTTATAGTTAATTTGGGTATTTATAATAATTAAAATAACATTCACTCAAAATCATTCTTAAAACAATATTTCTAAAAAACCCAACAACAATATTGCTGTTTCTGTATTCTATGTTCTCTTGGTTCTTCTCATTTTGCTCTTCATTATTTCATGTAAGTCATTCCATATTTTTATAAGACCTTGAGCTCATCATTTCTTATAGCATAGTAGTATTCCATCACAATCATATATTACAATTTGTTCAGCCATCCTAAGGCAAATATGGAAGTCTCTGTCCTCAAGAAGCTGACATTTTTCCTCAAAGACACAACCCATTCAATCAATATGTATTTATTAAGCACATACAAAAATAAAGTAGCATAAGAAAAATTGAAGAGGGGAGAACATTAACAATTAGGAGGGTCAGAGAAGGCTTCTAGGAGGAGATAGAACCTGAACTGAGCCTTTAAGGAAGACAAAGATTCTTAAAGACAGAGATGGACAGTGAATGAATCCTAATAATAGCAAATATTCACATATACATCAAGGTTTACAAAGTGCTTTCAATATATCATAGCATTTGATTCTTACAACAACCCTTCAAGGGAGGTACTACTATTACCTTTGTTTTACAGAGGAAGTAACTAAAAGAGTTGGAAAGTTTAAAGTGATTTGCCCAGAATCAGTTGTTTTGTTCAGTTGTGTCAGATGTTTCATGACCCCATTTGGGGTTTTCTTGGCAAAGATACTGGAGTAGTTTGCCATTTCTTTCTCCCATTCATTTTATAGATGAGGAAACTGAGGCAATAGGTTAAATGACTTGCCTAGGGTCACATAGCTGCTAAGTATCAGAGGTTAGATTTGAACTCATGAAAATAAGTGCAGGCCAAGAGCCTCTATCCATTGTGCCACCTAGCTGCCCTGCCAGGGGTCACCCATCTAGTAAATATCTGAAGCAGGATTTGAACTCAGGTTTTCCTGACTTCAGACCCAGACCTCTATCCAGTGTACTACATTGATGCCACATAAATGAATAAAAAAGCGTTTGTGACATGCTTACTTTGTACTAGTCACTATGCTAAGGGCTAAGATGCAAAAGCAGAAACAATCCTTGTCCTTCAGGCTCTTACTTCCTAATGGAGCTGACAACTCACAGAGAAAAATGGTGGTCAGGGAAGGGTAGTGAACTGGAGCCACAAGGGAGTAGATGGACACATCCTAGCAATAGCTTGGTTGATTTTATTATAGCACCATAGGAAAGGACAGCAGAGGGTAAATGTGGAGAAGCAGGTCAATGATGAGAAGATGATGATTAGGAAAGCCAAAATGGGCCATACAAGGTACTCACTGGTGAGAATGAGTTGGAGGTGGCTGGGGGAAGGCCCACATCAGAACTTCTGGAGTTGAGAAGATTAAGCAAGAGAGTTCCAGGCATGAGGAATGATTTGTGCGGATGTACAGGAGTGAGAAATGGAGTATTGGATACAGTGAAAGGCTGGTAGTAGAGTTTGATGGGAACATGGAGTTTGTGAAAGGATATAGTATAAAATAAAACTAAAAAAGGTAGATTAAAGCCAGATTATGAAATACCTAAAATGCTGGCTGTCTAAGGGAGTTTGTGTTTATCCTTTAGGTCAATGGGACCAAATTCACACAGAAACAGGGGCCGCTAAACCTTAAATAAGGATCCCTAAAGGCCGTGTATTGACTTAGAAAATCTCACATTGACGTTATCTATGTTCTATCGTATTCATTTTATTCTTGTTAAATGTTTCTCAATTATATTTTAATCTGGTTCCCTAAGCACTAGGGAATGTGGTAGGCTGTGATGCTACCAACAGGTCAAGTGTTTGATACCCCTGCACATAGGCAATAGAAAACCACTGAAGGATTTTAAACAGAAGAAATTATACCTTCAGTCCTGTGCCTTCAGAAGATCACTATAGCAGCTGTGTGAGGAATGAGTTAGAGAGGAGAAACGTCAAGGAGAACACTCAGGAAGCTGTTAGAGTAGTCCAGGAGAGAGATCTGGGAGCCTGAAGTAGGGTGGTGTCTGTGTGGCTAGAGACAAGGGGATGAATGTGAGAGATGCTGTGGAGGTTCACTTGGCAAGGTGGTCTAACTAAACTTCCCTGGTCCTATCTTTGGGGAGTAACTTCAGACCTCGTATTGGTCTATTTGGAGCCTCAGCATGAGTGATCGGAGAGATATTGGTTCTAGGGTACTGCAGTGAGATTCAAAGTGAAGAAGCAGCCTGTTTCAGGCATGAATTCAGTATTAGGGTGAGCATAGTGATCATATGCAGGAGAATGAGAGAGGGTGTGACTCTGCCTTGGGACACGGTATTTGAAAGACCATGCATTGGGGACAATTCCATTCATTGGTGCCAGTGGTACCCCCAAAGAGAGAAAGCAGTGATAAAAATCTATAGGATAAGATCCTCTCTCTTATTGTTGTTGTTAAGTCATGTCTGATTCTTCTGGACCCAATGGACCATATTATGCCAACACCGTCCGTAGGGTTTTCTTGGCAAAGATACTGAATGGTTTGCCATTTCCTTTTCCATTTCCTCTCTCTTGTAGTATCTCTAAATCATAGGTGCATGTATTCCTTCATGGGTCTATTTTGGAAATAGAGTGTATGGTGGGAAGAAGGGATGCACTACCCGATAAATCTTTCCTGCATGTCTGCTGCCATCGTTGGGCAGGAGGATGGAGTATAATGGATGGAGTGTGGAACTTAGACTCAAATCCTGCCTCAAACACTTATTAGTTATGTGAACCTGGGCAAGTCACTTAATCGCTATTTGCCTCAGTTTCCTCTTCTGTAAAATGAGGATAATAATAGCACCTACCTCCCAGGGTTGTTATGAGAATAAGATAAGGTGTAAAAGTACTTTGCAGGCCTAATATAAATGTTAGCTATGGTTATTAATTCCCATTGCCCTCCACACTTGCTTGGAGCTGAGGTCATCAGCTCTCTGTTACTCTTGCTGCTAGGCATATCTTATGACTGCCTCATACGTTTTCTTGTCAGGGGGTCAATTGCTAGGGGCTACTGAAATAATGTTTTATTTAAGTTGAATTTAGTCACTTTTTTTTTCTGGGATTTCCCTACCTTTCCTCCTACAGGTGGGGCTAGTTTGCTCAACTGCATTTGACTTGTAATTATCAGATCTCTGCCAAAGCCTTAATACAAACAGAAGCTACATTTATTAGGTCTATGTGAAAAGCGATTAGGTAGAAATTCACCTTTCAACTATTTCTTTCCCCCCTCACCCCCCTTCCACTTCCACCTTAGAGGCGTGAAGGACTGGGATTGAAGGGGATCCTATCAGATAACCTTGAACTTCTCAGTAAAGGAGTCGATTGTCCTATGCAGAGATGGATAGGGGTAGGGATAGAGACAGGGGTTGGAGGAGAGTTGAAAAGCTTTTGAACAGGCTCTGTGGGGAATGTGATAGGGAGTAAATATGCCCTGATCAAAATGAAACCTGAGCAGACCTGACCCTGAGCAAACATGAACCTGTTTAGCAACACCCTTTACCACGAGGCGTATGAGAATAATGTGGTGGGCTTAATCCCCATGTGAACAGTAAAAGGGCAGGACAGACGCTGTCATTATCGACCCTGAGAAGCCATAGCCTATTCTGCTTTAGAGCCCCTAGCCCTGGCTACACATGTTGCCCTAGAAGAGTACCTAGGTTCTGCTACTCTTCTCTATCTCTCAGGTCAAGTTGATATTGCAAGGTCATCCATCGCTTTAGCCTTTACCACAGGGGCAGTGGAGTTTACAGTATATAATCCACTCTAACCTGTGGAAATGGTTGGGACGGGCTCCCCTGAAACTCATCAATTCTGTTTTCAACTTATAATGATTAGTCTTGATGTAACCCAAAAGTGTATTAGTAAAACCTAATCACATGATGGGCAGCTAGGTAGCACAGTGGGTAGAGTGCCAGGCCTGGGGTCAGGAAGACTCATCTTCCTGAGTTCAAATCCAGCCTCAGACACTTACTTAACTGTGTGATCCTGAGTAAGTCACTTAACCCTCTTTACCTCAGTTTCCTCATCTGTCAAATGAGCTAGAGAAAGAAATGATAAACCACTCCAGTATCTTTGCTAAGAAAACCCCAAGTGGGGTCACAAAAAGTCAGACATGACAGAAAAAAACCAAACAACAGCAATTCCATGATAGTGAAGAATGACTTCCAAGTCACTTGATGAAAGAAGTTGATGCTATATTAAACCATTTGTGCTGTATGTCTCGCCTTAGGGAAGCAGTGGATGGAGAACCAGACTGGAGTTAGAAAGTCTTGGGTTCAAGTCTTGCCTTTGACATGTATTGGCTGTGTGACCCTGAGCAAATCACTTAACTTCTCAGGTACTTCCTGAGTATTTTCATGTCACCATTTTCCTGTGCTCCAACCTAGTTGTCCAATCTCCCTTCCTTGGATCCACAGATTTCTGATTGGTGAACACTGTCACTATAGAACCTGGATCCAAACCCTTTGGGCTATACCCCAGCCATCCTCAAGCTGCATAGCGAGGTCATATACTCCCTACCCCTTTTCCTACTCTAGCTCTAAAAATAGTAATCAAATTAACATTACCAAAACATTCCTTCTGGACCACTTTTCTCCATATGTGTTGTATTCCCCTGCCAAAGGCGTTATTAACTTTTTTTTATAGTTCTCCAACACTTTGAAAGTCTGATGAAGCTTATGGACCCCTTCTAAAAATAAGATGTTTAGATGCATAAAATAATATATATGATATCACAATGGAAATAACTAATTTTGAAATACAATTATAAAATTGAAAAAAAAACACTAAACAGTTTCACGGACCTCAGGTTAAGAATTACTGCCATTCGAATGCATTGTTGGTAGAGTTGTAATTGTATCCAACCATTCTGGAGAGCAATTTGCAACTATGCCCAAAGGGCTATAAAACTGTGTATACCCTTTGATCCAGCAATACCCCTGCTAGGTTTGTATCCCAAAGAGATAAAAGAAAAAGGGAAGAGGACCTATTTGTACAAAAATATTTATAGCAGCTCTTTTTATGGTGGCTAAGAATTGGGGGTATGCCCATCAATTGGGGAATGGCTGAACAATCTGTGGTATGTGATTGTAGTGGAATACTATTGTGCCATAACAAATGGCAAGCAAGATGATTTCAGAAAAACCTGGAAAGACTTACATGAACTGATGCGTAGTGAAGTGAACAGAACCAGGAGAACATTGTACATAGTAATAACAATATTATATGAAGAATTGTAAATGACTTAGCAATTCTCAGCAATACAATAATCCAAGACAATTTCAAAAGACTAATGATGAAGGGTACTGTCTCCAAAGAAAGAACTGATAATATCTGAATTAAAACTGAAGCATGCTATCTTCTCTTCCCTTCCTTCCTTCCTTCCTTTCTTTCTTTCTTCCTTCCTTCCTTCCTTCCTTCCTTTCTTTCTTTCTTTCTTTCTTTCTTTCTTTCTTTCTTTCTTTCTT
>NW_020955033.1:19662751-19682486 GCF_900497805.2 Vombatus ursinus | reverse complement strand
TTCTTTCTTTCTTTCTTTCTTTCTTTCTTTCTTTCTTTCTTTCTTTCCAAAATGACTAATATTTAAATATTTTACACGATTGTACATGGATAACCTATATCAGAGTGCTTACTATCTCAGAGAGGGGGGAGGGATAGAATTTGGAACTCAAAACTTAAAAAAAATGTTTAAAATTGTTCTAACATGTAATTGGGGAAAATAAAAATATTATATATAATGTATATACATATATGTATATATGTAAAAGAACTATTGCTCTTTTAGAATAATCTTCTTGGGGGCAAAGGTCTTGCTTGTATTTGTATCCCTAATATTTAGTACAGTGCCCTGCATGTACTAAGCACTTAATGCAGGCTTTTCTATTCCAGGCCATTCAGACCCTCAGTTGGCACACCCTAGGTTACCAGGATCTTTCTCTGAATCCAGAGCCCACAAGGTGTGGGTACCCCTTTCTCATTATCTGGGGACCTCTATTGCTGCCACCATCTCTCCTCTCCTCTATTTCTGCTTCTTTCCTCTACGTACTACTTCTTTAGCTTCTGATGTTTCCTTGAGGTTTGGGGAAGGAAGATGCCCATCCAGGGAGTTAATTGTCCACTCTCTGAGGCCCCTCAAACACCCTTTCCATGGTTCCATCTCACCTGCTCTGATGACATTTCTGCTTGGCTGAGCCCAGTTCCTGTTGGTGTCAAAAAGGTCATTTGTTGTCTTCCCTTGTGCTTTCAGGAGGACCTTGCTCCTGTCTAAGCAGCTAGCCTGCTGCTGCCAGGCCAGGGAAAATGTTTTTCCCTTTTGACTCCCCTGGCTACTTTGTTTTCAGTCTTCAGTCCACAGTATATGGCCCTGGGGCTCTGGTTCGTACAGGAAAGGCAAACAACCTAATTTTAATTTTAAGGATGAGCCTTTGATCCCTAGGTCTTAAATTCCATCATTAGCTGCCCCTTTCATAGCAAAGTGGAGTTAGGGGAGGGTTCAGTTTGAAAAATGCTTTTTTTTTTTAGCCAAGGCTGAAAAGGGAATTCTGTATTTCAAGGCAAGGATTTGATTAAAAGAATCTTCTGCAAACTTTGTATTTTTAAAAGTAAAATTCAGTTGTTAATTAAAAAGTAAGTTTTTTAAGTATTATGTTGTTTTGTTTTGATGAATAAAAGTAATGTCCCTTGTGACTGAGTATTCAATAAAATGTTTGCCATTCCGAAAAATATAGTTCCTTGGGGGCACACCCTAATGAAATGTACTGTGAACACATGGCTCCTGCAAACTCTATTAAGATTTTAAGGTGCAGAGCAGGTGCTGATCTGCAGTGGTGTAGGGAATTTTCTCACTGGGAGTTCCCTATGCCAATGAAATCACAGGTCTTGTCATACACAAATGACATGTTATTACTGTATATACTCCCCTTCACAGAAAGTTAAAAGAAGAATAGAATCTTTATGAAATTGAAGAGGCCAGATTGAAAAAATAAAATTTAAAGTATTTCAGATCTCAGGTTTCTACTTCGTGCCTGTCTACATGTAGTCATATACAAAACAGACCATTATCTTTTCTTGCTCCTGTTTTCCCATCAAAAATCCTCAGTTCCATTTTTATATGAAGCTCAAACTCTTAATACATTTGTTGAAAGTCCAGCTACTAAAATCCTTGTAACAGGAAAAAGTCTTAGGAGAGGAATATAAACTCTGGAATTCTAACTCCCTTCTGACATTTAGATACTTGGCATGGTAATCTTGGTACAGACTCAAACAAACCCCAATGTCCTTCCTTCTTGAGAAATTGCCCAGGGGTTGCCTGTGGGAATGCTGGTGAGCTCTGAGGTCCTAGGGACTTCTGCCTTGTAATCATGACAACTTCTAGTTGTCCTTGGTATTATCAAAGGACTTATGGAGTTGTGGTTCGTGCTGATGTCAAGCCCAGGTCCTGTGATTACTACTGAAAGTAAAGAGTCAGATACATTGCGCGCGCGCACGTGTGTGTGTGTAATGCTTAATGAGGCAATTGTATATTAGTATAAGAAACAAGGCTTGGGACCTAACATTGACCATATCGAGCCTATGATTCTATTTACAGGTTAGAGAATGTCATGCCATTAAATTACTATAAGCAACCCTTTGTGGATTTCCTCATGGTTTAAGAGGCAGGGGTAGATAATTTATTCCCCATTAGTTACTTCTACATTGGGGTCACTCTGTTCTTGTCTCCAACAAGGTGATGAGGAGTCCACTTTGGGCACTGTCCTAAGGGCATTCAGTAGGTTTTGAATTCTCTGTGATGGCTCTTTCTCCTGCTGCTCATAGAGTGTCTCTTGAAAGTGTCATGGCTAGTAGTGAAAGAAGGCTGCTGGTTATACAATGTGTGATTCTGCCCCAGAGACCAGATTAAGTTCATTATTCTCTTTGTCCATTTCCTCTTTTACCTCTGCCTCCTCCTCCCTCCCTCCCTTTTCCTTTCATTATTACATTTCTTTGTAGAAACCATGCCAAATTACTTTTTTTGCCCTGAAAACACAAGCTCAAGTGTTAATCAGACTGTCTTGTTTGGACCTCGTACACCTCATTCTTCATATCTCTTCCTCCTTTCTCCTCCCTCAGAGTATTGTATTGTATACACAAATTTATATCAAGTACTGGCAATGAGATTCTAAATGGATGAATCAAAATAAACAGTTGCCAAACATGCAATTACTCTGACATTTCTTTATCAGTCTTTGGAACAACTATCAATTGAGCTTTGGTGTGGATGGTGGGGATGGGGGGCAGTGCTAGCTTTTTGTAGTGAGTTATACTGTCAAGGAGCTGTATGATTTTTTTAAAGAAAGTTTTTTTTGTTAGTAGATGAATTTGTATGGTGGCAAGAAGTTGAAATTTTTGGTGCTTCTGTGTTCTGTGTTATAGTCTCATACATCAGTGATAGCAATGTAGTTTCCATGGTGATCCTTTACCTTGTTTGATTATTCTTCTCTCCCCGTCCCCCCCCCCCCCCCCGTTTTCTTTCATGCCTTACAGTCCAGCCAGTTTATTTGATCATAGCTATGAATATTCTTTTTGGAGTTTGGAAAATTAATTTGATTAAGACTGAAAAATGGAAGGCTAGTATCTTCTATAATGTAAGCACAGACTTTTATATGAATTAGTGAGGAGTTGGGGCTATAAATAAAGGAACAGGCTTGAGATGGGTGAGAAAACAATAGAACTTCTTTATCTCTTGGAGTCAGTGACCAGACTATGGATTAGATGTAAAGTGTACCATATTAAGTGTACCATATGATGACTCTGGACTTATTGTTTCAGAGCAAGGCTAGCTACATCTCTCCCTTAGGATTCTAGGAGGTACCTCTGATATGTCTGAGAGTCTTTCTGCAATACTACTGGCTCCAGCTCTCACTCCTGTGTGTTCTCCACTGTAAACCACTGGTGACTAATACCCAGTTCTATTTAACCAATGAACACGGATTAGCTTTTAAAAAGGGATATTCATTATGAAGATATAGGATGGACAGAAATACAAACATTTCCCTCTAACAACTGGAGGCAGATTGTCCTCATCCTGTCTTGGTCCTTGGGCTCAGACTTAATGCAAGTTTTTACGTAGCATTTGTCCTACCAAGTACACTTCCGAATCTATCATAGCTGCTGAATGAGTCCTTGTTTCATGTATTGCTGGGCTGAGTCCCTAAGTCATTCTTCAGGGCCTCTGTGCTGGATTGGATGACTGCAAAACCGATCATGGAATATGTTCCAGGACCTCCTTGGAGCCTCCTGGCTCATTCTCTTGACCTTCTAAAGCTCACTAAGTCATAGTTATCTGTAATCTCCTTGACTGGAAACAGGAAAGAATAAACAGAAAGAGGAAAAGAACAGGGCTTCATATTTACGGGCCACATGTTGGCTTCAGATGGAATGAGACTGAAGCCTCTCCCTTTGCATCACTGTCTCTCATCAAATGCTGAATGATTAATGCCTTTTGAATACATCAGTTCCATAACTCATTAAAAAGGGCTCATCTTTACCAAAAACAAACAAACAAACAAACAAACAATCATAGAACTACATACTGAAGTTGATGTGAGGTTTGAATCAGCTAAGCACTCTTCTCATCGCCTAAGGAGTGAATGTTTTTGTCCAGTCCCTGCTTACATTATGAAGTGTGAGAAACAATGTAACATAACAAATGGAGAACTGGCCTCAAACTAGGGAAAATCTGAGTTCAAGTACCATCTCTGAAATATACTGGCTGTTTGACTCTGGGCAAGTCAACTTCTTTGTGCCTATGGGAAATCTCTAAAACCATAATTTGCAATACCTGTTCAGGTATTGATCTACATTGATAGAGAAAGTTTTCCCACTGGGAGTTTCCTATATCAATGAAATCACAGGTCTGGGCCACTCTTATCTCCCAAACATATATATGTGTGTACACACACACATGCACACACACACACACACACACAGTGACTTCTTTATATTTTTTAATAATTAGCTACAAAATAAATCTCTAGACCAACAATATGTTTCTTTTGAGTATGAGTAGCTAATACAGATGATTTGGATCACATTTATATAAGTAATCAATCATTTCCTTTGCTGACTTACTGACCAGTTCATGTGCAGTTGATGTGATCCAGTTGTCTTAATAATAGAATCCTTTATTTGATGCTGTTACATCGATTATTGAGGCAGCCCATTAGTATTGACCACCTGGAAATCCATCAGTGGCTTGGTAATTAATGATTGACAGTTGAACAACTTCGGATCAATGATCACAATAGTATCTCATCACCTGTGTAAAAATAGAGTCTAAGGAAATAATAGAAAGTGAAACATGCCATTGTGCATTCCCCCCTTCTGATAGCATATAGCATTTCTCAGAACCTCAGAAGTAATGGGTTAAATTCAAGGAATAAAACAAATGTGCCTAACTACTCGCTGACTTGGCTTTCTTATACAGCGGTGGGAAATCTTACACACAGATAGATACGTGACTGTTACCTTCTCAGTTTGTGGCACCTCATCTGTGAGTAGTTTGAATGATCATTTTGTTACTCGAAGATTAGAAGATGTTTGCATTTTTATTTTTATTATATCTAGTGGGGAGGGATAACAAAAGTAGAGCAGCTTCTGGCAGGAAAGGGAATTGTGTGTTGTCTGTGTTTTCATCTGCACTAGAAACAAATACCCTTGTTAACCAAGTGGAAACAAACAACCATTCCAACTTACAGTATCTGCATGTATTTCAAGCTGTGTTTTCATCTGTACTAGAAACAAATATCCTTGTTAACCAAGTGGAAACAAACAACCATTCCAACTTACAGTATGTGCATCTATTTCAAGCTCCAAGAATGCACCTGCTTTTATAAGAAGATAAAAAAAATTACCTTGACATAATTCAAGAATACTATTTTCATGCTCAATAACAATTCTTACTAAGTTTAAGTGTCCTCATAAGCCAATGGGTGATGGCTCTGCATTCTTTGATTGTGACCATGCATAAAGAACTGGCAACCCCTTAGATCATACCTCCTGTTTGTCCAAAATGCAATTCAGGGAATTTTAGTGGGGACCCATTTTAGGACAACAGAGTCCCTATTCAGACAATAGAACTGTGAGAATAGATGGTTTTCTTGTCCTGAAAGACTTCTGAGGTCTGATGTTGCAGCCACTGATGTGCCTCACCCATCTTTTCCTTTCTTTCACTTCTCCTCCCCTTCCTCCCTACACGTCCACATTATAAACAATGGGAAATATCTGTATCCAATAATAAAAACTTCAGTGTAATTTAATGTTTGAAATCAATACTGTATGTCCCTGATTGAATCTAGTGGTGGCAATGAAGGCTTTTATTGCCCCAGGTGGACTAGAAAAAGTCTGTCCCCCCAAGCCTGAAGTCAGTCACACAATATACAGTCACTACACATTTTCATTGTTCCTAATATTTCGCTGCCCAAGGCTACTGCCTGTTCTTCCTAAATGATAGAGCCAGCCCTGACTGGGTCCCCTCTGAACTTTCCCCAGAAGCACCCTATATGCTCATTCACCCTGTGACATCAGCCTTCAAAATATAAGAAATGGAAATCTTAATGAAAGGAAAGGATGGCCGAGATTCTTTTGTATGCTTATGTGCCCAAGCACCTATCATTTCATGACTGCATTTGATTTTTAAGACATTCTAAACTCTATCTGGAATTCTGATCCTTTTTATCTTTTTTCTTGCCTTTATAACCTCTGCAAAAAAACACTTATTTCAAGGAAAAACCTCTTAGAATTCAAATCAGTCCCTCCTGCTGCATACAAGCTGGTGTTTTCTTGAGATGCCCAATTTAAAAGGTTTCCTTTCAATTTTCACTCCTAGCGAAATCAAAGTGAATCTTAGTTCAAAAAACCTTAGTGTTTGATATTTGAATATTCGCGTTACGCTGCTTCAGTGGTTCCTTTTGAAACGTGGATGATGGATGGAGAAAACTGGAACCACATTGATGGTACCCTGCATCCCAGATAGTTTGGAGAATTTCAGATCAGTGAGGTACTCACTAAGGATTACTGTATCTATGAAGCACTACTGCATCCTGCAACCAGGTCTCCAGCACCATAATTAATCCAGAAGTGAGAATTACCCTTCATTGCTTCCGTTAGATGTTGTAATTGTAGGACTGATGAAAGAGAGCCTATGTATTCTCTTGTATTATCTAAGGTGCTAGGTGGCACCATAGTGCACAGAGTGCTGGACCTGCAGTCAAGAACACCTGGGTTCAACTGTGACCTCAGATACTTACTGGCTATGTGACTCTGGGTAAGTCACTTAACCTCTCAGCCTCAGTTTCCTCAACTGTAAAATAAGGATGATAATAACACTTACCTTGCAGAGTTGTAGTAAGGATCAAATGAAATAATATTGTAAAACAACAACAACAACAACAACAACAAGAAGAGCTTAGCACAATGCCTGGAACACAGTAGGTGCTATGTATTTATTCTTCTTTCCCCATCTGGCTCTGGAGTAGTAGATTCATAGGTACCTATTGGGAGCCTCCTATTGGAAGCCTACCGGGAAACACATGAGACAGACCAGAAACCCTCTTATTTCTCTAGCAGCAATGATGGTAGGAACTTCTTTCTCTTTCAACTAACACGTATTTTTTAAGTGTCTACTATGTGCTAGGCACTGTATTAGGAACTGGGGATACAAATACAAAAAATGAAATGATCTCAAGTCTTCTAGCAGGAGAGAGAGACAACAAGGACATAGATAATCGTGTGCAGAATAAGTGTAAAGAGAAGAAATACAAAGTAGTTTAGAAAGGAGGGCACTGGCAGGTGGGGGGGAATTAGGAACGGCTTCATGTAGAAGGTGGTACTTGAACTGTGTCTTGAGAGAAGAAAGATAGAGGTAAGAAGGGAATTCGTTTCAGGTGTGGAACATACCCAGTGTACAGGCAGAGAGATGGGAGGTGTAATGTTGTGTGTGAGGAACACAGAGAAATCTGGGTCACAGAGCACAAGAGAGGGAGTAATGTCCATTGAGACTGGAAAGACAGTTTAAGGACAGGTTGTGAGGGTTTTTAAAAAGCTAAAAAGAGGAGTATATACTTGATCAGAGGGAAGAGGAAGCCACTAGAGTTTATTGAATAGGAGAATCATATGGTTGGGCCTGCCCTTAAGGAAAATAACTTTGGCAGCAAGGTGTGGGATGGACTGGAATGGTGAGAGACTTAAGGCAGGGCAGCTGATTAGGAGGCCATTGCAAGAATACAGGTAAGAGGTGATGAGGGCCTGAACTAAGGTGGTAGATGTGTACATAGAGAGGTCAGATGCAAGAGATGTTGGCATAGGTAGAAAGTGCAATATTTGGCAAATAATTTGCTGTGTAAGGTGAAGATGAGTGAGAGTCGATCAGAATGCTAAGGCTATGAACTTGGGAGATGAGGAAGAATACTGATGCCTTTGTGAGAAACAGGGAAGTATAGAAGAGGGATTGGATTTTGTTGGGAAAAGTAATGAGTTTGGGACATATTGAATTACAAATTTCTATGGGACATTGAGTTTGAAAGGTCCTATGGGCAATTGGTGATTTGAGACTGAAGCTCAAGGGAGAATAGGTCTGGAAATATAGGTCTGTAAGTCATCTGCATAGAAATGATAATTCAATTCATGGGAGCTGATGAGGTCATTGAGAGATTATAGAGAGAGAAAAGAAGGTTCAGAATTAAACCTTGAGGAACATGATAAGGGACACAAAATAGGGGACACAAGATAGGGGACACTCTTTATGAGGCAACTGGGGTTAAATGACTTGCCCAAAGTCACACAGCTAGTCAGTGGTATGTGTCTGAGGCCAGATTTGAACTCAGGTCCTCTTGACTCCAGGGCCAGTGCTCTATCCACTGCGACCCCTAGAAAAGGAAACTGTGATAGAATGGTCCTACAGGTAGGAGGAGAGAGTAGTATCATAAAAAACCAGAGAGGAGAGATATCAGGTGGAGAGAGTAATTGCAGGGAGTAGGTCAAGTATGATGAGGACTGAGTTAAAAATAGTCAAGTTTGGCAATTAGGAAATCTTGATAATTTTGGAGAGAATTGTTTTAGTTTATTGATGAAGTAAAAAGCCAAGTTGTAAAGGGTTGAAGAATGAGTGAGAGGAGAAGAAGTGGAAGCAATGAAGGCAGGCTGCTTTTTCTAAGAATTGGGCTAAGAAAGGGAGAAAAGATATAGCTTGACAGTTTGAGGGGATGGTAAGGTCTAGTGAAGAATTTTTTTTAAGAATAGGAGAAACTTGGGAATGTTTGAAGGTGGTAGGAAAAGAACCAGTTGATAGGGAGAATTTGGAGATTATAAAGAGAGGGGATGATCAAGGATGAAATCTGCAAGAGAAGACAGGAGAAGATGGATTCAGGTGCATACGTAGTTGGGTGGCTCTGGCAGAGAAGAGTGACTTTACTGTTAGAGACAAGGAGGAGGATAAGGGACAGCATCATGGGATTTTGAGATGAAGAGGAAGGGAGAACAGGGAGCTCACTTAGAAGATGCTTAATTTTCCTCTGTGAATTAGGCAATGTCCTCCGTTGAAAGGGAGGTGGAAGTGTTGGAGGTTTGAGTAGAGAAGAGACAGTTTGGAATAATATCTGGAGAAGTGATATAGGGAACTTATTAGGGTGCAGCAAAAGGATTGCTTTGCAATCCATCTGGGATTTGTTCACGTTTGGTAACACGAATTTATAAAGTACTTACTCAGCATGGTTGTATGTCTTCTTCCAGTTCTGTTCAGCAGCACATGAATAAGAATGGAGGAAGCAGATGGTGGGAATAATCCAGGGCTGAAGTTCATCAAGGAATAAAAAGATGATTGGCAGAGTAGAGGACATTGTAGAGTTGAATTGTCTATTTGCTATTGGAAAAGGAGAAAAGAGAACTCAGAGCAGAGTTAATGGATTGAGAAAGTACTCGAGGGTGGAAGGATTGGGGTCAACATGAATGCAAGGAATGGATTTAAGAGTGGTGAGGCAAAGGAAGAGATGGAATGATAGAAAGTTATGATCAGATAGAGGAATGCCAGAGATTTTGATTAAGGAAGTGGAACGCCTGTGGGTAATGGTGAGCTTCAGAGTGTGACCATACTTACATGACTGAGGTAGAGTGAAGGACGTCATGGGATATACGGAGATTGGGGAATTACTTCTTATGAGTAAAATGGCCTTTGAATAAGATAAGCTGGCTCTGATGGGAAGACTGCCGTAGAAACTGCAGCCTCTGCTTTCTGATATTTTTATGACACCTTATTATGAGTGAATTGATTAGATTAGTTTCAGACACCAAGAAGGCCCTGGGGGAATGGAACACAGGTGGTCAGTAGTGAATTGGGGAAACAGGGAGTGAAGGGAGGATTGGAGAAAGATGGTTAAGAACTAAGAAGAACACAGATCTATGGAAGGGAACATAGAGGTTATCTACTGCTGAGTACCTTCATTTTGCAGATGAGAAAACTGAGACTCAGAGAGGAACAATTTGCAGCATGGAATTTGAACTCAGATCCTCTAACAACAAGTTGAAATCATCTCTCATAGATTCAATGATCATTTCTATATAGATAATTCTCAGATCTACTTATCCAGCCCTAAGACTTCTTTCCTGACCTCCATACTTGCACCTCCAATTGTCTTTTAGATTTCAAACTGGATGACTTATAAACATCCGGTCTTAAATTCAAAATGTCCAAAACCAAATTCATTATCTATTCTCCCAAACCGTCCCCTCTTCTAAACTTCTGTATTATTGCTAAGGGTATCACTATTTTCCTAGTCCCCTAGACTCACTATCTAGGTGTGATTTTCAACTTCTTACTCTTTCAACCCCACTCCCACCCTTCATATCCAATAAGTTGCCAAGTTCTTGTTGATTCTACTTTTGTATCATCATATAGACTTGTATATTCAACTTTCCTCTAACTCTGCCACCATCCTGGTGCGGGCCCTCATACCTAGACTATTACGGTAGTCTAATGGTTGTTCTTCCCAAAGTATCTCCCAATGCCTGTCCATCTTCTACTTATCTATCAAAGTGATCTTCCTAAAGCACAAATCTGAACATGTTATTCCCCCTATCCCATTCAACAGTGGCTCCCTATTATCTTGAGGATCTACTACAAAATCCTCAGTTTAGCTTTCAAAGCCCTTCATAACCTGTCTTCTTCCTACCTTTTCAGTCTTCTTACCTCTTACTCCCCTCCCCAAACTCTGGGATCTAGTGGTACTGGCCTTCATGCTGTTTCTTGCACAGGACACTCCATCTCCTAATTTCATGAATGTTCATTAACTGTTCCCCAAGCCTGGAATTGGTGGGCAGCTAGGTGGCACAGTGGATAGAATTCTGGGCCTGTACTCAGGAAGATTCATCATGAGTTCAAATCTGGCCTCAGACACTATCTGAATGACCCTGGGCAAGTCACTTAGCCCTGTTTGCCTCAGTTCCTCATCTGTAAAATTAGCTGCAGAAGGAAGTGGCAAACCCCTCCGATATCTCTGCCAAGAAAGCCCCAAATTGTGTCACGAAGAGTCAGGCATGACTGAGCAACAAAAATGCCTGGAATTATCTCCCTCCTCGTCTTTGCCTCCTGACTTCCTTGGCTTCTTTCAAATCCCAACTAAAATCCCACCTTCTGTTTTAAACTCTTTGTTAAGGTAAAAGTCTGCTTCCAGTGTAAAGAGCGTACTGTCCCAAGCTTCGGGGGTTTGTATAGCTGTTTTCAGAGGTACTTCTAGGGACCTGCAAATTTGCAGTTCTTCCAAGGTGGTATGATAAGGGGTGAGGTGTTTCCTCTCCACTGCCACAACAAACTCCACCACACCAGCGCTCCTCCTCGCCCCAGGACCACCCCTCAGAACTGTGACCCAGATCCAAGCACAGGCAAAGCAAGGGATTCCTGCCTCAGCACTGGCAATGAGGTCCCTGCAATCCCCCTCTGATCAGCCACTCAATTCTCCCTCAGTCTGTGGGCTGGAATCTCAGGAAAAAGCTGTGGCCCTAGGCCGTGCTTGAGACTTGCGGCTGAGACCTAGCTCCTCTCTCACTGCAGTCACTGACTTCCCACTGACCTTCTAAGTTGTCTTTGGCGTTCGTGGGTTGAGAAGTCTGGAAACCGCCACAGCTGCCTGCGATTCAGTCCTCTGAGGCCTGCTCCAGGGTTGCTGCGGCCTGCGTGTCCATGCCAAACTGTGCTCCTCTCCCCACCCGGTGCTGAAATACCTTTCTGATCAACCATCCAGGCTGTCTTTGGCTGGAATGTTTCACTGTCTTTTTGTGGGTTCTGCTGCTTTAGAATTTGTTTGGAGCCATTTTTTACAGGTATTTGGAGGGCTTTGGGAGGGAGCTCAAGAAAGTCACTGCTTTCCCTCCGCCATCTTGGCTCTGCCAAAATCCCACCTTATGCAAGAAGCCTTTCCCAATACCCTTAATCTTCATGCCTTCTCTCTATTGGATTATTTCCAATTTAACCTGTGTATATCTCATTTGTAAATAGTTTGCATATTGTTTTCTCCATTAGACAGTGAGCTCTTTGAGAGCAGGAACTTTTTCCTCTCCTCTCTCTGTATTCCTAGTGCTTTGAACAGTACCTGACACACAGTAGGAGCTTAATAAATTCCTGTCTACTTGGCCAAGTAGACAGTGCTCTTTCCACTCTATCACAAAGATTTAAGCCCAGATGTGGTACTTTTATTTTTGACTAGGCAATGGGGTTAAGTGACTTGCCCAGGGTCACACAACTAGTAAGTGTCAAGTGTCTGAGGCTGGATTTGAATTCAGGTCCTCCTGACTCCAGGGCTGGTCCTCTATCCATTGTACCACTTAGATGCCCCTCCAGATGTGGTATTGAGTGGGGGAACCTGGGCAGCCAAGGTACATAAGGGCATTAAAAGTGTGGTGTAAGTGAAACAGAAAGGAGTTGACAATGGGCTTTGTCTATTTTTGTTAATTTTGCCTAGGACTGATTAATATGGTAGCAAAATTATTAGCCTTGCCTCAAGAAGACCTAGTTTCAAGTCCTATATCAAGCAAATACTTTCAGATAACATGAAAAATGTGACTGATGCTTTGTAGAGTGCTATCTCAATCAATCAATCAATACATACTTATTAAGTGCTACTATGTGCCAGGCACTATGCTAAACACTTTACAAATATCATCTAATTTCATCTTCACAACATCCTGGAGATGTAGGTGATATTATTATACTGGTTTTACAGTTGAGGAAACTGAGGCAAAGAGGTGAAGTGACTTGCCTAGGGTCATACAGCTAGTAAGTTTTGGAGGCTGGATTGGAACTTAGGTCTTTCTGACTGCAGGCCCAGTGCTCTGTGTACTATTGTGCCACTTAGCTTCCTAGTTGTCGTCATCATTGTCATTTTTATACCCGGACCTGCAATTTCACTGGTGTAGAATCCTCCCAGTGAAGAACTGCATTCCACCAATACAGATCGAGCGCTGTTCTGCAACTTAGGCTCTTAGAGAGTTGCCCGGAGCATTGAGAAGTTAAGGGACTTACTCAGGGTCATGCAGCTAGTACGTGTTTGAGGTGGAACTTGAACTCAGGTCTTCTTGGCTCCAAAGCTAACACTTTCTCTGCTGTCTGTCTACTCCATTATAAACTTTCGATCTCCTTCTTCCACCTCCTCTGCCTCTTCTTCCTCCTCATTCCTTTCATCTTATAACTGATGAAGTACATATAGAAATGGCGGGAGACAAGTTGTTCTTTTGTTCTGGTGTTGTTGTCATTTCAGTCATGTCTGACTCTTCGTGACCCCATTTAGTTTTGTTTTTGTTTTTGGCAAAGATACTGGAGTGGTTTGCCATTTCCTTCTCCAGCTTATTTTGCGAATGAAGGAACTGAGGTAAACAGAGTTAAATGACTTGTCCAGGGTCACACAGCTAGTATGTCTGAGGCTAGATTTGAACTCAAGAAGTTGAATCTTCATGACTCCAGACTTGGTGCTCTGTGCACTATGGTGCCTCCTAGATGCCCTAATAGTGTTCTTTTATGTTTATTATTTGGGAGACCCGCATAGCTGGGTGAAATAGTTGCTTTTTGTAGTTTAGTAAAAGCATTGAGATGTATGCACATCTGTTGTCAGCTCACTGCTAGCATCTTGGGACAACTCCAGGATCAAACAGGCAAAAGGGTGATATTACTTCATGTTGTTCTTACATGGTTTTGATATCTTCTTTGAAGTCTCTATATTTGAGAGCTTTTCATTTTCCATAGTTGGGAGTTTATGAGTATTTGGTACGGTAACATCTACAGAAAACATTGTTCTTAAATTTTTATGGGTCAGTGTTATTTCCTGGTGATTGTGGGCAATGGCTTTGCCTGTGATGAAGTTCTGTTTCCAGTTCAGTTTATTTCTTTAATCCTTAATGATATTTTTGGGTTATATTTGTAGCATGAAGTTTTGTTGTCCATTAGGTTATGAAGCTTCTACTGTATAAATCTTGCTACTTCATCTTGTCATTCTAGGTATGTGGGAAATGCTAAAATTTTGCAACCTGCCATGATATATTATAAAGGTTTTAATCATTTTCTTTGAAAATAAGCATCTATGAACAGATCCAGGTTCTTGGACCTTTGTGTAATTTGTGGTGGTAATTACCCATTTTTATCACTATCCTCCTCCTCCTCATCACCATCGCTATCATCCTCATCATCACCACCACCATCATTATCACATCACTATCCTCATCTTTATCATCTCATTCTTCTCATCTTTTTCATTGGAGTTCAGATAGCAATGGTCTTGTGACATAATGCTATCCTGCTGTTATTCTTTCCTGTTTAGTATTCTGTGGATTTTTGCACAGGTGGTTAAAATAACTTTTCTTTTGAGGTTGAATAGAAGTATTTGGATGTATACTTATCTTCTGTAAGCTCACTGAAAGCATACTTGCTACGACTCCAGGAACAAACAGGACAACATGTATGTTAATTACCTTATCCTGTTTCCACGTGATTTTAGTCTGTGCTAGGTCTCTGTGTTTTGAAAGCTTTTCATTCTGAGAGGCTTGCTAATTATTAATCTTTGGTATAGTGCTTAAAAATTAAAAAAAAATTAAAAATTGGGGCAACTAGGTGGCGCAGTGGATAGAGCACTGGCCCTGAAATCAGGAGGAGTTGAGTTCAAATGTGACCCCAGACCAAACAATTGACACTTACTAGTTGTGTGACCCTGGGCAAGTCGCTTAACCCCAATTGCCTAAAAATTAAAAAAAAATTAAAAAAATTAAAAAAAATCTTTGGTATGGTGAAATTTGTTGAAAAATATTGTTATCAAGTTTTTGTCAATCAATGCTATGTCTGGACAATTGTGGGCAACAGTTTGGTGAGTTAAAATGACATGGTTTCAGGAAGCTTATTGGTTGAGTTCTCCAGAATATTTTGAGGTCTGTAATCGTTGCATGGGAATTTATTATCTGATGGCCCATGAAAGATAGGGAACTTTTATTGTATAATTCTAGAGACCATATTATATTTTGTTAAGTATTTGGTAGGTGCTAAATTTTTACAGCCTGTGATGATGTCACGCAGTTTCTGCGGCTCACTTTCTTAATCTACAGTGATCACTGAGATCAAATTCCCTAAGGATGTCCCTTCTGTAATTTCTGGAGCCTAAATGACATGGTCCTGAATTGCCATCATAAGCCCCTCTGTCTTTACAAACAAATTTGCATGATTCGCCCATTTGTTGGATGCTTTTATATTGATAGACTGTTGGCTGAGTTCCTGCAAATGTTTCTCATGGATTCATTTTTAGATCTTAGCTAATTTATAGATTCTGTCCACAGGTATACTACTTTTGGTTACATTTGCATTTATTATCAGTCTAGGTGGTGCAGTGGTTAGAGCATTGGGCTTGGAGTCAGGAAGACCTGAGTTCAAATGTGGCCATTATTACTAACCAAACTGTTGCCCAGATACAGCACTGATCAACAAAAATGATGTGTTTTTAATAGATGTCACCATACTAAATATTAATAATAACCACACTTCACAGAATGAAAAGTTTTCAAAACATAGAGACCTAGTAGAGACAAAAATAACGTAGGAGCAGGAAAAGGTGCTTAATCTTCCAGTTGTCAAGTTTATCACCCTAGTCACTTAACCTCTGTGATTCAGTTTCTTAAACTTTAAAAGTGGGGATAATAACAGCACTTGCCTCTCAAAGTTGTTGTAAGTATTAAATGAGATATTTGTAAAGGCCTTAGCATAGTGACTGGCACAAAGTAGTTGCTATATAAATATTATCATCCTCATTAATTGTTATTATTGCAATTTATTGTTTGGTGAAATGAAACTTCTTCCAAAAGTACATCAACAGATTTTTAACTTGTTTGTCATGTGCTCAAAAAATGTCTATCATTCACTTTACTCCTTTTTTTTTTGATGAGTAAATATTAATCTTTCCATAGTTGCCTAAGGTAACAGGCCCTTCATTTATAATTTGTGATTTTTTGTCAGGATACTTTCCAAATGTATTATTCCCAATTTTATGGTTTATAACATGTACACTAAACCTGGTATTATAGATGTATTAATAAACATGTTCTTATCATTTGGTTTTGATTTTAGGATGCCAGTAAGTCTCTTAATATACCAACTCATAACCTTCTCATTCATGTATTTATACTTGATATGTCTTGCCTGGAGAATCCTCCTGAATTCAGAATACTGGTAAGTCTTAACAAACTAAGCAATAGCCTTCTCCTTCATATCTTTATGCTTTATATGTCTTGTCTGGAGAAGACCAAGGTATTTGTAGATATTACCTTTCAGTGGTTTGAAATGAACTCTGGGTTTAGTCCTGAAGCATTCAGTATCTCTTTTTCTCTTGAAATATGTTAAAAATTTTATACTTATTAAGTCTGAATGACATTTTGATATTACTTCAAAAATATTTCACTGTTTAATGTAGTTTTTGGTAGAATCATATAGCTTGACATCATCCACATATATCCAGTGACTAATAAGACTTTTTCAACTTCCTCTTTAATTTAGAAGTCACACTTAGTTCTAATAGAGATAATAGTGGATTTCTAGGCATAACTGTAATGGGCTTAAACCATAAATCTAAAATATACTGTTTTAAAGAATTGTTCTTGACAAAATTGTGTTCATGATGTGTTTTAAATAGAGAATGGTTTTCTGTGTGGATATAAAATACTCTAGCATTCCCACTATACTTGGGTATTTTACATATTTGCAGTAGATGGATAAGCCATATGTGCAGAACTTGGTTGAAGGCTTTGTGACAATCATCCAAGACAGTATACATGTCACAGCACTTTCTGGCAGCTTGTTCAATAATTATTGAACTCATAATAATTTGTTCTATACACCTCTGGGACTTTTTGGCACGTGATTTTTTGCTCCTTGGTTAATGTATTTTTTTCTGTTTACAGATCTTAAAAAAGTGATACAAGATGCTAACATTTTGTATAAAGTTCATAAACATATGATTGGCTGAATTTGGAAGGGTCAGTAATGTTGTTATATTTTGGTAACCAGAAAATTCCCACAGTCCTCCTTTGGGGTTCTGTCTCATCTCTGATTTTTTTTTTCAATTTTGCAAGCCTCTAGTAAAAAAATTTATATTGAATTATATATTTTATTAGGGGTACTACCCTGGCTTTTTCTCTTACCTTAATGTTTTGACATATGATTTCAATTGCTAACGAAAGGAAGATAGAATTTCTGATGTTCTTTGTTTTCTAAATTACTTTTCATATACTTGGGTTTGTTTTTGCTTTAATTGAGCTACATGATATCTAATTTTTCTATTGCTTCTACCAGCCTCAGACGTTCAACAGATTTCTCATGTTGCTTTTACCATGCTTGCTCTGACACGTGTCTTTGGGGATACTCGTTGGTAGAGAGGCAGCATGGTGTGGTAGATAAAGCATCAGACATGAAATTAGGAAGACCTGGGCTCAACTCTGCTTCACATACCTGTTAGCTGTGCGACCTGAGCAAGTCACTTAACCCTTCTGTCTGACTCAGTTTTCTCATCTGTGAAATGGGAATAATGATAGCACCTACCTTATAGGCTTATTGTGAAGATAAAATGAGACAATGTATGTAAAATACTTCATAAAACTTAAATGCTATATAAATACTGGATATTATCATTAACAACTATGGGAGCAACAAATATAATTATATTTATAATAAATATATAATATATAGTATAATGTATACTAATCATTATAATAGTATATAACAAATAACAATATATCAAGACAAAATAACAAAGACTATAAAAACAAATATAACGATTAATGCTAATGCTAATAATAATAATAAATAGCTCTATTCTTCCTCCTCTGGTTGTTAATATAGCTGTGACTGTTGCATACAGTATTGTGTACAAGTCCTGAAAATTTTTTACTTTTTGTCAAATACTATGGAAAAATAATTTCATTCGGTCTGGTTATAGTAGTGCCAACTGTTTGGAATTATTCAGGTTTTGGTATAATTGGTCTGCTAGTTGGATTCATGCCATCAAACTCAAAAAGGGCTTCTTGGAATTTCAGTCTATGTATTCCTCTCTCCTTTTCAAAATCATTTCACATGCTGGGACTGTTTTCACCTATTTCATTATTAGGCATGGAGTTTTTATTAATCAAATCTTGTTAATGACATGAAGTTCTTCAGCTTATCTTTCTTCATATTTTTTGTAGTTCCTTGATTTCATTTGTTATTTCACATAATCTTGGGTTAGGGATGAAGTTATATTTATGACTGTCATGTGCTAGTCAGCACTTGGCCTTGGAGCGAAGAGTGTCATTACCAAAAACCAGTATGAATTCCTTGGCTATAAATGTGTGCTACATAGTGAGTCCATAATAAGTGCTTATTGATTGATTGAACTGGCTGAGATCTGGTTTGAATTCTGTTAAATGATAAAGTACTGAAAGCATTTATGTCCAAGCTATTTTGTAAACACTAGTAGTTTGCTTGCTTACTGCTATGTACCATGCTTTTGCACCAAAGTATTTTCAGCAATTGGAATATTGGTATTATTTCTGTTGGAGAGCCTTGCCATCTTGTGGTACCAGAACTTAAAGGAGAGCCACTCCTTCTGCCATCCTCCATGTCAAGCTAAACATCCTGGCAGTTCCGAATAGGGACAGCCTGTAACCCTACACCACCTCATCTATTTCTTTTTTTTTTTTAATTTATTTCTTTTTCTTTTTTATTGCCCCTCAATTTTATTAATTTATTTATTTTTAGTTTTCAGCATTCACTTCCACAAGATTTTGAGTTCTAAATTTTCTCCCCATCTTGTCCCTCCCCCTACTCCAAGATAGTGTGCATTCTGAATATATTTTTATTTTTCAACATTCACTTCCACAAGATTTTGAGTTTCAAATTTTCACACCATCTTGCCCCTCCTTCCACCCCAAGACAGCATACATTCTGAATACCCCTTCCCCTAATCTGCCTTCCCTTCTATCACCCCTCCCCCTTCTCTTGTCCCCTTCCCTTTCTTTTTTCCTGTAGGGCAGGATAGATTTCTATACCCCATTGCCCACACATCTCATTTCCCAGTTGCATGTGAAAACAATATTTAACATGTGTTTTTAAAACTTTGGGTTCCAAATTTTCTCCATTCCTCCCTCCCCACTCACCCTTATTGAGGAGGCAAGCAACTCAATACATGTTATACATGTGTAGTCATACAAAACACTTCCATAGTAGTCATGTTGTGAAAAACAAACTATATTTCCCTTCATCCTATCTCACCCCCATTTATTCTATTCTTTCTTTTAACCCTCTCCTTCCTCAGAAGTGTTTGCTTCTGATTACCCCCTCCCTCAATCTGTCCTCCCTTCTATCACCTCCTGTCCTGCTCTCTTCTCCCCTTTCTCCTTATTTTCCTGTAGGGTAAGATAGATTTCCATACCCAATTGAGTGTGTATGTTATTCCCTTCTTAAGTCAATTCCAATAAGAATAAGATTAATTCATTCCCTCTCACCTTCCCCCACTTCCTCTCCACTGTACAAGTTTTTTTCTTGTCTGTTTTATGTGAGATAATTTACCCCATTCTTCTGCCTCTCCCTTTCTCCTTCTCTCAGTATAATCCACTCTCACCCCTTAATTTAATTTTTTAGATATCACCCCTTCATCTTCAACTCACCCTGTGCCATCTATCTATCTATCTATCTATCTATCTATCTATCTATCTATCTATCTATCTATCTA
>NW_020955033.1:19565091-19662741 GCF_900497805.2 Vombatus ursinus | reverse complement strand
CTATCTATCTATCTATCTATCTATCTATCTATCTATCTATCTATCTACCTACATATAATTTTTCCCACCAACTACCCTAATATTGACAAATGTTTCATGAGTTACAAATATCATCTTTCCCTGCAGGAATGTAAGCAGTTCAACCTTAATAAGTCTCTTATGATTTCTCTTTCCTGTTTACCTCTTCCATGTTTCACTTCCATGTATTTGAAAGTCAAATTTTATATTCAGCTCTGGTCTTTTCCTCAGGAATGCTTGAAAGTCCCTTATTTCACTGAATGACCATTTTTTACCCTGAAAGATTATACTCAGTTTTGCTGGGTAGGTGATTCTTGGTTGTAGTCCTATCTCCTTTGCCCTCTGGAATATCATATTCCAAGCCTTCTGGTCCCTTAATGTAGTAGCTGCTAAATCTTGTGTTATCTTGATTGTGTTTCCACAATATTTGAATTGTTTCTTTCTGGCTGCTTGCAATATTTTCTCCTTGACCTGGGAACTCTGGAATTTGGCTATAATATTCCTAGGAGTTTTCCTTTGGGGATCTCTTTCAGGAGGTGATTGTTGCTCAGTTTCTATTTTACCCTTTGGTTCTAGAATATCAGGGCAGTTTTCCTTGATAATTTCTTTCTTTCTTTCTTTTTTTTTTTTTGGCTAGGCAATGGGGTGAAGTGACTTGCCCAGGGTCACACAGCTATTAAGTATCAAGTGTCTGAGTCCAGATTTGAACTCAGGTTCTCCTGATGCTAGGGGCTGTGCTCTGTCCACTGTGCCACCTGGCTTCCAAGATAATTTCTTGAAAGATGATGTCTAGGCTCTTTTTTTGATCATGGCTTTTTAGGTAGTCCAATAATTTTAAAATTATCTCTCCTGGATCTATTTTCCAGGTCAGTTGTTTTTCCAATGAGATATTTCACATTGTCTCCTATTTTTTCATTCTTTTGGTTTTGTTTTACAATGTCTTGATTTCTCATAAAGTGATTAGCTTCCATTTGCTCCATTCTAATTTTTAAGGAAGTATTTTCTTCAGTGAGTTTTTGAATTTCCTTTTCCATTTGGCCAATTCTACTTTTGAAGGCATTCTTCTCCTCATTGGCTTTTTGGACCTCTTTTGCCATTTGGGTCAGTCTATTTTTTAAGGTGTTATTTTCTTCAGTATTTTTTGGGGTCTCCTTTAGCAAGCTGTTGACTTGTTTTTCATGATTTTCTTGCATCACTCTCATTTCTCTTCCCAGTTTTTCCTCTACTTCTCTTACTTGTTTTTTCAAAATCCTTTTTGAGCTCTTCCATGGCCTGGGACTTATTCATATTTTTCCTGGAGGCCTTGGATGTAGGAGCTTGGCTTTATTGTCTTCTTCTGGTTGTATATTTTGATCTTCTTTGTCACCAAAGTAAGATCCTATGGTCTGACTTTTTTTTGTGTGCTGTGTGCTCATGATCCCAGCCAATTACTTGAGTTTTAAACTCTTTGTTAAGGTAGGGGTCTGCTTCCAGTGTGGAGAATGTATTGTCCCAAGCTTCAGGGGTTTTGTGCAGCTGTTTTCAGAGATACTTCTAGGGACCTGTAAATTTTCAGTTCTTCCAAGGTGCTATGATCAAGGGCGAGGTATTTACTCCTTTCCTGGTCTATGCTCTGGTCTATGAGTGACCACAAGCACTCTTTTCTGTCTTGGAACTGTGAGGAGGATTTCCTCTCCACTACCACTACAAGCTCCACCATGTCAGCACTCCTCCTTGCCCTGGGACTGCCACCCAGAACTGTGACCCAGATCCAAGCACAGGCAAAGCAAGAGAATCCTGCCTCAGCACTAGCAAAGAGATTCCTGCAATCCCCCTCTGATCAGCCACTCAATTCCCCCTCTGTCTGTGGTCAGAGAACTCTGGAAGCAGCTGCCGCCTCAGGGCTGCTCCAGTACTGGGGCTGGGACGAGCTTCTCTCTCACTATGTTCACAGAACTTTCCTAATGACCTTCTAAGTTGTCTTTGGCGTTTGTGAGTTGAGAAGTGTGGAAACCATCATAGCTCCTCTTGATTCAATCCCCTGAGGACTGCTCTAGGCTCACTGAGACCTGATCTTTGTCTACACAGCCTGTGTGGTCCATGCTGAACTGTGTTCCTGTACTAGTCCAGTGCAATAGACCTTTTCAATCAACCATCCAGGTTGTATTGGCCTGGAAATTTGTTTCACTCTGTCTTTTTGTGGGTTATGCTGCTCTAGAATTGGTTTAGAGCCATTTTTACAGATATTTGGAGGGTTTGGGGGGAGAACTCAAGCAAGCACTGTTTTTACTCTGCCACCTTGGCTCTACCCTCATCTATTTCTTTGACCCTGATCATGGGGCTAACTCAGTCACTGATATTGCCAGAGTCTAATTCACCATAGTTTCAAGGTCTCCCATAGGCCTTTATAATTCTCATAACAGTTTCAGGGTATGAGAAGTCTCTACCCTATATTGCCCAGGCTAGTTTCTCTTACTTTGCTATTCTCCTTCCCACCACCACTATATGGTATGGATGATGGATTAGACTTTGAGGGGGTCTTATTATTATGCCACTGAAATGGTTATGAATCACTTTATGAAAGGGGTGATGCTGTTTTTGAAGACCGTACCATAGAAACACATGTTTCGGCATATCTAAAATAGCCAGAAAGGTTTTTGACTGAGTCTCGTGATAGACTGTGTTTCTGGTATTCAAAGACCAGTCTAGTGAAGTTCAGAGAAATTTATCATTGGAATTGGGTGATGACTTATTCAGTACTAATTAGGTGAAGAGTAAGTTTTTGGCCACAGAGACTCAGAAAGGCCATCCACTAGGCTTAGAGCAAGCATGTCATTTGTATTAGGGATGGACCCATACTGATGATGCTCAGAAGGACTAAAATGTTATTATTCTTAAGGATGCTGAGAGCATCATTCAAGCAAACTTTGTCTTTGGTCTTCCAGTGGCAAGGACATCATGAAAGTAAGCTATTTCACTAATAGGATAAATATGTGAAGGGTTTAAAGCTTTGAAAAAATAAAATATATTTGAGTAAATCTGCTGAGCTCAAAAGTGATCCAGATGGGCTTTCTGATTTTTTTCTTCTGTATTTGATATTTTTTTGTAACAAGCTGGCAAGATCTTTATCCATTTACATTTCAGTCCGGAGGCATAGAAAGTTCCCCATAATATTTTGCCTTAAGACCAATGAATGGCCCTATCAAGCCTGGCTTGCTCTGGACAGCTGTGAAAAAACAAGGAAAGAAACCCTGTGCTCTGAACATTTGTTCTTTGTTGTAGCCATCCTTTAGAGGGCAGCTGGTCTGAATCATCTCGGAGAAGATGCTGTACAGCTGTTTCTCTAGAGCATCACCTGAGGCAAACTGAACAGCCCATCATCTTGGTATATCCTCCTGATCCTGGCAAGTCATTTTGTCCTTAACTCTGTCATGTATAATAACTAAAGATTAGTGTTTATCTGAATCTTCTCTCATAGTACAACAATACAGGAGCTTGTTCTCAGGAGTTTCAGAGACAGCATTCCATTGTCAAAGATTTTTCCTACCTCCCTTTTTTGCTTCCATTTTCCCAGGGTTTCTATGACAACCTTGTGCTCTGGTGGCAGCTCTAGGATTATTACTATCATTACAGTTATTTCTTCTGATTACTATTGTTGCTTATTATCATCAATCTCATCTTTGGCTGTCATTTAGTCACATCCTGGACCTCAACACCTGGCCCCAGGGGAATATGTTCTCTTAATGTCTGAAAAGAAAAAAAAATTAGAATGTAAATCCCAAGAGATTACCTGCCCCACAATTATCCTAGATCAGGTTTTCTTTCTCTCTATGTTTAACTAACAAAGTGAACTTCCAAGTCACACTAATCTTCCCAGGATGCAGAGTGTGAAGCTGTCATGACACAGCTTATAGATAAGACATAAAAACACGCTTTTTTTTGAAAGGGAAGAGGATGTGGGGAATTTATAGATCTAAAGGAGTTTGTGTATTAGTAAATGAGAAAAATAGGTGTTGAAAAATATTTTTATTCCATTTTGAATTATGAAAGAAATTCACCTCCTGATTTATAATAGCTGCAGTAGAACATAAGAAAATATTTCAGGGTGGTATGCTGAAAGGCAGTATGGTAGAGTGTGAAGAATGCTTATTTAGAAGTCAGATAAGACCTGGATTCAAATCCAGCTTCTGATACTTACTAGTTATAACCTCTAGATTTTGTTTTCTTCATTTGAAAACGGGGACAACAATTGAACTACCCATGCAGAATTGTTGTGAATATCAAATAAAATTTATATATATATATGTATATGGAGAGAGAGAGTGCTTCAAAAACCTTAAAACAATATATAAATATCAGCTATTACTATTATTATTATTATTTCAGGTAGTATCAACATTAGGAAACTTTTATATAATTTCAAACCCTTCCACATTATCTTAGATAAAATTATCCTTTCTCTTTCTAGATAGCTAACAACAAATCTGCCATAAAAAAATGATAAAATTATGGAAATACTGTTAAAGAATGACACAAATACTTTTGACTTGAAATTATAGGTTATGACTAGAAGTACTTAGTCCAGGTTATTTTCCATTGTTTATGCCATAAAATCACAGAATGTCAAACCTGGTTAAGTTTTATTTATTTTTTATGTTTCACTTGGTGTGAACAATGGCAGAGGCCAATCAATCCAATTTTTTGTTTACTCAGTTTCAGTTTCTTCCTAGAAACTTACGCAATGGGGCTGCATTTGCGTAGCATCATGATGTAGGGATAACTTGTCCACATCCCTAATCTGAGTCCCTCTCCCTCTCCCTCTTCCTCTTCCTTTAGCCAGCAAAGCCATCAAGTTCATATTTTTTTAGACTTTAGAAAAGGAGAGTCCATAAATTTCCTTGGTAATTCATCACAGGACTTAATCAAATTTTTCCTTTTTGTTGTTGTTCAGTTGTTTCCATTATGTCTAACTCTTCATGACCTTATTTGAGGTTTTCTTGCCAGAGATACTGGAGTGGTTTGCCATTTCCTTCTCTAGCTCATTTCAGTTTTCAGGGAAACTGAGGCAAATGGGGTTGTGACTTGCCCAGGGTCACACAGCTATGAAGTATCTGAGGCCAAATTTGAACTCAAATTTGAACACTGACTCCAGTGTTCTATGCACTGTGCCACCTACCTGCCAACACTTTACCTTACTCAAATCTATTATATCAACACTTGAGTCCACATCTCTTCTTTCCTTGCTGGAGAAGAGTGTCATTATTCTCTGTGTAAGCTCTTTAAGGGCAGGGATGTTTTCATTTTTGTTTTTATGCACCAGCACATAGCATAGTGTCTAGCAATTCTAGATGCTTGACAGATGATTGATTGAATATTCTATTAAATGTTGGAAGATCATCATTGAGTAAATCCAAATTTTTCTTTCTTTTGCCTAAATAATTGAAATTCCATTAACCTTTCTTTATAGTTGAATTGATGTCTTTATGGACATTACAGCATCTCTAAAGAGTAAACCACTGATTATATATCCTAGTAACCTACTTTCAAACAACAATGCCACGTTGATGAATTGCCTTGAACTTAAAATCCACTGTTCCCCATGGACCCATTCTAATCCATTTGAAGAACGGTGATTCTCTTAAAACTCTATATCCTCATTTTCCACCAGACTTGTTAATATCACTAGTCTTCTATGGGATTTGGGGATATGATTGCCACTTATCTTTTTCAGATATGAACTTGGAATCTGATTGGACGTGGGCTATCATACCCTTTGACGGGCTCAGTCTCACTGAATAAGCAGCAATAAGGCATCTTGAGGGAGGGATAAGACAGACATGTACTATACTCTCAAACCACTACCAACACCTTGACCTCCACATCTCCTGAGACCTTGATAGAGATAGTCTAGGACCCTGAGTCCGAAGGTCTTAGAAAGAGCTATGCCCCCTTTCCCCCACATCGCCAGTCCTACTTCTAGACCAGGCCCTAGAGCTGTAATTCAAGGAAGCTACTCCTGTGGAGAAGGGGCCAGCCATCCTCACCAATTGCCCAACTATCACTTCCAGACAAGTGATCCAGCCTGAAGCAATAAAATAGCCTGAGGGAGATACAGGAAGTAACATATGCTAAGAAAGTCAAGCCACTACCACCATCGTGGTCACCACCTCTCCTCAGATACTTCCAGACCATGGGTTCTACTTCTAGCCCAGGTCCCATAGCCATCATTGAGGAGAGAACTCATTGTGATTTATCTTTTTTTTTTCTCAGTGCTTAGCACAACACTTTGCCAATTTTGTTGCCTTTCAGTCATGTCCAACTCTTTGCAATTCCATTTCAGGTTTTCTTGCCAAAGATACCAGAGTGGTTTGCCATTTTCTTCTTCTGCTTATTTGACACATGAAGAAATTGTGGCAAACAGGGTTAACTGACTTGCTCAGGGCCACACAGCTAGTAAGTGTGTGAAGTCAGATTTGAACTTGGGAAGATGGGTCTTCCTGACTACAGGCCTAGCACACTATCCACTGTACCACCTAGCTGCCCTTGCTTTGCTTTTTTCATTTATTCATTTAATGAGAATAAATCATCACATAGGATTCTTTCCCCCTGCCCCACTTAACAGTATTTTATTTTATTTTTTCTAATTACATGTAAAGATACTTTTCAACATTCATTTTTATAAGATTTTGAATTCCAAATTTTTCTCCCTCTCTCCCCTCTCCCCAAGAGGGTGCAAGCTATCTGATATAGATTTATACATGTATAATCATGTTAAACATATTTCCACATTAGTCAAACACATGGGATTCTGAGGAAATTTCTGGTTAAACACAAACATACAAATACGCAAAAGCTTTATTCTATGAATTAATCATTAAAATTTTAGTAATAATTCTAAAAATATAAGACACAGGGAATTCTTGCCAAGATCACTGTCTGAACTGGAGGCAGGCCAGGTCTCACATATCTATTTCAGTAAAACCCTGAAACTCATATTAGACTGAATGGTGATGAATAAATCCAATGAAGAACTAGTGTAAGTGACATCTTTTACCCCAGAATCATACAGAAAGTCAGCTAGAAGACCAGGCACAATAAAAAGTGGGGCCTCTCATCAAAGCAACTGCCATCATGACCAGAGACCAGAATGTTTAAATTGCAAGACTCTTTCTAGGGGTAGCAAAAACAGAGTACTCCTCTGAGAAAGCTCCAGGGTGGGGACTTGGAAGTCCTCAGGAATGATGACAACAACAGTGAGTAGTGCTGTGCTGACCATTGCAGTGACTCCTATTATTATGCCACAGTGCTAGATATAGATGTCCTAGGTTCAGAGGCTCTAAGATCCCTAACCCTCTGTTCTTAGATGTCAAGATAGGGTCATGAAGAGCCAATGTTCTGAACCTCAAAGATCTAGTGGGACTAAGTCCTGAGAGGTGGAGGGCAGTTCAAGAACCTGGGGGGCTTCAAGGTGAGACCACACAGATCCAATCACCCTGTTCAACAGTGCAGCAGAGGCAGGATCCTAGCCCTTGGAATAAAATTAAAATTCAGGAACTTAAGCTGGAGAGATGAGTAAATCAAACACCAATCAGTATAAAAAAGTATTGCAAATCTAACACCATAACACTTGCAAGCAGAAACACAAAGAAAAAAAATCTCCCTCCCCCCATAATGTTTGCATACACTCCTAGAAGAAATGAATCAAGAAATAATTTTAAAGTGAAATGAAAGTTCTGGATGAAAGAATTGGAAAAGAAAAAAATAGCTTAGAAGAGAAAAAGGGATAAATCTAAACTAAAAAATAGAACCCCTGAAAACAAAAGTCCCCTTTGACAAACAGAAATTAATGATGTTATTAGATAACAAGAAATACTAGAATGAAGTAAAAAGATTAAAAAAAAGAGGAAAATGTAAAATATCTAATATAAAAAACTTGCCTGGATAGTAGAAATAATTTAAGGATCACTGGGCTCACTGAAAAACAAGATTGAAAAAAGCCTGGACATTATATTTGGAATCATAAAAGAAATCTGCCCAGATTTATTACAGCTAGAGGGAAAAGGAAAGATAGAAAGAATCTGATTACTTCCTGAAAATAATCCCAAAAGAAAGTCTCAGGGATATCCTACCTAAAATCCAGAGGTTCCCTATCAAAAGATAAACATTGAAAGCATCTAGAATGAAGCATTTCAAATACTGAGAAACTAAGAGTCAAGATAACTCAAGACCTCACAACCTTGACTATGAACAAGAAGAGATCATGGAACACAATATTCCAAAAGGTAAACATCCAAGAATAATTTACCCTGTAAAGTTGAGTAGACTCTTAAGAAGACAAAATGAATTTTTAATAGAATAGAAGACTTTCAATCACTTCTGGTGAAAAGATCAGACTTGAGTAGGAACTTGCCTGGTTTCAACTTCATGAAGCAAGGTGTCCTTACCAGAATAAGCTCATCACTTGTAATCTCATCACCATGCTGCTAACTCAATCTATGCCTTGATACCACTTCCCTCAGCTTTTTTCCCCCTCTGATTGAAGGATTAGAGGATGAAATGGCAAAATCCTCCCAATGCCTCCCATTGTAGAAGGCAGAAATTGGACTTCCAGCTCACTCTACTTTAAATTTGCAACTCTGTCTGGTTTCATCTCCAAGAAACAAGATGTCCTTGTTCAGGGTATTCCATGCTTTTCTCCTTCTTCCCCTTTTTGACCTCCTTTTATGTGTTGCCTTCCTCCATTAGATTGTGAACTCCTTGAGGGTTTCTTTTTCTTATTTCTATTCCCCAGCACTTAGTACAATGCCTGGCATATAGTAGGTTCTTAAACATTTATTGAATTGAATTGAATCAAATCCAGAGAAAAGTTCATTTACCCAGAAAAGTAACTTTAGTCAAACAATTTGAAGGAGCTTTAGGAGTATGTAGAATATTAGCAATTCTAATAGATGGAGAAGAAGCAAGTGTTCCTTAAGAGCCTTAATATCTTCAAAAGATTTTTGAAGGACAATAAGAAAAAAAACCCCAGAGGTCTGGGGGAGTATTGGTTCTGTTTTGAGGGTTTGAAAATGGAAAAGAGAAAGGAAGGTAAAAAGAGGAATATACTAGTGTAGAAAGGAGAAAAAATGGAATAGAATTTGCTGTTACTCATAAGAGGGACGTGTGAGAATATACAAACATGAAAGAAGCAGTGAAAGCAACATGTAGATATATATATATATCTTGGTGAGGGAATTGGGGTTAAGTGACTTGCCCAGGATCACACAGCTAGTAAGTGTCATGTGTCTGAGGTCAGATTTGAACTCAGGTCCTTCTGACTCCAAGGCTGAAGCTCTATCCACTATACTACCTAGCTACCCTCTACATATTTTTTTTTAAGAAAATAAGCAGTAAGTGAAAAATGGAGAGTCATAGTTTCATATAAAATATTATTGTCAACCAGTCAGTTAAAAACACTTTTAAGTGTTTACTGTGTGCCAAACACTGTACTAAGTTCTGGGAATACAAATACACTCACAAAGAAAAATATTCCCTACCCTCAAGTAGATTACAATCTAATGGGAGAAGACAGCACATAAAAGGAAGCTGAAAAGGAAAGTGTGTGTATGTGTATGTGTGTATGTGTGGGGTGGGGGGATACAATGTCCCAGAAGATACCTGAACCTAGTTCCAGGGATGGCTAGGTGGTACAGTGGATAGAGTGCCTGGCCTGGAGTCAGGAAGACTTTTCTTCAGTTCAAATCTGGCCTCTGACACTCACTAGCTATGTGACCCTGGGCAAACCCTGTTTGCCTCAGTTCCTCACCTGTACAATGAGCTGGAGAAGGAAATGGCAAATCAATCCAGTATCTTTGCCAAGGAAACACTAAATGGGGTCATGAAGAGTCAGACATGACTGAAATGACTGAACAACAACAACAAAGAGAAAGTCCATGGGGCGGCCTGAAGAGCAATGATCACTGGCTGGCCTAGGTGTCCACCTTAAATGGAGATTCTAGAAGAAGAAGAAGGAGGAAGGAAGGAGGGAGGGAGAAAAGGGGAGGGATGGAGGGAGGGAGAGAGGGAGAGAGAGAGAGAGAGAGAGAGAGAGAGAGAGAGAGAGAGCGAGAGAGAGAGAGAGAGAGAGAGAGAGAGAGAGAGAGAGAGAGAGAGGAAATAAGAAGAGAGAGGGGAGAGGCAAAAGGGAGAGGGAGTGGAGGGAGAGGGGGGAGAGAAAGAGAGACAGAGACAGATAGAGACAGAGACAGAGAGACAGAGAGAGAAGGGAAACAAGAAGAGGGAGAAAGAGAAAAAAGGAAGAAGAAGAAGAAGAAGAAGAAGAAGAAGAAGAAAGAGAGAGAGAGAGAAACTAAAAGGAGAGGGGGCAGAGGGAGGAGAGAGAGGGGGACTGAGACAGAGAGACAGAGAAAAAGAGGCAGACACAGAGAAAAAGAGAATAAGAGAGAGTGGGAGTAAGAGAGTAAGAGAGTTGTATTTGGTTTCTTTTCTGCCCACTAGAAAAACATTTTTTTTTCCTAATTGCTGCTTCAAGAAGGGCTGGAAAGAAAGGGAGACCTCATGGGCATTGTGTGCTTTTAAGATGAAAAGAACACTCGATTTGGAATAACAGTAGCTGAATTTAAATGCCAGCTCCTCCACTTACTGCTTGAGCCACCATGAGCAAATCCCTTCACTTTTCTGGGTTCCAGTTTCCATATTATTCAAATGAGGGTACTCAACTCTATGACTTCTTAGGCCCTTAGCAGCTCCAAGTCTATGATCCTATATTCTTAGAAGTTGTTTTCATTTTCTTTGAAATGGAATGTTGCATTGTGTTGACAGGGCTAAAAGCACACAGGTGTATCATCCTAAAGTTAAATAGACCAAATTCACTTAAAGGTACACATTTCTATACAAACCTAACAAAAACATCACATGTCATAAAGATCACTTCCTAAATTTATTTTAGGTCCTTGGCACAATCTAATTTATATGGTTGATTTAGATAATGCTCTATTTTCGAAAGTTTTTTTTTCAGGTTATTTGAATGGAAGAGACAAGTTTATATTTCCCCCTCCCCTTTATGTTCATTTTTTTTAGTGGATTCTCTTGGTTTTAACAAAAATTCTCAATTAAGAAGAAAAAAACCATTTCCTATTTCATGGATAAAGAAGTGGAAGACTAGAAATTATGTCTAATATCATGCAAATCAGTAGTCTGAATTCATTGCTTTTGTAGCCTTTCAGGGATTCACAGAAATGTTCCCTAGTCAAGGTAATAGACTAACTCAGACATTTCTTTTATCACCTCTAAATATGGTCTTTATAAGTAGGTGAGAAAGTTCCTTTAAAATGGATGAAAGAATAGAAAAAATGATGTGCTGAGTAACTCTTAGAGAATAAAATGAATCATAATAATGTAAGGAAGAACATGTAGAAATGAATGTAATGCTGGAAATTAAAATGACATCTGACAATTACTTTCAATTTGAACTGAGGTGAAGAAATTCAGAATTATAATACTCTTGGGATTAAACTTTGATGAGATGAAAATGTCATCATTGTTGGATAAGAATTTTTTCATTTTAGTTAGAAGAATTATAAATGATTGAACTACATTATACCTGTACCACGAGGCTGAATAATCTACATTAGTATTTCTCAACTTTTCCTTATTATGATTTGCTAGAGAAAGTCTAACATCTTCCAATCCTTAGTTCTTCTGTGGATACTTCAGTAAAGGGTCTATATGTAATCAGAGGGGAAAAGTCAAATCCTTTCTGATAAGTGTTCATTCTGATTCTTAGCTCATCTGCTCCCATGGTTTCAATTATCATTCCTCTCTATGCAAATAAAACTCTCAGATCTACTCATCCAGTCTTAACCTGTCTCTTCTTTCACATCTCCAACTGCCTAGTAGACACCTTGAATTGGATCTCATAGACATCTTAAACACAATATCTCCAAAACTGAATTCATTATCTTTCTCCCCAAACCCTCCCTCTTTCTATCTTCCTTATTACTTTTGAGGATACTACCATCCTCCTCAAAGCCTAGGTCTCATCCTTGACTCCTAATTCCTTCTCACTCCCTAGCCTCCATATCCTTTCAGTGATCAAGTCTTGTCCTTTCTACCTTTGAAACATCTTTTCAATCTACCCACTTCTCTTGTTTACCTTGTATATTGCAACCACTTGAGTGCAGGCCCTCATCACCTTATCCCTGGACTATTGTAGTAGCCTGCTGGTTGGTCTCCCTGCCTCAAATCTCTACCCCACTCCAATCCACCTCCAATTCAGATGTCATTTTAATCTTTCTAAAGCACAGGTCTGACCATGTCAACACCTTCTTCAGTAAATTCCAGTGATTTCCTGTTATCTCCAGGATAAAATATAAAGTCTTCTGTCTGCCTTTCAAAGCCCTTCATAACCTGGCCCCTTTCTACCTTCCCAGGCTTCTTACACTTCACTCTCCTCTACGTACTCTGCAATAGACACTGACCTCCATGCTATCTTTTGCATGACACTCCATCTCCTGATTGTGAACATTTCCCCCTATCCCTGGAAAGTGCTCCTTCCTGATCTCTGCCTCCTAGCTTCAATCCCAGCTAAAGTCCCATCTTCTGCAAAAAACCTTTCCTAGTTTTCCTTAATCTTAGTGCCTTTCCTCTATTGATTATTTCCATTTTATCCTATATACATCTTATTTCTACACAGTTGTTTCCATGTTGTCTCCTCCATCGGACTGTAAGCTTCTTGAGAGCAGGGACTGTTTTTTGTCTTTCTTTTTATCCCCAATATTTAGCACAGAGCCTGGCACATAGTAAGTGATTAATAAATTAGTTGACTGACTGACAAGTGCAGGTGTTGAATGGCTGGTATGGCTTGCTTTCTCATCCAAATGAATTTTCTTTCATCTATTTATTCATTCATTGACAAGCAGACAATTTTGTTCTCTTAACATTAAACAGAACATAAAACTTGGGGTGATGCTTAATAAAAGTGTTGAACAGAGTGAAGATGAATATATTCCTGCCAAAGTCCCAGTGGAGGAGAGATTCCCTATGGAGGGTGATGGAATCCAGTTCTTGTTTGTAGAAGATATTGTGTTGACTGCATCATGCCTTGAATGCTACCAGGAACTTCTAAATGAGAGAGATCAATGACTTCTTGAAAGAGATAGAGTCAATACAAGGGAAAAAAGAACAAATGAAAGGTGGTTGAACAGGCCACAGCCTACCAAATGAGTCCATCAGTATGTATATCTCAAAACTAGCACAATGAGTGAACCATATTACTTCTCTACTCAATAATTTCCCTATTGCCTCTAGGATAAAATACATACTCCCTTTTTGGGGGCATAGTAGTGGTGGTAGAACTTTTAAAGCGTTTTACAGCCTGTTCTATTATTTTTACAGTCTCTTTGTATGTTTTTTTCTTTCCTTGTACTTGCGATGCGACCAAACTGGACTTCTCTCTTCCTCATACATGACATTACATATCTCTTATCCCTGGCTGTTCCCCATGTCTGGAATGTTCTCCCTCCTCATTTGCACCCAAGAATCTATCACTTTCTTCAGGACATAGTACAAATGCTACCTGATACATAAACTTTTCCTGATTATTCCCTACTGCTTCTTCCCTAACTCCCTTGAATTTACATTGTATTTATTCTGTATATACCAGTGTACATACATATTATCTCCTCTAACAGAAAGTAAACTCCTTGAGAATAGAAATTGTTTTATTTTCTGTTTTGTATCTGAAGAGCCAGTTGTCATTCCTGACACATAATAGGCACTTAATAAATGCTTCTTGAGTGATTCCATGTTTGTTGATACATATTTTCTCCATTCATCATTGACAGAATCTAATTGATAGCTTCAGTTGGGAACAATCTTTTCTAGAATAGTAAATATATTATTAATGCTATCTTTGACATTTTAGCTGGAAAGATACGTGGGGCAGCTTGTAAAAAGTCTTAAAAAACAAAAAAAGGAAGTTTATATTTGATGTCTGATAAAGTAATACTTAATTTTCTTTACAAGATTAAGTTCTCCTAATTTTGATAGGATTGTAAGAGGGTAAGTCATGATATGCATTCTCTTATCATCTCTTGTCAAGCACAGTTGTCTTCATTCCCTCATTAAAATGTTCACATACATTTGCTGATTGGTTGAATAATTACTGATATTAAAAAAAATCTTTGTTAGCTTTAAAGAAAGTTGTTGAGATTAAAAACCTAAAGGTTAAGACACGACAATGGATTTTTAGCATCAGAGCATAAGGAAGACATATTAGTGAAAAAACAATGAACCTGTGGAAGAGGTTTCTCATTGACCACTTGTTTTTTTTTTTAATTTTAACATTTTTATTTGAAGTTTTGAGTTCTAAATTCTATCCGTTCCTCCCTCCTACTGTGCCCCCCTCCCTGAGATGGTAAGTAATCAGATATAGATTATACATGTGCAATTATGTAAAACATTTCCATATTAGTCATTTTGTATAAGAAGACTAGAATAAAAGAAAAAGAATGAAAGAAAGAGAGTGAAATTTAGCATGCTTTGGTCTGTATTAAATCAGTATCAGTTTTTTTCTTCTGGAGGAAGATAGTGGGCTTCATCATTAGTCCTTTGAGACTGTCTTAGTTAATTGTATTGCGAATAGCAAAGTCATTCACAGTTCATTGAACAATGTTGCTGTTACTGTGTACGATATTCTCCTGGTTCTGTTCACTTCACTGTGCATCAGTTCATGTAAGTCTTCACAGATTTGTCTGAAATCATCCTGCTTGTCATTTCTTACAGCACAATAATATTCCATTACAATCATATACCACAGCTTGTTTAGCCATTCCCCAATTGATGGGTATCCCTTTGATTTCCAATTCTTAGCCACCACAAAAAGAGCTGCTATAAATATTTTTGTACAAGAAGGTCCTTTCCTCTTTTTTGGATGTCTTTGGGATGTAGACCTAGCAGCGGTATTGCTAGATCAAAGGGTATGCACAGTTTTATAGCCCCTTGGGCAGAGTTCCAAATTGCTCTCCAGAATGACAACCACTTGATTAAGTACAAGAAACAAAAGACTTTTCTCAATAATTCTATATTCCTTCCAAAAATACCATGTGAGTAAGGTAAACTGACTTATCTTTGTGGTATTTGTACTTGTACATTTAGATTTTCTTTCAAAGGCAGTCATAACTGATTATCAAAGGTACATATGGTACAACTTAAAGGTTCAAACATACTAGCATATCTTTTGGATATGAAAAAGGCATGTTCTGGAGAGAGCAAATAATGAAAAGGAGCTGGAAATATTGACATATTTAAACCAAAATCCATGTGTTCAATCTCACAACCGACTCTTAAATCTTGTTTCTTCCCAAATGATAAATATTTTTAACAGTACCTCAATACTTTTCCTTACTTAGCCCTTAAGGCTACTGTAATTTTAAAAAATAGGTATCTAAAGTAATAAAAATTGTTATGAGAATAATCTCAATGTAATGAGAAGTATGAGAATATGTAATGAGAAGGGCATCTTTGATGATGGTATTGGAAGGGAAGAGGCAGCCTTTTGTGACATTTCACAGTGGGTGATATCTTTAACATTACACAATTGACAGAAAAACATAGAGGATGCAAGTTCTCACTGCATTTAGTGTTTGTTAATTGTAGCATTTATACTTTTATATAATTTATACAAATCATAGCATTTGACTCTGTAGAGCAAAGTGCCTTCTCAGAGTCCCCTTCAGCAAATCTGCAAGGGCAAGCATTGTGAAATAGTATAAAAACGCTGATGTTGGAGCCAGAACATCCAACTCAATATTTATGATCCTAGGATACTTGAAAATGTCAAAATTATGTATTACATGATTCTTTGAAAGAATTTAACAACAGAGATAACCTTTTATGAGGGTTCTTTGGTTATTAAAATCAAATCAGGTACAAAATAGGGAGATGGATACTCATCAAAAGTATTTGCCTCTACAATGGAGAAAATCCAACCTGAAGTCAAAGTTGAAGAGTAATTCCTCACATACGCTGATATTTTGAAGGTTATTCTATTTTTTTTCTTTTTAGGCAATTGGGGTTAAGTGACTTGCCCAGGGTCACACCGCTTGTCATGTGTTTGGTCTGAGGCTGGATTTGAACTCAGTTCCTCTTGACTTCAGGGCCAGTGCTCTATCCACTGTGCCACCTAACTGCCCCAATTCTATTTTGTTTATGACATTGTATTGATTCCATCAAGCCTGGGAACATTTCAGAGCCTCCTCTGTGAGATCCAAAATAAATGAAAAAAATTTACCCTAACTATCCACCCAGGAAAAATAACAGCAGCAACAACAACATGTCAATGAAGAATTCATATTATCCTTATTATGACATGTATGGTTGGATGGAAAACTTATAGAACTCATCCATCAGTATCTATATGTTTATATTAATATTGACATCCATTTATCTTTTACAGATATTACCAATGGAGAATGATTTAGTCCCAGAGTTCAGGGTTAGGTCAGGGTTTAGAGTTAGGTTTACCTTTAGGAAATAAGTGAAATTCTTTTAATGACCATATGCTTCTCCTGAAACAAAAGGCCGTCGTTTTAGTACCAATATTCTCCTAGTGATTTTGAATGGTTGCACATCATGTAATACTATAGATTCCAAAGAATGAAATTGAGAAACACTCAAAATCAATAGAGAAATGTATGATGGGAGTCATCAGACTGAAATGGATTACAGACAAAGAATTATCATTGATAGAATAAGTTTCCTTACTAGGATTAACTATATTAATGAAGTCACAGATATGGGTTGAAGAATATAAAAAATCATTTCATACAAAAACATACACAACTTCTGTTAAGATGGTGATGTGAAAGTTTATAAGAGAGCCCAACTCTTCCATACACAGGCCAGTAAATATACTTAAAAATACATCTGAAAAAAAAAACTATAATCAAGAATACCAAAGAGAAACTATAGTAATTAAGAAATTATTATGGGAAATTGGTATAGAAGGTATCTAAGGAATGTGTGATAGAAAAAGGAGAAGAACTGGTTATATGGTGAAAATAAGGATAATTAATGGACAATTGGTGAGGTCCATGGATATTGGTAGAAGATCTTGAGGAAAATCCCTAGACTGTTCAGTTGACTTTATGTGGTAAATTTACTTGAAGAAAATGGATGAGTTGCATGGAAGTTGCATAGGATTAATAGATTAAAATCTACATTTTAAAAGAGAATATCCACATTGATGAGATCACTTATCTATTTGAATATTTGAATCTGCCAGCTGTCAAGCCAGATCTACTCCTGAACATGTGTTTAACAGTGCAATAGTCTTACCACTTATTTCCTGGTTCTTATGGTAAGTGTGATCTATTAAGATTTTCAATCTTGCTAGAGTTAAAGTTTCCTTGAGGGGAAATAAGGAGTGTGGTTTGACTTTGCTACCTGAACACATCTCCCCCTATTGGCAGTCGCAAGTAGAGGTGGGGTGTGAAGTGATGTCAGTGAAAGAAAGTATAGAAGGGTCAAGAAGCCCTTTATCATCCTCTGCTCACTAGGGTTCTCACATCCACGGGCTGAGGAGGTGAAAAGATTTAAATAGCTTAATAATTAAATAAAATCACCTCCTTTTGGTCTGGTCATTTTTCTATGGAGCACGTGTATATGTAACATGTAGAACTCTGGTGTAGTGTTTTTGCAACATACTGCCAGAGATGTGGGTGAAGTTTTCACATGTTGCAGAGGGTAGAGGACTGAGGATAGAAAAACCCAGGGAAATCTATACAGTTCAATCCCTCTTTTCTCTCCACCTTATTTTTGTTCCTGGCTGTTGGGCTTGTTAAGATATAATATACATATGTGGCTTGTATAGGGGAAATTTAGGTTCAATTATGAATAATCTTCTTTGGTCTTAATTTCTCCCACTGATAATCATGGACTGATTTAGAACATGGTCACAGCCATCTCTGTAGGATTTTGTCAGTTCTTAAGAGAAGCCCACGTTTACCTTCCTGAAGTTGGCTTCCTGCCAAGTGCTGCATGTTCTATGTGTTTATTCTAAACCAGCTGTACCTCTCTCATCTCCTACCCCCCATCCCTCCCCAAATAATCACATAATCAAAGCTATTGTGCTAAATTAGTTTTACACATTGGAGGAACAAATCAGAACATAAAGAGGGAAAGCAAGCAGTACACTCAATGGATATAGATGACAGCAAGGCAGTGCTGATCAGCTTAGTGGAGGTAGAGGAGCCTGTCTTTTTTCTGACTACAGGGAGTCCTGCTTAGGTACTAAAGAAGGGGCTGTTTGTCAATGCCCTCTTGTTCTGCTTGGATTTTCCAGAAAGGGGAAGCATTACTAAGGGGCAGTCTGATTTAAACCAGATCCATTCTCAACTTGAGGGATACCTCCAGCAGCTCACTACTTCTGCAAGTTATGGTTCTCGTAGTTTTGCTGTATGCAAGTGCTAGGGAGAAAATGAGTTGGGGATCCTGGTGCCAACACATTTCTCTCTCCTTCAAGATGGAAAATGTGTTGACTCCTCTAAAACTCTCTACCCCTCGCACCTCTTCATCCTCTCTCATTCCAGATCTATCTTGGAACCAATCCAAGTCACCTGTGCATACACAGCCTCTCATAGGTTCTCTCTAAAATATCTGTGGCATGTATTATAGCACTGGTATGTCTTGCAAGGGAAGGCTACATATAGGAATCACATGATCATAGATTTAAACCTTAGAGGTAATTGAATTTTTCTCATTTTTTAGGTGACGAAACTGAGGTCTAGTGAGGTTAAGAAACTCTCCTGGGATAACAGGTATCTGAGGCAGGATCTGAAACTGAGATGAACATTAACTTTGAAAGATTGTGAGGGCTTGTTAAAATACTCTGCTTGCAGAAATACTTATTGCATCAAATGTCAACCAACACCTAGCTGGCTTGCTATAAAAAGAAAACAATAAAAACACATCTTATTGCCTAAACAGCTTGATATAATGGAGAGATCAGAGCTCAGAGTTCAAAAATCTTGGCTCAATTGACTTTTACATTTACTAGATTGGTGACCTGGGGCTCAGTCTCCATTTTTTAAATCTTTAAAATGAAGGTAATGGATACTTGAACTACCTACCTGACAGTGTTGTTGTGAAGAAAGCATTTTGTAAACCCTCAAGTGTTATATAAATGTACACCATTTTTATACCCCATGGGTGACAATGGGGCGTCATTGTTGACAATCTACTATTATTATTACACATATAGGGAGTGATGGGTATATTTAAGTCTAAGTTTGAGAAATCTAGTGAATTCTAGTTCCTTCTGTGCTTCACTTTTTTGGGGGGGGAGGAGAGGGAGGCATAATCTATTGGAGTTAATTTGGTGTGAAATAAAAAAGCACTAGATACTTAGTGGTAGGCATCTTTTTAACAGCAAATGACTGCTTTGAAGAAAAATGCAATGATTCATAGTATTGTACCAAGTTACTGGTGAGTTTTAATGTTGATAACACTTCTTCTTGGATTCAGTTTTACCCATATGTGTTTTAGAAGTCATTGCATATTATTATACTGAAGAGAAATTTTCAGTTAAACTAACTGAATAGTGATCCTTAAGAATGTTTGACTGTTTTGTGAATGAATGAATGAATGAATAATAATAACAACAATAATAATGGTAATAGCATTTATATAGTGTTTTAAGGTTTGCAAAGAGCTGTACAAATATTTTCTCATTTTATCCTCATAACAACTCTAGGAGGTAGGTGCTGCTATTATCCCCATTTTACATATGAGGAAACTGAGACAAACAAAGATTGTCTTGCCCAAGGTCATGCAGCAAAATGTGTCTGATCTTGGATTTGAACTCAGGTCTTCTTGACTCTAAGCCCTGTGCTTTATCTGCTGCATTACCTGGCTTCCTCTAAGTGACAAAGTAATTAGTATTTATTACACTTTTTTTAAAGAATTGAAAAGTTTTATTACATTAAATTTCCTCAGTCACAATGTTGGTGGTAAAATGCATATGTTAGAGGATGAGGGTAGAGGGAACATGCAGAAAAATCATAGTTCAATCACAATACAAGGTTTACATGGGAAGATAATTTTAAAATTTGTGGATATTTCATTCTTAGTCCAACAGAGCCCAGGCTCCGAGGCAGCAATTCTTAATGTTTTCTTGAGTCTTCAGGCTTTGCTATTCATCACTTTCGCTAGGGCTGCGGCCACATGTTGACTACTGAGGTTGTTCAATGACATACTCTTCTCCTGGCCAAAAGCGTACTATGTTTTAGGCCTGGTACTATGCAATGAGGATTCAATTCTAAAAGTAAAGATTACTTGCCCACAAGAAACATACATTCTTATTGAGAAAGGAAACACATATTGGAAAGCTGTGTACCCTCTCTTTGCAGCTAGCTCTTTTTGTGCACTTGTTTGCCTTGGGTTGGGTTTAACCACCTACATTCTGTTTCCTATTCACTTCCTTGTCACGTGTTTCTCCTCCCTTACTTTTTCTACACTCCATGGTCAACTTCCTCGTTCCTCTTGCCTAGTCATATCATCTCCCTAACTCACCTGAATGGATGAGCAGGCATAAATGGCTGTGCTCCAGTAAATGACCTAGGTTGCTCAGAGGCTAAGCGTATTCCAAACCTTTTAAAATTGTTCCTATCCATATCAACTTCTCCAATCTTGCAGCACAGTATAAATAATTCAGCCTTCATATTCATTTAAGCAGTGTTATCAAAGGAGACAATACAAATTTGTCAGATACCATTAGGATGGAACAAGAGCTCTTTGATGGACCATTGCAGTTACTGTTATGATGAGAAGAGCTCGTGGAGCAATTGGAGTCAGAAGGCCTAGGTTTGAGTCCCAGCTCTTTCACTTACAGACTGTGTGACCTTGGAGGAACCACTTACCTTGCCTTGGCCTTGGTTCCTCATCTGTAAAATGGGAATAAAAATACCTGCTTTGTCTATGTCAAAGGGTTGTTGTGCAGAACATGGTACCATAGATTCAGACCTGGAAGGGATCTTAGTGGATGTTTAGTCCAACTCCCTCATTTTGCAGATGAGGAAACAGGCTCAGAAAGGGTCAGTTACTTGGCCAAGTTAATTAAGATAATTATTACATAATCATATAAGACAATATTATATGAAAGCATGGATAAAGCTCCATAGGGCCTTTGTAAACTATAAAGTAGGCATTTGCATGGTGCAGTGGATAGAGTTTTGCGCCTGAAGTCAGGAATACTAATCTTCATGAGTTCAAATCTAGCCTCAGACACACTAGCTTTATGCCCTTGGGCAAGTCAGTTCACCCTGTTTGCCTCAATTTCCTCATTGATAAAATGAGCTGGAGAAGGAAATGGCAAACCACTCCAGTATCTTTGCCAAGAAAACCTCAAATGGGGTCACAAAGAGTCATACACGACTGAAATGACTGAACAACAACAAAAACCATAATGCACTATACAATGTCATTATTATAAACTTTTTAGAATCATCAGTGTCATTAGATTAGTTACAGTAGTGTACTGTGAGAATTAATTAGGACAATCAATAATTTTGATGTGATTTCATCTTGTGAAAATAATGGTTATACATTTGCCCTTCCTTTGACCCTACTCATAACCTCTGAGCTTGAAGATTGCCTTGTTTTCTCCACCTTTAGTTAATTATTTGTTGGTTGAGTGCTAGATTTTGTCCCATATGTGCATTTGCTCTTTTTGTTTTCAATTCTGTAACGTTTTAATAAACGTTATTACTCCAAGGACATGCTCAAAAGTTGCATTTACTAAAAGAGCACACTGAAATGGTGTGGTTGAAAATGAAAACAACTCCAATAACTGACAAAGTATTGTTGCAAAACAGCCTAATTAATCCTCAGAAAATAAAGACCTCCATAGTGACCTGGAAGCTGGAGGGATAGTTATTGATTTGTTCACAGCATGGAGTAGATTCCTCAAGGTTGGAAGAACTGCAAGAAGACCAGTAAAAATAAAAACAAATAGTTGCTGTTACTATGAAGAAAACAAAAATTTGTTCTTGACAAGAAAATACAAAGAGTAGAGTGCTGAAGATTGGAAAAAGGTAATTTTTATTGATGAAACTCAGTTTATTATCCAAGCCTGCACCAGTCAGTCAGTCAACAAACATTTATTAAGCTCCTACTATGTTCCAGGCACTGTGCTAAGTTACCCTGGGGATACAAAGAAAGGTAGAAACCAATCTCTGCTCTCAAAGAGCTCACAGTCTGATGGAGGAGACAATGTGCAGACAACTATGTACAAATAAGATAAAGACAAGATTAGTTGGGGATAGTCTCAGAGAGAAGGCAATAAGGTTAAGAGATAGGAAAGGCTTCTTGAAGAAGGTGGGATGTTAGTTGGGGCTTGAAGGGAGCAAGGGAAGCCAGGAGGCAGAGATGAGAAGGATGAAAGTTTCAGGAATGGGGAATAGCCAATGAAAATTTCTGAAGTGAGGAGGTAGAGGCCAATGTCACTGCAAAGTATAGGGAAAAAGGGGCCAGCTTATGAAGGACTTTGAAAGCCAGACCAAGCATTTTATAGTTGATCCTAGAGGTAATGGGGAGTTTCCTAGAGGGGGTTTGAGTTTACTGAATAAGAGGTTGACATGGTCAGACTTGTGCATTAGGAAGCTTAATTTGATAGCTGAGTAGAGGGCGGATTGGAGAAGGGTAGAGATTTGAGGCAGGGAGACCAACCAGTAGGCTACTGCAACACCCCAGACATGAGATGATAAGCGACAGTACTAGGGCAGTGACAGTGGCCAGAGAATGGGGCATATACAAGAGATGTTATGGTGTTATTGTTTATCCTTTGAAGACATGAACATTCTTATAAGATTATAAAACATCCTCTCAAATGTTTTGGGTGAGGATTAAAAAAATACCACTGGGCCTGGAAATCTTGTTCCTTTTGAGAGAATGATGAACTCTGATAAATATATTTATATACAGAGAAGCAGAAGTTTAAAAAGACCTAAAGAGATCCTATAATATGACCTTGCACCAAACCACATGTCATGAAAAGTTAAGAAAATATACCAAGAGATGGCAATAAACATGATTGAGTAGCTTGAGAACTGATCTGATTTAAACTTTAAAGAAAACTTGTGGGCTATAATCAAGACTAGACTTGAGAAAATGACTATTCATCAACAGTACACTTAATATCTAATGTGATAAAAGTGTGGTTTCATGATGAAGAATTAAATAATATTTATCAAAATCGTGTGAACTCTGACAAATTGTGTAAAAAAAGTGATTGTTGCAAAAGGAGGATATTTTGCATATGACAAATTTTTTGAAGATGTAAGAATTTGCAAGTCATTTTTTATTAGTTTCCATTTCATAAAAAACTGAGAAACAAAGTGATTGGTTGAAGGTCAAATAGCAAATCAACAACAGAAATAGAGATCTCATAATAGAATCCACGGCTTTTGTAGCTGCCTTGGAGCAGAAAGGCATCAACTTGATGGAACAACAATAAAGCTACCAAGTAGGACAGCCCAGGCACCGAGTAGGGACTTAATCCACATAGGCATTCATTCCTCAAAAGTTTTAAGATATGCCAATAAAATTAATTATTTTATTTTGTCCCAAGTTATTTGCACAGCTGAGTATGTGCTTAAGTCTAGATATAAAGGTTAATAGCCAATGGTATATTTTATGTCAAAATGAATATAGACACTTTGACCTATGGAATAGAATTTTTATCTAGATCTGGGCCTCCTGCTGAGTGCACTCTGGGTACTTGATAAATACTTATTGACTGCTGGAACTTCGTTCTATGGATATTTTATTTAGTGTGAAACATAATCAAATGTCTTTAACAACTATCCATTCCTCTGTAAGCTCCCAAGATCAGACACATTCTTAATGTTTCAGGGGAAAATAAAATAGCTTGCTACAAAACTTAACTTGGAGAAACGAAAAGCAAAAACTTGAGGATATCAAACACCACGCTTACTTTTTTTTAAAAGCAGACAATAGTTTATTTGCAAAAGTGTAATGTTATGAGATACAGTATAACTAATAAAAATCAACCAATTTGATCATATTTTTAATACATTATACAAATGCAATGAATTGTAGTTTAAAGCCCTGTGACATTAGTTCTAATATAATAACAACTAACATTTCAGTTAATAAATAACTGTGAATATAGCCATATGTTCAGTTTATTTTCCTTAGTTTATCATGAATTACAATTTCATTCTGACTTGGGTCATAAAAGTGATAAATACTTGTTTATACATTTTCATGCATTGCTTGCTTATTTAATTAATCCCGAAAAGCTTCTAAACACATATCATGGTGAGTTATACAAATTAGGTATATTTTCATCCTACTGACTTGACACCCTTTATAATAAAAGATTAACACTCCGACTTTGCTTAAATTTGATGTACATTGCAAACACTGCATAGTTTATAATATTTGATGTATTTTCTTCAAAAGCCCCAGACGTCAGCAAAGTACAGCTGTTAGATTTTTGATCTAGCACAAAATTTCTATCATTTTTTTCAAACAAATATGGGTTTCAAAAATCAATTCCATTTTCATCAACTGAGAGGTAGCACACACCACCTCTGAGAAGAAAGGTTGTAGAAAAGAAAATGAGGAACACTGGATCAGAGTAAGTCAAATACAATGGATATTTGGCTACTAATATAGTTAATGTTATTAGTGTTGATAATGAACATTTACAACAATAAACCGGTAGATACAGAATATCTGCTGAGGTGGTCAAGGTTAGGGATATAGCAAAGGTGGTCTTGTCTGATGGCACTCCTAGCCCTATGTTGGATGGAGGTGACAGATTGTTCATTTTTGAGTGTGGCAATCAGTGTTGGGAAAATGGTTGTTTAGAGCTGAGTGGGAATGGTAAGAGAGATGACATTCATACTGTCCATTTTGTTAAGCTCCTGTCTCACGTTGATCTGTTTCCTACTCTACAAATACAATATCTGGGCAATTACAAACAATTCCTACTCCTGTCTATTTTACTTCTATATGGTGGGAAATGTGAAGGAACTGAAAGGATAGAGCTTAGCTTTAAGTGGGACAGAACCTCACAAAAATTCTTTACAACCTACAACCCTTCTAATCTATGACTGCTTCCGCTTAGCAGGGATTGGACCCCTTGGGCCTTTCCTATAATTTTACAGGGAAAAGACTGTTTTAACTGTTTTCTTTACTCAGTGAGATCATTCTTGCCTCAGTACTTGACATGTCTTTAAAAGTCAAGTTGTAGAATGAATAGTCACAAACATTGACTAAAATTACATATACATAATATGTGAAAATGTAAGTGCTAGAAGACATATTTGAGATGAAGTGAGTTAAATTAATCTTATAATGCTTTTCCAAAGATAACTGTGTCTTTCTAATAATCTTCTCATCACTAAACTAGTTAGCGAAGACATAATTGTTTTCTAGTGAAATGTTTTGGATATGTGTATTATGAACTACCCTACATAATAATTTTTGTTGGCTTTTATATTGATTGGATTATGATCTGTAGAGATCAAACTATGATCTATTATGGCAAGAAAAGGGAGTAAGTAAAGTTTATTTTAGCTTTTGAATATAAAACTCCATTTTTGGATTTCAGGCAATTTATCAATGATATTTTGCCAGTTTTCACAGCCTAAAAAGAATACTATGACAGTGTGCCTGTATGGAAATGCTGCCTAGCTGGAAAGGTAAAATTAATCTCCCAACAAATGAGGATCAGTATGAGCAGAGGAGGGAATGCTGGGTTTGGAGTCAGAAGACCTGGGTGTGAATCCTGGCTTTTTCATTAAAAACAAAACAAAACAAAACAAAACAAAAAACAACTGTGTGATCTTGGGCCTCAGTTTCCTCATCTGAAAAATGAGAGGAACAGACAGTATGATCTCTAAAGTCCCTTCCAAATTTAAAATCCTGTGATCCTATATAGCTCACTTTTATTCTACATTTTATCCCAAGATTTCAAATCTCTGTTGAAATTTCAGTCTACGATGGCCTTGGAACCTGTCTATGGAACACATACTGAAAGGAGGTAAGTGATTTGCTCAAGGTTACGGAGCAAAGTGACAGCAGTGATACAAAGCATAGAAATATTGATCCATTATTTAACTACAAGTCAACACTTCCTTTTACTGCAGAGGCTTAGTTAGGACTGTCTGACTACCTCTTTGATATCAGGCATATTAAATGTATTCTTCTTCCCACCCCCTAAGCCCCCAAACCCAAAGCGTGCCTTTGCTGTTTGTAACTTTTGACAAAATAAACAGATCTTCAGTAGACAGGGTTATTTTACTATTCAGGGTTGCTTGGGCTGTTTTTGTGCCTACAATTCTGTACTTTTCCATTGCATATCCTTAAAGAGAAAGGTAAGGATCATTTTCATGGTCAGGCGTAATTCCTTTGTGTTTTTTACTAGTTTTTTCCTCTCTGATCTCTCTTCTGTATATCAGTCAGTAGTGCTCTCCTGGGACAGGCACTATGCACTTCATTAATAAAAAGAGATTAAAGGAAAAAGCCTCAGTCTCCTAATACACATGGATAATTTGGTGTCATCCACAAGGCAACAGACCCCTGCTGCAGAGATGTCATTAGAAAGGTACAATTTCATTACTTTTTACTGGCAGAGCCTTGAGTGAAATACAAAATATGTTACTTCATATGCAAAAAAATTATATCCCAACTCACAACTTATGTATTCATCTGCTTCATACCTCTAAAATACTAGAATTTAAGAAAGACATTTTTATGGTTCTTACATTTGTAATATTTTCCCTTAATAAGTCCCTTAAAAGCATGCCTTTATGAAATATTGAGCAAAACACATCTATTAAAACAAAATTATTTTTGTTTCCAAACCTCAAATGAAATGTTTTGAAAACCGAAATCATGGATCATTTTTCTTCTTCTCTGATTTGATGAATGAAGTAGCCATGGTTGTATCTCTCATGCACACATAAGAGTATATACAAATATAATGTGGAAGAATGTTGCTAAAAGTGATTGCCATCAGGAAAGTCATTATGATATAAAGTCTTTTTTTTATGGTGAAAGGGGGCAGGGAATCTGTTAGCTCTGGCTGGTTAACTTAGTTTATCTCTGAACTGGCTTATCTACTGATAATTGATAGCTTGGCCTATACTAGGAAAACATAACCACTGATGTTAAGCCCCTTTGACTGTGTAGTATTCAGGCATTTGGCATAGCAGCCAAACACAGCCCTCAGGTGACTTTCACACTTGGTTCTATAGAAACCAGTGCCAAGCAAGAAACTTGGAGCTGGAGAAGTGAATTATTGGCCAAGTAGCGCTCTACCCTTGGATGGTGCCTAGAACCTAGGCAGGCACCATCACCAAATGCCAATGGCACTACCCAGCTGGCTGCATTGGAGTTACCTTTCTCAGGCAGCCTCACGGCTTCCCTAGCACCGAAGAGAATCAGGTTTAATAATGGTCCATTATCTCACTGCCACAGACACACAGCTGCCATTAACGTTAAAAAGTACTTCTCAGTTGGAGCTGTGCTTGGGAGAGGGGAGCTCTTGGTTATCATCTATTTACAAGCTTGCTTCGCTTCTACTGGGTTTTGTTCAGTGAAATTGACATTTGCACCTCTTTGTTTTAGACTAAAGCCTAGACAGTTAAAACTATATGAACTGGGGTTTCCAGAGAACTAAGTACTGACATAAGGCAAAAGCAAAACAAATAGAAACTATTTCTATGCACCCTTATAACAAAGAAATGAGTCTGTAATAAAAAACCATTACATTTACTTCTGCTGGGTTATCTACAACACTTCTAAAAATGAAAGGTCGGTCTTCTAATCATCATTGTATGCAGAACATTCGGATGTTTTCCTTTTCATCTGGTCCCAGTTTCTTCCTAAAGCCTCTTCTTTCTCAATTTCCCTTACCCGGTACAAGACATCACATTTGTAATAGTTATTATTCACCAATTGAGAATGAGAAATGAGAGGGACTTTCTTATCAATGAGACTGAATAGAACTCTTTAACAAGAGAAGTCCAGATCAATTAGTGTTTTTGCCATGGACGTGGCTTAGGTAAGCAGAGTTTATTTATCAATAATAGTCAGAATTTTCTGTTATCAAAAATATCTCTTATCTAATGGTTAAATATAGCTAACCAAAGTTAATGACAAACAAACAACCCAGATTTTTCCAATAAATTAAAAAGATAAGTGTGGTTAAAGTTGAGATGACATAAATGAACACACCATAGTTTATTTAAGTAAGTGCACTGAAAACAGATTAACCTTTGTTTCCTTTAATACCAGAATCCACATTTCCTTGATTTTATATTATTAGGTTGTAACATGGGAACATACTGATTCCCGTATGAGCCTGGGACTCATGGTAGGATTGAATTTCAATAGATGAACCTCAAGATTTAGATGTTTGATCAGATGGACATAGAAAACAGCATGTATATAGTATTTGAGAATGTCTCAACCTTGGACTTTTTAGATGGGCTATTATATCAGAGGGAGGTGACATTTGCATTGTAAAAGATAGATATGTGCAATATGAGTTTAATAAGAACCATTTGAAATGACTCACCTACTTTTTAAAACCTGTGTTAAAATATTATTTTGCAGGCTTACAGGTTTTTTTTTTAAGTGATTGCCTGGTGACATGGGTAGGGTGCGGGTGGGAAAACATAAATAATTCCTCCCTTGAATTTGAATCTGTGCCTTATTGTACATTACCACTGATAAATCTGCAAAGACCCTTTCATGTAGTAAAACAGCCTAATTGGGGGTGACAACAGCCCATCATGTGTCATAAGAACAATTTGATAAATATATGTCCATAGGCACTTCTCAGGCAAGTCTCAACTGTCAATCTGCACTTTAAACATCTGTACTTTCAGTTCACTATTGACTGCTAATAAATGAGGATAGAAATAAACATTTATGTATATTCAGTTTGGGAGTATACACTTTTAGAATTTGGAATCCACTGCAGGTCTCCTTCCTATCTTGTCAGAGAGAAAGAGGGATTTAACATTTAGAGACTAAGGATTCTGACATAAAGGAGCAGACAAATTGCTTCCTCCTTCAAAAACTAGAAGACCTGCACGTGCCTAATTTATAACAAATCTGTTTCTTTAATGGGTGGAAGGAAATATGAGGGGTCTTCTCTGCTTTCAGTGCCACTTGATAGTCATACTGAAGACAACACTTCATTGGATGATTCTTTCCCCTTCTTTTCGTCCCCCCTCTCAACATCAATTGTATGCACTAATCCAGGTTTCAAGATCAAATCGTCGGTTTCTACCTGACTTCTATTGTCGTCCACCTCCATGTAGGTCCCTTTAGTTTGCTGAGAAGTCTTACTGAAGGCTTCCTTCAAACGGCGTTTAAGTTCTACATCAGGACAGAAGACATACTCATAAAGGCCACCGGCAAGGACGGCTCCAATGATTGGTCCTACCCAGTAGATCTGTGGAAAGATGGATTAATGGAAAGCTGTTTGAAAATTATTATTCCAAAACAAAACAAAAACCATTTAAATGTGAATTTGACTAGATTAGTTAGGGTTTATGTATTAGAGAAAACTGAGCTGCATAGAAAATGTAAGACATTGCAATAATCCACCCCAATCCATAGATTTCTGAGTAAATTTTTGAGCAGGAAACGAGAGAATCCTCCTTTCTTCCATTCCTCCTTTTTTTTCAAAACCTCTTTTTGATTTTTTTTCCCTTTCTGTTGTCTTAGTTCTCTAAAGTCAGAACACTTTTTTTCTTGGCTGTATTGAAAACCATACATATGTTATGAATTCTCCACTTGAACTTGAAATAAATACAAAAGAATTTCCAGGGGTGTTTTTATTCTTCCTTAGAGTTGCCAGTCTTTTACTGGTTTTCTCTGAGGTCATGTTCACAGTACAGACTTGACAATATTTGGATTTAGCTATAAAGCACCCCGCTGAAAATTTACAGAAGGAAGAGCTAGAGAAGAATAACTTCATTCACCCATGGTTTTCCCAAGTTTTGGTGAATTGGTTTCATTTGCAAATGTCACAATATTTTCATTCTTGTTCCTAATCAGAAATGGAATACTCTCAGTGCTTAGGTCTTTAAAAATGCAGTAGCTCGCATTTAGATATCAATTTAAGGTTTTCATAGTACTTTACAAATATTATTTTATGCCATTATTATTCTTATTTTAAAGATGAATAAATTGAAGCAGATCAGAGGTTAAATGAGTTGCCCAGGGTCACACAATTAGTAAGCATCTGAGTCTAACTTTGAATTCAGGTCTTCCTGGTTCCAGATCAAGTGCTCTGCTCTATCCACTGCACCACTTAGCTTCTTTTTTAACAATGGGGTACATATTTCCACCATAGTCTGAGTGATGAACAACCTCTGTTTTCATCTGGGATGGGACATAAAAATCAACTTGCCAAAAGTTGAGTGAGATTATCTGTGGGTTGAAATTAAGATTTCTAATGAACTGGAATTTTAGAGAAAACATTTATGGTGAACTATTAAGCAATTTTTAGATACTTTTGTCACTTTCTGAAAAAGAGGTAGTCAAATGGTGTTCACCAGAGCTCAGGAAAATTTCTTTACACAGCTTTCTCACTGCAAAATACAAACCAAATTCCAACTTTAAGCTGTGACTGTAGCGAACACAATTGATCAAACTGTGGGCATAGTGACTGTAAGACTGGGTTCCTTATCTTGAACATGAAAAGAACTGTAAGAGAGTTTATTTTCTTTGTTCTCTTTCAAAGTGGGAAATGAGAACCCTCCCCCAAATGTCTTTGCTCTTTGTTTCTTTGGTAAAAACTCATTTGATTGGTAAGACTGATTATATGTACAACCACTTTCAAAAAGGAGAGCACAGTCGATTGGCTGAGTACCTAAATACCTGTTTTCTACACTTATGCAAAAGATAGCTTGATTTTGAGAGATAGTTTTATCTTTTTCAAATAAGACATACCTATCTGTTTTTAGTTATAGTTTAAGTGTAGTATCTATCTGCTTTTAGTTGTAGTAGATTCTTTTTTAAAATGGATTTAAATATTAGTGATCTTTTTTTTTTCTTTCATGTTTTCACTTTTCCCCTGGGAAAGTTCTCAGGGAAATTTCCAACCAGTAATGAATGGGCTTGGACCATAAGTACTAAAGGACAGAGCAAGATACAAAACAGAACAAATTCTTTAAATATGTACCTATATATGTATGTGTATATATTTAAATAATTATGACTACTTTTGTATAACTTTGTCATATGCCTCCCTGATATCTATTCAAATTTCTGTCTTCTGTATGTAGTGGGACTGATTGCATCAGACACTACAGATTTTAATCTTGCCTGGGATCAGTCCCTAAAACTGCTGCATTACTCTTTGTTTTTTTTTTTCCAGACCTGTTGCAAGACTCTACTAAAATAAAACTGATTAAGTTAGAAAACAGAAAACTCTGTTGTCTTGAAGTCCTAACGCCATATTAATTATTTAGGCACCAGACTGAACATACTCCTTAATCTCACATAGTTTATATATGTTCATAAATACATATTATATATATAAACTACATTTCTATGATAACAGTTAAATTATATTATATATTTACATGATCTGCTTGCTGTTGGGATGCTTCCAGTTCCCATACAATTAGTTGGATTTATGCTTTGGTAAACAAAGAAGGTAAACATGTCTTGCCTGGACAATGTTTTCAAGTTCATGGCTTTCCAAAGGTATGCTTTCTTTCATTGCTGAGCAGGATTTGTTTTCATTTGCTTGGGAAACTAACCCATCCCACCCTCTCACTTTTTAATTTACTTCAAATAGGACACCTACAAGCATGCACTAAATTCTGCCACACAGCCTATCATACACAGCACAAAAAGCAGGACATTTATAAGATCCTTCCCGCAGGCACAGAACAGATGTAAGATGGGATGTTTTGCAGCAGATCTGTGCTAGTATTTCCCTCATTGTTATGGAAGGTTCCATAAAAGGGAAAAAATACAACAATAAACAAATGAGAAACAATCAATTGGTCATTGTTCTCAGCTATCGGAAGATAATAACAATAATAAACACATTTACCCAGTGGTTTTCCCAGTTTCCCATGATAACAGCAGGTCCAAAAGATCGGGCAGGGTTCATGCTGGCACCAGTGTAATTGATCTATGGGAAAAATGAAATCAACTTCAGGCATTATTAAAATAGGATTACTACTAGCATCATTCACTGCCACTTGATACCATTAGCCAGCCCATTTGGAGATTTTTAGTTATTGGTTGGTATATCAACATTCTTTATTACAAAATTAACAAAATTATCCCTTGAAATGACGAAACAGTAAGTTAAATACTAAACAAGTATGGCCATTAAACACATCTTCAGCCTAGTTCTAAGGAAAAGAAAAAAGAAATGGATCAATTATTTAAATAGAGTTGGAAACTTACAGCAAATAAATGTCCAATTGCAACGGAAAATCCAATTGCTAAAGCTATTGAACCAGTGACATCAGTTCGTTTTGAATCACAGCTGGCAAAGATAGTAAACACCAACTGAAATGTGATTATCAACTCCACTAGGAGCCCATGACCAGCTGTAAGATTTCCATGGACCTAAAAAGAGAAAAATAATACCTTCTTAGTAGAAGTATGCACCTTATATAACAATGCATTAATGCAAATTGCATATTTCATCAGGGTTAAAGGTGGTGGTTATATTCAAGATTTGTTTTTAATTGTGAGGAAAAAAACCCAGAATACATTTCTATTCATTTTGGCAGTTAGAGGCAATTTCACAATGACCAAATGGAACTCAAATTGAATGCCCAGTCCTACAAAGGAAGTCAATTTTATTGGTGCTGAACTTAAACTTATAAACCATTTTTGAGAGCATTGTAATTTCATAATGCGATTAGAAACTCATTAATTAGGTTTAAATTAATTAATTTCTATTTCAATTAAATTTTAAGCAGTGTGAGGCTCTACTGGATTTTTAATCAGCTGTGGTGCTGAGCTAACAAATGATACTCCTTATCAGCTTAGAACAAAGCTGGGATGTAAACACGAATTTTTTTTTGTAAAAGAAACATAGTATTCGAATGGAAATGAAACTAAATTATTCCCACAAATTTCTTCCTCCAACCCCCATCTAAAGAATATATGTTAAAAAACAAGTCATAACCAAAATCTATAGTCAGTAGAAAAAATGGGGATGGTGAAGATACAGGGAAAAATGATAGCTTTTGATACTTCTGAACTCAGCAGTATTTTAAATCACTTAATAGCCCCCAAAGATTTCATATTGATACTGTCAGTTTTCCAGAATACTTTCTTGCCCATGCTAATAATTATCTAGGTTCCCCAATGAATAAGATATTCTCTGGGACTAAATTAGCCACTTTGGGGAAGCTCTTTCAGGCTGCTAAGGGTTCATTTAGCAGAGTCAACATCATCAACTTCATTGTCTTGGTTTAAAAGTAAGAGTGAAAGTTGTTACCGTGGTAACTCCTAAGCCTCCCACCACACTGGGAGGCGTGACAAGGTAGAGGATGCCTGCCCCGATGATAGCACCTAGGCACTGAGCGGCAATGTAGAAGACAGATTTAGCAAGGCTGATCTTCCTGGTGCAGACCATAGCCACAGTCACAGCGGGATTGATATGGCCTCCACTAATGTGTCCAAAGCACTGGACCATGGTTGCAATGCTGAGTCCAAAACAGAGGGAGATAAGGACCATGTCTACTGGTAAAGGCTTCTCTGTTCCACCCCAGTTGATGGTGGAACCCAAGCTGAGGAGTACAAAAATAAGCATTGCCAAAAACTCAGCTGCCACGGCTTTCCAGAAAGGCTGAGTCCAAACTCCTTTGAATGCCACCATGATGCTCTCACGTTTACACAGAGGTTCACACTTACTGAAAAAGAGGAAAATAAGCCTGAATCAGAAGCAACTAAGTCAGCCTGTGTGTTACTGGAAGGTTTTATGACTATAATTGGCAGGTCCTCCAGTGATGCTGAGTGTGGTAGGGAGGAGTTAGTAAAGGTTATTTGCATACCAATAAAAAAATTCTCGTAATATTGGAGAAAATCTCTTTCATTTTTAAGTTGATCTCTTAGGCTACTAGATGTCATGTTTACTTAGAATCACATACATATATGTGTATCATTAACAATCATCACATTTTAAAAGAAATTTTTTTTTTAAATTGAGCCTTGAAAGGAAGGTGCTTAATGAAATTCTTTGAAATACATATTGAAATTGATTTATCCTACTCACTATCCATCAGATCACGTTTTATTTTTCCTGTCTGAAGGCCAGAGACACTTGTGGACACAAAGCAGAAAGTCTTTTCCAGCTATTTTTTTTCATTGTTTCCTCGAAAATATTCTGAAAATGGGCTCAGAGGGCATTCTTTTTCCTCTCTCCAGGGACCCCGGATTAAGAGGAAGCCTGCTAGGAAGGCAGAAATTCGAGACCCCTGTATCTTGCTGCAGAAACACCCCAGCAGGCAAATTAGGAGGGAAAACAAATAACAAAGTGAATGTTCTCTCAGTTTGCAGCGATGTGAACAAGCCATTCCCTCACCCTCTCTTTGAACCTGGAGCAGGATTACAGTAAATTGAAGGCAGGAGGAATTCGCTAATTGGTTGGCAACCCACGAGTCACAAAGAGTGTCTTAGTGAAGCCAGATCTGAAAGAAGAGTTCGGTGAAGTATCATCTCCGGAACAAAGCACAGGGGGTGCAGAATGGAGCACTTGGAGAGAGAGCCTCTCTGTATTGGTAGGAAAGCAGCCTATTTCCCCGAAGGGGCCACCAGGAGCCCAGGCAGAGTCCAAGGCTTCAGGACAGAGACGACTAACACACCAGAACACAACTAGGGGGTTGAGAGAAGGGGACAATGCCATTCTTGGTGTTTCTCCCCAGCCACTCCTCTCTTTGGGGCTGGAGGAGTCGGGGGTACGTAAGGCTTGCTGGTCAATGACCTTGAGTGGGTGCAGGGAGCATTTTAGGGTGAATTTCTCCCTGGAATTTTTATTTCTTGCACTACAGAGGGGCCATTCAAGGGGTTTCTTCCCGCCCCATGCTCAACCTTTTCTATTGCCCTGAGTTTACGCAAGGATGAAATGGTCCACTTGGAGGTCCGCGCCCGCCTGGCCCTCAGTGACCCCTGTGTCACTTGCAGGGAGGAGGGAGAAGCAGCCAATCGGTTGACACCTGAGCTAGGCAAAGGGGATCTTTCTCTGAGGGACAGAGGCAAGAGAAAGGAGGGCTCTTTGGAAGGGGGAGTGGCGCTAAGGGCTCCGGGAAGCTGCGTTGCAGGGTGGGGTGGAGGTGAGGGCGTAGGAAGCAATTAGTAGCAGCTTTCCCTTGCTACCTCCTATTCAGCTCCTGCTCCAGGAGCACTGACTGGAGCCTTGTCCTTCCACCTTTCCCTTTTCCAGTCCCTTTTGGGTAAGGGAAAGCAGAATGAAATTGCCATCTTCCCTATAGGCTCACATGTCACAAGGTCTTAATGCAGGACTTTTTCACCAACGGCCCTATAAATACATAGAAATACAAAAATATAACTGAGTGTGTGACTGACCTTGGGGCAATGCTCCCAAATGGTCTGGTGTGGTTATGCGCTGCACTAATTGCCCTAGGGACATCTATCCAGACTTTAGCACTTGTGGGTAAACCCCTTTAGAAAATGAGGGCCAAAATCATTGAGTAGATAATGCAAAGGCAACCTCAGAGTGGGAGAGAGGCATTTCCCTGGGGATAGGTCTGTAGTGTTGCTCAACGGTTCTCACCACTGAGAACAAGGTTGAGATTGAGGCAAGACAGCTAAGTTAGCACTTTTGCAGGACAGAATTACTTCTTAAGCAGAGTCCATCCACCGGTGCATTCCTTAGCAATCAGGTCATCCTCTCCCTACCCAACCTAGCCCTCACATCCCATACCCTATTTTCTGTTCTGGGTCTCTAAAGAGGAAACTGCCTTTGACATTTTGGGATCCACTTCACAACTCAGTTTTTGGGTTGAGTTGATGTTTTGAGGTCAGAGGTAGGAAAATAAAACACTGGCCTCCTGTCACAAGATAAAGGAGGAGTTACTGGAAGAGAAACAACAGGGGGTACCCCAAGCTTTTCTTGCTAAGCTGAACTTGTCTAAGTGACATATATAATTATACATGACCCCAACTGGGAAATGAATGACTTGGAGCAACCCTGTAAACTAGGACCTATAGAAGCAAATAGCAGCTTTATGATATTAAGCAAGCAAACAAGCAAGTAACAAAAAAAAAAAAAAGTTTTTCAAAAGTATCCCCATAGAAGCCAAGGGAAGGGGTAGGGAGAGAAGTAGAAAAACCTAACTCACCAACCAAAAAAAATGGAGAGGCTTTGCCCTGGACTTACCGGTGGGCAAAGGCCCTAGTGATGATAGTAAAGGGGGATGCTATCGGCAGTGTTGGTCTTAACTTTGCACGGAGGAAGGGGAGAGACAAAGTCAGAAGTTAGAAAAGAGTTAGAAAAGGGAGGGAGAAAAGAAGAGAAGTCAGGGAAGCAGGTTGAGCAGGAAGTTTTTTTTTTTCCCTTTTAGCTAAGCAAAAGAAAAGGATCTCATGAGAAAACACAAGGGGGAGGAGGTGCCTAAAGAAAGGGCCCACCTCCCTGGCTAAACCTCAGTGGATTTCTCCCTCCCCCAATTCCCCAGGTTCCCTCCGCTTCCTTCTCTTTCCTACCACCTGCCTGTCTCCCCAGAGACCTAGTCCAAGAAACTTTGTTGTTTCTTATATTTTTGATTTGTGCCAGCCACAGAAACCCACAAACAGATGAACATCTTTTTAACTATTATTTTGTTAGACTTTCCCCTGCAACCTACTAGGATTTGTCTTACTCCAGGGCTGAGCTTCTTTTCCTTGTGAACCCCACCATTACTAAGCAGAGTATGTCTCTAATGCAACAAGTGTTCATACCAGCTATCCTTCTAGTTCCAATTTATTGCCCCCCAGTTCCCTTAAATGCTCCCACTCTTTGGAAATGCACCAACACAATTTGTTTTGCTTCTTTTGCTTTAGAACAAAGCAGGGTTTGTTGACGTGAACGGGTTTTACTGAGTTGTGCACATTACTTTCTAACTGAGCACCAACCTTGCTTATCTAGTCCAATCCATTTTGGGACAGCTAAACACCTGGGTGAGTAACTTTTCTGAGCAAAGATACTGCTGATAGGTCTGTCTCCATAGGGTACTTTCTCTGTATTTCCACAGGTCCATTCCCTAATTGTGATTTACTTAAAAGCATCTTTAGCTCTCTCTCTGTTCTCTGTACCTCTCTAATAAATACTTTCGGCACCCAGATCTAAAAGAACTACCCACATACTAAGGAGGTACCCTCCAGATTCTATCTGAGATTTCATGTATTTGTATTAAAACATAAGAGCCCTCAGCTTGGCAGCCTTTTACATTGTGTTCCCTTAAGGAAAACAAGGTACTTACCCCCAACGCCTTGATGCTGGTCTGTCACTCATTCCTTCCTTGGATAGAGTGCACGGGCGGCAGCCCTCTAATAGCTCAGACTACAGCACTGAGTGCACTCGGAGTCAGATTACTGCAACTTGTCTGATTGGGTTTTTGGAGTGTAGGGGTGGAAAGATTTTGAACCATGTGGCAATCACTAAGTTATATTTGAACTTGAAATAGCTTTTCCTTACCTGATCACTAAAGACCCAGAGCATTTCAGGAATAGGAAACATACACACATATACATATATTTGCATATGTGTATATATATTTATGCATATATACATAATCTTTCATTTGGTCATTTTTGTTTTTTAAAGGAAGAACATATCTTTTATGTAATATTCTTTGGGTTGGTCATTTTTATTTTTTAAAGGAAGCACTTATCTGTTATATGATATTCTTTGGGTTGGTCATTTTTATTTTTTTTAAAGGAAGCACATATCCATTATATGATATTCTTTGGGTTGGTCATTTTTATTTTTTAAAGGGAATTTCTTTAGCTCTTTAATCCATATTCTCTTCACCCAAGGATTTGCCTTACTTGCTGTATATAGTAGTTGAAATGGGGTAAAAATTGGCAAACAGATCTTGCTCATGTGGTAATTAATTTTTAATATTTTTGAGTTAATGAAGAGTATCCAGTAATTTGTATTTTCTATTTTCAATTTTTCTCCAATGGAAAAGTTGCAACTTATAGCTATATTTGCTCCATTTTTAAGATATGTAAAATTTGGACAGTTTACTAGGAAATAAGGCTACTTCAAAGTAAAAAAAAAACCATACCATTCATATTGTACTGATGATTTATAAAGCTCTTTCTCCACAAAATTCTTCTCTACAATGACCATAAGAGAAAGATAGTTTAAGTACCATTATCCCTCCTATTTAGATGAGTATACTGAGAATCAGGTTAAATGACTTGTCCAAGATTATATGGCTAGAAAGTACAGAACCCAGGAGACCAGCCCAAGTCTTGACTCTAGCCTAGCCCAGCACTTATTTTACTATGTCATGCTGCATTTCTTATGTATATCTCTCTCTGAGAGGAGTGTTGTATAAGAAATAGCAAATTTAAGAAACTTGGGGATGGAATGAGGAATGAATCCTAAAGACATTTAATGCCCAGGAACATAGGGGGCTTTGGGAATTGTGTACAAGATAATATTAAGACTCAGATCACTCTGTTACCATCACAATAAAGAAAGAATTATTTTTAGAGTTGAGTGTGTTCATATGAAAAAGAGAACTAGAGAGGAAGAAATTCTGAGGAGAGAGAGAAAAAAGACATATTAAAAATGATTTGTTCTCCTTCTCCCACTGGGGTATCTGAAAGATGGAGATGGATGAAAAATTCTTTACCAGAAGAGGACTTGACATTTTGAGTATATTTCAAAAAAAAAACAAACATCTTATTGTTTCATTCATCTATCTACCCACCATTTTGAAGGGACCTGCTATATATGTAGCAGGAACTGAATGTTACTTGGTTTTTAGTGTTCTATTGTAAAGCTTGGGCAGCTAGGTGGCGCAGTAGATAGAGTACCTCGTCTAGAATCAGGAGACTCATTTTCCTGAGTTCAAATCTGACCTCAGATACCAGCTGTAAGACCTGGGGCAACTCACTTAACCCTATTTGCCTCAGTTTCCTCACTTGTAAAAATGAGCTAATGAAGGAAATGGCAAACCACTCCAGGCTCTTTGCCAAGAAAACACTTAATGGTGTCACAAAGAGTCAGACACATTGTAAAGTTTGGACTTTCCTAAATAATCTGCTTGGAGGTCTAAATGAATGAAAATGAGAGGAAAGAGTTGAAGTCAAACCTAGGTAGAATATATAGAGGGTTTTCTGAAATTCCACATTGGCCTTTAAAACTGATTACCATGCACACTTGAGAAAGAGTTAAAAATAGGAACAATCTTCTCCTAAATTGTAATATGCTGTTTTTTGTTGTGTAATATGTTGTGTAATATGCTGTTTTCAGTCGTGTCCAACTCTTTGTGACTCCACCTGGGGTTTTCTTGGAAAAGGTACTGGAGTGGTTTGCCTTTTCCAGTTCATTTTATAGAAGAAGAAACTGAGGTTTAGTGACTTGCAAATAGGGTTAAGTGATTTGCCCAGGGTCACACAGCTAGTCAGTGTATGAGGCTGGATTTGAACTGTGGAGGATGAGTCTTCCTGACTCCAGGCCCAGCCTCTATCCATTGCACCACCTAGGTGCCCATGGTGTTTCTAGACAGATATATTAAATTGATTACATCTGACCTTAAGGAAATTGACTAAGAGACTATAAACGTATTGAAACAGTATTGTAGCATTTTGATTTCTCTTTCTTAAAGATTCTCTAGCTCCCACCTTCCCCCAATAATGCTGAAGACTGATCTATACACAACAGTCTTGTCCCACCAGGTTTTTTTTTTTGGTTTTTTTTTTTTACTATTTTCTGGGCATATTTTTTTTCGGGTCTATTCTTCACAAGCTGCCAGTCACTGTGTTTCATTAGCACTCACTGCATTGCCTTGGCAGTTCACATCCTTATTTTGCAAATTTGCCAGCAAAACTTAGTTACCACAGTTTCTCAAAACCTTTTCCTTTTCTTCTTGCTAGATGTTTACTGCCCTAGTAAAATGGGTTGGCAGTCCAGGGATGGTTGTTCCCATTACAGAAAGTGCTACCCTAATTGGCACTAGCTGATACACTTATTAGTAGTCTTCAAAGACAGGCCAGAGACTTAATAGAGATTTACCCTTCACATGCCAGAGTTTGATAATTTTTCAGCAGATGTAATTTATTTATTTATTTTGCTTTTGAATCAGAATCAGTAGGACATGTGCTATACACGCTCTGGTACCCTGCCCCTCCCAATACTGTTGATGGATTTGTGCTGATCCAGCCACACTCTCTTGCCTGGTTCTCTTCTGATCAGTACCAGGTACTTCTAAGGTGGCTGCCTAGGGTCAGCTATAAGGGGATAGAGCAAAAGAAACTGGGCAATATTTTATGGTTAGGTACTGGTGGATAAAAAGAGATACAAGCAATAGCTTTTGGGTTCTATGGATTCTTCCTGTGTCAAGATCCAGATAGACTTTGGAAAGCAAACTTCTGCCAACAGTGCCTTTAGCAAAAAGTAAATCCATGTTTAAAAATGGAAAAATCGAGTTTTATTGGCTTCCTTGATTTACGATATTATAGATCTGAGGAGTTATGGAACATGCTTTTACTTGCACACTGATTTGTCATCAATCTCATTAGTCAGTCAACTTTGTTAATTATTAGTTTAATCAACTTGAGAACTAGTAGCTCGGTAATATTGTCCCCATTTTACATATAAGGAAACTGAAGCCAGGATAATTGGAAGTATCCAGGGCAGCTAGAAGACCAGCAGCAGCTATGATTTTGCATATGTCGTTTGCTATTAAATTGTCAGTCCACCAAACCACACTGCCTCCCTCCCTTAGATCCTGATTTAGCTTGGTCCTCTTCCTACGACCCTTGACTAATTCTTTTAGGGCTTCTTCATATCTTCAAATATGAAAGATAATAAACAAAAGAATCATGATTTTTTTGTTTTTACTATGTATCAGTCACCAGGAGAAAAAAAAATGTCTGTAGGCTGCTGGGGGCAGAGTGTCTATTGTGACTCATAAATCTTGTTTTGCTTTTCATGAATCTGAGTGTCATTGAATTCCTACTAGAGCACTTACGTATCATCGCATGCTTAAAATGTGCCAGCTTCCAAACAGAGCTTTGTTGTCCTTTAAAGGAGGAATTATTATATTTTAACAATCTGGTACAATATCCAGAAATACAGTCAACCACTGAGTAAGTAAAATAATAATAACAATGGTCCACATTTATAAAGTGATTAAAGTGTTTCCTATTCATCATTTCATTTGATCTTCATAACAACCCTAGACAGTAAATAAAACAGGTAATATTATCTCTACCTTGCAGATGGAAAAAATGAGGCTCAGGGAGGTTGTGACTTATCCAAGATCTCTCCCTTTAGGCTGTTGGCTCCTTGAGAGTAGGGACTGTCTTTTGCCTTTCTTTGTATCTGCAGCACTTAGCGCAGTGCCTGGCACAGAGTAGGTGCTTGATACATTTTTATTGGTTGATTGATTCAATGTTTATTGATTGACTGACACGAAGTCTGAGATGTTCTTACTTCATTTCCTTTGCTCGTTCTATTACAAAAGTGGACATTAATAATCAGACCACAATAAGGCGCTACTACAGAGTGTCTTTTTTCCTAATGAACTGAACTAGAGAATAGCTTTCTTTTCCCAATGGAGCATAGTCATCTCAAAAGTCAAGGTCCTTGTGTTCCCCACCAACATAGTCCTTTCCGTTAGGTACAGCAGGGAGCTTTTTCTAGATTTAGATCCAAGCTTATTCTAGTTTGGCTGGAGGGATGCACTCCACTGACATTTAAGGAAGGAATTCCCTGGGAAAATAGTCAAGAGATTTTTTTCATGCTTCTGGCGGTTATCCAAAGGGTTTAGGGTTCCCCTGTGCTGGGGAGCAAGGGAATGAGAGGGGGAGGGAGGGAGGGAGGGAGGGAGAGAGAGACAGAAGGACTTTATTGAGTGACTGGATTTCATCTGAAGGTTGTGGAAGAAACCAGAAATGTGGAGGGATCCTTTTCCGACTCTCTTATCTCTTAACCTAGCTAAGGTGACAGATTGGAGTGTGGTTGTTCTTTTAAAGGCAACTACAGTTGAAAACCAGTTCTTTAGGAAGGAAAGAGGGCTAAAGTCTGGTCAGTTGGACAAAAATAGTTGAAATGTTCAATAAACAGAATTGTATGAATAGTACTCAAGAGTAATAGTAACATGTTTAAATTTGAAAAGCCAGTCTGTCAGAGTAATTAGCCTCAAAATCAGAAAGACTTGGGTTCAAATCCTGATTCTAAAATATAGTGGGTAACGGACCTTGGACAAATCACTTAACCTCTCATTATCCCCAGGAAATTTTCTTAGATTAAAAATTTGAGAACAGTTGATAATTTTCGTTGTTAGACACAGTATTTTCACAGAGAATTCCCTACACTGATAAATCACAGATTCCAGCCAAAGCCCCCCAAATTAAATTTGAGTGCATCAATAAAGAAATAATAGACCCTGGTAATTACCATGATCATTAAATTTAAATATAACTGTTCATGACCCAAAACTTTTTTTGCTTTCACATTGATAGAGAGTCCCACCTCTGGCCCCCTCCCCAAACTGGAATACATAGTGAGGGCATAAGAATAAGTGATTCTGTTAATTAATTAAGAAAGATAATTTTAAAACAATATTAAAACAGAAAAAGTTTTCCAAAGAAAGAGGAGTGGCCAGAGCCTGTGCTTCCAGAACCCACTAGTGACTGATCCTCAGTGATCAGATTACTTTAAGAACTTTCCTTAGTGCACCCCAATCTCCTCCCCTCCCGACTCTATAAAACTTTACTTCTCTTTGCATATTTTTCTCAATTTCTTAAGCTTTCCTCTTCTTTCTCTCCTCTTTTTTTTAAACATTCACATATTTACATAGCCAGTAATAAGTATCTGAATAAATAGACCTATAAGAGGTTTCACTTATATCACTGGGGCCACCTTATCTAACTATACCCTGGCTTCTGCAGCAAATATACTTTACATACATTTTGCCCATATTCACTTCAGAGTCTTCTAGTAATAAGCCATTCTTCCCAATTAGAATTTCCTTCCTTGATTTTTCTGCCAAATGATGCCTTGTTCGTGCTTTAAAACACTGTTCAAAATTCACTCCTCTATGAAGCTAACATAGGCTATCATGACCTAGTTCTATTCATTCTGTATAATTCTCATATGTGAACTCAATTTGATTAAAAGTCACCACCTGCTCACATCATTCTGGAGAACAATTTGGAACTATGCCCAAAGAGCTATAAAATTGGGCATGCCTTTTGACCCAGCAAAGCCACTACTAGGTCTGTACCCCAAAAAAATCAAAGAAAAAGGAAAAGGATTTATATGTACAAAAATATTTACAGTAGCTCTTTTTGTGGTGGCAAAGAATTGGAAATCGAGGAGATGCCCATGAATTGAGGAATGGTTGAACAAATTGTGGCATATGATTGGGATGGAATACTATTGTGCTGTGGAAAATGACTGGAAGGGGGCATGGTTTCAGAACATGGTAAGTCCTACATGAACTGATGTAAACTGAAGTGAGAACTGGGAAATCACTGTGCACAGTTACAACAATGTTGTAATGGTGATCAACTGTGAAAGACTTGGCTACTGTGATCAATACAATCATCCAAGACAGTTCCAAATGACTCGTGATGAAAAAATGCTATTTACCTCCAGAGAGAGAAATGATGAACTCTGAGTGCAAATTGAAGTTTAATTTTCTCTCCTTATTGTTATATGGCTAACATGGAAATATGTTTTGCATGATTTCACATGTATAATTGATATCACATTGTTTGCTTTCTCATTGGGTGGGGAATGGGTGGGAAAGAGGGAAAGAAACAGTAACTCAAAATTTGAGAAGAAAAGAATGTAAAAATAAATAAATAATAATTAAAAAAAAGTCACTACCCACTATTTGCAAAGCATAGTACTCATTGCTGAGAGAGAAACAAATACATTTGCCTACAAAAAATTTCAATCAAAATATGGTGGGGTAGTAGCATTATCATATTATGTATTATGCATGACTTGTGTTTATTTCTTATTCCTCTATTGGACTGTAAGCTCCCAGAGGTCAGGGACTGTCCCTTTTCTTAGTGCTGTGTGTGTCCCAGAGCTTAGCAGAGCTTTCTACACGATTTATATTCTCAATAATTGCTTGGTGATTGATTGTGGATTGCAAGGTCTTTTGAAAGTAGGGGCCATTTTACTTACTTGTATCTGTCTTCGTTATCTCCAGTGCCTAGCATGGTGCTTTGCACTAGGAGACATTTAATAAGTTGCTGAAGAGCAATCTTTTTTTTTTAAACAATGTGCTGCCATGTTGAAGACTCCAAGTGATCAGGAACTTGTTGCCTGACTCCTGGGGTGGTTCATTCTGCTTCTCTACAGCTGCAACCACCAGAAAGTATTCTTTACATTGAGCTATGCCTCTGGAATTCCCAACCATAACTAACACCCAGTTCTGTTTTCTAGGGAAAAGTATAAGTCTAATCTCTCATTTCATGATTGCCTTTCACATGCTTTGTCTTCTTTGGGTTGAAAAAAATCCCAGTTCCTACAATCAATGCTTGGTTGAATTGAATTAATATACTAAAATATAAGAATGTGATACACGTGTAGGAAAGGTATAAAGTTCTTGAGATTTGGAAGGCATACTTATTTCTGGCTGTTGAGTGGGAGTGGGGGATGAGAAGTCTTCAGAGATGAGCTGGCTTCTGCTTTGGGCTTTGGATTTCAGCAGACTGATCTGGAAGGGGGAGTATATTTTAAGTGTAAAGGGTGCCATGAACAAAATCACATACACAAAGTCATAGGATAGAATGAGTTTGAAGAATGGTGAATCCTTACAGAGTAAGTAGGGTAGTTTGAGTTGAGGTTGTAGAGGGAGGGCAAGATCAGGTTGTTTAGGACCTTGAATAACAAGCAAAAGAGTTTGAATATTGTTCAATAGGCCATTTAAAGCAGAGGAGTAAGATGAACACATCTGGTGGTGATGAAAAGATTGGGGGGAGAGAATGGAGGCAGGAAGAGCTATTAGGAAGTTGTTGGGTATTAATGGAAGACCTGAGTCTTCCATTAGGGTACCACCACCTCAAGAGGGAACAATTAAGAGATAAATGAGAGGCAGCATGGTTTAGTGCAATACTGTCCAACTCAAATAGAAATGATCCCTGCAGGTCACCTAGTGACTGAGAAAATCACAAATTAGCATTATTTATGTTGCATTGTATTTTTGTTTTGTTAAACAGCTAGGTGGCAGTGGATAAAGGTGGACCTGGAGTCAGGAAGACTTGAGTTCAAATCCAGTCTCAGATGTTTACTACCTGTCTGACCCTGTACAAGTCACTTAACTTTGTTTGCCTCAGTTTCTTCAGCTGTAAGATGAGCTGGAGAAAGAAATGGCAAACCACTCCAGTCTCTTTGCCAAGAAGACTGCAAATGGGGTCATGAAGATTTAGACACAACTGAAATGACTAAAAAACAACAACCAAACATTTTCTAATTACATTTTAATCTGGTTCAGGCCGGACTATAGAGTGTTACTAAGTTCAGGCACTGTGTGTTTGACAACCCTGGGGTAACGAATAGAGTACTAATCTTGGACGTGTACTCTAAGAAAATGTACTCTAACACTTATTAGCTGTGTGACCTTAGACAAGGTCACTCTCTCTGAGCCTCAGTTTCCTCATGGTAAAACAGAGATAATAATTACATATAGTACTTACCTCACAAGATGGTTTTAAAGTTTAAGTAAGATAAAGTGTGTGAAATATCTTGCAAATTTTCAAGTATTATATTAATGTCAATTATTGTTAACATAATCATTCCAAGGTTTCAAATATTGAGAACATGGTTAAATGATAGCAACAGTGACAGAAAGAAGGAAATCAGAAGGAACAAAAAGATATTATGTTTTTGTTTGGGATATACTGAGTTTCAGGTCTGTATGGGAGATCCCATGTAGGCAACTGGGGGTGCAGAACTGGTGGTATAGGAAGTAGAAAGTTTTACAAGTGTGAATGACTGGGAGAGACAACAGTGCTATGGAAAGAGGGAAGTAGTTAGGAGAGGAGAGTGTGGAAGGAAAGATGATGAATTTGGTTTTGAACAGGTATGAGTGCTGGAAAGACATTGAAGTATATCTGCGTATCATCAATTGGAAATATGGGTCTGAGTTTGAGGGAAGGAAGGTACCTTCTATGTGTCAGGGACCATGCTACATGAAACAAGTCCTACTTGCAATGCACTTAAATTCTAGTAAGGGAGATGACAAGTACAATTATGAGTATATAGGCAATAAAGACAAAGGGAATAAATAGAAATAAAGTAGCTAAATACGAAGTTGTTTGAGAGAAAAAAAGGGAGGGAAGAGTGTTTGATAATGTCACAGTCTATAGATGGGTCAATAAAGAAGACTGAAAAAGTATATAAATTTAATTTATTGATTAGGATAGCTGTTTCTAACCTATAGGCCATGGAACTCTGGTGAGGTTGGGGATCTGGTTGTGAAGCTGATGAGAAATTGCCTCCTCATTAAATGATCCATTAGAGTAAATAGTAGACATACTTTCTGTAGTCTGAATAAATAATTCTTCACAAAATGCATTTGTGTAATTGCTATTTCAAATATATAGATAGATAGATACTATGATGAATAAAATGCAAATGCATTCAAAATTCTACTGAATTCATAGTAGTTTTTTGTATTTAGTGGCTTTATTGTATTGCAAGTATTTTCTCAATCAATGAATACAAGTAGTATAAGAACTGTCATGTGGGTTTCCACATAATTTTTTAATATACTGAAAAGAGGTCTTTCTACTTGAGAAGGTTAGAAACCATTGGATTTGGAGATCAGTTGTGACCTTTGAGAAAGCAGTTTCAGGTACATGATGGAGATGGAAGATAGAACACAAGGGATTGAGGAATGGATGGTTAGAAGGAAATAGGAGGCATATATCATAGACTATTTATTTTAGGAGTTTTATTTATAAGTGGCAATGTTGGATGGAAGCTGGAGGAGTCAATCGAGTTGACGGAATGAATTTTTTAGAACAGGGTAGACCTAAATATTTTTTATATATACAGAAGTAAGAGCCAGTGGAAGTGTGGAATGGGATATAATTAGGCACATTGGTGGAGGATTTAACCTTGGCAAGGAGTAGGTCCACCTCTTCCTCTGAGACAGGAAAGGAGAAGGAAAGGAAGAGAAAAAATATAGAGAAGTGAAAAAAGAAATCCTTTCTTTTGGGCAAAGATACAGAAGTCTTAGACGTGTGAGGAGGGAACTAAGAGGACTCACTTTGCATGGCCTTACCTTCTCAGTGAAGTAGGGTCATTTAGAGAAAGCAAGGGCTTGTTGGGGTTTGAGGAAGTAGAAGAAGTCTGCAACAGGTACTATAGGGAATGTGCTAAGGAATAGATAAGAAGTGAATAAAAAATTTGCTAAAGAACAGTGAGGGCCAATCTGAGGTTAGATAATGTGAATCTATAGTGGACACTTTGAATAGTTTTGTGATTTCTTTCAGTAGTTCTTGGTTATTTTTATGCTTGATTATAGCTTTACTTTGTTTTAATTCACTTTTACTTGTTTTTATTTCACTTGTTTATATTGGTTCTGTCTCCCTTTTTAATTACATATTCTGAGAGGACAGGATGTGAATTGACTTCTTTTGTAATTTCCCATAGTCAGCATGTACAATACAGCATAAGATTCAGAATCAGGAAACTTGAATTCTCTTTCTGGTTCTACTAACTTGCTATACCAACTTGAATGAGTAATTTAACCTTCAATCTGATTTTTCTTTCTTTCTTTCTTTTTTTTGTGGGTTACTGAAAACTCTTACTCTGCAAATAAAAACCAGTAAGGATTTGGCCTGTGGGCTCATCAGGGACTGTACCACAAATATATAGTTCTACATATTGTCACATGGGGGAGGGGGTGAGAAAAGGTCATCGTAGCCCAGTCACAAGATGACAAAATGAAATCTTCCAACAGAATGCCAGGTGATCAGCTACAGACTTTGGTGAGGAAGCTCTAACAAGGCAGTGAGGACATCACAGAGTTAGAGGTGAGAGAGGAGTTAAGAAGTAGAGACCCCTGCCAATAACAGAAACAGATGTGATACTTGGAACTATCCATTCTTAGGACTGGAGCCCTCCTGGCCATTAAACTTTCTTAACCTGAGGGGTTCTGAAGTCTCTTCCAGAAAATTCTTCAATTCTTCTTCAGTTCTGAGAATCTAATTACACTTGGCCAGATGCTCAGATCAGCAGAGGGGCACTGGTCTTGATCTGCCCAGGGCAGAGATCCACCACCAGGTCTGCAGTGAAAGCATCTTCAGTCTCCCCAGATCGATGGGAAAGGAGAGTCTCAGAACCAATCTGGTTCACTTTGAGTAGGAGGCAGTTGCAGGCTTTTTCATTCACATCCTTTTTAATGCACCTGGAATGGGTCACTGTGAGATCATCCCCTACCACCTTGATGTCTGCAGTAGCAGTGAAAAACTTTCAAACTTCCCAATCATCCTGGTGAAAGATATCTTTAATAGACACCACTTGATGGTCCTTGATGAAAGTCTTACATGAGTCCCCAGATTCATTAGAGTGACGTCTGCTGAAATCACCAAGAGCCTTCTAGTTCAAATCATATTTCCACAGCTCCAATGTTCATGACCTCCTTGAAGTCTGCTGATCTGATAGGGAGGTGCATGAATTCCTTCATTGTCAGCTTGTTATCAGCATGGGAGCCACTGTGGATCGGGAGCCACTGTGGATCGTATTGAAGGCTAGAACCTTGGTGGGATGACTTCATCATTGCCTACATGGTCAACAATGTGGAGATTCCTTTCTCTGCAGCTCTGGGATTATAAACAATAATCTCCAAATATGGCATTTGCACCAATTTTAGATTTATTCTTAGTGCTGTGTATCTCTAGCATCAATTTGTCAACCTCTTCCTGTTCCATAACACTTGGTTTCTTGCTACTCAGAGATGGGGTAATAGTTTTACTGACATACTCAACTGCTTTCCTTTCCCCAGGTAGTGTGTCTTATCATTATCTAGGAGCTCCAGGGCTTCATAGATGCTAGCAGAACTATTGCTGCACACAGCAACTTAGAAGAGACCTTTTGCAGTGCAGAGATTAACTTCAGTGGTGGTATTTCCATGGGAGATGAAGATCTCTCTTGCCTGAATCTTGAGAACAAACATGTTGGATTTCTGGTTGTGTGTCTTCCTCTGCTGGGCTCACAGAACAGAGGCTGAGGGGCCAATCTGATTTTTCTATTTATAGAATGAATATGTTGCTATTGTTCTCTCTTTTAAGCAAATAAAAGAATTGTGAAGAGTGAGATAATCAACTCTTAAAGTTTGAAAGAACCATAGTGACCCTCTTATCCTTCCAGTTCCTGAACAATAACCTCTTCTCCATCTGATCCAACACGTGGTCATCCAATCTTTGTTTAAATACTCTCAGTGAAAGAGAATTCACTGACTTCTGGGACATCCCATTACATCTTTGGATAGATTTAATTGTTAAGAGGTTTTTCCTGACAGTAGGCATAAATGTACCTCTTTGAAACTTCTACTCATTGCTACTAGTTCTGTCCTATGGGGTTAACCAGAATATATCTAATCCCTTTTCTACATGGCAACCATTGAAATATATGAAGGTAGCTATCAAGTCCTCCCTAAATCTGTCTTACCCTATGTCCCTACTTGTTTTGAATGAACATGAACTTTTATGTCCTTTACCATGTTGGTTGTCCTCCTTTAGCTTATTATACCACCTACCTAACATGTGGTGCCCACAACTGAACACAGTACTCCAGATGTGGTCTGACCAAGGTTGAGTAACCACAGATACCACCTCCTTTCTTCTGGATATTGTGTTTCTTAGTCCAACCCAATATCACATTACTTTTCTTGGTTTGCATGTCACGCTGCCCATTCATATTGAACTTAATCACTGCCAAAACCCTCAACTCTTTTTTCCTTTTAGAAAAACTGCTCATCATGCTTCCTCATTTTGAACTGGTGAAGTTTGTTTTTTTAAACCTAAATATAAGATTTTATATTTATCTTATTAATCATCTTATCAGATATCAAAAAAGGGAAGAGGACCTATTTGTACAAAAAATCTTTATAGCAGCTCCTTTTGTGGTGGCTAAGAATTGGAAATCAATGGGATGCCCAGCAATTGGGGAATGACTAAACAAGCTGTGGTATATGAATGTGATGGAACATTATTGTGCTATAAGAAATGACAAGCAGAATGATTTTGGAAAAACTTGTAAAGACACCTATGAACTGATGCAAAGTGAAGTGAACAGAATCAGGAGAACATTGTACACAGTAACCGGTGAAGAACTGTGAACCACTTAGCTATTCTCAGCAATGTAATGATCCAAGACAATCCCAAAGGACTAATCATCATTAGGACTAATGATCAAGGGACTAATCAAAGCATATTATTTGCCTCCAGAGAAAGAATTGATACTGTTCAAATACAGACTGAAGCATGCTATTTTCCACTTTCATTCTTTTTCTTTTATTTGAGTCTTCTTATATAAAATGACTAATATGGAAATGTTTTACATGATTGCACATGTATAACCTATACCTGATTACATACTGTCTCACGGAGGGATAGAATTTGAAACTCAAAACTTAAAAAAAACCTAAATGTTAAAAATTGTTTCAACATGTAATTGGGAAAAATAAAATATATTTAAAAAAGAATAAATCTTCTTATTGTATTTTGAACCAATGTTCTAGTGGCACAGTAGAAAGAGACATTGGCTTTGGAGTCTGAGGACCTGGATTTATATCTCACCTTTATCACTACCTGTGTGACCTTGGATAAGTCATTTAGTTTCCCGGAGCCTCAGTTTCCTTATCTATAAAATGAGAGGGATGGATTGGATGGCCTCTGATATCCTTTACATGTAACACTGGTGGGAATGAGTACTGTTGTAAAGGGTGCTGTTAGCCAGTTGGTATTCCATCTTTTCAGTTCCTTTTTTTTGGGGGGGGGTAGGCAATGGGGTTAAGTGACTTGCCCAGGGTCACAAAACTAGTGACTGTTATGTGTCTGAGTCCAGATTTGAACTCCAGTTCTCCTGACTCCAGGGCCGGTGCTCTATCCACTGTGCCACCTAGCTGCCCCCCAGTTCCTTTTTCTTTATCAATGATTTCTTAATTGCCAAATCTAATGGCCTTTTCTCAGTCTCATCCTTCTTTACGTCTCTGCAGTCTACGACACTATCAATCACTCTTTTCTTGATACTCTATTCTTTTTAGGCTTTCATGTCATTGCTCTCTCCTGTTCTCTTTCTATCTGGCCGCTCCTCCTTAGTTTCCTTTGCTGAATCTTCACCTAATTCCTGTCTGCTAATCATGGGTATCTCCCAAGGCTCTGACTCGGATCCTTTTCTCTTCTCCCTTTGTACTATTTCACTTAATGATCTCATCAGCTTTTATAGATTTAACCATCATCTCTATAGAGATAATTCACAGATTTATTTGTCCAGCCCTAACTTCTTTCCTGATGACCAGTTTTGCTTCTCCAATTGCCATTTGGACATCTTGAACTGTATGTCCTGTCAACATCTTAAGCTCAACATATACAAAATTGAACTTGTTATATTTTCCCCCAAACCCTCCCCTTTTCCATACTTCTCTAATACTCTCAAGGTATCACCATCTTTCTTTTAGATAGATAAAAGGATTGTGAAGAGTAAGATAACCAAACCTCAAAGTTGGAAAGAACCACAGTGACCCTCTAATCCTTCCAATTCCTGAACAATAATCTTTTCTCCACCTGACCGAAAATGTGGTCATCTAGCCTTTGAAGACTCTCAGTGAAGGAGAATTTACTGACTTCCGGGGCAGGCCATTACGTTGCCCAGGCTTGCAATGCAGATATCATCTCAATTCCTTACTCTGTTTCACTCTGGTCATAACCAATCAATTGTCATACTCCATTGTTTCTACTGCCATGACATTTCTTGTATATGCTTCCTTATCTTTGACTCTGCCACCACCCTTGTGAAGGCCCTGATCGTCTTACCCCTGGACTATTGGGATAGCTTTCTGGTTGGTTGGTTTCTCCTTTTCAACTCTCTCTTTCTCCATTCCATTCTGTCTTCCACTCAGCTATCAAACTGATTTTTCTAAAGAACAAACCTGACCATGTTACCCCCTACTCAATCAACTTTAGTGGCTCCCTATTGCCTTCAGGATCAAATATAAAATTTTGTATTTGTATTTAAAAACTCTCTGTTACCTGACCCTTTCTTACTTCCTACTTTTCCATTTTTCTTTCACCTAACACTCCATCTCCTCCACCAATTCTACAATTTAGTGACACTAGGACATCAGAGGTGGAGTTCACTCCCTTCCATTTATAGATAAGGAAGCCAAGGTCCAGAGAGGTTAATTGATTTGCCAAGGATCTAGCTAGTGTGTTCAATATGGGACTTGAACTTAGGTTTTTCTGAGTAAAAGTTCAGTGCCTTCTCCATTGTACCATTTTTTTCTCTCTTAGATCTACTAATTGGAAGTCACATAAAACCACTTTGAACAAATATTGGTATTTCAAAACAAATGTCAGGGAAAGCCTAAGAAAAAAAGTAGGAAAACAACTATAGATGAAACCTCATTTAAGGCCCACAATGACTGAGCTCCTAGTACAGAGAATACACATTGCAAATTGACAATTTGCTGCAGTTGTCACCTGCAATGAAAGACGATTGAGGATTTCAGTTCCAACAAATATGGAGGATAAGAAATTTTCTAGCAATTGACAAAGTGTGCTATTTTATGTTTTTACTAGTAACAAATTGTTATCATACACACACACACACACACACACACACACACACACACACACACAGAATAGAAGATGAAGATGATCTTTCTACCGGAATAGAAGGTGCAGTAGTGTGGAAAGTGCTGATTTTGAAGTTAGAAGATGATGTTGGTCATTTCAATCATGCCCAATTCTTTATGACCCCATTTGGGGTTGTCTTGGCAGAGATACTAGGGCAGTTTGCATTTCCTTCTTCAGCTCATTTTATAGGTGAAGAACTGAGGCAAACCAGGTTAAGTGATTCCCAGAAGTTGGAGGACATGGGTTCAAATCTTACCTCACAACTCTACCTTTGAGACCTTGGTCAAGGATACCACAGCTAACCTCTCTTGGCCTGAGTCTCTTCATCTGTAAAATGAAGTTATAATATATGACATTGAGGGGTGCCACTCTTTGTGACCTCATTTGGGGGTTTCTTGGCAAAGATACAGCATTGTTTTGCCATTTCCTTTTCCAGTTCATTTTACAGATAAGAAACTGAGGCAAACAGAGTTAAGTGACTTGCTCAGAGTCACACAGCTAGCTAGTGTCTGAGGCCAGATTTGAACTCAGGTCTTCTGGACTCCAGGGCTGGTGCTCTATCCATTGTGTCACCTAGTTGCCCCTTGGCATATAGTAGGCACTTAAATGTGTACTGACTACATTTTAAACATTTCAAATTTTGCCTTCATTTTACAAAAAGAAAGAATTATTTATAGAATGAAAGTTGAAAATTGTTATTCATAAGTGAGATAGCAAGTTTATCAGAGAATGCACTTTAATTTCCTCTGCAGAGGTTGAGAAGAACCAGAGCTGTTCATGACCACTTTTTGTTTTTACTATATAAAAGTCCTCACAACAACCCATATTACATTTCAAAGTTAATCTTTTATCTTTCTAAGATTTAGGTAACTTGATCAGACTAAAAAGGCAATAATTGAGTCCAGTTTGAAAATCTACAGTACAGAATTTGGAATAACTAATCCCATAATTATTTTAATAATACCCCAAAGAATAACAACAACTAACATTTACATAATGCTTTAAGGTTTACAAAGTGCTTTACAAGCATTATCTCATTTTGTCCTCACAGTAGCCTTGGGTTATAGGCTATGATTAATATCATCCCCATTTTATAAGGAACTAGAGATAGAGATTAAAAGATTTTCTAAGGGTCAATCAATGATAAAACATTATTAAGCATCTACTATGTGTCAAGTACTGTGTTAAGCACTAGGGATACAAAACAGGCAAAGGACAGTCCCTGCCCTCAAAGAGCTTACGATCTCATGGGGGAGAAAACATGCAAATAAATACAAACAAAGCCAGCTGTATTCTAGATAAAGAGGAAATAATTAATAGTGAGATGGCATTGGAATTGAGAGGGATTGAGGAAGGCTTCCTGTAGAAGGTGGGATTTTAGTTGGAACTTAGGGAAGCCAGAGAGGTCAGCAATCAAAGTGGAGGAGGGAGAGCATTCCAAGAATGGGAGACAGCCAGAAAAAATGCTGCAGGGGGCCCGTGTCACCAGGTCAAAGTGCATGTGTCAGGGAGTAAAGTGGAAGAAGACTGGAAAAGAGGCTAAGTTATGGGGCCACATAGCTAATAAGTTTCTGAGGCAGGATTTGAATTCAGATCTTCCTCACTACAGGTTCAATACTCTATTTACTGTACCACCTTGCTGGTTATACAGTGCTTAACTAATCTAGTCAATTTTTGTATTTGTTAATATAATATAGCCTTAATGGAGATACCTTGTGTGTACTTTGGGACAGTAGACTGAATCTTCAGCAAACCCAATTGTTCATGCACAACAAACCTCTCTTTCAATTACTAAAATCAATTGTTTCCAATATCTCTAAGCAGGCACTATTTTGAGGGCCATTTTTCATTTTATTTCTCTGCCAACCTGACACACCATATTATTTATTTACTCTGTAATGAAAGAACCAATTTAAAGCAGTTTGACATTCTGGCTAGCTTTTTTCCTTTCTTCCTTCCACACAAATTTTTATTGATATTTCCTGTTTTTACTATATTATCTTACTTTCCAAATACAACCTTTCCTTCCCCTACCCAGAGAGAATAGACAACTCTTTTCCTTGCTTAACTTTTCTTTTCCCCTACTCTGGGTGAGTCTTGTCAGACCAAACTCTTTGTGACTCTGCAGGATGTTAGAAACATTTAAAAACTAAATTTCCAAGAACATGCCTGTTTGGAGCAAAAAAAATTAAGGAGACTTGTTAAATAGTTGATCTCTTCCTTTGCTATTCATCCTGATACGACAATTGTGGAATACCAGATTCCATAATGAATGCATTTGTTTATAGCATTTTTCAAAATGTGCTATTTAAGTATTTGCATTTCCCGCATATGTAGGGCAGATAAAGGCAACCATGGTATAGTGGATAAAGAGCTGATTTTAGAACTGGGAAAAATGACCTAGGTCTAAGTTCTGTCACTGAAATATACTTGAAGTGTGACCCTGGACAAGTCACAACCTCTCAGTGAAATCACTCAGGCAAATCTCTAAGACTACATGGCAAAGCAATATGTATTCATTAAACACTTCCTATGTGCCAAGCACTGTGCTAAGCACTGGGTAAACAAATATAAGCAAAAGCAAAGATAGCTCTTGCCCTCCAGGAGCTTACATTCTAATGGAGGAACACAACACACAAAAGGAAGCTGAATGTGTGGAGAGGGACTGGAAGAAGAGATTGGAATGAAGGAAACCACTTGCGGGAATGGTGTTGAAATCTGGAGTCAGTAGCACAACCAAGAGAGGAAAGGTGCCAAGAAGGTGCTGACCTTCATTGCTAACCTAGAAGTTTCCTAGATCAATGAAGTCACAAGTTCAGTACTTCTATCTTTGGTTATGTACTTAAAATATCACTTTCCAATTTTAATTCTTACTCAAAATGTCATCTCCTAATAAGTGCATTTTAACTGCTTGTTCAGTAGAACTATTGCTAAGTTTTTTTAGTTACCAATTTTGATGGTAATTATCTCTTCTTCCAAGTTCCCAAGGCTTTCACATAGAACAAATTCATAATGGAAACTATTAGGTTTTTGTGTGTGTGCGTGTGTGTGTGTATGTGTGTGTGTGTAGCAATCGGGGTTAAGTAACTTGCCCAGGGTCACATAGCTAGTAAGTGTAAAGTGCCTAAGGTCAGATTTGAACTCAGGTCCTTCTGATTCCAAGGGCAGAGTTCTATCCACTGCGCCACCTAGCTGCCCGTAACTATTAGGAACAAAATGGTAATCTATCATGCTGTGATCAACTTCTCAGGAATATTTCTGCCATCCCAAACCATATGTTGAATGATTTGTGCTTCTTATATTTGTTTTCATTTACAATGTGCTGAGATAGGCACCAGCATTTCCTGACCTCAGGTGGCTATGGAAATCAGGGTCCCCAGGGAACTACACAAAGGTCATGGAAAAGACCTCCAGACCAAATACTTGGTGGGGTGGGAGATGGGCAGAATTTTTCTCAAGTTCAGTCTGAAGACAAAAAGGAATTACAAAAAGGAAGAATGGCTTATAGGTTCTCACAGAGGCAAATTAAGGGGTTGGCAGAGGTGGTTTTATCAAATATTCAAAGGCAATAAGGAACATAATTTCATGAAACATTTTGTTATTTTGCATTGTAGCACTCATGATTAGCATTTGCAGGAAGTTTAATAATTGAAGCTTATGCATAAATATCTGTTGCACAGGAGATAAGAAGGGAGAAAAATTATATTAAGAACTTGATAAGGTCCTTCAAGTCAAAGCATTATATGCTGTAATATTTGGTGACTTCATTGTCAATGTCAGAATAAGGGAGTACAGTAAAAAACGTGCCCCAGGAGTAAGAAACAAAAGAGGCCAAAGGCTGGCATATGACTTAGAAAGAACTATACATGGTGAATCAAGTAACAACACAAAAATTGAAATTAGCTGTATCTTAATACTTAGACAGGGAACTATTAGTTACCATAGTCGAGTGATTTCTGAATCTCCTATTTGTATACAATTAAACGATTGGCTAGTTCGAGAGTGAGGAAAAAGGGAAAAAATGACATGCAGTTAAAACATGTAGTCAAACAGCTTAATGACATATTAAAATTAGCTGATATTTTGGAAAATGAAAAGTGGATGAAAGAATAGATATTGATTTGGATTTTCACCATTTCGCAAGGAACTAATATAATCATCATAATCATTGGATCATAGGGTCATAGATTTAGGGTTGGAAGAAACCTTGGAGTGCATCTAGTTCAACACCCTTATTTTATGGGTGAGGAAACTGAGGTCCAGGATGGTTAAGTAACTTGCCCAAATTCACATGTCATAAGTGACAGATGTGGGGTCAAAATCCTCTCAGTTGCCTTTTTGGGAAAAAAATATTGTCCAAGATTATTTCTATCCCATAAGTATCTTTCATTCCCTGAGTTATCTTGTAAAAATCAGTCCCTCAATGCTTTCAAGATTGTATCCTTTTCATCAATTTTCTTTGTGTGTACCTGGCCAGTCTTTGCTTCCTATATTTTTTATCATCACTTTTTTTTTACACATTGGGGACTATGTCACAGGATCATAGGATCATGGGAATAGACCTGAAAAGACCTTTGAGACCATCTACCTCTCCCCATCCATTTTACAGATGAGAAAATTGAGACTCAGTAAGTTTTACAGACTTGTCCAAGGTCACCCCAGTAGTAACAGAGGTGGAATTTCTGCCCTGGTCCTTTGATTCCAAATCCAGTGCTTCCCTTGCCCCCACCCCGTCCCACCACTGTACACTTGTGCCAGGGAGCTGTTTGGAATTGCTAAGAGAAAATCTGAGTTCAAATGGGGTGCTTCCACACTGTCACTGATGATGAATTATATCCATATAGAAATGCTGAGAAATCTGTTCCATTTTCATGCTGATAGTGATCAGCATTTTAAAATAATCTAAAAACCACTTAATGTAAACTCAACACTGATGTTTTGTTTTGGCAAAGGTTTCCACCCCTGCATGAAGTCTGAGAGCCGCTGTCCTAACTTGTTATTATGTCTTTTGGTAGTTTATGCTCCAGGGGTCAGCTGAATGTGTGTTGAAACTTTGAAATCTATATTTTGGAAGGAGACATTGACAGAAATGGACTTCAGAGGTTTATTGGCTATAGCACCAACTTTGGAAAGGAAAAGACATTCTCTTATTCATCATTCAAGTAAGAAGTTTGGCACAGAGAGAAAGGGAGTCAACGGCTGCCTTTAATTGAATATACTTGGAAAGGGAAGAGCTTAAATCAGCCATGAAAATGAGGAGAATGCCAGTCTTTCTGGAAACATCCCCCCAACCCAGTGATTTCTCAGAATTGTGTGAAGCGACAATGTCTTAGCATTTTAATGGAATAGGTTCTAAAAGTTTTGGAATGCTGTTCTTACTAAAATGGAAATTGTTCTCAGTTTGCTTCCTCTTTGAAAGACACAGACCGTTACTGTGGGTAAGAGAGAAACACAGTTGCTAAGGCTTTGTTAACAGTTAAGAAAAGAGTCCTCTGTGAAATCCCCATTGTTCACACTAACGGTTTTGTTAGGGAGCCAACACGAGGGGGTCAAGTCAGAAGAGCAACAGAAAGTAAAAGTAATGTAGACTTTAATTTCTGCATGCAAACACACACACAGAGCTTTTGGGGGTACTTTTCCATAAGCCAGACTTTAGAGGCATAACCGGTTTCTAGTGTTACCAGTGTAAAACAGATGCAATAGTGAAAGTGTTAACAGTCATGTGGCTTTCCCTGTTGGTGATAACTCTCATGTTAGGATCTTGAGTTAATAAGTGTTAGGTGAATTTGAGACCCAGTGGTCCAGTTTAGTAGCTGCTTGGATCATATACCAAAGGCAACAATTTAACTATTCAGAGGGGAAATGCTATTTTTAGGCGAAATATTTTAAGAGATATAATGTGACAATACCCATTGGAAAGGACCAGCAAAGTCTTCTTTTAAATATTATTTATTTTTATTCTGAACTCGAGAAACACCAAACCAAATGCGCACATCCATATACATAGTAGAACAGAAAGAGAGAACAGTTAAATGATTTGCCCAGGGCCACACAGCTAGTAAGTGTCAAATGTCTGGTCTGAGGTCACATTTGAACTCAGGTCCTCCTGACTTCTGGGTCGGTGCTCTATCCACTGTGCCACCTAGCTGCTCCTGCAACTCAAATTATCATGTGTATTTGTGTTGTTATCTCCTTGCCCCAGTAGGATGTAACATCTTTAGGAACAGAGACTTCTTTTCGTTTTGATATTGTATTCTCAGTGTTTAGTACAAGTGCCTGGTGCTTAGTAGACACTTAATTTTATTGTATTGAATTGGATAGATACAACTACTCCCATGTAGCTTCAGCAGTATTTGGAAGTCCATGAAAGGAGGGAATCACTCCACCTGAATAAAGATGAGGGAATTTGTGATGGCAGTGGGATTAATGGGTGCTCCATTGCAGAATTTTACTTGGTACCTAAGCATTTAATGCAGATGAATGATCATCAGATTTAGAGCTGGGAGAGATTTTAGGGATTATTTCAATTCTAGATCACGCCTCTAATTTTACAGATATGATCAGTGAAATCCAGAGGGTTGAAGCTACTTGCCCAAGGTTGCATCAATAAATCAAAGAACTGAGATTTAAAGTAAGGTCTTCTGACTTGTAAATTAGGTGACTGCAGCCTTGCATGATTTGACATCGTGTTCCTTTGCAACTTTATCTTGTATGACTGGTACTGGAATTGACAGCACATATGGAGGACTCCATGACTATGTTCTTCAACTTTCTGCCTTTGTTCTCTTACCCCTGATCACTTAAAGCTTGGGAACTGTCCCTCTTCATGACTCTATTATTTTCAGTTCCAGGTACCATGTTTTAAGAGACACATTGGAAAGCTTGAGTATCCAGAGGAACATGACCAAGATGGAGAGCCATATCAACACAGTAAAAAGTCAGTATACATTTATTAAGCATGTACTGCCACATGAGGACCTATTCAAGGAACTGTGATTATCTAGCCTGAGAAAAAGAGATTATTTGGAGGGTAGAGAGTGTGATAGCTATCATAAAGTATTTGTCATGTGGAAGATCAATTAGATTTATTCATCTGCTTGGTTCCAGAGGGCAGAACTTGGAGCAAGTGGATGAAGGAGTAGGCTTGGTGTAGTGTGTAGAATGCTGGACTTGGAGTCAGGAGGACCTGACTTTGAATTCTCCCTCTAACACTTAACTCACTGTTAAACTCCAGGTAAGTTATTTATCCTCAGTCTCGGTTTCCTCTTCTGTAAAATGTGGATAACAATAGCACCTACCTCATGGGGTTGTTGGGAGGATCAAATGTCAGTCAGTCAAAAAGCATTTACTAAGCACTTCCTATGTGCTAGGCACTGTGCTAAGTGCTAGGGAGTACCAAGAAAGGCACCCCCCATTCTGCCCTCAAGAAGCATTCATTTTAATAGGGGAGATAATATGTAAATAACTAGGAATGTAGAAGTTATAAACAGAGTAGATGAAGGTAATTGGAAAGAGGAAGGCATTAGCAGCTGGGGTGGGGCAGGAAGAGCCTTTTTCAGAAGGTAGGTTTTTAGCTGTGGGCATAACATTGCAGATAAGGAGGTCAGTCAATACAAGAATGTAGCACCTAGAGATAGATTGTCATGTTCCAGAAACTGCAAGTTGCTTAGTGTAGTTGGATTATAGAGTATGTAGATGGGGGGTAGGAGTAAGGTATAAAAAGACTAGAAAAGGAGGAAGGTGTCAGGTTATGAAGAATTTTAAGTACTAAACAAAGAATGTTATTTTTGACCAAGGAAGTGACAGGCAGCCACTGGAGTTCATTGAGCATAGGGATGACATGGTCGAACCTGCATTTCAGAAAAATGACTTTGGCAGCTAAATGGAGAATTGATTAGAGAGAGGAAAGACTTGAAGCAAGGAGATCAGGTAGAAAGTTCTTTTTTCTTTGGTGAAGCAATCAGGGTTAAGTGACTTGCCCAGGGTCACACAGTTAATCAGTGTCAAGTATCTGAGGCCAGATTTGAACTCAGGTCCTCCTGACTCCAGGGCTGGAGCTCTATCCACTGTGCCACCTAGCTGGGTAGAAGGTTCTTGCAGCAGCCCAAGTGAGAGGTGATGGGGGCTTGTGCTAGGATTGTGGCCATGTGAATGGAGACAAGGGTACTTACAGGAGAGATGTTATAAAGGTAGAAATAACAAGATTTGGCGATGGATTGTATGTATGGTATGATAACATATTTAAAGTATGTTTTGAACCTTAAAGCACTATATAAATGGTAGCTATTATTAGCTCTTATTAAGACAGAGGTGCAGATTACAGGTAGATGTCAGGGAATTTTCCCTATTCATTGAAATGGTCACAAAATGGGATAGGAGGGAATGAGCGACTTTCCCCCTCTCTAAGTCTTTAAATAAATGATACCTCCCTGTACACTAGTGGGAATCAATCTCTCTCTTCCTACTCTTCCTCTTCCTCCTTCTCCTCCTTCTCTCCTCCTCCTCCTTCTCTTACTCCTCCTCCTCTCCTCCTCTTCTTTCTTCTTCTCCTCCTTCTCCTTCTCCTTCTCCTCCTCCTCCTCCTTATCCTTTCTTCTTCTTCTTCTTCCTCTTCTCCTCCTCCTCCTCTTCCTCCTCTTCTTTCTCCCTCTCCCTTCTCTCTTCTTTTCTCTCTCTCCTCTCCTCTGTACTCTCTCCTCTCCTCCTCTCTCCCCTTCTGCGCACCCTGTGCATGTTCAGATTAGACCCTGAGGTTCCATCCTACTCTGAGATGTTTCTGTCCTCTCAGTCAAAAATGATTTTTTTTTCCTTCAGTCCTCTCATGGATTTCTGTTTGTGCCTCTCATGCATTTAATATGATACTTTTAAAATGAAAATCACTTGTGGGCCTTCTTAATTGTCTAAGCTCCTTGAAGGCAGTGACTGTATGTTCTTTGTCTTTGTATCCTCAGTTTCTAGTACAGCATTTTACACAGCACAGGTATTTAACAAACATTAATTGAATTTAAAGGATTTTTTTTCATTACCACTATTCTGAAAATTGTTTACTTTTACTTTTTTTCGTCTGTAGATATCCTCTTGACCTCATTTCTCTGGAAGACTTGAGTTCAAATTTTGCCTCAGTCACTTCTCTAGCCTCAGTTTTTTTCATCAGCAAAATAGTACCTACTTCCAAGCATTGTGAGGATAAAATGAGAAAATATTTGCAAAGAGCTTTGCAAATCTTAAAGTGCTATATAAATACTGTTGTTATTATTGTTGTTTATCATTATTGTTGTCATCACATTATGTATGTATATATATGTACACATATATGCTATATGTATAGGTGGGTATGTAGAATCCGTTTTCTTTGGAGCTATCATCAGTCCCTGGTGGGTCAAACAATCTGGGGTCTATTAAGTTTCAGTTGCCTGCCAGAGAACTGATTCTTCTACTCCTGCTCCTGGGCTACTGGGTATGAGGTATGAGATGTGTGGCAACCACAAAAGCTAATAAAGAGTTGTGACTAAGTTACCTGCGTCAATGGACACAAACTTTTTCCTGGGTTGAGTGGCCAGAAAGGCAGCCTTAGTTGGGGGTGGGGATGGACACTGCTCTGTGGTAGGAAATGGAAGCCCTGAGATATTGACAGTCTGGTTTGAGGAAAACTACTGGTTCCCCCTTTTCCGAGCAGGCTCCTGGGTAGCTTATTATTTTAACTAATTATTTTTGATAACTAGGTGCTAAAGTCATTCATTTCTTCCCACTTGACGTCCAAGAGACTCAGTTACTGGGGGTGGGGTGGAGGTGGAGTGGTAATCTCTATAGCACAGTGATGCTTTTCTTGAGAGGGGTTGCAAAAGGGCTTGAAGCCAAGCCTCTTGGCCTAAATCCTCAAGGAATTATGTTAGAGGTGGGAAGTACCTTAGAGATTATCTAGTGCAACTTCTTCATTTTACAAATGAGGAAACTGAAGCCCAGAGAGGCTGGAAGTGATCTGTCCAAAGTCACAGAGGAAGGCTCAAATGACTTTGGCTGAGATTGAGGCTGAGTTGAGGTAGAATCAGACGAAGGCTAAGTCTCATCAACTCACAGATTCTCAGAGCTGGAAGAACCCTTAGACACTCCCTCATCGAAACCCTTCATTTTCCAGAGGAAGAAATGGAGATCCTGAGTTAATGCTAAAGCAGGGATTTACAACCCAGTTTTCCTGTTTCTACACACAGGACTTTCTCTTTCAGTCAGGTTTCTAAGCTCACCCTCCCTACCCCACCAGGGGAAAGATCAAGCTGCTTGAGAGGGCAAAACTTTGAGAAGACAAATTCCCTGAGGCAAAAGACAGAGGTTGTCCTTAGGAAGATCCACAGCTCCAGCAGGAGCTAAAGGCCTGTCTGACGTTTGCCTTGAGCTAAGGGCTGTTGCCTTCCTCTGTCTTGATCCAAATGAAGTTCAATCACTCCTCATCCAGAGGTAGCCACAGTGGAGAATTCCTAGGCCTGGTGAAGCATCTCCTCCTCCCTGACGTGGTACCACTGTTATCTCCCACAGGATGGTCCAACACACTTCTAACCCCATCCTCCTGGGCTGTCTATTCTTCTTCCTATTTTCCTTTCTGGTGGAAGAAAAGGTCAGGATCAGGAGGTAGAGCATCCCCTGGAAGACAAATTATTTCATCAGGTCTGTTAGTTCTATCCTCCTTTCCTCACCTTCCCCTACTTTATGCCTCCCTTCTCTGCACCTTCCCCCTGCCCCACTTTTGGGGTTGACATTGGTTCTTTGCTACACCCTTGTCCCAGCCTCGGAGCTATGCTATGAGGTGGCACCTGAAGGACCACTGATGTTAGTAATAAAGAAATTGTTCTCTGACCTCTCTTCTCAACTCTAGGTTAGTCCAGAACTCTTGACTCATCAGCTACTGCTTCTCCTTCCTTTCCCACATCATCCAAGCAAACCCTGGAGGACAGTCCAAATGTTCCTCCAACAGGAGCCCACTTTCCACCAGTCACATTGGCTTTATCCTATCACAAACCTGCCATACTCTACCACCTGGCTCCACTTTTAACTGGTTCACTTAAAGAATAGAAGTGGGGGTGGAGGGAGATTTGATTTCCAATCCTGAGGCACATTTTCTACCCTTGAGTACTCACCCTGAGGCACAGCCCCTCCCAGTTGACACTGCTTGTGTTAAGGCCCTAAGCTAATTAATTAAAAGAAGTATAGGGAGCAGAATGAAGGATATCATTAGTCCCATGACACTCTGCCCTGATCAGATTTTTTCTGGAGTTTGGTGTCTGGTTCTGGGCACCACATTTTAGGAAAGACATTGAGAAGCTCGAATGTAGTCAGAGGAAGGTAACTAGATCTTGCCTAGATTAATAACGTGCTGAGAATGGAGATGAGAAAACGATTTTAAGGTGGACTCCTCTGATTGTCCCTCCTCCCCTCAAATCCAAGCTGTTGCCAAGACCTGTTGATCTCACCTTTACAACATCTCTCAAATACCCCCCTTTTTCTCCTCTGACACTGCCCCCACTCTATTGTAGGCCCTCATCGCCTCATACCTGAATTATTGCAACAGCCTGCTGCTGGGTCTGCCTGTCTTTCTCCCCTCCAATCCATCCTCCATTCAGCTACTAAAGTGATATTCCTGACACAGGTCTGATAATGTCACTCCCCTCCCTCCCTCCTCCCCCATTAGCAATAGGCTCCCTATTGCCTCCAGGATTAAATACATAATGCTTGATTTGACATTCAAAGCCCCCTCCTACCTTTCCAGTCTTCTTAGACCTTACTTCTACATTCTTCCTGTATTCTTCAATCCAGTAACACTGGATTCCTGGTTTTTCCATGAATGGCAGTCTATCTATGCCTCTGGGCATTTTCTCTGGCTGTTCCTCATACCAAGAATGCTCTCTTTCTATGGCTCTACCTACTGATCTCCCTGACTTCCTTTAAGTCTTTACTGGAAGCCTTTCCCAATTCCTATATCTTTTCAGATATACAGATAGCTAGATTAGGGCAGGGGAAGGGAAGAGAATAAATATTTACATAGTGCCTACTTTGTGCCAGGCACTGTATTAAGCTCTTTTACAAATATCTCACTTGATGGTCACAACAACCCTAAAGGGAGGTTCTATTGTTAGCCATATTTAATAGATGAGGAAACAGGCTGGGGAGGAGGTTAAATGATTAGCGCAGGAACACAAAATAAGTGTCTGAGGCAGAATTTGAAATCAGGTCCTCCTTACAGTGAGGTCCAACACTCTACTCACTGAGCCACCTAGCTGTTCTCAGTACCCATTCCTATAAATACACAAAATTATAGAATTTCAGTGCTACAAGTGACTTCTGAGACCATTTAGTCCAAATCATAGCTGGGACATTTCCCTTCTATAATATAGATGGTGTCTAGCTAGCACAGTGGATGGAGTACTGGACTTACATCCTGGAAGACCCAGAGTTCAAACAGACATTTACTAGCTGTGTGACCCTGGGCAAATTATTTAGCCTTTCTTAGCCTTAGCCTCCTTACTGTAAAATGGGGATACTAATAACTAATAATGGGGATACTAACAACTCACAGAGTTGCTGGGAGGCTCAAATGAGATAGCATATATAAAGTGCTTTGCAAACCTACAAGTGCAAAATAAATGTATTAATATTTATAATTATCATAAAATTATATTTATTGGTCTTGTCTTATCCAACAAGAAAGATATTACCTACTGAAATCCCAACATTACTTATATGAATTAGAGAACATTGCAAGCACAATCATTCATATAGTCTTGAACATGTCTAATACTCAATATTTCTGCATAATTTAGGATCATAGAATCATAGATTTAGAATTGAAAGGAACTTTAGAGCTCATCTGGTCTAACCCCTTAATTTATAGATAAGGAAATTGAGGTCCAGAAAGTTTAAAAGGCTTGCCCAAAGTCACACATTCCTACTTCATCACACTGCCCCTATGGTGGATCAACATCTATTGGAGTCAAAATTGTAGTCAATATTGGAACATGGGCCTCACAATCCATATTAGCATTGGTGCCACCATGACATCTTAGCTTTTTCCTGACAATAAGATAGCAGTTTTCACTATGGTGGAACCCAGTTATGACCAAGGATACTTGAAAACCAAAATAAATAGGATTTTATTTCTTTGATTTCAGATTAGTCAGTGACTAATTAATCTTTTATTTTTTTTTTTTTTAGCATGGTTAAATAACTTTCCTGGTGGAGACCTTGGTTTGAAGTTGGATCTTTGAAATCTATGAGGGCCTGTTCTGCAGGCTTTCTCTATAATAGACATACCCTGCTCCCCTAAGCACCCTCGTCTTGCCCCTTTCTGGAATGTATTATGCTAAGAGCCCTGTTACTGGGTGCCACAGTAAACAGAAGTACCTTAGACACTAGCTCAGACACTTACTAGTTATATGACCGTGGCAAATCACTTAAGCTGCTCTCAGCCTCAGTTTCCTTATCCGTAAAATGGAGATAATAATAGTTCCTACTTCATAGTGTGAGAACTGAATGAGATAACATTTAAAAGGCTGTGCAAACCTTAAACCACTATTTAAATGCTAGCCATTGACATTTAGATGATAATGATGATGGGCTAAATGATGATTAGAGAATAAGGTAGGTACTTTCTGGTCAATCTTTGGTGCCTCCCTGCCAGTGGCATCAGAGATAGGTAGCATATTAGACATGACCAAGTGAATGCCTACCTCTCCCTATAAAATCTCTTGGCTTTCATATGTGTCATTGAGTGGTCTTGGTGTGGAAGATGAAGCCCATTTATCATCATGTTGAAATGATAAGATTGATGATAGCTTAGTGAACCCTGGATATTCCAAGTCTAGAGAGGTGCTTATTCATGAACCATTGACTCCCTTCCTTTTGCTACTGTAACCCAAAGACCATAGTACCTGAGGCCCAGCATCATTCCTTTGGTGACTAAGACCTGGTTGTATCATTGATCCTCCAATGACTGAGGCTGAATATATCCTCTGTTTTGTTCCCTCTTCTTTCACTCCTCTATTCCCTCACACTCAAACTTGAGTGTTTCAGATAATGCCTTCCCTTATGCGAGCTAAAACACAACTTTTAGCTTTTGCCATTACTGCTTGGTCTGCCTCTTGTGTCCCCAAGTAGCTGCAATGTATTGATAAAAATTACTAAGTTGAGAGCTTATAAACATTATTGGAAATTTCATCACATTGTAATACTTTAAAAATTATTTCCTTAATCTAAAATTAAACACACCCAAAAAATTTCCATATTTCAGAAGGATATACAAAGAGGATTCCAGGGGCAGCTAGGTGGTGCAATGGATAGAGCACTGGTCCTGAAGTCAGGAAGACCAGAGTTCAAATACGGCCTCAGACCAAACATTTGACACTTACTAGCTGTGTGACCCTGGGCAAGTCACTTAACCCCAATTGCCTAAAAAAAAAAATAAAGAGAATTCTATGTGAAACCATAAATCTATTTCATACTGCTTGCTTTAAAAAATACAATAAATTCTACATATTACTTTCAAAATTATCTTGGTTGTCTGGGCTTTCTTCTGAACTTCTTTCTGCTCTCTTCTGGGCACTTAAAGTGTTATAATGACTAGTATTTTTTTGGTCATCACTATTACTAATCCCCCTCTACTCTCAGAACAATTAATAGAAGAGAAAGAGGGGGAGCGAACCCTTTTTATAGAAATAATCAGAGCCAAACTAAATGAATACATGCAGTGGCTGGGTCAAAGAATGTCTGTCTCTGAATGTTGTGTCCATCAGCTCCTTTCAGGAGGTGAATAACATGCTTCACCATAGGTCTTCTGGAGACATGGTTGTTCATTGCTTTAAAGAGAGTTAAGAGCCTATTAAAGTTCTTTTTCTTTATAGTACCGTTGTCCTTCCTTGTATAAATTGGTTCTGCTCACTTCACTCTGTGTCAGTTTATACTGCCTAAGATTTTCTGAAATTGTATCGTCTATCATTTCTAATGGCTTAAAAATATTCAATTACATTTACATGCCACAATTTGTTCAGTCATTTTTCAGTTGTCTAAGAGGCCATCGAAATCAGCTCTTTAGATGCTGGTTCTTTTATTTTCTCTCCTCTACCTTCTTTATAAATGTCCCCTTCAAGTTTGGGAAGTTTATTATTTTTCCTTGTGATTATTCATTTTCCAGTATTACCCTTCTTTTTTCCCCACTATCCACTACCTCACCCCTATCATCACTTGTTTCTATGTTGAATTTGAGGCATTTCTACATGAATTCTCTGTGTTGAACCTTTTTTTATCTGTTTCAAATAAAAGTCAGCTTCATTTAATGCTTCTTCCCTCCCTTTCTTTGTGTTTGTGTGTTTTTCTTACATACCCTAATTATGAGAAGTAGCAAATTTCACTCCCCTCTTTTTCTGTTTCCCCAGTACATTCCTCCTTTTATATTCCTTTCTTTTCCCCTCTTCAGACCTTCAGAACAGAATTAAGCTTTCTTTTCCCCTCAAGACTTCTGTTTTTCTTATCCATCTATCCATCTATCTGTCTGTCTATCTATCTATCTATCTATCTATCTATCTAGCTAGCTAGCTAGCTAGCTAGCTAGCTAGCTATTATTAGACATTAAGATTCTTAAGGAACACTTCTCTCCCTACTATAATGTTAGCACTATATCATCATACTGGCCTTTACAATTAAATAAATTTACTTTTCTAGGATTCTATGGACTCATGTTTGTATTTAATGGTTTCTACTCAGCTCTGATATTTTAATCAAAATGCTTTAATGTTCTCTATTTTATTAAATGTCCATTTCTCCCCTTTTTTATACTCAGTTTGACAAAGTAAGTGATTTTTGGTAACTCTTTTGCCTTTTGGGTTATTGGATTGCAAGATCTCCTCTTGTTTTTATTCTAGACTCCCATGTTTTGTGTGATCCTAACCAAAGTTCTTTCGTTCTTGAACTGTTCCTTTCTAGATACTTATGTTTTTTTCTTTATGTGCTAGTTGAAGATTTTGTTTATGACATTCTCGGGACTTTTTTTTTATTTTTTTGATTCCTTTCAGGAGGTGATAAGTGGATTCTTTCTATCTTTACTTTGCCCTCTGGTTTTAATAGATCTGGGAACTTTTCATTTGTGATTTTTAAAACATATAATGTCCAGACTTTTAAAAAATTTTGGTTTTCAGGAAATCTAATGATTCTTAAATTCTTTTCTCCTTCATTTATTTTCCAGGCCACTTGTTTTTGATATCAGATATCTTATTCTTTCTTCTATTTTTTCTAATCTGGATTTTGTTCTAATCTTTTTTGGCTATCTTATGGAATCATTGGTTTCTGTTTGGGTCTATTTTAGCTTTCAAAAAGTTCATTTACTAGGTTGTTTACCACCGTCTCTTCTAAGTTGATACGTTGTTGGTCAGAATTGTCATGTCTGACTCTTCTTGACCTCATGGACCATACTGTCCATGGGATCTTCTTGGCAAAGATACTGTTACCAGCTTCCAATTCATTCCTCAAGAGCTTTATTTAATTTTGTTATTTCTTGCTCCATTTCTTCTAAGTATTCATGTAGTTCTTGTATGAAATCAGTTTTTCCACTTTGAATCTCTGCTTGTAATTGTTAATAGAGTTGCATTTCAGTATTTTGATACTTTTGGACATAAGATTCAAATTACTCATGTTTCCAGCTATGGTTTCTGAATTAAGTTTTTGTGCCAAGCCCAAGCTCTATCTCATGCTCCACTTTTAGGAGCAGTGGTCAGCTCTCATTGGTTTCACTTTGAGTCTTGTCCTGGGGTTCTGAAATGGGCCTGACTTATGCCAGTTCTCTGATAATTTAGGTTGAACAAAATGAGATACTTGTCATTCATTCAATAGTTAACAAAGGGAAAAAGTTATTCAACATAGATAGATGTTGAGAACCTCTTGAGCTGTTTTGTTTGGGAGAAGTTCCCACTGATATCTACTAGCCAGCCACCTGAGAGAGCCTTGCAGCGCCTTGCAGCTGCTTTCTATTCAAGAGATGAGGAATAATAATCCAAGCCCTTGGTCCTCTGAGCCAACCAAGTCTTGAAGAATGTCTCAGAACTTTGTTAAGGAAAAAAAATCAAACTAGCCTAATAATCATGGGGCTGAGGGGTTAAGCTATTGCCCTATGGCATCAATGGAGGTTGTTGCAATGACCTCCATCTTCTGGGGTTGGGCTACCTGGATCTTTAAGGTTCTGAGCCCTGATCTTTAGGACTCTCTCTGGCATGTCAGGATTGAGTGTTAAGAACTTTGAAGGAACTTTGAATCCCCTGGGCCTGCCTTGGTCTTGCAAGAAGAATACATCTTAACCGCCATTATCTCAGCATCCAAATAGGAAAAAAAAGTTGGTTGATTGTTTGTTGTCCTTTGTTCTTGAAGAGGACCAAAATGACATCACTATGTTGGGTTCAAAGTACAATGTATCTGACTGTGGCTGATCAGACCAACATAAACTCAGAAGGTTCTACCACAGGTCAGGCATAAATAGTCCATATGAACATTTGGAGTGGAGATGACTGTAAATTTGCACATCCAAAAGGAAAAAAAGTTTAAAAAAAGTAACAAGCAACAAAAGTAAGGCAAAAGATATCCCCTCCTCAAAGAAATCCCCTCCTGCAAGACAAAGCACTCAACATTGCCTGCTTGTTTCCAGTAGATCTGAATTCCATAGGGATTATGGACAAGCCCCCAACATGTGACCTGTGGAATTCCATCTTGAGGGAGTCTCACCTGAACCATCCTCACTTATGCCATGCTAGGGCAAGCAGTTTAGATATGCTAACTGTAACATAGCTGACTCTGGTGCTCCACTCTCAGGACTAGGCCTGTTAAATCTCCACTTTTCCTCAGCTAGGTTATCTGGTACCCTGAGGAAATTGAAGAGTTTCTTTTCTCTTTCATTGGCTTGAGCCCCCACCAGATATGTTCCTCCTATTTTTAGGGGCCCAGTGGTTAGCAAGCAAGTTCCATTTACCACTTAACATTGTATGGCTTTTACAATGGTTTATTTACTTCATGGGTTATAGCAAGAACAAACATACATATATTTCTTCCAAAACCTTGGACCATAGTACCCATTACATTAACGTGATGGGGTAGATGGTTGTGGGAATTAAGCTCACAACTTACCTCATTTCCTACGTAAAACTGGTCTCACCAAGCTGCAATTCTTGCCACCTTCTGTTGGGCTGGACTTCCAGATCCCTGCTCTGTAGGGTTACAACTCCTGGCCTGTGTTCCTGGATCCCACTAGCTTAAGCTCCCAGTATAGATTAGAGACTGCATTCCTTGTACCAAGAAAAGAAAAAACTCAAAAAGCCAAGGACCAGGCCTATTTCTCAGGGGTCACATGGCTTTTATTGGAGGGGAAGTGGTGTCAACAAGGCAGTCCTAAGGCTCTCCTCATCATACTCCAGGGTCTCTGTGGTCATGAAGGAGTCACTTAACTCCCCTACATGCAAACGTAGCAAAAAGTCCTGGACAGTGATAATTTAGACCATTCTGAAGACACCAACAGTTCCAGCTATGCAACCTATGGAAAAAGGCTCTTCCCAATCATGTAATAGGCCAATGTAAAATATCCAGGCATGCTTCAGTCCATACAATTTTCCTGGAAGAAACACCCTTACTTCTTTCTACATTGATTACACAGTATTAGCAAACTGATGGTATGTGTATATGCACTGGTGGGTAGATCAGAAGGAAGAAGATAAGAGCCCTAGGCCTAGGAGAAATAGAGGGAGGGAGAAGCCACTGAAATGGGAAATAATGAAAAGTGAAGGGGCTAGGAATGCTTTATGACTAGGGTTGCTTCATAATCTTGGCAAAAGCAGACTTGGCATGGGAAAGGAAGTCCTGAGGGTGATAAAGCTAGTCAGGGAATGGTTAAATAGTTTAAATAGCTCTTTTAATGAGTGTTGACTAAAGTTAACAATCCTACAGATTAATGATCCACAACTTGTTAGTGTCACAATAGCATCTTGTTTGTGGGATTTAATGATTCTCCTATGCCTTCCTTCTAAAAAGTGCTATATGAAGTACATTCAGAATTAATTAAAATGAGAATTTCATGATACCCTTTGAAATACTTGGAGGTCCTCTGGGATATGAAAAAACAAACAGACTAGGACTAATAATTTTTTACTATTAAGTGCTCTTTCAATGAACATTTTGTGTATAGGAGACCAATAACTAACATTTATATAGTCCTTTTTGTATATGATTTAATTTAAGCTCCCAATAACCCTGGGAGGTAGATGCTATCAATGCCACCATTTTATAGATAAGAGAACTGAGACTGAAGGAGTTTAAGTGATTTAGCCTAGGGTCCCACAACTAGTAAGTATCAGAAGTAAGATCTGAACCCAGTTTCTCTTAACTCGAAGCACGGTATTTTTAACAATTACATTACAGCAACAAATACCATTAAAATTTATAGCTGAGTATCCATATTCATTGTCTCAGGAACAGATAAGAGTCTTAAGATTTGATGGCATCAACATCAAAAAAATGAGCCAACAAACAGAAAGAGGAACAGAGGAGAAATAATATAACATAATAGCAAACAAAAGCTTTATACATATGTAGCTTGTTTTCCTAAGATTTCATAGTACTAGGAGATCATAACTTAATTATCACTGAGATCAGCCTTCATCCATTTTATAGAGGAGGAATAACAAGTTTGAAATGTTTTTCACTGATTAATACTTTTTTAAAGACTATGTTGCAAGTCAACATTAAAGACAGTACACATAGCCTAGTATGCAAATTCTATTAGGAAGACTTTGTTGTTGTTCATTTGGTTCAGATGTGTCCAACTTTCTGTGACCCCATCTGGGGTTTTCTTGACAAAGACATTGGAATGGTTTGCCATTTCCTTCTCCAGCTCATTTTACAGAGGAAGAAACAGAGGCAAACAGGGTTAAGTGGCTTGCCCAGGGCCACACAACTAGTCAGTGTTTGAGGCTGGATTTGAACTCAGGAAGATGAGTCTTCATGACTTCAGGCCTGGCATTCTATCTACTGCATTACCTAGCTGCCCTCACAAAGAGTTTAACATTGCAATTTATACCACTATGACTCACTCTCATCAATCATGTGACCTTGGACAAGTAACTTAAACATCTCAACTTCAGTTTTAAATAATGTATGGATAGTTGCCCACTTGGTGCACAGGATTGCTGTAAGCATCCCATTAGGTAATATGTGTAAAGTATTTTGGAAGGTAAAGTACTATATAAATGTAAGACAGTTTTCTTATTGCAAAACTAAGGCTTCCCAGCTTCTTCAGGGAGAAGGCATAAGATTAATTTATTAATGTTTGGAAATTGCTTTGATGGAAAACTGCTTGGATGAGTACTGAAGCATTATTAATAAAACTTTTCTTTTAATTATATTTCTCTTTTCATTATAGCTACAGAAAATCATAATTGTTGTAAGAAGCTATCCCAAACATAATAGGAAAATGTAATAAAGATGAAAATAGGCATAAATGAATCTGGAATAATGTGAATTATGTTTAACAGAGTGTACTGGCTCTGTGTTTGAGCCACTAACTTATTTATTCATGAAACAGATAAGTCTTCCTTGGAGAGAGAGAGAGTCCTTTAAATTCAATTTTACTTTGCAGTCATAGTGAATGTGACAAGGTCACCAAATCTGCCTGTACAGAATGGAAAGGCTTGACAGCTACCTTTGGTGAGATGATTGGAGGGCAATTCAGCTTGTTGGTAGAAGGCCAGGTTAAATGATATCTCAGCATTTCTTGCAGTTCTGTGTTGCTGGCTTTCTGTTTCATGGTAAAACTGAGAAGAAAAAAGACTTTGTGATTAGGGTGTGAGTATTTTTGGAATCAGCATTTCTTTTAAGAAGATATTTCTATGAAGAATTAAAAGTGATTTGAATGAAGAAATAACTCACATTACAAGTTAACCCATCTGGATCCAGCATTTCCTTAGAATGAATAATTATTATTTGCTATGGGCTTTATTTTTAAATCAAATCCCTGTTGATGGGGGAAAAAGTATTTTGTTTGACTAACGAGCTATACTTTAAAACCTCCATACTGACACGCCACTAGGTTTATTTTCTGCAGGATTCAGTAGCAAATGATATTGAAGTTATGTCTCTAGTGTCTATCAAAGCCAAGTAGAAGTCTAATGCCCTGTTAGCTATACTTTTATTAGCATAATATTTCATCATTGTAGTATTGTAGCTGACTCAGGCACCTTTGGTACAGCTAGGGTCAGAGAGCTGTACAATCACAGATTGGTAAGGATCCTCAGAGGCCAGCTAATCCAATCCCTACCCATCATTATAGGGCAATGCAGTAATCCCTTCCACATCGTGACTTTCCCCATTGCTGTTTCAATGTATCGCGGGTTGGCATAAGAAATTAAATGGGAATTTTTGGGGAGTTTTGGGGAAGCCATATATGACACGCAAATACCAGCAGATGGCACAGAAAGTTTTGAGATTCAGAAATGCATAAAATACATGTATAGTATTGTATAATATCAACATATTTTATCTTTTAATATCATAATAATTCAGACTTCTTTGGTATGAAGGGAGGGCCAAAAAATTTTATGTGGATTTTCCAGATTTTGGGAATGCCATGCCCCTAACTTTCATGATGTGTAAGGGTTAACTGTAGTGTTTCCTTCTCCCTTTCTCTAATTCAAGCCTAGCTTTACTCAACTGCCCCAGTGAATCTGTGATCTCATTGTTTTGGGAGTTCCCATCAATGATGAAAATCACAATCCATCTACGCTTGACTCTTGTCTGGGTGCTCCCAAAAGTCTGACACAAGCAGTCCCCTATAAATGCTTGAGGCCTTTCTCATTTTCTCCAGACATTGAGAAAGTATCAGTCATCTACTTAGGCTTCCTGCCTATCCTATTTTCTCTTTCTGTCATACAAGTCTTTGGTGACAACCTTTATTTCTGGCCTTCAGAGTCCTTATTCTTAAGTCTCACCTTAGTTGAAAGAATATATATTTGCATTTAGAGTAAGAAGGAACAATTATAAGTTGTTTAGGTGGTGTACGTAACTATGTATTCAAATAAAGGGGTGTTTACTCACTCTAAATGCAAAATGTTCTAGCTCAGCTGTATGAAATCATACATGACCATACTTTCTTGAGTACTGTATTAATATCCTTCAAATGACATATTTGAATAAATTTGTTAAAAAGTTAGAACATAATCTAGAATACTGAAATAACAAGCTAAGTCAACCAGCATGACCCACACCCTTATTTATGGTTTCTGTAGTAACAATGAAAAGGGAATCAGGAGATCCAAGCTTAGGCCTAAGTGCATTGTGAATTTAACAAAGTTACTCATCTATTGTACAGATTCATTCATTCATTCACTCAGTAAATGTTTATTAGGCACCTACTGTAAGCAGAGCTCTGCTACAAGGGCTTGGGGAGATGCAAATGTTAGGTGAGTCCCTATACGACATACTTTAATAGATTATTTCCTTTGTTATTGTGGCCAAGAAAATTCATGACAGGGGAGCTAACTTTCCAGTGAGAAGTCTCTCAATACTTAGTTTAACTGGACATTGGATGATGAAATAATCAAATTGATTGTCTTTTTTCAATTGGGCTTATTTACAATTAATTGATTTTGTCCTGTAACTGCCCAAGTAAGGGTTCATTGTCTCTGAACTTAGTTCAGAAATTCAGCTGACTTGTAAAGAATTAAATTTAGACTAGTTCTCATTAATCACTGTTTTATTCTTATGCTAAGGAAATCTATTACCCTTCAAGAATACATGTGGACACCAGGGGGTCTGGTCCGGTATCCATACAACATCAAGCTATCCTTCAAAGATATCTGTTTTGTTATCCAAAGAAGTCTGGTCCACAGTCTCTGACCTTGAAGGTGGACTCAAACAGTGAACATTTCTTATTTATTATTGTTAGCCTCTCATTCCCAATTTCCAATCAATCATATGTCTCCCACACCTCAGCTCTATAACCAATCATGTTGATTTCATCATTCATGATGTTGAGCTCTTTTGATGAATCATAACTTGTTCCCTTCTTATGAAATTCTGTTCTTTTTTCTGTACTCCCCAGAACTATAAAAGAGAGCTGTTCCCCTCATTCTGGGTCTTAGTTTAGCTAAGGAAGCTGAGACCCTATTTATTGGTAAATTTGTGCTTTACTAATAAGTGGATTATTCTTGGAACTTTGTGCCTCAGTTTACCTTAATTTTAACTGTTACAATGACATGACACTGTTTGTAGTTGCAGGTTTTTCCAGCTTGGTAAGCTCAAGGTTTAAATTCCTTGCAGTCAGCTTTAAGAATTCCAGAGTCACCCCATACCAATGATCAGGTATCCAAACAGAACTTTGGAGGAAGAGTCTGGAATTCTGCCAATCATCCTTGTGTTCTGAGCAAAGGCACAATAAAGACATGAAGTACTCTCTATGGAAATTAAAATTATGTATAAAATACTGGGGGAATGACTGGCCTCTTGCACATTTGTACATTTAATGAGAAGGTAGATGGCACAATGGATAGAATTCTGGCCTCAGACACTTAACAAGCTGTGTGACCATTGTCAAGTCACTTAACCTATTTGCCTCAGTTTCCTAAGCTCAGATAACAGGTCCTGAAGTCCTGCTATGAATCAAACGTACTTCATTGTTGCTGTTACCCCTCATTGTCAGGGCTGTAGCTCACTGTGCAGGCATTGGTATAAGTACTGAGATCTCTTCATCCTTCCTCAGATCCCCCCACTAAGGGCAGGGCCCTGGCACATGTGTCTAATATGCCTCCTTGCTTGTTTATCTCACTTTGAAGTTAACTGTTTGATTCCTGACTCTCCTGTCTCTAGCCTGTTCTGTTTGGCTCCAGCCATCCATAGGTTAGAGGATGGTTTGGTCCAGTTGACATTAATTGGTGTCAAAAGTGGGAGTAGATATGGAACTGGGCCTTGGGACTCTCTAGTACCAGTAGGAATGGACTAGGTGCCACTTGGGATTTATTTCTCCAGAGTCTGACCTCCCCTTATCTGGTGGGTCCTCTGCCCTTGTCCCTGCTCTAATACTGAGCTCCCACCTTGGTTAAGCTTGCCATTCTTTGTGAGGAAAACTCTGCGGTACTCTGGTGACCTGATTTGTTTCAGGTCACTCTGGTAAGGATTTCCTTCCTTAAATTGCACGTCTCTGTTCATTGGCCTCTCTGTGTACCTCTGCTGTTTTCAAACTGCATGCCTTGGTAAGTGTGTACCTCTGCCAAACTGCTTAAAATTAGAATTGTAATTGTGTGCTTTGTTAGAATTGTTTGTGTCTGTTTGTATCTGTCTTGTCATTTTTGTCCGTGTTTGTGTCTTCATTAAATGTAAAATGTCTGTGTCATGTTTGTGTTATTTGCCATTTCTGTTATCTTGAAAGATTTAAAATACAGCTAGCCAGAAAAACTTCTAAGAGCTATAGCCAAAAAGTTTAGAACACTGGGAAAGATGAATGAACCTTCATACTTGAAGCAATTGTCCCAATAAGCAGGACTAACTCCCACTTTAGGCTTTCTTTGGGAGATTAGGTTATAAGAAAAGAGAAAAAGGAAAAAAAAATCTGCAAGACTGCTCCCCCCCACCCCACCCCAGTCATTTCAGTTTTGGTTATGCTGGAGTTACAGAAATAAAGTCAGATTATCTATGTTTGTAGAACTGCTAAAAACATCTTGGTAGATTAAGGAGTTTGGAGGTTAATAAGTTTAAGATTACAGAGGAGAACTCCTGAGATTTGGGGTAATTCCAGGAACTCACTCCTTTCAGAAATATCTTAGTAAGTTTTGGGGTACTACTCTGTAGAATTTGTTTTAAGGAAGAATAATGATTAAATTTTATAAAAGTTAAAGGTAGATGGCATTTTCCCTTGAAGATTGATACCTTCATTGTTCTAGGGCAATGAAGGAAGGCAGCTAGTTTGAAAGTAATCCCAGAGTGAAGAAAGAAAAAAAATTAGGTAAAAGGTTTGCCACATCTAGTTAACCCTTTCTTGGTCAGACACCCTTTTGTTCTTATTCTGTGAACCCCTCTCATCTCAGATCAGATTTCCAAATAAAGATGTTGAAAAAAATGCTGGTAAAATATAGGGAAACTTGAATTATGTTTCAGTTGCAGAACTTTATTAGCTGTGTAATCTTAGGCAAGTTGTCTTGTCTCTGTTTGCCCCAATTTCTTGATCTGTAAAAAGAAAAAAAATAGTGGTACCCATGTCTCAGTGTGACTGTTGTGAGGATCAAAATGATATAATAATTATAAAATGATTAACACAGTGACTGGCATAGGCTAAGCACTACATTATTATTATTTCTTTAATTGAATGTAATTGTTTCATACCTGATAACTCTAAAGTGGTTTTAAAATGTCAAAGGTAATAAGATTAATAATTTTTATATGTGATAATTTGGAAATGAAATTGATGTCATCTGAAGTTTAGTTTCATGTTTTAAATACATGATATTGTTTGTGTTATTATTGCATTTCTAAATTCTCTTATATCATGAAATTTGAGAGACCATTGTAACAGAAATGCCATTAGACAAAACAACTTTTTAATCTGAGTACTATTACACATGAATTGAGCTTTTAAAAGGATAAAAATAAATATTTGAAAACTGTTGAATATTTAATGAGGCATATTTTGTTATAAAACAGATAGAAATAATATATGATAGCAAATTTTCATTTTCAATTCTTGACCATTATGAAAGAGTACATGGTGGTTTAAAGATGTAGCTTCAACATATTAATGATGAATCAGTCATCAGGTATTTGCTGTATGTCTGAAGCCCCAGAATATGGGTAGTTTTAATTTATAAGTAAAGGATAAATGAAATGTTAACTGTTAGGGAAACATCAGGAATGATATTCAAGCCCTAAGTTGTGGTTAGTGAAATTTTGCTACTTAAGGTAAAAATTCTTGGGACAGTAATTTACTATTGTTCTGAGCTATGATTACAGGGATAGTTGTCTGAATTGTCATGAAGCCAATAGTAGAAAATGGTATATGCTGCTGTCTGGGAACTTCCAAAGGTGGATGTCTGTGCCTGGGAAAAATTTTGGGGATGACTTTGGCATGACCCAAGGTAGGATCCTCCTAACTCTATTTCCCCATTGTACTATTTCCTTTCTGCAAAGGAAATCCCCCCTTTAACATACCACCTCCCCCCACCGTAATCCTGATACTGGCTTGTAACACCTGTGACTAAATGATTGGTTGTTGGACGTGACTCATGCCTGGAATCAAACAGAGCTAAGGGAGTTTTTCCTCTGTTATGATACATGCCATTACTATAACTGTGTGCCTCTTTTTCCTTTTATAGTAAATGTCTGTAATCAAGAAGTTTTGTAAGTACAATACTAAATCTATTAAATAATAGATGGATATTGGAACATCTCTGAGTTACTATAATAGTATGTACATATGAACATCTTACAATTTTAACCTGTAGTTGTAGTCAAATTATAATTTAGAGATGATATCCTCCTAAAAGGGAAATAAATAGACAAGGTAATAAGACAAAGATGTAAAAAGTTTTCTAAATAAAAGAAATAGTAAATTTTGAGAAAGCAATAAGATTAGACTATTTTCTCTAGGAACTATATACATATGTATTTGATTGACTTCCAAATTTATCTGTCATGGAAAGTCAGGCTTTGAGTATGTTTTGGTAATAAGTTCTCAAAATTGGATTAAGGATTTATTAATTAAAGATTAATTGGATTTTACATGTAAAGTGTATTGATAATAGTAAATAAAGTAAAATTGTTTTTCAGTTTTTAAGGTATCTGTCTGATAGTGTTATTGCAGGGTAGAAAAGTTCATTTTATGGTTAGACCCTTGTGAATTTTTAAAAGATTCTTATATCAGGTACAGGATTTAGATATGGATAGAAACAACAAACGATATGTGAATTGAAATTCTATGAAGTTTCAAAATTGGGGAACCAAATTTAAGTGATTGTACTAAATTATATCAATTCAGAATTATCTAGGAACCTCTAGATTTGGAACCAGAGAGGCAGAGTCTCCTTTAGAGCTGTCCTGGAATAAAGCCTATCATCTAAGAAAATATATCTAGGGACCAAATAACTACATGAGATATCTGGGACTCAAAACGTGCTGATTAGATGGACATTGAGAATGGGTTACTAGGATATAAGGAGACTTGATGTTAGTTAATATTGGTGATAATTATTGTATTGCTTTGCATGGTTTGTGCTTAAGTTCTTTGGGTTACCTTGGTTACATGTACATCTCCCTTTTCAAAACTAGTCCATTGTGAGCCCTCTAAGTAGTTTGATCTGTACCTGACTTAATGTAATTATGCAAATATGGGAATTGTGAGAAAACTATTGCATTGTTTACAAGGTGTTTTCTCACAATTGTCCACCCATATGTCTTCTAAGGGCCCCTACCAAGTCCTTCTGACTACTCCCACAGCTGTCAAACTTGTGGGTGTGTATTCTTGGATCATCTGAAGAAAGGCTCTGCTCCTGAGTGGAAGTCATAACCTTCTAGGGACCTCAAGGTTCGTCTAGTAGGGACGCAGAAGCAGCCGACGTTCAGATGAGACAGCTGTCCCAAGATTCTGGGGGAGGGCTGAATATACTGTCCTAGTTTATTTCCTCTTCCCTTTTGTTATGTGCCCAAACACCAAGGCCATGATTCAAGCATGTGTTGGCATTTTCTCCCTCTACATTCTTGCCCTGCTGCCCCTTTTCTATTTGCAAGCAAACAATGGCTAGACAACACCTATTACTCTATCTGCTTATGCTCTTTGCCCTATTGGGAATTTTGCAATCATACCTGGGACATACTTCACCAATAGGGCCCCTCAAGGAACTGCCATTCTGAGATCAACATCTTGTCTTGGCTCAAATGGCCTCTCATGGCATCTTGGCTTATAACTGCCTCTCCTTTATTGGCCAGAAGGGTAGGGGTTCTTTCAGACCCCCCACCCTTTGGCCAAAAGCGGGAAATATCAAGATACTAGGAAACATCCTTTTTTTCCAGAGCTAAGGCCCAACATGCAAGCTATGCCCAAGCTTGGCATAACAATAATCCTTTGCACTCACCCTCTGGCAAAATCTCATAATTATTGTTTTGCTTTGACCAGCACCAGGTATTCTCTCAGCCCAGACAAGCATCTGCCGTATTCATGTTCTGGTCATGAAACCTTGCTATGAGTCAAACTTGTCACATTGTTGCTGTTATCCCTCATTGTCAGGGCTACAGCTCACTGCATAGCCATTAGTGTAAGTATTGAGATTTGGCCACAGTAAAGTGGGTCCTCCACTAGGGTCAGGGCCCTGGCCCATGTGTTCTTGCTTGCAAACCATTTCTCTCACTTTGAAATTAAACTTCTGTTTGATTCCTGACTGTCTTGTCTGTAGCCTGCTCTGTTCTGCTCCGGCCATCCACCGGTTAGAGGCCAGCTCAGTCTGATTGACAAAGAAAACCCCAGGGGATGCTTGAGCTAGAGTTTAGCTGAGAGAGCTGTTCTCTTTCCTGCCTGGAGCCAATTCATAACATGCCATATCAATTCAAGAGGATAATTGTGATCAATCATAGTTTGAAAGTCAAGTTTCAATTTAGTAGAAATAACTACAAATAGAAAGATGATACATAAGAAGGTCATTAATTCCTTAATTAGGGGCATTCCAGCGGATTATGTGGTCAAAAAAGATTCATCCCATTTTACAAATGTGAAAAAAAGTAGAAGCTTAGACACTAAATGGCATTAAATGAGTCTCGGTCCAAAGGTCGACTTAGACAAAATGAGTCCATCATTTGTCAATGTTGGATAATGAAAGTGAAATTGAGCTCTTGATCATCTATTTAGTCCATCATGCATATATAGTATTTCTTCATATGCCATTGGTACATTGCGTAAGTTTTAAAGTTTATTTTTTTTATTAAGCTTCTGATGTCTCTCATATAGTCATTTTTGGGGCAGTTTTCACTTATTGAGAAGAATTTATTTTTTGTTAGTCCCTTTCAAAAGCAGCCCTCAGTAGCTAGTATTCCTTTCTTTAGCAGGAATCCAAGCAAATATATCTACTTAAAGTTCAAACTTGAGAATTTCTTCAGGCATTCTGGTTATTTACAGGCTAACTTGCAGTAGACCTTAAGTAAAATGATAGAGACACTGTCCTTCCCCATCCTGCTTGCCATAGGGCTTACCCTCCCCTCTCTACTTCATTACTATTTCAAGGAAATAAGAATAAAAGGCTCCTGTAAATAAATGCTATAAATGATCAGTTTTAGTCTTAAAATTTTTACAGATAAATTTTGTAACACCGATTTCCTGCAAAGGTTCTCATTCCCATGTCCTCCCTCTTCTGCTTTGTTTCTCCATCTCTTCTTTTCCTACTTTCCTTTCTCCTTTTTTGTCTCCTTTGTTCCTGTCTCCTTTTTTTCTGTTCCTTCCTTCTTGGCTCTGATACTCCTACCTCCCTTCATCTTCATTTCTCTCTCTTGAGATGAGGTAAAGAGCGAGGGAGATAAACAGAGATCAATGAAGGCAAAGGTGTTATGCTTTACATGGTATAGTGTAATCCCCATGTCACTGTATATTTGATTTTTTGTTTTTAAAAATTTCACTCTTTGAATGCATTTCTTTAGGGCCAGGCTGCCTAGATATACTATATCCCATTTATGTGTGATTTCGTTTGTTTTTAGAATATTTTTTTTTTTGTCTAGCATATTGCCCCCAATAAGTCTTTCCAGAGCAGATATATTTTCCTTTTCTCTGTTTTGCACATCTAAAGAAGGGAGGTTGAGGAAGAGGAAAGATAAAGGATCAGAAAGAAAGAAGAAATCATATTGATAGAGAAAGTGGATATGAGGAAAGCTGCTGCCCTGTCCCTTAGCCTTCTATTGACCGTCATATTCCCTGGGGTTCAATCATGCCTCATCTCATTGCTAGTTCACTCTCACAGCCCTAGGCCCAGTCAATCTGGCACCTTTAAACTGTGCCCTCTCCCCAAACTCCAACATATATCTAGGGGCTATCTTCTCCTGATCGGTCTCCCATCATCTTGTTCCTACCCTTACCCACTCCCCAGACTGATTTATCTGTGTGTCCTATATCCTCAAGGCTACCTTCCAAGGTGCCAACTAATCTTTGCTAAGGTACTAATGGGAGAGTATGACAGGGCCCACATCCCTTCTGTCCCAGGTGATGTACAGATATTTTAAAAGTGCCTTTCTGTATAGAATTCCCCTGCCTTTGTTGTCTAATCTGAGAAGTGATTCTAATGGTGAGAATTTTGGGACATGCCTAGTGTGTTCAGGCAATGGTACTCTGCATTTCACACCATGGAGGTAGCTGTCTACCTGTTCCACCAGCATCTAGGTGGACCCCTCCCCACTCAGAATCCTTGATTTAAGGTTGGGAGGGTATTTGGAGGTCATCTAATCCAGACCCCTCATTTTACAGATGAGGAGATGGAGGCCCAGAGATGTTATAAGGCTTGCCCCAGGGCACAGAGGTAAATGTGGCAGAGGTCAGTGGCAGAACTGGGATTTGACTTGGGTCTCCTGATAGAAAATCTAGCTTTCTTTCCACTGCATCACGCTGCCTTGCCTTTCAGGTTTCTGCTAAAAGAGTATACTGTTGTAGCCTGTATCTCTCCCCCTCCTCTCCCCACATTTCTCCTCTTACTACCTCTCTCTCAAGTTACCCCAGGCTTGTGGCATACCATGGGTTAGCATCGATTCAAAACCACTGCTTGAGGGAAGTTCCTTTTGCCAGACCAATACTGAACAACTAGATCAAAAGCAGAAGACATTTACACAAACACTGGAATAAAATAAATGACAAAGAAAATCCTCTCTATATGCAGAAATATACTCTCACAGGTTCTTACAGCAAGTTGCTTCCTGACATTTCCATCTTGAATTCCGACTTTGCGTGTCCCGTTGCCTTGTTGTGCCATGGAACAAGGCCCTCTTTAGCACTGTCTCCCAGATAGCTGTTCTTCTTCCCCAATGCTGTTGGTGGTGGCAGCAAAGAGGAATAGTTCAGCAATTCACCAGGGAAGGAAGTGCAGGCCGGACATCTTGCTGCATCTCTTGGTGGTTGTGGTTTGTGTCCTTTGTTCTCGAAGAAGACCATGACCTCAGGAAGGTGATGTCATGACTTGCAAATGAATTGGATTTAAGTGAGGTGGGGCTGTGCAAAGTCACCAGCCTCACTTACTCCTCTGGAGTCATCTGGGTTCAGTGACAAGATATAGATCAAAATGACTAGAGATGGCCCCATACATCTCTTGGTGGGAACCAAGCTCTTCCCACCAACCATTGAGACTACTGAGTATTTGAGCTATTGGAGTAACTTTGCTGGTTGGGATCTAAAGCTAAGTGGGAAAGTCTCTTACTGCCACTTCTACCATGGAATCACTACAATAGCATGATCTGGAAGCAAATAAAGACAAGCTCTAGATGGAAGCTGCAACTTGAGTGTTGGGACCCTGGTGTCCCTGCTTCTGTTGCCCTCTCACAGTAAGTGCAACTTTCTACCCCAAAACCTTGTGTGAGATACAGTCTAGGGTCTGCATCTCCCCAGATGTGGGTTCTTTATCCTCTTTTCCATTGATACTGGTATGGGTGGTCTTCTTTTGCTTCTGTAGCATCCGGGGTCCCATAATATTTGGGCCACCTGAAAAGTGACCCAAGGTTCAAGGCTCTCTGTGGAGCAGTAACCACTGAAAACCATTGCTCAGCCTACTTTTGTGTTTACTTTTACCGTCCAACATGAAGACATTTGACTTCAAAGCAAAAGCATTTATTAAAACAACAAATTGCCAGATTGACTGGGCCTAAGGCTATGAGAGTGAACCAACAGTGAGATGGGGCATGATTGAACCCCAGGGAACAGGATAGTCAATAGAAAGCTAAAGAACAGGGTAGCAGCTTTCTTTGCATCCACCTTCTATATCAATATGATTCTTTCTTTCTTTCTGATCCTTTATCTTTCCTATTCCTCAGCCTCCCCTCTGAAAATGTGCAAAACATAGAAAAAGAAAATATGTAGCCACTCTGCAAGAATTTATTAGGGTAATGTGATAGACAAAACATTCTTTATATACTCTTCCACCAGCTATTAAACTACCAATGGAAGAAGGCACATGTGTAGTGTTTAGGGAATATGTTCAAAAGATCACATGCTAATAAGCTCTTTGGCCAGGTCACACACATGGAGGGTACACACATGAAAGTCTGTGTGACCAGGGTGTATATGTGACGCATAGTTGTTGATGTTTTCTGGTGACATCTCAGCAGCTTTCTGCTGACCATGATAGCTCTGCTCTGCATTTGGTCATTGATGTCTACTGGACATCTTCACTGGTCTTACAGTCACCAAATTGCTAAATTTATCTATTTAGCCTCTTTGAGGTCATTTGATTCTCTCTACTACCATCTATGGGCTTGCAGTATGTAGGACATCTCCTTCTATCAGACAGATTCACAGTTCTTTTAGCATATCCAAAAAGGCAAAGAACAAAAATTAGAAAAATATCCCAGGCTAAAATTAAATCTACTTTTTGGCTGATTATCACTGACTCAAAGTCCTTGGTCTTAGACAAATATCTGATTTGATTCTTAACCTCAATTATATACATGATTTTGGGTCTGGCTCCCCAGAAATCAATTAGCCATTGAGGTGACTAGACTTCCTTCGCTCCTGGGATCTCTGATTGGCATGCAGATGAAATTAGGGTCAAGAGAAAAAGATTAAATGAAACAGGGAAAGCCTTTAGCCTCTAACCTTGGTTCATATTCTTGGAGTCTCTGACCCAGGTTCCCTGCTCTTCTATTTTTTCTGTGGGTTCACTCATAGTGACCTTATCAGTGCCTGTAAGTTTAGTTCTCATATTTAGGCTAATGCCTCACAAATTTATCTAGCCAGTCCTGATCTCTCCCCTAAGCTTCAATTCCATATTTCCAATTGTACCTTTGGAAATTTCAAACTGGATGACCTGGAGACATTTCAAATTCAACATATACAAAACAGAGTTTATTATCTTTTTCCCCAAACACATCTCTCTTCCAAACTTTCCTATTTCTTTTGAAGGCACCATCATTTTTCCAGTCTCCCAAGTTTAACTTCCCTATTATTCTTGACTCTTCACTCTCTCTCACCCTACACATCTAGTCAGTTGCCATATCTTGCCATTTGTACCTTTTAAACCCCTCTTGTGTCCAGTCTCTCATCTCTGCTCACATATCTACCATCTTATTTCAGGCATCACTTCTTGCCTAGATTTTTGTGACTGACTCCTCGGTCTCTCTGCTTCAAATCTTTCCCCATTCCAGTCTATCCTTTACACAGCTGTCAAAGTGATTCTTTTTAAGCCCATACCTATCCATCTCATTCTCATACCCACTAAAATCCAATGGTTCCTTATTGTCTCTAGGATCAAATAAAATTACTCTATTTAGCTTTTAAAGCTTGACCCCAACCTATCTTTCTAGTCTTGCTAGACATTGCTCCCCCTCTACTATTCTGGTCCAGCCAAATTTGCCTTCTTGATTCTTCACATACGGCTCTCCATCTCTGTATTTTTGCACTTGTTTATCCCCAACTCTTGTATTGAATTGCTTTCTTATCTCTGACTCAAAGAATCTTTTTCCTAAGGCACAGTTAAACATCATTTTCTACAGAAGTTTTTCCTCATCTCACCCATTGCTAGTGCTCTTCCTCCCAAACTACTTTATATTTAACTTTGTATTTATTTTCTTCATATTTCTTCTGTATAAACCTTTAGATGTACTTTCTTCCCTGTCAGAATAGAAGCTCCTTTTAAGTAGGGATTGGCTAATTCATTGTGTTTGTGTTTCTAGTACCTACCACAATATCTGGCACATAATAGGTACTTAATAAATGCTTAATGATTGATTGATATTACTTTTGTCTGCTACTGACTTTTGTGCTTTACTTCTACCAGCAAAACCACTGTTGTCCCATGCTTCATTCATTTATTCATTCAAAAAACACTTACAAGGCACTGTGCTAAGTACCACAGGGGAGATAAAACAATGAATATAACACGGATCCTTGCCCTAAAGATGCTTATATTATGGTGAAGCCCAAACAATATAGTAGACATTTTTATTCTAGAAAGGAGTTTAGCATCCATTCACAAAAGGAGCAAGGACTTCCCAATTACCTATTTTTATAAGGTCAGGGTCTGTAAAGTTATGAACGGCAGGTAGGTGGCACAGTGGATAGAGTGCTGGACTTAGAGTCAGAAAATTGTTGTTGGAGTCATTTCCCTCATGCCCAAGTCTCTGTGACTCCATTTGGGAGCTTGAAGTCAGGAAGACCTGAATTCAAATCCAGCCTCAGACACTGACTAGCTGTGTCACCCTGGGCAAGTCACTTAACTCTGTTTGCCTCAGTTCCTCATCTGTAAAAATGAGCTGGAGAAGGAAATGGCAAGTTACTCCTGTATCCTTACCAAGAAAACCCCAAATGGGGTCATGAAGAGTTGGACATGACTAAAATGACTGAACAACAGCAACTTTAAATTTCAGTGAATTTCAGCAAAAGACCCATCAGAATCCCTAGGCTACCACTGCTGAAAACCATCACATTTCTCTCTTAGAAAAGTTTTGTTATTCCATCTTCCCTCTCATAGCTGGAGTTGAACTAGAGAAGTCTGTAGATTCACAAGGGGTTGGAGAGGGTACAACTTAAAAATTTTTCACAGTAGTTATTTATCCAAAAGAGAAAAGTCTGGAACACAACTGAAGCTTCTGTGACTACAAGCATTGTCTGTCTGGAGACTTCCTAAATGGCATAATATTCAATGTGCTCTGGGAAAGTGGCTCAGATTGAACCCATTTCAGTCAGGATTTGTCAATAGTTTTTGAGAGAAAACCCTAGCAACATCAGAGCTGCAATGATTTATCTTCACCCTTGTATAAACATTCTTTTTCTTCTGGAACATCTCAGTGTCTCCATTTTATTGCTTCTTTTTCTTAAATAAGGACTTTTTATTTTTGTCTTGAAAAATATCAACACTTCTAAACAACATCTTAAAGGAATTGTTGAATGAAATCCAAGAAAATATATGTTTTGGTCAAGCAAGTTGAATTGCAAAATAATTCCTGGGGCATTGCCAATTCTTGCTAAGTCCAAGGGCAACTGTTTTCAATTTTTAAGACTCTTATGACAGTTTATTCACTGCCATTTTCCCACTTTGTTCCTTCATTTCTTCATTCTTTCCTTCTTTCCTTCCTTCCTTCCTTTCTTCCTTCCTTCCTTTCCTTCCTCTCTTTTCCCTTTCCTTACTTTTTCTTTCTTCCTTTCTCTTTTTCTGTCTCTTTTTCCTTCCTTCCCTCCCTCCTCCTTCCTTCCTTCCCTCCCTCCTCCTTCCTTCCTCCTTTCCTCCCTTTCTTCCTCCCTCTTTCTTTCTTTTCCTCTTCCTTCTTTTCTTCCTTTCTCTCTTTTTGTCTCTTTTTTCCTTTCTTTCTTCCCTCCTTCCTACCTTCCTTCCTTCCCTCTTTTCTTCCTTCCTTTCTTTCTTTTCTTCCTTCATTTCTTTCTTTGTTTCTTCCTTCCTTTTCTTTCTTTCTTTCTTTCTTTCTTTCTTTCTTTCTTTCTTTCTTTCCAACTTATGTTGTTCTCACTTGGTTCAGAGTGTAACTGTCCACATTAGTCTACATTTATCTTTTGTGCTCTATGCAAAGGGAAAGTTTCCATGTTCCCATCTCTGTCTGAAAGCTTTCAAAAAGACTGAATCTTTCCCAGTGCTGTCCACACAACTCATTTCATCATTTTCAGCTCTACTTCTTGCAGTTGGCTGGCCAAAGCTGCCAAGCCTCTGTTACAACACTTGGGTCAGAACCCCATTGAGAGTCATGGTTCAAATGAGGGCTGTCCCAGCCCTGAGCAGAGGGCACTTGACTTTTCAAAGGACTGACTGAATGGATGGAACAAGGTTTATTATTGTCACATAACTTGAATTATACAAACATATACATGCACAACTACACTCCTACTCCTCCCAATTATATTAGGCAAAGGTTATATTTTTTTTATCAAGGATATGTATAATTGGGCTCCTCAGTTTAAGCCAAAATTAAATGACTGGAATTGACTTATTTTGACAGAACATCAGGATTTTAAGAAGTACATTTTTTCATGTAATATTTCAGAAAAAATTTTGATAGTCATATTAAAATAAAATATATGAATTAATGGATAAAATAAAGTTATTACAGAGATTGCTCTATGTTGTCTGCTGCTTAGAGTATTTTTATTTTGAAGTCTAACTAAATTAGCTCTTCAGTCAAGTTCTGTATTTGTATAAAGTATTGTACTGTGTGTACTGTACTTGAAGGGCCTGAATGTGCTGTTTCAGGAGTTCCCTGGGCCTTAAATGACTAAAAAAAAATACTACAGAGAGACATTGGATTTGGTAGGTCAAGAATTCTCTTTCCTTACCTCTTTTTCTTGGAATCCCTAGCTTTTCTGCAAGAGTCAGTTCAAACTCTTCCTTCAACATCAATCCTTTCTTAATTCCCTGGTTTTTAATGCTGTGCTCTACCCAAAATTACTTTAGATTTACTTTGTATATTAATTTTCTATCATTTTTGTACTTATTGTCTGCTCTCACTCCAGTAAAATGTAAGCTCCTTTACTTTTTTGTCTTCATAATAATCAATAGTTAGCACTTACATAGCACTTTAATGTTTGTGAAGCATTTCACAAATATTATCTTATTTTATCCTCCCAACTCTAGTTGGTGGGTGCTATTATCACCCCATTTTGTAGTTGAGGAAACTGAGGCAGGAGAAGTTAAGTGACTTGCTCAGGGTCACACAGATAGGAAGTGCCTGATACTGATTTGAATTCAGGTCTTCCTGACTCCAAGTCCAGGGCTCTATCCACTGTGCCCTAGCTGCCTTGGTATACCCTTAACATCTAACAGTGTTTTGCATCTTATAAGCATTTAATTAATACTCATTGAAGTGGTCTCTACCCATTCTTTTCATACTCCAAATGGGTTATTGTTTTAATATCTTACTTCATGTAGCCTCAGTCTCAGATTCCAAGGAAACCTAGGACTTCATGGGAGGTGAAGCAAGCCAAGATTCACCAGTGACTATTACAGCCCTGTAAATGGCACAGGGGCAGCTAGGTGGAGCCATAGTGCATAAAGTGCTGGGCCTGGAGTCAGGAAGACTCATCTTTCTAAGTTCAAATCTGGCCTCAGACACTTACTATCTGTGTGACCCTGGGCAAGTTGCTTAACCCTGTTTGCCTCAGTTTTCTCATCTGTAAAATGAACTGGAGGAGGAAATAGCAAATCACTCCAGTATCTTTGCCAAGAAAATCCCAAATGGGGTCACAAAGAGTCAGGCATGACTGAATAACAGTAAGAAGAGGTAAAGGAGAGAGAACCCTAGACTTTGAAACAAGAAGACCTGAATTTGAATCCTGCCTCAGGTATTTGCTTGTTGTTGAGATCATCTAACCTTGTTCATTCTTATCTGTTAAATGGGGATAATAATAGCACCTACTGTATATATCCATATCCATAGTGCTATGTAAACCTTATAGAACAATATAAATGTTAGCTGTTATTACTAGCATTATTATTATAACAGCAATAAAAAGAAAATACACTGGCCCCTTCTTTAATTTGTACAGATAAAGGCATCATCCCAGTGTTTTTTCACCCTCCTATCGTCAAATCAAGGATGGGATGTGAGAACTGTTCACTTTGTTCCTTCAATAGTTTAAAGTGTAGCTCTTGGCATTCAGCGGTATTGAAGAGAATGGATTATGACTAAGGTTTTATGGGGCCCTTCATTCATTCTCATTAACTTCCCTTTAATCCCCCACTTAACATCCCTTGCCTCAGTTTCCTCAACTACAAAATGGGGATAATAATAGCACCCACCTACTAGAGTTAGGAGGATAAAATAAAATATTTGTAAAATGCTTCACAAACATTAAAGTGCTATATAAGTGCTAGCTATTGATAGAAAATGAATGTACAAAGTAAATCTAGTATCTCTTTCTGCTTCAATGGAGGTTGTATATATGGGTCATCAAGATTGAGGGGAAGGCCATTCTCTCAGCCTGGGTCAGTGATACTAGGTCCTAGAGCCTTCCCCTTTATGTTACCTTTCATTTACTCTTCATGTACCTTGTATATGCCTATTTATATACATGTTTTCCTGACTTACATCTATTTTCACTTTTATTTCAGTGCTCAGTGTCCAATACAATGCTCAGCCCACATTGTAGGAGCTTAATAAATATTTGCTAATTGATAGATAAAGCATTTATTACATGCTTACTATATGCCAGGCATATTCTCCCCTATATGACCTTGATCCCTAAGGAGCAAAGGCTCAAATTTAAGTCAGTTTCTATTATAGTGTTGATACCATGAAATTCACTTGCAAATATTGTATAGCCACTGAGTGAATCCTCAGCTACTGCTTTAGGTCAATCCTTGCGGAAGACTGGTGGTCTTGCTGGTCACAAAACCTGACGCTGGTTTTGGCTCCTCTATCTCTGTTATTTTACTCTTCTGACCTTTTGAAGCTTACAGAGACATAATGTCTCCAACAATCCTTCACCTAAAAAAGAAAGAAATGACACAACAGATACAGAAACAACACTAGGGCCATAAACTCATAGACCATGTGGTGGCAGCCTGGGTAGGAAGATAAAGGTCTAAGGCCTCTCTCCCTGCTGAGGGTCTTTAGCAATCTTTGCCTCTCCATTGGAACACATCCAAGCAGGAATGGGAAGGAGCCTTGCTTTTCCTGGTTATCGTTTCCTGAATATTTCACACCACAGTCCTGGCTCCATAGCTGATCAATAATCCATCTCTTCATCATGTGGTTAGCACATCAGCACCAGTTAAGGAATGTCTGTACAGATTCCATGTTGGAGAACAAGGCCCTTCTGTTTGATGTCATCATCATACTCCCTCTCCAATATCTTCCAGATGGTAATTGCATCAACTGGGCATACTGCACATGATCACTAGACTCCCCTTTACCTACCTTTCCCTTCTTTTAAACCCAAAGAAGAATTTCCTCTACAAAGCCCAACCAATGGTGATGTAATAAGCAAAGAAATCATGACATTCCAAAACCAGTTCATTTTATCTTTGGGTAGCTCTCATTGTTAAGAATTTAGAATGAATTGAAATCTGCCTTTCTGTACCTACTCCCCACTGCCCACTACCCGCTACCCACAGAAAAATTCTAATTCCTTCTCCAAATGAAAGTCCTTCAAATATTTGAAGACAGTTATTTTATCTTTCCTAAATTCTGTTTTCTCCAGACTACTTCTCTAATTCCATCAATTGCTTTTCCTATGGTTTGGTTGTTATTCCCTTTACTGTCTTGCTTACCTGCCCCTGGATGTATTTCAGGCTGTCAATGTCCTTACTAAAAGGTGATTCCTAGAAATTAACAGCATTTTTTGAAGTGGGACAACCTAAACAGACTTAAAGAAGAATATCATCTTTCTCATTCTGGACATCATATTTCCACTGACGAAGCCTGGAGCATTTAGATTTTTTTTAGTTTGTTACACTGTACTGTTGACGTCTATTAAACACAAAGACCATCTCAAGCCTATCAGATTGGCTAAAACAATAGAAGGAAAAAATGATAAATGTTGGAGGGGATGTGGGAAAATTGGAACATTAATACACTGTTGGTGGAACTGTGAACTGATCCCATCACTTTGGAGAGCAATCTAGAATTATGTCCAAAGAGTTATAAAACTGTGTATCCCATTTGACCCAGCAATACCACTATTAGGTCTGTTTCTCAAGATGATCAGGGAAAAAGGAAAAGAACCTGTACATTCTAAAATATTTATAGCAGCTCTCTTTGTGGTGGCAAAGAACTGGACATTGAGGGGATGCTCAGAAATTGGAGAATGGCTAAACAAGTTGTGGTATATGATTGTAATGGAATACCACTGTGCTATTAAGAAATGATGAGCTGGTTGATTTTAGAAAAACATGGAAAGACTTGCATGAAATAGTGAAAAATGAAGTGAGCAGAACCACGAGAATGTTGTATACAGCAACAGCAATATTGTTCTAAGAATAACTGTAAACAACCAAATTATTCTGAGTACTATAAATATTCAAATCAACTATAAAGAACCTGTGAAGGAAGATGCTAATCCATCTCCAGAGAAAGAACTGATAAATAGAAGCACATGACATATGACGTATGGTTTTATATATATATTTATAAATCTGTGTCAAATGGTGGCCTTTTCTGGTGTGGGTTGGGGAGGAAGGGAAGAAGCTAGTTCGTAACTTAAAATGTAGCAGAAAAAAATATTCAAGGGAAAATAATTTTAAAAAAAGAAAACAAAGTCCACTTTTACATGAATGATCCAGTTGGATTTCACCAAACCCTTTCCATTTTGTTCTCCAGAGGCTCACTTAGAATGAACCTGGCTAAGTCCTTTACTACTGATTGTAAGAATGGAACATGGGAAAAAGAAAGGTTTTAAAGGTGCAAATCTAATGCTATTTAAACACTGGTTTATTCCAGGTTGCACTGACTAACCTGTTCTCTCATTATAGTAGGACCATGTAAATATTTGTATATTTACAAAAGAAAACAGCTTTGGCATGCTTATCTCTTGACTTTAATCTTATTTGCTATATTACTTTTCCTGTTCGCATTGATGTTATTTTCCAGAATTCTTGTTTTCTTCCTTCTTTTACCAAATCTTGGGAAAGAAACTGATGACTTTAGAGGAACAGACTGAATTTTCATGACTACTGGCCATAGAAGTCAAGGGCATCAGAAAACAAAGGCACATTTGGGAACTGAACAGATAGTAAAGAAAATGGTATCTGAGAATGGGATTTCTGAGCCACAGCTCAAAATATAGAAATAGCGTGCTTATGATCAGAGATAGAGTGCTCTAACAAGGCTGGCAAGAATGTATTTGCTCGGAGTCTCACAAATCTAATCAAAAGGACTTTAAACTGAAAGGAAAATAAGAGGAAGAAAATTATGTGCATCCACCAAGGCAGATACCATTTAGAGTAGATACAATATAGGAAGAAGAATAGCAATTGAGATATTAAAAATTCATAGGAGATGAAGTCCAAGAAAGGAATCAGTAATAAAATCCATGTATATATGTGCACAAATACACAAAATATAGGCAATAGACAAGATAAAACTACAGATACCAATAATACAAGGAAGCAAATGTGACCTCATGAAACCTATGACTGGAACATGGCTCTGGAAGTGTTTATTTTATTCAAAAGGAACAGGTTAGATAAAAGGGTTAGTGGAGTAGCATTGTATAATAAGATACAAGGAAATGCAAGAACCAAAGAGGCCAACGTGATGGAGAACATGTGAGTGAAGACCAATGGAGGGAAAGATTGGGGATGGAGAAAAGAAAAGTGATACTGTCTTTGGTATATAATATGAAGCACTTGGACAGAAAGAGGAAATAGATGAGGAGTACAAGATACAGGTAAAGCAGGATAGAGTAGTGATGGGAAAACAAGTCATTTGGATGTCTGCTGGAACTCTGTCAAAAGTAGAGCAGCTAATAGGTTTTATTTCTTTGACTTGTCAATGATTATTTCAGAAGGTGGATTAACTAATAAGGGGAACTACTCTGGATCTTATTTGTAACAACAAGGAGGAACTGTTTTGTGAGAGTGCAAAGGAAGGGAATCATGGTGGGGGAAAGTCTTTCATCTTAGAATTTGTGAGTGAGGAGAAGGAAGTGAGGAATAATTTAGAATTTGGGAGAGCAGATTATAAAGAGCTCAGAGAAAGGCTAAGTAAGATAACTTTAACTAAAATGCTACAGGGGAAGTTGGCCCAGGACAAGACGGCAAAGAATAAATTTCTTATGACACAAAGGGAAACAATTCTGATGAGAAGGGATGGTTGTCTGAAGAGACTGATGTGGATGCACAGGGAGCTCACCAACCAATTCTGACTTTTAAAAGACACGTACAGAATATAGGAAGGAACATAAATATAAATCTGTGTTGCTCAGATGTGTATGAATAATATCAGTACTAAAACATTCAAAGTGAGCCGAGGCTAGCAAAGAAAGTAAAGGATGAAAAGTTTTTTAAAAGCCATACTGAGGGAAAAGGAGGACAAAAATGGATAGGATCTCAGTAACTAGGATATATGGGTCAATGATCATGGAGAATGAAGAGAGGAAGAATTGCTCAACTCTTATTTTGCCTTTGTTTTCTCTGTAAAAGATAACGATCTTTGAGAAATGAACAACAGAACAAAAATTCTTAGTAGAAAATTGATAACCAAGTGAAGTGGTAGTAAGTATAGTTCTAAGGGATAAATGTAAAGTCTTCCACTTGGCTTCAAAATAGCTACTTCATAGGTAGGGTGAGGCACAGCCAGACAACAATTTTACTGAAAAAAAAAAGAAGATCTCAGGGTTTTAGTGGACTGCAAACAATCTGAGTCAACAGTGGTTTAACTGTTCAAAGGAAAAAAAAAACAAACTCCAATGCGATGTGATCTTCCACTAATGGAGTCCAAGAATCTGGGACTAGATGGTGATAGTCTCTCTTTAGTCCGCCCTGGTGGGACCATCTTTTGAGGACTGTATTTACCTCCAGGAAGTTTAGGAAGACCATTGATAAGTTTGACACCGCCCAGAGGAAGACAAACAAGATGGCGAAGGTCTTCATTTTCATGACATTTGAGCATTAGCATTGGTAAATTAAAGGTCTTAGAGATGTTCATCCTGGAAAAAAGAAAAAAAAATGGTGGAGTAGGAGGGCATGATAGCTACATACAAGTATTTGAAAGAAGGATTCCACTTATTCTATTTGGTTTCAGAGGCAGAAAAGGGGTAGAATGCAAGGAGGTAAATTTAGGCTTTATATTTGGGAAAGTTTGCTAACAGAGCTATTGAAGAGTAGAATGAATTATTTCAGTAGGCAACTTTTCCCACCCTGTCTTCATCTGCCAACTTGAGGTCTTTAGAGAAATATTTGAGGACTACTTGTCAGAAATGCAGTAGAGGGCATTCTTTTTCAGGCATGATTTGGACTAGTTGACCTTTCTCAGGTCTCTCAGCACTAAAATGCTGAAATTTTGAGTGTCTAGCCTTATACTCTATAGAGAGTTTGGATATGGTTTTCAGGTGGTTTTGTTGACTACCTTTCATTGTATCAAAGAATCCTAGAGTATTCTCAATGTACTCTCTCATTATAGCCATTTTTATTTTTGTTTTTGTTTTGGAAATACTAACTTCAGGAGAAAGTTAGAAGAGCCCACTTTCCCCAAAACCCAACTGTTTAAAAGTAACTAATTTCCAATCTTGCAGGGAGATGAAGACAAACTGGTTTCAAATGGGCTAGTATTTTCTGATGTATATACAAATTTGAGTGCTGGCTGAATCCTCTCTCACACTTACCAAATATATATGGTTGTTCTACTGACTGGACTCTCTTATGAGGGTCTCTCTTATTTTTCTCTGAAAAAGCCTTGCAATACTAATTACATTTATAGAGTTTCTTCCCTGTAGATATTATGATGGTTAGAAAAACTTGATTTATGACAATTGTCTTTCACACTGATCATATTTATGGGTTTCTCATACGTGTAGATTCTTTGATGACCAATGAGGTAGGCTTTCTGAATGGACCCCTGGCCATATATTTATTGGATTTCTTTCCTGTGTGGATAAGCACACTTAATCATGGATAACCAAGCATGGATAACTATTAAAAATCCAAAGGCCCTAAAATGAATCACTATCAGTCCCTTTTTTTCTCTTCCTTCCTCCTCTACCTATTTTGAATTGAGAATAAAGGGTGATTTTATATGCAGAGGGTCCACAATATATAAAGCTTTGAGAATGGTGGAAACAGAGATAAAAACATCAGGAGAAGAAGACAATCTGGGAAGTAGCATTTAAAATTAGAGGGAGATGGTGGTAAAGGCAGGGATTTTAAAGAGAAGAAAGTTGAAAGCAATATGGTCAGTCCTACTGTAAAGACAATAATTGGTTGAGATAGTTTTAATTCCTTACCAACTATGCCTAGGATATCAGCATTATTTTGTCTGCTAGCCTCACAGATAGTTACTGTGTAAGTGTGCCATGTGTAAGGTTTTAGGCCCAGAATTTGAAAAGATCAAACAATAAGTCATACTCTGGGACTGGAAGAGGAGACCTATTTACTAATTCAAGCTTCTGCTTGATACTGAAGAAGAGATGTTGGGATTTGGAATCAGAAGACTTGGCTTTAAATCTAGTCTCTGTTGCTTCCTACCTGTGTGACCCTGGGCAAGTCACTTCTCCCTGGACCTCAGTTCCTTATTAGCAAAATGAGGGGGAGGATTTAAACCAGATGGCCTTTGAGGTCCCTTCCAACTCTAAATCTGTGATTCTGTAATCAGTAGGGGATTTTTATATTGTTAACAGAGACTTCAAGTCTCTTTCTTTCTTTCTTTCTTTCTTTCTTTCTTTCTTTCTTTCTTTCT
>NW_020955033.1:19560504-19565081 GCF_900497805.2 Vombatus ursinus | reverse complement strand
TCTTTCTTTCTTTCTTTCTTTCTTTCTTTCTTTCTTTCTTTCTTTCTCTTCCTTCCTTCCTTCCTTTCTTTCTTCCTTAACACAAAAACATCTGCTTATAAAAGTCCCTCCAGCTACGGCACATGATGGGCATAAGCTGAACATAGTATGTTACCAACAAAGACTTGCATGCAATAACTGATGTAAAAGATATCTTGGAAATACAGTTTGGGACCACTACATTTAGGAATGAGACATAGGCCACATGGTGCACTGAAATCCTTGAGACATTGAAGGAACTAGAGGAAGGTTGCCCCTACATGAATAGAACTACTATTGATAATTTATGGAGAAACATGGAAGAGAATTTCCACAGGATGAAAAGTCATGCAGGAGTTTGTGCCCTGTATTGGTGAAGGTAGTACTCTACTCCCTTCATGATCCCCTGCTCCAGAATCCTAGATCCTTCAAAGTATCAAAGTCTACCCTTCAACTAAGGCCTCTAAATTTGTAGGAGATGTACTCACTTGCTGCTTTCCAGTTACTCATTTGTCATAGTAACTAACCTAATTAATTAATTACTTAATTAATTAATTCATGTGGCATAAGGTGCCTTTTTTTTTCTCTCTCCACAGATACAAAGGTTACCCTTGCAGCCCCTTGGTATTGTAGAGGACTGGAGAGCTGTTCTACAATGATCAGGTTATAAGGGGGTACATGCTTTTAGTCTCAACCTTCCAGCCATGTCATTAATTATACATGTACATGAGAAAAACAGGAAGCAGAGTATCATTTTTATCTGTTTCTGCATCATTTTATGGCAGTTTCCTGGCAGTGCAGTCACTGATAGATATATTCATGTACGTGTAACTGTTTAAATGACTATGATTTGGGGCTTAATTGCCACCTTGTTACCTTAACACTAGTTTCAAACAGGGGAATCACTGTTTGATGGGGCCTGCCCAGTTAGCTGCTGCTGTCTATAAACACAAATAGGTTCCTTGGGGCTTAATTAGAGGACATACAACTGCACCTAAAGCATGGGAATGTTATAACGGAAACACTGGACATCTGGAATCTGAGTCCAGTTTGGGTAAATTCACCTTAGGAGACTAAATGGACGCTATTATAAACATTTAGGGGAGCAGTGATGGTTTAGTGCTGGGTGTGTGTACACAAATGGAAATAAATGAAAGAAATATAGTTTAGCCAGCATTTCAAGCAGAGAGACTCAGACAGAACAAATGGCTGCATTTCAAACCACAGAAAATCCTGGAAGATGATTAGTCTGCTTTTGTAATAGCCTGCCTTAATGGAAGAAAGCATCTTTCAAAAGGAACAGCAGACTAAAAGTTGAAGGAAAATAACATTTTCCTAGGACAACATAGAGAAAGTCTGTGGAACTCACTACCACAGGATGTCAGCGTCAGACAATGTGTGTGGATTTTAAGAAAAGACTAAACCTGACTTATGACAAAAGGAATACCTATATTTATATAGGCTTGGACGAGTTGCAATAGAATCCCGGACTTTGTAGCTTCCATGAATCAATGAAAAGGTCAGGAAGGGTCAAGTATAGTAGTAAGCACAGAACTCTACTTGACAGAAAGCATTATGGGTGATTTTTCCTCCTTTGAGAATTTCTGTAAGGGCTACTGTCAGAAGCAACATATTGATTTTCTATTTTTTCAGTGAATTTGTGCTAGGATGATAAAATAAAAGGTTGATTTTTATTTTTAATGAAGGAGAAGAAAAGCATTATGGTATGATGTTGCTTAATAAACTCTCTGTTTATCTATCTACTTGTCTATTTCTTCATCTCTCCATCCGTCCGTCTATTTATTATCTATATATTTTGCAGTCTTTAGGGTGAGGAAGACCTGGGCTCAGGTCCCACTTCTTACATAAACTAGGTAATCATGGGCAAGTCATTTAAAGTGTCAATGTCCCGGGAAGCTTTCTAAGATGATGGGTTGTAGAGTAGTTGTTGATCTATATTGGTGCAGGGAGTTTTCTCACTGGGATTTCCCTATGCCAATGAAGTAATAGACCCAGAAGGAAAATGCCTCTGAAATGCACTGTTGTGGTGTTCACATATAACCCTGAAGTTCTTGATGGTTATGAAACCCACTGTGGGCCAACCAATGGACTGCATTTCTACTTCCAAGAGGCTAACTACCAGAACACTGGCCACAAGGTAAGTCCTAAGTCATTCAGGAGTTAAGTTTTGCATTGTTGAAGAGAGCATTCATGGAAGTTTCATGGCTATTTTGAATTAGGGAAAAACAAAAGATGAGTAGTGGTCATAATCCCTTTTATCAAATCTCATTCAATATTAGTTTAAGAGATTTAGCATTCTTGGTGCGTGCGCGCACACACACACACACACACATACAACTATCTCTTCCACAAAGCAACACAGAGGCACATACATAAAAATACTTCAATATTTCATAATTCATGGATATATAGTTTCATTCTTTTGTGTATCCTTTTTCTACTGGTATAGATGGGAATTCCTCTGCTCCCTAGTAGATAGTTTAATGAGTTGCTGTAGCAAAAAAAAAATCATCATTTTATGCCATCCCTCTGATCATAAGCCTCTTTAAATTTAATGCATGAATGAAAAAGCATTTATTAAGTGCTTACTATGTGCAAAATGCTGGGGACAAATAGAAAAGTAAAACAGTCTGCTTTCAAGGAGCTCCCATTCTAATGGGGTAGAGAACAAGGTAGATTTTCACTTCTAGTCAGATGGAAAGGTCCCATGGTCCTTAGAGTATAAGCAAAGCAGATGGTAATACCTGTTTTAAAAATATCATGTCCACTGATAAAATCATATCAGTTTCCTATGTTTCCTATGTTGAATCACTTGATAGTGCCATGGACTTTGGTGGCAAAAATTTTTCTGTCTGGGTCTCCAGTAGCTGTGGCTGTAGGACTTGTAGGAGCAGTCACCAGGCTGCATCTCCATAGGGCATTGCTTCCCAGGATGCTAGTTGATGGTACTGAGCTGAAAGCATTGCTATTCCCAAGGCTTTTGGGTTAAGGCCCTGGGCTATCTCCATCAGGTTTTGATGCACGATGGTGATTTTACTTGCTTGGCACATGCTACCTTCTATAGACCTCTGAACACCTACTGCTTTGGCCAGACTGGCTTGCCTGCTTTGTATGGGGATAGCTTGCCCCTTCTCCATAGAAGTTGCTTCCTTGGATGATGGCTTTGAGGGCTGGGCTCAAAGCTACTCCCAGAGACCTTGTGCGTATTTGTTGGTGACATTTGTTCAGCAGTTTTTGCCGGTAGTGATGAGGAAGGTGAGTCCCTTCTACACAATGATTTCTCCTCTAAATGATGGCTAGGCTGGAAACAGGTTAGTAGTTTGGGGGACACAATTATTCCTAAGGCTCTTGGGTTCAAGATCTTTGACTATCTCCATTGGGTCTGAGGGAAGATGGTGGCCAAGGTAGTGGTGGTAGTTTGACTTAACTGGTACATGCAAATTAGGATGGTCTCTGAGTTCAGATACATATCTATTTTGGGGCCTTATTCATTTTTTTCTGCTTGATAGGACCTTTTAGTACTAAGGTTCAGAGATTTAGGACTGGAAATGATCTTGGAGTTTACCGAGTCTAACACTCTCATTTAATAGGTGAGATAACTATGGCCCAGAGTGGTTAATAAGTGGCCAAAGGTCACAATCATAGTGATTGACCTGGGATTTGAACTCAGGTCCTTTGACACGCAGTTCAGCTCACTTTCTACTGCACTATACTTTTGCTCCACTTTTGTATCTTTTGAGGACCTAAGGTCACTGGTGCGCCCATGATGTGGTGTTAGAAGAAGATTCTAGTGCAGAATGGATAGCATCTGTATCCATATACATGTACAAACACATATGTAAAACCAGGAAAAAGAGGGAAACATGATATGGTGAAAAGGATGATGGATTAGGAGTCAAATGGTCTGGATTCAAATCCTAGTTCTCTACTTAATCTCTGAGCATTAATTCTTTTTCTGTAGAATGAGGGGGCTATACTCCAACACCAAGCTATAAAGAAATGATCTTATGATGCTATGAATGACAATTCCCATTTCTCTAAGTTTCTATTAATCATTTATGGGATAGGATGACATGGGACCAAATCTGTGATTGGTATAAAGAAACTCTTGCTGAGGACACGTCCCAGTATTCTTCAACTTAAAGTCTTAGAAAGCTGCCTGATATCCTAAGAGTTAATTTAAGGGGCTCTGACACCGAGGCCCAGAGGCAGTTTGTGGCAGAGGTCAGATTTTAACTCTGGGCTTCCTGAGCATAAGGCCAATGCTTGATCTGCTGTGTTATCATGTGTCTAAGCACTCATATAGTGTAGCATGGTTTCAAATAAATGCAGATGCTAAAACATGAAGAGCATTCATTGTCTAGCGTGGGGTGGGAATAAATGAGATGCTAAAAGACAGTGAAAGAGCAATCTGTTAGGTACTTAAGATCATGCAGCCCCTTGTAGTTCAAGCTGACTCCTCCCTTAGGAGATGCAGATGGGCCAAGGCAGGTGTGTGTGTGTGTGTGTGTGTGTGTGTGTGTGTGTGTGTGTGTGTG
>NW_020955033.1:19512785-19560494 GCF_900497805.2 Vombatus ursinus | reverse complement strand
GTGTGTGTGTGTGTGTGTGTGTGTGTGTGTGTGTGTGTGTGTGTGTGTGAAGAGTGAAGCAATTCTTGAATACTCAAGCATAAAATGGCAAATCAAAATAAACCAAGTAAGGGTAACTATTTGGTCCATTGATTTTGAAACGTTAACTCCTCCTTCCCTTGGAAAGAAGTTTTTGAAAATTTACTGATTGAATGAAAATATGAGTTTGGGGGGGCAGGAAGGTATTTGAATAGTGTTTGAATAAAAACAGTGTGGGGTCCTTAACCTGGTAAAAGTATCCAACAAATAAAATTAGGTTCCCTGTAGAAAGTATCTTCTCATTTAGGTGCCTTATATGGTAGCAGAAAAAAAAAGTTACAAAATGTATTAAAATCTTTCATACGGGCACCACATGGTCTTATTTTCCCAAAGTCTTTGATTTCATATACTGCAAACAATGGCATTTGACTTTGTTATTATAGAATATTTAAACTTGAGAAGAAAATATGTTAATTTGTTTATTCATAAGCCTGTTAAAAACTTTTCTAGGGGCACTCATGATGTTTATTCTCTAGAATATAACCTATCTTTGAAGTGGTGTATTAGTTTTTTTTTTTAAACCCAGTCATTCCCAAGCTGAATAATTAGACACTGAAAATGAAAGCTATTCTTGGAACACATTCCTCATATAAATCTGGGCACATGATGCTTTGATTCAAATATTAGACTTACAAGGCTTTGTTATTGTTGGAGGCCTACATTTAGAGTGGCAACTCCAGTTTTTTATGATTATTCCATCCTGAAACAATTTCCCCCCTGCCCAATTAAACCAGAATTAAGAGCACATTTACATCTAAGGAGGCTTAAACATCTCAACAGCATGCTTCAAAAATGGAGACCTTTAGTGGTGGTGTTCATTTTGTCTCTACTTAGTAAGCTCAAAAGAAAACAGAACCAATTCCCATAAGTTTTTTTTTTGAAGGGGAAGGTTGTTTTTGTTACTTTGATCTTAGCAGGTTGTGCATTTTTTATTGGCTGCTAAATATACAAAGCCATAGCCTCATTTGGTTTTCCTGCTACATTCTCATATTGTATATCATATAATGCATTCTGATCTAAATTAAAATGCTTAGGTACAAAATATCATTTCAAAATTGATTTATCATTGCAATTGATATGAAAGCTTTGAGTGAGTTACAAAACTGTCCAGTGGTTTTATTAATACGCCACAGACAGTAAAAAATAAATCCATGCACTTTAGACAATGGATCCTAGAAACCAACAAAAAACCATGCTATTTTAGATGCTTTTGAATTACAAGAGTGATGTGTTGGCTAATGCAACAGCTGGATGTGTTATTGCTTCCACACTATAATCCATAATGCAAACGTAGCTCTTTTCTAGACATTTTCATGCCATTCAAGTTGTTTACATATCTCCTTTATGTGATTTTCATATAATTTTGTGCCAATTGGTGTCATGTTATTTGACAAAATTTCCATTCAGTTAAGACAATTGCATTAGTTCCATTTCTTCAATACCGAGAACCAAGGTGAAGATATAGTTACTTAGCGGGGCACATTATCATGAGGAAGAGTTAGTGGATGCCAGCTATACAAGTGGTGTTGTATAATTAAACATCAAATAGTCTAGATAATAAAAATCATAGATCAATTGTCTCTCCATATTGGATAAATCCTTCAAATATTGTCTTACAACATCTGCGTTGGTCCTTTCATCAGAAGAGTGCCTGTCCTTAAAGTTTGGAAATTTTAGCCCTCTTGGAGCACCAATCAGCTGCAAGAAGTAATTGGCATCTTCTTCCAAAGTTTCAAATTTCCCTACAAAGTCATAGTTGATCACACAAGGATAGCAGAGTTTACTGACCCTTTCCCAGTGAATGTCCATTCCTACTGGGCGGTGAGAATCCAGCAAATAGTGGATAAACTCTTTGAATTTTACACCAGATCCATTGTTTATTTCTTCTTCGTATGCATTGGGTCGATATTTCTTAATGATTGCCTTTCCAAATACTGGATGGTAGTAGCTGTTTGGGTGTTCAAACTTATCCCTAAATGCAGACACTAACCTTTCCATGGGATCACGAACAAAAACAGCTTTGGTGTAAGTATTTAAACGGGTATATATCCCTTTCAAATCAAAGCTATCTAACTTCTTCAAATGTTTTCCATAGTGCACAGCATTATGAGTGATGTTGTAGGCAGAAGAGGCTAGGCCATTTAACACCATGAGAATTCTTTTCCAGTTAGAGCAGCCAGCCTTAGGTACTTCACAATAGAGAATTTTGTGTCTATCTTCTACATAGATTCTGGATACCATGTGAAAAAGATGGGATTGGTCATGGTTCCCACCCCCATATTTCTTACAAAAATCCTGAAGGAAAGCTCTCCTTTTTTCTTGAGCCACATCAGTTTTCTTCCATTTGTCACCTATGATTAAACTCTTGTTCAAAGGGTGAGTGTCCAATGGCCAAGTTATTTGGTCAAATTTTTTGAAAAGGGACTTGGTTACTTGATGTCGTTCATACAACTTGCCATTTGGTGAGTTTATTGTCTCACTTGAAGCCTGAGCATCTTCTTTTAAGTGGCCGACCTCACTCAGGGACCCAGAGAATGTCTTAGTAATTATAAAACTCTCATTGTTTGGCTTCAGCTCCCTTAGAACCTGGAGCTTGGAATCCTGTTGAAATACAAAATAAGAAATTATTAAAATATGACCATGAAGGTGACTGTATTTATAGTGAACTAGACAAATTTGTTTCAAAACTCGCTGCAGACAACAGGTTTCATGTAAGCTATCAAAATAGCTTGGTATTTCATGCACTGCCTCTATTCGATTTCATCAGAAGACTAACATATACTCATAAATTTGATGATCACCACTACACAAATGATTCTCTGTCTTTAGAGTTCCAGTCTTATATTTCTGACTATGTGCTGGGCATCTTTATTTGGATTGTTCCACTAGCACCTCAAATTCAACATATCCAAAACTGAGTTAGATTTATAAACTTCTTGAATGATGGATCTGTGTATTGATAAATCTTTGTACACTCACAGTATCAAACTAGGCACACAGAAGTGACCCAATAAATAACTGTTGAACAACGGAATTTAATGAGATAGCAAGCCAAGCCATACAATTATAAGATCAAAGAAAACAAGTTAAGATCCATTTAATTATGGATGAGAGAATAATACAAAACATCAAAAGAGTGCGTTGTAGTCTTGCTGTACAGCAAGCAAATCCCCTTCAAGAATATACTGGGTAGCTCTGGAGAGTGGTTTGCCTTGGGGTAGTAATCTATACCAAATTTAGCTAGGAGGGCCATGAATGGTATTGAACTTAGACTAGCATTCATGTGCAAATCTCCCCTGAATAGTATGGAACTCAAACTCTTAATCACATGTACATGTGTGAATCTCCTGCTTTTCTGTAGTGTGTCCTGATTCCTTGTGATGAAATATAATTCTGTGTTGAGCAAAAAACACTTAAGAACCACTGCTCAGGACTAGCTTGAAACCTTTCTTGGAAGGGTATTAATTTCTCTCCTCCGTCACTTATTCTGAGTTATCTAACTCATATAGAGTCATGCTTCACAATGTTTCTGTGCTACTACAGAGGCAGCATGGGGTATGGATGGAGAGCTGGCTTGGTAGACAGGAGGATCTGGGTTCAAGTTTCACCTCTGAAACATGCTGGCTGTATGACCCTAGACAAGTCACTTGCCCTCTAAGTGATCTAGGCAACTCTTTAACACTTTAATTTGCAGAAGAAGCAGCAACCTCTTTTGGCAGAGAGAGTTTTCTCATCTGGGCATTCCTTACACCAATTCTTCTTCTGTTGTTTTGTGAAAGTATTCCCTAATGATTGCAGGATGATCTTGTTGCCTTGATATTACCTTAGGATTTTGGTACTCACTACTAAGGTATAAGAATTCTCAAGATAATTGGGGTTTCAGGTTAGAATTAAAAGATCTTCTCTGGGTCACCACTGCCAAAGAAGTATTGGATTTGTCTGTGATAGTTTTAAAGATATGGAAATTGGACAAGTTTAACCTCTAGGGGTTCTCAGATGTGCTGGGTAAGTGTTGGAAGTAGGGAGACTTAATTCAATTCATATCCCCCAAGTTGCCCACCAAAGTAACTTAGGATCAGTAACAAAAGAAATATAATACTGGGTCTGGAAAGAAGCCTTCTTGAACGTCTATAGAATCTGTAGACATGTCCTGTCCTTGACCCTAAGTCCTGAGGATTCTTGAATATCTGAATTTCCAGGACTTAATCTTGGGTTTCCAGATCTCAGATTAGAGATTCTCTTTTCTGAAGGTCACACACATCATCTTTGAGGGAAGATGCATTAACTTTGTGCTATGAAAACAAAACAAATGAAAATTGCTTTTGTATAATGTAAACATTGGTCATTATGTCTAGAATTTCCTTTGTGTCTGTATCTCCTCCTACAAACATGTGCTGACATTGGTCATTTTAGAACATCCTCTAGAATGAAGAGAGCCAGTTTCTGTAATATTGCACAGAATTATGGATTGAATAAATTTCAAAAAATGTTTATTTGCTGAGCATTCACTGTGTTAAGCCTTGGGCAAGACACAGAGATTAGGATATAGTCACCCTGAGGAGTTTACATTCTAGTGATGGAGGATGACATTGACAGAGAAAACTGCAATACAAAATGATGCTTAATAAATTTTATTAGAGAGGAGCAAACCAAGTCCGGGTCCAAACATTTCTTCTGAGAAATGGGATGAAGGAAGTATTCACAAAGGAGATGATATTGGAATTGGTCCTTAAAGGATACACATGATAGGAAGAGAACATAGTCCTGGGATTTCATTGATAGAGGGAACTCCTGGGTGGGTAAACTCTCTGTGCCAATGCAGGTCAGCAACTTTTCTGCAACATATCATCACATAGCCAGCATGTTTCAGAGGTAGGTCTTGAGCCTAGGTCTTCCTTTACACTACCACATTGCCATATATATGCCTTAAATGAAGGGGCAAAGTTCAAATTGGTAGAAATGTTGGTGGGGATAGGGATGGGACAGGAGTGGAAGAACATTGTAGGCTTAAGGAATAATATAACAAAGGGCACAGAGGAGGAACGTTGTGAGAAACCTGTGGTAGAAGAAAATGGCAAACACTCTAATTAGACTCTAGCATGGGACACATGAAAGGGAGAACTAGGGAATAAAGGTTAGGAAAGAGAAAGAAAGTAAAAAATGTTAAGATGAAAGAATAATAAAGACTTTGGGAACTAAGAGTAAAGTGATTTTTACCTACTCACAAGCTCTCATTCTTAGCACACTCTAAGATTCTTCCAATTTAACACTCTTTATCGAATGAGACTATTTGTACATGTTGATTCAATGTGCTCATTTGTATGGCTTTTCTCTTGGATGTGAGGAATTAAGCTGTGATTTTACAATTATTCTTTTCATTCTGAAGTTAATTCCCCTATGGTTTTTTTCCCTTGCAGTCAAAATGTTTGTTGTTCTCTAAGAAGCTTAAAATATGAAGGCCAGGGATGTAACCGAATGTGGAAAAATCAATGGAAAGTTTCTATTTAGTGTAGTGTTGTTACTCTGGATTGGCAAGACCATCAGAGACTGAAAACAAACAGAGCATCACTACATCTAGACAAATAAGTCCTTTCTTCAAGGAGTTCAATATATTTTATAGATTTATCATTACAAATTCCCTCTAAGTTACATTGAAGAGGCAAGACTATTCTTTTGCTTTCTCATTTACAGATGGCAACATTATGGCATAGACAGGTGAAATAACTTACTCAAATAAATTTCCTCACAGTAAGTCAATTATGGAATCAGGACTACAGTTTGCTTCTTCCAAATTCAAGTCCTACATATTTCATTCAGCAGACCACATTCTTTCTACCACCACCTCCCCAGACCCAATACATTATTTATGAGCAGCTGTAGCATGTTAATGTGAAATTCTTTCAATTTTAAGCTCCTATGGGAGGCCTTTCTTGATCCCTTAATGCTAAAGCCTTCCATCTATTAAGTATTCCCAATTTATCCTATGTATCTCATTTGCACATAGTTGTTTTCACATTGTCTCTCCCATTAGACTCCATGAGAGCAGGGACTGTCTTTTGTCTTTCTTTGTATCCTCAGTGTTTAGCACACTGCCTAGAACATAGTAAGTGCTTAATAAATGGTGAAGATCCATTGACTGACTGATGTGATGATGACTAATTCCATGAGGCATCCAATGGGCCTTAACTCAATACACTAAGATTTCCTTTGGGTCAGAGTTAAGGACTACATAGTGCTTTCTTTGTGAGCCAAAGATTTAACATTCTTATCTTTCCCAAAACCATTTCATAAGCACTCTCTTGATCCATTTTTAAAATTAAAAAAAAAAAACCAACAAAATAATATCAGACTTTGACCACAAAGCTAGGTAAGATATATAGGTAATAAAAGCACCATGTAGGTCTATTATTCTGAAATTAGAATGTTCTCATACATTCAGTGCTGAAATAACATTGGTTACTTGAATCAGTAAACTGGAGAAAACCTATACTTTAGTATACAGTAATAAATGAGAAAACATGTCTTTAGAAGGATGCCTATTCCTCATTTTCCTAGTAAAAGTGCTTATTTAGTGCCTGTCTTTTTGAGGGTACTGTGTTAAGCACTGTTGTAAATCAATTAGACAGACACAGTTCTTTTTTATGTGCAGTACTTCCCTTTTATTATGTGTACATTTTATTTCCTGAAAGGGACTGAAAAAGGACATTTGTGTGAGTTACCCAGAGAAAATCAGCTTGAAGGGGAAGGGAACAGATCTGAGAGGACCTGAGAAAAAAGCAACTCCTTTGAGGTAAAAGTACTGACTTGTGGTAGAAGTACATTGTTTCTCAGGAACTATATATAACATATAAGTTATGTAACATGTAACTTAAAAAAAAACTTTAAAGCCTTTGATGTTTATTGCTCAGAAACTGTGAATCAAAGAACTGTTTGGGCACTATAGAAAAAATGCATATTGATTATCTGTGGCATATCTGACAGAAATGAAGACTTTAGATTTCTCAAACTAAGATAGAGGTGGATCACTATACATGACTGCTTTGAGATAGAGAGAAAAAAGCTGTCAGAAGAAGCCAGAATAGAAGTTTTAGGGTGAGAAGCTGGGGAATTAGAAGGTAGAAGCTGATATTAGAAGATGTGTACAGAAGCCAGAAGACAAAAGCGATGGAGCTGGGAAGTTGATGGAGTTGAGAAGTCAACAGAATCAGAAAAACAGAGTAGAGACAGAAGAAAATAACAATGGCTGCTTTGAGTTGAAACAAGCTCTACAGTTAGTATGGGGAACTGATCTGACTGAAGAGAAGCTTTGGTGTTGGGGGCTGACTGGAGAAAGCAGAAGTCTGATATTTGAAAAACTGATTAGGAAAAGGCTGTCTTGCTCTCTCTAGGACCATCTACTGCTTGAGAGAACTTAGAGGCTTTCCTACATTTCTTTCTACTGTCTGCTATTGTTCAAGAAGGGAAACCCCTTAAATTTCACAGAGCAGATCTGAAAAGCTCTGTAGATCCTTGTCTTAAAGAAATGGCTTTTCACCAAAAGAGTGTAATGTCCTGGCAAAGAGAGCAGTCCTAAAAAAGTTGTGCAGATCCCAGGCTTAAGACTATTTGCCAAAATAACCAAATTCTGCTTCAGTGTTTCAAAAATAGCAGAGAAATGACTTTATCCAATAGGAGACCAGGTCCAAAAGATGAGCATTCCCATCCAGAAAGTGACATATGGTATATGTGGTAGACTGGTTTCTAGAGGGACCAAAGACATCAAGGCCTGCATTTGTGAGTTGGCCCATGGTTTCCTTACTCTTGTATCTCATTGTTAGGTTGATGTAAGTTTATACCCACTGTACCCCACAGATACTGTGTGCCTTTGTGGGAGAGTGTGATCTAGGCTTATGGATAAAGTGTTAAGTTATGATTATTATTGTTTTGCCTTCTGTTAGTAAATGTTTCACAATTAAGATTTAGAATATAGGTATTAATTACTTCTTTAAAACTTTCCCTATTATTTAGTACAAAGCACCCTCGAATGTGTTTTACTTCTTATTTAAGCTGTTTGTTTTGCTGCATGTGGTTCTCAGCCCCTCTGGATTTTCTCAACTTTGATAACACTGAATTTCATTTGATACTGGCAGTTATAATTTGCTTGCTCAGGTGTATATTTATTCCAGGTGAATGACACAACCTGGCTTCATGAAGAAATAGATCCCTCATCCCTTCTGAACATCTAAAAATCATCCAATTAAGCCACAGCAACAACAATAACATAACTGTAGATAGGACAAAGTGAGACAAGCTTCTTCACCATAAAATAACAGAATTCTTCAGGTGGTAGATTAAAAATAACACATAAATTAAGTAAGCATTTTCACTTTGTGCAAGCAAACAGTGAGTTGAACTTATCAAACAAGCTGTCATTCCCAACTTCTGTTACTAGACCTTTGATTATTCCCCAGTGAAACCTCAGTATCATCTTTTGTGGTTGTTGTTCAGGCATTTTTCAGTTGTGTCTGGTTCTCTGTGACCCCATTTAGGATTTTCCTGGCAAAGATACTGGAGTGACCTGCCATTTCCTTCTCTAGCTAATTTTACAGATGAGGAAACTGAGGGAAACAGGGTGAAGTGGCTTCCTTAGGGTCGCACAGCTAGTAAGTGTCTGAGGCTGGATTTGAACTCAGGTATTCCTGACTGAAGACTTGGAACTTTATCCACTGTGCTACCTAATGAACAGGGCTTTACAGTCTTAGGGAAAAATCCCCTAAAAACTTCCCTTGAATTTTTAACACCAAGAAGCCACAGTCTCATCTCTTTCCTCTCCTTCACTGCTAAAATCCTTGATAAACTATTTATTCCTATCCCTCCATTTCCCCACCATTCACTATTTACTTCCTCTTCAATCCTTTGCAAATAATATATTAGCTAGTATCTACATAGTACTTTAAATTTTGCAAATATTTTTACAAATATTATCTCATTTCTTCCTCACAATGGCTCTGTCAGTTAGGTGCTATTATTATCCCCATTTTACGGATAAGGAAACTGAGGCATAAATGATTTGCCCATGATCACACAGCTAAGTGTTTGAGGCACAATGTGAACTCAGGTCTTCCTGAATCCAGGTCCAATGATCTATCTACTACTCCATACTGGCAATCTTGTTCCTACCTCAACATACGAGTAACGTAAGTTACTCTTTCTTTGGAAAGAAAATGACATCTTAATTGTAAAATGCAATGGCTAACATCAGTCTTTATCATCCTTTACCTCTGCAGCTTTTGATACTGTTGACCACATCCTCCAAATGGATATCCAGAAACACCACACCCTGTTGGTTCTCTTTTTGTATCTCTAACCATTTGTCTTTGTTGGCTCCTCATACTTTCCCCAAACCTAAATGTGGATATTTGTTAAGAAACTATCCTTAGCATTTTCTTCTCTATACTTTCTCTCTTGGCAATCTCATTCATTCCCATAGCTTCAACTACCATCTCTATATCAATGGCTTGCAAATCTGTGTATCTAGTACTGATCTCTCTTTTGAGTTCCCATTTCAAACAACCCAAAGGACTGTTTTCAGCAGGATACCAAAGTGGTATTTCAATCTTCACAAGTCTAAAACTGAGCTTATTTTTTTCTTTACCTATTCATTCTTCTGACTTCATTTTTCTGCCATTTTCCAAATTTCCCATATTTGAAATCTTGGGATTATCTCTGATTCTCACCTCTTCCTCACCCCCCATATATGACTAGATGGATTTGATTCTCCCTTGGCATTGTCCATTCTCGCCTCTCTATTCCAGTCCCTAGTATAGATGCTCATTGCCTTCATCTGGACTGTGATAGGTTCCTTATAGTCTATCTTGCCTCTTGTTGCTTCTTTCCTCACTTACATTTCATTCTGCTTACTTTTACCAGAACAATTTTTCTTATGCATAGATTTGGTCATGTCATCCCTCTGTTCAAAAAATCTTGAGTGGCTCCCTACTCTACTGCATCAAGTTCATATTTCCTTTCATGGCACTAACATTCCACAATCTACTGTCACTCTATTTTTCCAACCTTACTGTCAAATTACTTTTTCTGTGCTCTAGCCAAAAAGGACTTATTATTGCCCCCAGAAATCAGACTATACTCTCAAGAACTTTTGCTTTTGATCACCCAATTTTCTTTGTATAGCATCTCCTTCTCCATCTTTGCTTAATAAATTGCTGCACACCCTTTACCACCCAAATCAAATATAATCTGCTCCAGGAAGTCTTCCTTTGTTCCTTTTGTTAATATGGCTTTGCCACCCTGACCTCTTAGAGCATTCTATTTTGTAACTCTAATGTGCTTATCACATAATGTGTGTTATGGATATCTGTGTTGGTGTCTTGTCCTGATACCAGACAGGTAAGCTCCCTGGGCAGAGGGACTATACAGCATGTTGTAGTCGGTAGGAGCACTTGATATGGAGTCAGAGGACCTGAGTTTGAATGCTGGTTCTGCCACTTACCATCTGTAATCCCAGGCAACCTCTTTGAGCTTCAGTATACTCATTTGTAGAATGAGAAGGTTGGACCAAATCACCTTTAAGGCTTGTTCCAGTTCTAAAATTGTGACCCTATATATTTCCACAAGTATGTACTAGATACACAGATTTGCAAGCCATTGATATAGAGATGGTAGTTGAAGCTATGGGAATGAATGAGATTGCTAAGAGAGAAAGTATAGAGAAGAAAATGCTAAGGATAGTCTCTTAACAAATATCCACATTTAGGTTTGGGGAAAGTATGAGGAGCCAACAAAGACAAATGGTTAGAGATACAAAAAGAGAACCAACAGGGTGTGGTGTTTCTGGATATCCATTTGGAGGATGTGGTCAACAGTATCAAAAGCTGCAGAGGTAAAGGATGATAAAGACTGATGTTAGCCATTGCATTTTACAATTAAGATGTCATTTTCTTTCCAAAGAAAGAGTAACTTACGTTACTCGTATGTTGAGGTAGGAACAAGATTGCCAGTATGGAGTAGTAGATAGATCATTGGACCTGGATTCAGGAAGACCTGAGTTCACATTGTGCCTCCCATAGTGGTCTGAAAGCAAAAACTTCTTGTATTGTATATATTGCATTCTTAAAGAAATTAGTCTGCCTGGCTGTTAAAACTTTATCTAATCTCATTTCTATTATTCAGTAGGATTCCTTGTACACTCTAGTCATGTTGGTCTTTTCAGCATCCTATCAAAATGATGCCTATTTCTGCTTTTGTGCATTTCCTCATGCTATTGCCCCCATTAAAGTTGCCTTTCCTAGTCAATTCAGATCACATCCATCACTCAAAGTCTAGCTAAAAAATCTCTCCCATGAAACTCTGCCAAGTCTTTGCTGATCCTCTTTCCCAGAACCTTGGCAACTCTCATAGTTTGTATCAGGCCAATTGGCTGGTAGCCAAACTCTATTTTGCACTCCAAATTGTTGCTGTTTATATTCAGTCTTGTCTTTCCAATAAGATTGTAAGATCTTAGAGGGCAGGAACCATGCTGCAAAGTTCTAAAAAGCACTTTGCAAACGCTTAATAGATACTTGTTGACTGTTTAAAAGAGTCAATTCTATGAACTTGTTCTTTCAGCATTCAAATAATATGAAGAAAAGTGATTACTAGCCCCATTTCATTAAGATGAAAACCAACGTGCAATATATTAATTTTATCCAAGATAACCAGATGAGGCTTTATTGTAATCTCTTTCTCTTTTGCTGAGATAATTTCACTTGTTTTTGAGTTTATGAGGCCATAAGTGGTTCCCATCTGTTGATGAACATATTTCTAAGAGCCATTTAGTCTCAAGTACGGAATACTTGGGGGTAGGTTAAATTATAACTTTTATATTAAGTGCCATATTAGTAAGAGAACAAGAATTGGAAGCATGTGTTCAGTTTCAGTCTTTCATTTTTGAGGCTTAAGTCAGGCAAAGAATTAATTTCATTTGTTTACAAAGTGGATTATGCCTAACAAAATCTATTTTGTTTATAGTAATATTTTAGTCAATCCATTGTTTCAGAAAATAAGAACAATCTGATTGGTTAATTATTCAATATAGTAAATTACATTATTCCATAGCCACTAAACATTGGCCTAATTTAATTAGCAAATAATAGCATAATGAAAATATTCCTTTTTACAACATTTTTAAAGCTAGGCACATTCCTGTGATGGAACAGTGAAAAATCTTGTTTATTTCATTGTCTTTTGATGGTAGACCACAGGATGTAACATAGCACTTCTGTGGACATTCAACTGTGTCCACATTAAGAACAATAGAAATGAGGCAGGTTTCATTGGGATCTTATGCTGGAACACAGAATTTTCTCTTTTGTTCATGGTTACATTAAATTTTCTTTCCCAGAAATACATATCCTGATGTAGTCTGGATAAAAGCACAGTGTTAAATGAAATTTACTTTCCATCCAGATTTGATACAGAAAAATTATCATTGTCTCTACTTTTCCTATGGAAAGAGAATTAACTAGGAATTTGATTCAGTTTAATCTAATTGAACAAATTAAGCACTTACCATGTACAAGGCACTGTGCTAGGAGTGACAAAGAGGAGAAAAAGATGAATAAGACAGAGTTCCGCGTCTTCATGGAACTTACAAACTTATGGGTGGAGTGAAAAAAAGACAGTTTTACAAATGACCATGATACAAGGGAGAATATGATATGGCCCACAAGAAGGGCACAATATGCTAAGGGGGGTACAAAGGAGGTGGCTATCACATCTGGTTCACAGAATCATAAAGAAAAGATAAATTTGAGATGAGTCTTGAAGAATGGTAAGATTTTGAAGGGCAGATGAAAGGAAACAAGCAAAGACTTTGAAGCAAGCATGTGTGTTTAGTCAACAGTGACCAGTCTAACTTGGTTGGAATGTAGAGTTTATATAGAGAGTTCAGGCTAGAAAGTAGCTTGGTATCACACTGTGAAGGATCTTGCATGCCAAGATGAGGAATTTAGAATTAATTGGGTAGACGATGTGGAGCCCATCAAATTTTTTTGATCAAAGAAGTGACGTAAGTGACATGACTGGGACTATACCTTAGGAAATCTAAAATTTTTACATACGCACACATATATTTTTTCTCAGGCACTACTTGGATTTTAGAAAGTCGATCTGATCTTTCTTAGTCTAATTTTTCAAGGATCAGTGACTTCATTGATGTAGGTACTCTCTCCATCAAGGAGACCTCTCGACTCCTTTGTTTATGGTTGTCATAAGTTGCTGTGGCTGAAAAAAAATCATTACCAAGTGACCACTTTTCTGGTGATGAGTCTCTATGAAGTGAGCAAAGTTGACTTTTTGATAACAGACAAGTAATCTGTTGCTAGGTGTGTATTCAAAGTCTTTCTGGTTTGCTTGTGTTATGCAGTCAGGCAAGGTGGGGTGGGTAGATAAAGGTAGAAGAAATAGAACAGAGAATCATCTGAGGAGGAGGAAGAAGGTATACTTATACTCCTAGAATCTTAAAGGTGAAGGAACTTTAGATATCATCTAACCCATGCCCTTTATTTTATAGAGGATGAAACTGAAATTACTGAATATATATGTCTATCCATGCTCAAGAATTTAAAAGCATTTCAAAAGTTAAATAAATGGAAATCCCTGAAACTCCCAAAAGGAAATAACCAACTATAAAGCTAAAACCTTTTGGTAGTCTCTGCTGTATGCTGAAAATTTTCACTAGGACTTCGAATGAGAATGTGAAAGAAGTAAAAACTAGAATTGAAACGGTCACCTCCCCTCTCTGACATGCCACAAAATACCCTCTGAATAAACATTCATTGTGTCTCCTTTTGGTATTCTAGAAAAGTATTCATAAAACCCATCTGCCAGGTTTTTACAGTCAGTTATATGAGATTTATTGCAGATATATGCAATGTAAAGATTATGGGCTACTGATTTTCCATACTGAAAGATTTATCATCTAGGTGAACAAAAAATGGCGGTTAATGTTACCCTATAACAAGGATGAATTGGATCATCTCAAAAAGAATGTACATATAAATCTAGTCAACTCTATTAAGTGGCTAACTATCCAGTCAATCACTTTCTCTTTCTTTTCCCTCCCATTGTCTGCTCCTTATTCGTTTCCCTGGTCATTAGTATCCTTACGTTGGGATGAACTGAAGAAAAGACTTAAACTAAAATCTGTCAGTATTTCAGGACAGTTCAATTAGGTTGAACAGGTTAAAACCATTGATCCATGGGCACAAAGCTTATGAAATGCCGTCCAACACAATCAGAAAGTACCCTGTTAGTACAGAATGATCCAATAATACTTCCATAGGGAAAGCCTTCATTGATATGTTTAGTTCAAAAGCTAGGGTCAGAATGGGTCTCAGAATCTTCATGTCACTGTGCTGATAGGTAGTCTAAAATATGACTTTGAAGGTCATTATTTATGCATGGATTTTATTCACACATTACATATCTGTTTTGCTTCTATATTTGTTTATAAAGTTTATTACTGATATAAGAAGGCTTAAGGATTTCAGATATAAAGGTGATTAAGGTCAATTTGCAACTAAGGTCTTACTCTGTAAAATAAAAGGATTGGGTTATATGATATCTAAAGTTCCTTTGGCTTTAAGATTCTAGGATTCTACTAAATATACCATCTTCCTCCTGTTTAGATGATTCTTTGTCCTCTTTCTCCTACCTTAATCTACCTACCCCACCTTTTCTGAGCTGGGAATGAAGAGGTCTTGTCATCCTGCTGCCCAAGAGTGAATTTTACTCTATTGAAGAGTGGCTTCATCCAAGGTTTGAGGGCATTTTTTTTGGACTATGCTTAAACTGAGATATTGAACTAGGGTTCTAGTTACTGCCTGGCCCTCCTTCCCATGGAACAATCATTGCTTAAACCACAAGCTTGAAATCTTAAAGCTATAGAAAGCTGAAAAATCTATAGAACACTGTATCCTACCTTCATCTCTTCCTTTTTTCTTCTTCCCAAACCTATTATGTCATTAGTGTGAGGGATTCCTGGTGTAGAAACTCCTTCACTGATGCTGATGATTTCAACTCCTCCCTAATTTGTAGTCTTAGAGAATTGTCTGAATCTCCAAGAGGTTAAAGGATTTGCCCGTGGTCACATAGCTAGTATGCATCAGAATCAGGAATTGAACTCAAGTCTTTCTGACTCTACACTGCTCAGATCTGTACACATAGTTATTATAATCTGCAAATTTGGTGTTGTAGAAGTTTTTATGGAGGCAACTAGGTGGCACAATGGATAGAATAGGAGTCAGGCACACCTGAATTCAAATTCAGCCTCAGATACTTACTAGCTGCGTGACCATGGGCAAGCCATTTAATCTTGTTGGCTTCAGTTTCCTCATCTATAAAATGAACTGGAGGAGGAAATGACAAACCACTCTAGTATCTTTGCCAAGAAAACCCCAAATGGGGCCACAAAGAGTCGGACATGACTGAACAGAAGGAGTTTTTATAGGTTTTTATAAGGAAAGCAGCAGGGTTTAGTGGAAAGAGCACTGGATTTGATGACAAAATGCCTGAGTTCAGATCCTGTCTTTGTTAATTACTTGGTTGCCTCTTAACAAATTACATAGAATCTTTGGGCCTTGGTTTCCCTATGTGTAAAATGGCATGTTTGGGCCAGATGATTACTTCCAGCTTCAGCTTCAGTTTATTATCCTAGACTATTGATTGACTATTAATTACTCAGGCTATGATAAAATAGTAACAAAAATCCATATGTAAATTGAAAAACATTCCAAATATTTGATTGAATTCTACCCAGGTGTTTGGTGTTAAATAAAGCAACCTCAGGCAATGCTGCTAACTAATAACTGTGTTTACAGTAGCCATTATTTTCCTCTTGGTGTCTAGGCCTTAACAAATGACTAAAATGATCCTTATCAGTCTTCCATAGTTTCTCCAATGTATGCCTAGAGGCAGCTAGGTGGTACAGTAGATAAAGTACTGGGCCTGAAGTCAGGAAGGATGACCTGAGTTCAAATCCTACCTCAGACACTAACTAGCTGTGTGATCCTAGTAAGTTACAACCTCTGCCTCAGTTTCCTTAACTGTAAAATGGGGATAATAACAGCATCTCCCTCCCAGCATTGTTGTAAGGATTAAATAAGATATTATTTATAAAGCACTTAGCACACAATACCTGGCACATAGTAGGTGCTTAATAAATGCCTGTTTCCTTCCTTCCATACTTATAGAGGCAAGGACACAGATGGGAGTTTCAGCTTTCTGGGTATTCTATTCTTATGGATTCTTTCTTCCAGATTTCACATTGACATTCCAGTTCATGACTGACTCCTAATTGCTCCCTGGTTGTGGAACTGTCTGACCTTTACTATGGATGGTCTTTCATTTGTGAAATATTTCACTGCTAACCCCCATTATTAGTGTCACTATGCCTTAAATCCATCCCCTTTGCTTTCATGCATTTTCAAAGAGACTTCTAAGTAGGATAGATTTTTAAAATATGCAACTTCCAATTCTGGAAGACAGGCTTTAGAGGAGACGAAAGGGATGTGATCTTTCCCTGCCCCATTAGTGCGGTTTTGAAATGGAAAGATGTCTATAAGTCAAAACCACCTTCTTGGGTCAGGTTATTTGATAAGAATAGACCAAGGTAATGCAATCTCATGTTAAAATTAGAAGTTCTAAAGTTCACTGCAGACTGGCAAGCAGGCCTGCTTCCCAGCTCCTGGTGGCAGAAAAGGAAAGATTACAGGGCCATACATACAGCGAGACTACAGATCAAAAGCAATCACTCTCAGCCTTGGCCGAAGGCCCAAGTTTCACTCAATGTGGCAGGTTGAGAATAAGGACTCCTGGGAAAAGTCAAGGTCGGCATATCAGGAGTCAGACACCCTGTCCCTCCCCTGGCTTCTAGATGTTCACAAGGTAAGGAGAGTCAGGGTATGACCTTGGAGAATGGCTTCTGTTTGTGGTGTAGAATAATTACTCACCTTTCAATGATAAATTCTTATCAGCACCTGCTTCCTTTCAGCTTTATGTAGGAATTCCGAGGAGAACTAATGCAATCACAGCCAGATCCTTCCAGGATGTGGGCTGACCACTTCTTTTTGTGGTGATTTAATATTTTCTGGGTATCAGGATATCATTTAGTACATTGGAGCAGTAATTAATTGTTATGTTTGAATGGCCTGAAAGGATTGATGTATCTTCAGAAGCGAGTGCCCCCATCACACTAAGGATGAGATCTTATGCCTGTCCATTCCTTTGACACACACATATGTGTGTATGTATGTATATATATGCATGCATGTGTATATATATGTGTGTATGTATGTATGCATACATACAAGACATATCTTTTAGAAGGGTACCTAGCACAATGAACTCTACAAATGAGAAAATCAAGTTCTAGACTTGTTCAAGGTCACATAGATAGTGGGAGAACTAAGGTCTTCAGACTCTGAGTCTAGTGTTCTTTCCACTATACCCCAATTCCTTGTTGGTGGTAAGGGATGGAGTGAAAAAAAAAAAGACTACAGCACTCTGGAGTCAGGAAGATCTGAGTTCATATGTAGTCTGACTTATTGGCTGTGTGACCCTGGGCAAATCACTTAACCTTTGTCTGTCTCAGTTTCCTCATCTGTAAAATGGGGACAGTAAGAATACCTACCTCTCAGGTTGTTGATATTTGTAAAGAGCTTTACACACCTTAAAGACCTATATGAATGCTGTTTGTTATTATTGTCATTTTTCCATTTTTCTCTCTCCCTCCATCCTTCTTTCTCTCATAGACAAATACAGACAGCCTCACTTAAAGTAGTCTTTTGCTTTAAGGAACAAGAAGAACCTGAAAGTAAGGAGTCAAAGTAGAAGGGCTAAATGTTAATTAACTTTGCTTCTGATTGATGTGTAACTGGGTGAGTTAAGATAGTTTAATTTGTGAGGGTGAACATTTTCCAGACCTAGTTAGTGAGGTTAGGGAGGTTAGTGAGGAAGCAAATAGACTAGGAACTGGAGTCTTACAAGACTTCACTGCTCATTTTAAAGTGAAAGTTTCAAGGGAAAGGGACAGAGGAAATCTTGTACTACAGATATATTACAGAGGTCTATTTCTGTGGAATAACTGACATCCACTGTCCCAATATCTGGATTAGGAAGGTCTGAGAACCTGAAATTTGTGCAGAATTTGTGACAAATGTAACTTAATAGACTTCTCTAGTGTTTGGTTAACAATGGTTTTAAAGCCCTATGCACAAAGAATATGGGGCAAATGCTAACCATCACAATGTGACTAGTGATAGGAAGGAAGCAAAGAACTCACTTTTCAAGAGTGATTTCCAGACCAGCACTTCCCGTGGTGTTTTAGTGGCTTAAAGTGAAAGCTTTGCTACACACATTAAAAAAATTATCTTACTTCTATTAGACCAAATCTTACTTACTTCTAGAAATAGGAAATCAGAGCAGCATACATTTAGACCTGGGGAAGGTGCCATCAAGATCATCTAGTCCAATCATCCCATTTTAAAAAAGAGGAAACTGGGACCCAGAGATGATGTTAGAATCAAAAGACAGCTTTAAAATGTCTTCAAAATAATTTTAAAGTAAAATTTCATAAATTTAAAATATTTATAGTGAAAAATATTTAATTATCCTTGACAGAACAGTATTTTAAATTATTTTTTCAATTAACAAGCATTTATTATCTCTCCTTCCCACTTTTCTCCCACTTGGCACCCCCCAAAAATGAAAAACAAAACCCTGGTAACAAATATGCATAGTCAAGCAAAGCAAATCCCCCATACTGAGGTAGTATAGTACTTGAGTACCTTATGCATTTTAATTAAAATTGCAGTTGTCAGTAGCTATCTCAGCTATGTTTGTAGATTATGAATTAGTTTGGAATGATGGTGTATCCTTCTTTTAAAGTCAATTTCTAAGTTAAATGCATTATCTCAAAAATAAAGAATTATGCTATACTGTTGCTCCCGTATGTTTGTTTGTTCATTCATGGTTTGTGTTACACTATGTTAGAAGAAGCTTTAAAATAAAACACAAAAAACCTTTAAACTAGAGTTTGCACAAAACTTTCATATATACAGAGTGACTTAATGATTTCCAACAACTAAAAACAAATGTACCTTTTTTGCAAAAAACAAAGAAACAAACAAAAACCCTAAATGATCACCCAAAACAAATTAGCCATGTCAGCGGAAAGGCCATAAATGGATTTAATTGCAGCATTCACTTTTGTCTCCAACCAACTCTATTTTCACTATTTGAGTTCGTCATATTGGCCTACTTGCTGCTTCCCATATGAGGCATCCCATCTCCCACCTCTATACATTTGCCCTGGCTATCTACCAAGCCTGCCTAGAATGTTCTTCCTCCTCATCTCTGACTTTTGGAAGCTCCCTTTGAGTCTCAGCTTAAGTGCTTCCTCTTCCTCAGTGAGGCCTTTTCTTGATACCCACAATTGTCAGTGTTTTCCAAAAAATTACTTTGTTATTACTTAATTTTTACTTATCTATTTATAATTGTTATTTTCCCCTGGGAGAATATAAACTCCTTGCAGGCAGGCCTATTTTTATTTTTCTCTTTGTATCCCCAGCAAATAGCAAAGTGCCTTGTATGTGATAGGCCCTTAGTATTAAAGCATCATAGATATATGAATAGAAGGAGCCTTAAAGTTTATCTCGTTTCATTTACTCATTTGATACTATTTGAGGCAATTGAGGTCTAGAAAGCTTAAGTATTTGCACAAAGTCACACAGCACAGTCAAACTCAGGTCTTCTGACTCTAAATCTAGGACTCTATTGAATGCACCAATTAATCACTGCTTACTAAATTAAAATAAATTGAATTTGGAGAACATTTTTCAATGCTTTAAGATATATCTGAAATATAACATGCTTAGAAAACCTACAGCACATTTCATTCCTATTAAAGACATATGCCAAGAATTGATCTAACTCCTGGAAAGTAATTTGGAATTATGCTAAGAAAGTGATTAAAATGTCCATATCTCTTGACTACTAGAAACCTCAATTCTAGGCAAAGAAAAGTACAATGTTTAACAAAAAGATTTGCAGTAACGTTTTTATAGTTTATCGATCTTTTTGGGAATGGCTAACAAATTCTGGTACATGAATACAATGGAATATTATTTCACTATAGGAAATTTTGAATATGAAGACTATGGGGAGGTAACAGCTGATGCAAAGGAAAGAAGGCAGAACCAGGAAAGCTATAAAAACATACAATAAATACAACAATGTAGATGGAACAAGAAAACAAAATTTGAAACTGAATTCTGAGCAATTGTAATGACCAAGTTGTAACCTGAAGAAGAGATGGAAAATGACCTCTTCTGTTATTTGCAAAAAGCTATGGAACACAGCGTATACTATTAGAATTGATAGATATGTTGATTAGCTTTGTTGAACCACTTTTTCCTCTCTTTTTATTCTTTTTTTTATAGGGGAGGGAATATATGAGTGGGAGGAGGATATCGATAAAAAGGTGTCAATAAAATAGACTAAAGTTTAAAAGTAGATAATTTTCATGAAGTTGTAGCAGGAAAAATAATGGGTTGTAGATTTATCCTATTCTGGGATAATATTCTAGGATCCTATTCTGGTGGCCATATGGGTCACTGCTAGTTTTTGTGTTAGCCTCATAAACAATATTGTTAAGAAGTTATTTTTAAGAAGATCACTGATTTCCCCAGTGAATCACATAGTCAAGAATTCAATGTGTTCTCCAGAGAGCTCAAGTAGTTGTTTGTTCTCTGAGCTCAGGTGTGGTAAAGAAGCCATGGGCTACACAAGCCTTCTAGCTATTGGCATGCTGGTGGAAGTTTTCTCTTCAAATTTCAATCTATACATCCTATGTGAATGTGCAATTAACAATCTACTTAATGAAAGAAAATCTGATTTTCAGTTTCAATGTAATAATACTATCTAAAGTGGCAACCTGGGTTGATTTCAGGATAAAACTTCTGTATGACAATGCTCCACAGTATATTCTTCTCTGGTAGGGATTTCTCTGTTGATTATCCATAGTGATGAAAAGAAAATACTTGTCAAGAACTAAACTCTGAAACAAAGAAACAGGTATTCAAAGAAGTTGTGGTATTGCTTCTTGTCTGTGTGCCAAAATGGAAATAAATTAAAGATGGATGATGCCTATTGTTTTATCCTGTGTTTGCCTATGCCCCACCAATAAATACTAACTATAAACTCAAAAGAAAACATGCGTGCTCTTCTTCCAAAAAGCTCTTAGGTGAATTAACATTTCCTGAGTGGCACTGCTGTGTAATGGAAAGAGTACTAAATTTCCAGTTAGGAGAATTCTGATTCTTCTAATCTCAGCTCTGATACTAATGATTTGTGTGATCTTGCACAAATCACTTGACCTTGAGAGGTTTTAGTTTTTTCATTGGAAAAAGAATGCAATAGATGAATTGATCTATCAGATTATATCTAGGTCTGGTGCTCTATCTTGCCTCTGTTTACTACCTGTGTGATCTTCTGACCTTATTACCTCTGGTGGATAGAGTGCTGTGCTTGGAGTTAGAAAGACATCTTCATGAGTTCAAATCCAGCCTCGGCTAGCTGTGTAACCCTGATCAAATCACTTAACTCTGTTTGCCTCAGTTTCCTCATCTGTAAAATGAACTGGAGAAGGAAATGTCAAATCCATCCCAGTATCTTTGCCAAGAAAACCACAAAAGGGTCACAAAGGGCTGGACATGATTGAAATGACTAAACAACAACAAATCAAATATAAACTCCTATATTTGACATTTAAAACTTCACAAGATGACCCCTTTATACCATTCCAGAATTCTTACATATTACTTCACTCTAGACACTCTCCCTGACCCAGACATACTGGTTTATCTGCTGTTCATCTCACACTATACTCCATTTCCATGCCTTTGCACTGATTGTTCTCACTGCTAAAATGTATTCCTTTCTCATCTCCACTTTTAAAAATTCTTGGTTTCTGACATTGCATTTTGGGAAGATGGTGCAGTAGGTCAGAAATTTCCAGGCTTTCTAAACTTCCTCCACAAATAGAACATTTCCATGAAATGAACATAGAGCAGCAAAAATAAAGGGGTAAAGCTGTTGTCCTAAGACAATTTAGGAAGACCTCAGGAAAGACAAGACCACCAGAGGCTGAGATTTGGCCAGAGTGGAATGTAGACACCTTCAGGCTGTCTTCACTGAATTAACACACAGCAGGCCCTGAGGCAACTCATTTAGGAAGCAGTAGACCTCAAGAAATTTCAACTCACGTCTCAGGAACGTTCACCAACCTGTCTCACTGTAGGGAACAAGAGCATTTTGGGGACAGTGCAGCTTGGGGCCCTAACTGTGGCTTAAGGGAGGAGAGGAGTCCGTCCTTGAAGTTGAGCACCCAAACAGAATTCAGAAAATAACAGTAAGGAGGACCTGAGGCCTGCGGCAACATTACCCACAATTCAAGATTAAAACCTGATTATAATAATAAGCTGCTAAAAATAAAATAAAACAAAATAAAAAAGAAAAATGAGTAAACAAAGGAAGAAGAACCTGACCATAGATAGCTGCTATGATATAAAAGATCTGGGTTCATCTTCAGAGGAAGATAGTGAGGTAAAAAAAGCCACTTCTACCCAAAGAGCAATGTCAAATGGTCACAAACCAAAAAGTTCTTGGAAGAACTTAAAAAGGAATTCAAAAATCAAATAAGAGAGATCAAGGAAAAATTAAGGAACAAAATAAAAGCAATGTGAGAAATTTTGAAAAGAAAGTTAACCAATTGGAAAAAGAGGGCTAAAATCTTAAGGAAGAAAATAACTCCTTGAAAACTAGAATCAGGCAAGAGGAATGGAATAACATTATAAAACACCAAGGAATAATAAAACTAGAAAAAATAGAGAAGAATCTGAGACATCTCATTAGAAAAATAACTAATCTGAAGAACAGATTAAGGAGAGAAAATATAAGAATTGTTGGACTACCTGAACATTATGATTAAAAAAAAAAGAAAGTAGATACAATATTACAAGAAATTATTAAGGAAAATTTTCCTAAAATTCTAGAACAAGAGGGTGAAGTTGAAATAGAAAAAAATCTACCATTTACCCCCTGAAAGAGATCTCAGGAAGAAAACTTATAGGAATGTCATAAGTTTCAAAACTCCCAGGTTAAGGAGAAAATATTGCAAGCAACATGAAAAAAAAAACACACTTTCAATACTGCAGAAATACTGTAAAGATTTCACAAGACCTAGCAGAGTCTACATTAAAGTCAGTAGGTCTTGGAACATCATATTTTCAAGAACAAAAATTGGGATTGCAGTGAAGAATAACTTACCCAGCAAAGTTGAGTACAAGCCTGAACAAAAAAAAAATGGATATTTGATGAACTGAAAGACTTTCAGGTATTTTGGACAAAAACACCAGAACTCAATGGAAAATTAGAAGAAATATAAGGAAAACATTAAAGACTACTGCTTATTCTTATATGTGAAAATGTTATCAGTATTTTTAAAACTGCCATCATTATTAGGATAGTTTGAAAGAAAGGTTGGGACTGAGTTGTATATGAGGAGGTGATTCTAAAAAATCAAAATTGGGTAGAAAAAGGTAAAAAGGAGCAATCATCTCATAAAAATGGGATGTGAAAGGAAGAACTAATACAGAGGGGTTAGGTGGGAGTGGGTAATGTTGTAACCTTACTCTCATTTCCTTCAATACTCATCTCAAGCTATCTTCTTCATGAAGCCTTTCATGATTTCCACTAGCTGTTGTGGCACTCCAAACGAAAATTTTGTATTTACTTATATTCATACATAGGTACTTATTATTCCTCCCATTAGAATATAAGCTTTTGGGGAAAGGAATTATTTCATTTCTGTCTTTGTAGCGCTCAGCTACAAAGAGCCTGCCACATAGTAGGTGCTTAATAAATGTTAATTGATTGAAATTTTTTTTCTTGTGTTCATCAGTGAGGATTTAGGCTCTGCTTTTATAAACTTTACTGTGTAATTTTAATATATAGAACTTCAACACTTCAACTGAAACAAAGTACTACCTAAGAGTGGTAATATATTATCTATGAACAACCGCCCAGCCTCCCCAAACCTTTAGATGTTTCACTAATAGCTGTAAATGCAATGCTAAGGGAAACAAGTCTTATAAAGGGCATTAAAAAGCCATATAAAGGCTTGCATGGTTTTTCTCAAGCTGCATAGCAGAGGAAGTATGAGAAAAAAAACACCAGTGCCCCAGTGGTGACAAGGAGCAGCTCCATGGTACAGAAAAAAGACTACTGGCCTAGGAGTCAGGAGACTTGGATTCCAGTCCTGGTCCTATCACTAACTAGCTGTGTGACCTTTGACAAATGACTTCAACTCCTTGGCTCTCCTTCAGTTTCCTTAGATATAAAACGAAGGGGTTGGATTAGATGACCTTAAGGGTCCCCATTCAGCTTTAGCATTCTGTGAAATACCGAAATAGTCACCTAACTTCAGTGTTATAAATAGCAGTAATTTCAAATATTGAGATAGATCTATACAAAGAATCCAAGTAATAATCTTGCCGTTTGAATTCATAGAATATTACATTAGCTAAATGAGTGAAAAAATTTTTGTTTTAAAGCTCAGTAAGTTAGGTGTTTGTTATTTTCTATCTGTTGCCTATTGGGTAAAGTAAGACCCTAATTAGCACTCTGGAATCGCTCTGGACCTTTTATTTGGTACTGGTGTTGATAGACATAAGAAACCATGGAAGAATATACCATTTGCTGGCATGGAGGAAACTGGCATGGAGGACACTCTGACACTCCATAAATGTTGACTTGAAACTTACACTCTTGGCAAGGATGAATGACAACTTATGCTAGATGAGTAGGAAAACATGGAGATTGATGTTTGTGGTTAAAGACTAAGTGTATCTTATAAATGTCTGTATCTTTCGCCAGTGAGGTAGACTAAGTGTCTCCTTACTATTTTGCTTGCATACCCTATCAGCAAACATTTTTTGACCAGTGTCCAATATTTTTTATGTACAAATTATATAAGTGTATTAATAATTATTGACATTATAAAACATCTAAAATATAAATTACAGAAAAATGAGATAAAGATGAAGTAAGATTTGAGTCAGTAGAGCCACTAAAGCTTACTGAGTATGGGAAGGACATGATCACTATGAGCTTTAGGGAAATCCCTTTGGCAGCTGTGTGGAGGAAGGATTGGAGAGGGGAGAAACACAAGGTGGGGACCCCAATTAGGAGCCTATTGTAATAGTCTAGATAAGAGGTCCTAAAGGACTGAACTAGGCTGGTGGCTCAGTGGAGAGAAGGGGATGAATGCATGAGATGTTGTGAAGGCAGAGATGACAAGGTCTGACAACTGATGGGATATATGAGGTGTAGGAGAGTGAGGTGCTGAGGATGACCCAGGTTATAAACCTGCATGATTGGAAAGATGATCTCTCCAGAAATAGGAAAGTTTAGAAGAGTACTATATTTTGGAGAAAAGATAATATAATAACCTGTTCATGCCTGCTTCTCTGGTATTACTTATTATTCCCACCAAATAACTAAAACCACAGTTTGGGTATCTTAATGCAGAGATTATTACAGAAGAGTACATACTGTAGTCATGAGGTAATTACAGGGGGATGTGGATAACAGGGAAAGCCATGAGGACCTGTGTCTGTGCAGCTTCTCTAAGGTGTCTATGTTGGGTTAACTTATAATCTCCTTGAGGAGCCCGTGCCTTGAACAGCTCCAAAAGGCCAGCAGTAGGAAGGGGTAACAGAAGTAGTAGTCCTCAATAAACTCCAGTGGCTCCCTATTACCTCTAGGGTAATATATAGTCTCTGTGTTTGATATTTAAAACATTTTACATCCTGGTCCCACCTTACCTGTCCAGGTTTATTACATTTTACTTCCTTTTGCAAACTCTATAGACCAGCCCAACTGGCCTCCTTGCTATTCCTCATATAATCTTTGTACCGGCTCTCCTGAATGTCTGATATGCACTCTCTATTCACAATGGACTGTTGCAACACCCTGGCTTCCTTCAAGATTCAGCTTGAGCACACCCCTTTTCTGGTCCCGTCCTTCCCAGCTGTCAGTGACTTCCCCCAAAGGTTATCTTGTAACTTCTTTTTTAATGTTTTATATGTACCTGTGTATATGCACATTATCTCCCCAGTTAGATTGTTAATGAATCAACAAGTATTTAGTAAACATTTTCTATATGCCAAATACTGTGATAAGCACTGAAGATACAAAGAAAGGCAAAAAACGCCATCCCTGCCCTTAAATATAGATATTAATTGAAGAGACACGCAAATAATCACATATACAATATATACATGTACGAACATATATGTATACACATATATACACATGCATGCCTGCATATATACACAAAGCTGATGAAAGGTCATTTCAGAGGGAAGGAACTTGGTGGAGCAGAAAAGTGCTGGGGCCCAGGAAAGGACCCTGTAGAAAGTGAAATTTCAGCTGAGAACGGAGGGAACTAAGAGGTAAAAGTGAAGAGGGAGAGCATTCCAGACTTGGAGGGAAATATAATTCAACAAGGATGAACCAGGAGGGGTGTGGTCGAGGAACAGCACAGAGGGAGGTATAGCTAGATACCAGAGTAAGAGAAAGGGAATAAATGTAAGAATAATGGAAAGGTAGAAAAAGACGAGGTTGAGAAGGGCTTTAAATGTCAAATAGAGAACATTACATTTGATCCTATGATAGGACGTAATAGGGAGCCTCTGGAGTTTATTGAGTAAGGGGAGATGATAGATCTGCATTTTAGGAAATTCGACTTCGCTGCTGAGTGAAGCAGAGATTAGAATGAGGAAAGACATGAGATGGGGAGAGCCTGAACCAGGGTGGTGACTGCGGGGAGAAAGGGACATACCCAAGAGATGTGAGATGACAAGATTTGACAACAGATTTGATATACTGGGTAAGTGAGAATGAAGACTAGAGGATGATCCTAAGGCTGTAAACATGAGTGATTTGGAAGATGGTGATGCCCTTGACAGTTTTGGAAGGGGAGAGAGTTTGGGGGTAAAGTTAATGAGCTCTGTTTTGGATATGTTGAGTGCAAGACACCTATAGGACACTCAGTTTGAGATGACAAAAAAACAGTATGCAATGTGGGACTACAGCTCAGGAGAAAGATGGGGTGGGGGTGGATAGACAGTTCTGGTGCATAAAGAAGATGATGAATTCATGGGAGTTGTTAATATTAACAAGTGAGATAACATAGGAGGAAAAGAAAAGACGGCCTAGGATAGATCCCTGAGTTTCAAGATATGAACTACTTCACTTTTTTTCTTCATTCACTGTATTTTTTCTTTGAGATTAGCAGGTTGGTGCTGAAAGGGTCAAAAATATTTACTTTCATGTAAAGAAAAATAATTAAAGTAGTAAATGATGTAAAATATTGACCTCTTCCTAGGTGAATAGTTTGGTTTCTGAAAGGACTAGGAAAGAAACTTTTAATAATAACTGCTAATGTCTATTTGTAAAGAAACCCAGTTTTCCAATAAGCTGTGAGTAGTTTGGTAGCAAATGGAACAGAGAATAAACTGTGTAATAAATATAAAGGCTCAAATTATACTACATAGGATGTAGGGTGATGTTCCTTTTGTATACAAACAATTTTTCTTTAAGAGGATAGAAAGTTTATTTATTAATAACTGCTAAAAATTCAAGTATAAAGAAAAAGTTGTAAGAGACAAATGATGTTGAGTGATCCTATTTGAGGATTGTGGGGAATTAGGTGGCTCAGTGGTTAGAGTACTGGCCCTGGAGTCAGAAAGACTCATTTTCCTGAGTTCAAATCTTGCCTCAAACACTTATTAGCTGTGTGACTCTGGGGAAGTCACTTAACCCTGTTTGCTTCAGTTTCCTCATCTATAAAATGAGCTGGAGAAGGAAATGGCAAACCACTTCAGTATTTTTGTTAAAAAATGACGTCACAAAGAGTCAGACACACCTTAAAAATAACTAAACAACAACAAAGATTTGAAGACTACAAAATGATTGGAGTTGCATTGTCTCTCAGCTCATTTGTGTGTAACTTTTAAGGCTTAAGAGGGTAAAATCTTACAAAATAAAAACTTAGGTAAGAGGAGACTACTGGGTCATTAAATAAGGATTTCTGATAGCATGGAGAGATTTGTTAAGCTTTAACCTCTAAGTAAAAGGTGAGTGAATGCCAGGAGGTTCTGATTTAAGTCATTGAAGGTATTGAAGAAAATAACTAATGAAAATTGAAGGCTGAAGAAACAGTGTGAGGTAAAAAGACTAACTCTATAGGAGCTGTGTGATAAAAAAGGTAGCCAAAACAGCTGACAGAAGCCTTCAGCTGCAAGGTTCCCAATTGGTTGGGAAGAGCTCAACCACTCATAAACCTGGCAGAGTATGTCTCTAGTTTATGTGGATATTATGATGTGTTTATGATGAGTGTATTTGCTTTAACCTCAGTACCTGTGACGTTATTATCCCCTTTTGCCTTGTAGCTATGTAAATGGTTATGTTTAAGTTCCAAGAGTGCCATCATTATGAAGTTAGTTTTGTGTAAATGGAAGTACACTGGTCAGGGCTGAAGCACTTAAATGGTGACTGGGAGGGGGAGTGTATTCCCTCCAAATAGGGTTAACGTAGGATACCGAGAGAGAGTTTGAGGGTAACTATGTGTTGGCAGTCCTTCTGTAGGAACCTGCACCTGCCAGAGTGAGGGCAGGTTGGGGTGATCAAGTCCACACAAGAGAGTTAGTCAGTAGTACGTGCCAATGCAGGAGACATGAACTACCACACTGTGGGTAGAGATACCCCATGTGCGCACCACATTTGTACTCCCAGTGGCTAACACAGCACCTGACACATAGGTGTAATGCTTGTTGATTGATTGATTGATTGGTTGGTTGAGGAACTTTCTACACCAAGATCCCTATAACATTGAAATCACAGGTCCGGATTAAAGTCTGTGCTAGTCAAATGGGGAGTAGCATATGTTTAAAGACTTTGAGAGAGGTAGTAATGCAGAGTCAAGTCTTAGTTCTTACCACTGAGAGCAGAATCCTGGGAAAATCACAGAGGAGAGTTGAATTTGTTAGGGGAAAATGAGATAAAAGTGTCCATTTGCAGCTTTTGGTATCAACAAAAGTTAATGATATGACTGTGGGACTGTTTAGACTCCAGAATTCCATATCTTTAGCAGAAGGTCAGTTTCTCTTCTCCACTTCTTATTTCTTTGGACAACGGCACAAAGGAATGGGAAGAGAACAGGAGTGGTTGGCATGGCCACCAAATATCTAGTGATTTCTCCTATCACCGAGAAGTTCCAAGCCCAAATGTTTTTCACTTTCATAAATGACAGCTTTTTCAAATTCAAAGCAAAATACTCAATATTAGGGTAAGGACACAAAATACGTACCTGGTTAACGATTGGCTGCTGGAATTTCTCTCTAGATACTGAAAGGGAAAAAGAGAAAATGAGAATTAATACATTGTTAAGTTGGGCAAACCAGCCAAGCTAGGCCTGCACCTTACAGCATTCATATTCTTTGCCTCAGAGAAAGGCAATGTGGGATAGTGGATAGAGAGTAGGCCCTGTAGTCAAGAAGAGTTAGGTTTAAGTTCCACTTCTGACCCATCCTGGCTATATGACCCTGGGCAAGTCATCTAAACTCTGAGAAAATAAAACAGAAATCCAGAAAAGATACTAATAAGGAAATGAACCAAACCTTTTAGGGAAATGACAAAGGGAAATCTCAAAAGTACTTAGAAATCTGAATGATAGTAACAGGTATCTGGGAAATACAAAACAAAACATACTAAAAAAGTGTTCCAAGATATAGCAGTGATTTCATGGAATCTGCTAGACTATAAGCTCCATAGAAGATGGATTTTATCTAGAAGTCTCTACTGAAGTTCCTACCACAGAACAATATATAATAATGTTGTTTGAACTGATTTGTTAATTAAATTAAGGGCTTGAAAGTAGGCCTTGAGGTAGAAGAGGAGAGAGAAACTATAATCATAATGGTTTATCTTTCTCCTTAGTTAGAAAGGTGATAGGGAAATGTTCATGACATTGTCAGAGATAAAGGCATTAAGTACAAGACTTAATGGCTTTAGCCACTGAATCTCAGTGAATCTCCAGGACCAAATGACATTCAGTGAAAGAGCAAAGGGCATTAAAGTATAAAGAATCAGGGCTACCCAGTTAAAGGTTATTTTATCTTGAAACAGCTATGATAAAAAGGAATTAGAAAGGGTTCAATGTCCTATACATCTTTGATAGGAAGAAATCAAACTCTTACTAATTATACAAATATAAATCCATAAATATATATGGGGACTAGGTGGTGCAGTGGATAGAGTACAGAGGCAAGCTTGAAGTCAGGAAGATCTGAGTTCAAATCCTACATCAGACATCTACAACATGTGTGACCTTGGGCAAGTTACTCTGCTTTCCTCAGTTTCCTCATCTATAAAATGAAGATAATAACGGCATCTACCTCCCAGGGTTGTTGGGAGGATCAAATGGTATAACAATTGTAGAGGGCTTAACACAGAGACTGGTGCATAGTAAGCAGTATATAAATGTTTGCTAATATGTTTTATGCATACACATAATGAGAAAAGCATGACATAATGGATCAAATGCCTACCTTTAAGCTTAGAAAATCTGGGCTCAAGTCCCACCACTGAAATATCACATACTGGCTGGGTGACCATAGAATAGTCACAATATCTCAGTGCTCTACGCACTGTGATTATAATCACAGAGAAAGTGCCAATCTGCAGTGGTAGGTGGGGTTTCCTCACCTGGAATTTCCAGTGGTGTTAAATATAAATGGGGCCACTAAATTTAAAGATCCCAGCAGGCCACATATTGTCTTGGAAAACCAGGTATTATCATCTATGTTTTATTGTATTTTTGTTTATTTTGTTAAATATTTCTTAATTACATTTTAATTTGGTTCAGGCTGCACTTCGGAGTGTTCCTGGCATGTTTAACACCTCTGCCATATTATACCAATGAAATCCTAGAGTCAGTCCCTATCCCTTATATTAAAATAGCAAAAAAAGTTAAAATAGAAACAATAGAAACAAATTGATTTTTCAAAAACTTTAAATTGGTATCCTCACTAAAGACATATCATTAAAGAAAAAAGGCGTGAACTCAATCTGTGATGTTTTATATTCACTCACTCATTCCATTAACCAAAAGTGTTGAGTTCCTGCTCTGTTTGTTGTTGTTCTAGAAGGCACAGGGGAATACAGCAACATATCATTCATGGTCCCTATGCTCAGGGTACTTACATACACATCTAGTAGTTGAAACAAGACTAGCCAACCTAAAACAATTAGCAATACTAAGTCTCAGTACATATTTTCAAGTGCTAAGTGGCATGGTCCAAATTATATGCAAAATGGAAGTTCAGACAAAGGGCATGTCGCTTGGGATTGGAGTAGTCAGGGGAAGGGATTAAGAAGATGGGACTTGAACTAAATGGGCAGTATTTAGAAAAAAAAAAAAACAAAGAAAAAGGAGATGAAGAAAGTCTGGACTAAGAAACAACATTAAAAAAAGTGATGGAGATAGGAATGACCGTGGTACCTTGAAGAGATTGACCTCACTAGAGTGCATAGTTTGTTTTGGGTAGTGATTATAAATAAATTGAATAGAAGGTGAGGATGAAGATTAGAGTGGGCAGGACGACTAAGTGATAGAGCATTGGCCTGGAGTCAGGAGAACTTGAGTTCAAATTTGGCCTCAGAAACTGTGTGATCCTGGACAAGTCATTTAACCCTGTTTGCCTCAAAAAAAAAAAAAAAAAGATTAGAGTGGGCCTTCACTATCAAATAGGAGAATTTAGGGTTGATATAGATTTTAAAGTAGAAGAATGATATGATGAAAGCTTCATTTAGGCTGATTGGTTTGGTGGCTTTGTAAAGGGTGACAGGAAGGAAAATGTCTTGGTTATAGAGCTGCCAGGTAGATGGTTTTTGCAATAATACAAGTGAAGATAAGAGAGTATGTAAAGGAGTGGTGGGAGTGAATTGACAGGATTCAGGGATATTGAAAACAGGAAGTAAAGAAAGGATGATTTAAATGACACTATAGTTTTTAGTTTTGTAATTTGGGACCATGATGGTTTTGGTAACAGGAATCAAGATACCAGTAGGAGCGTAGGAAGTAATGATTTGTGTTTTTAATATACTGAGCTTTAGGTGATACCGATATATTTTAGAGGAAATGTATCCTTCGAGCAGTTGAAAACATGGGAATAGAATACAGGGTAGGAGACACACACAAATAGGGAAATCACTATTCAATTAACTCTGAGCTAATGTAGAGGAGCAGAGGGTAGTTAAGTGGTGTTGTGGATAGAACACTGGGCCTGGAGTCTGGAAGATCTAAGTTCAAATCCAATCTCAGACACTTACTAGCTCTGTGACCCTGGGCAAGTCACTTAACCCTGTTTGCCCCAGTTTCTGTATCTGTAAAATGAGCTGGAGAAGGAAATGACAAACCACTCCAGTATCTTTGCCAAAAAAAAAAAACCTCAAATGGAGTCATGAAGAGATGGACATGAGTGAAAAATGACAAAATGACAGCAACAGGGGAGCAGAAGCATAGATTTTTCACAACTTGGATACCCCAAGAATCATGTATAAATGGGCTTTGGAATGCATTATATGGTTTGTTTTGCAGTAATTTTATCTAGGACTATTTTATATGATGAACACAAAGATTCATTCATATTCTTTGGTCTGAGCACATATTGACTTATGGTGTTAGATGGCCACTGGCCAGATCCCAAAAATAGGCTTTGGGCTAGAGGAAGATGGATAAAATCCTCTTAGTGGGTTTCTTAATTACATTTTAATTTGGTTCAGGCTGCACTTCGGAGTGTTCCTGGCATGTTTAACACCTCTGCCATATTATACCAATGAAATCCTAGAGTCAGTCCCTATCCCTCTTAGTGGGTTCTTAATTACATTTTAATTTGGTTCAGGCTGCACTTCGGAGATACAGATAGATACTTAAAAACATTTTAAAGGTTCTAGTAATATATTAGCAGCCAAATCAATAGAAGAATGTAACACAGGTTCTGCTAAGACCTTCAGATATTGCTACTGATTTGTTTACTTCTCAGCATAGTGTAGTAGAAAGTGAGTTGGCAAGGGAGACAAGATACTTGAGTTCTAGACTTGACTCTACTACTACTGGTTGTGTACCATGGGTGAGTCACCAACTCTTATGGCCTCAGTTTCCTCTTTTGAAAAATAACAGCTAGTAATAGTTAGCATTTATGTGCTGGAGACTGTGCTAAGCACTTTGCAAATATTATCTCACCTGATCATCACAGCAACCACGGGAGTTTTATTATATCCTTTTATTACCTCTAATTGAGGGTGACGAAACTGAGGCAAACAGAGGGTAAATGATTTACTCAAGGTCACATTGCTAATAAATATCTGAGGTTGGATGTGAGCTCAAGTCTTTCTGACTCCAGGTCCACTGTTCCAATGGGCCACCTAGCTGCCTGTGTTAGGGGGGTTGACATTCTATGATCTGATTTTTAAAATGCTTGCAATAAGATGCATGAAGTAGTGAAGAACAGAAAATATCAGAATCTGGAATTTATCACTATTTGCATATCCAATACAATAAACTTAGACAAACCTCCAAAATAATGAGTGAATGACGTTAATCATTAATCAGATGTAGAAAGAACATCACTCCTGAAGAAGATACCATTCTGTTCAGAGATGCAGGACTGAAGAGGTTCAACATAACTGTAGATTAGAAACTAAAACTTTCCTCCAGGGATGCTGTATTCTATTTTTCTGTCTTCCTCTCTTAGCCATTAAGACACTGGGTTGTGATGAACACAGTGGGCTGTTCATCTGCTCCAGGAGAGCAATTCTGTGTTTTTAATCAATACTGGTGTGTTGTGGGTATAACTCTAGAAGAGGCACTTCAATAAGGCTAGAAGATATTAACCTGGGAGCTTGTAAAAATATGCTGTCTCCTTCAGTTACCAGTGGCAGTGAACTCACCTCATACTTTTAGAAAATACCAAGGGCATTGCCCTCATCACAGCCAGCACAGTGAGATTTAATTCAACTTTATGAAATGTTCCAAGAGTCATCAATGAAACACAGTAAGCCCCATTTCCACCCTGGCCAGGGTGGGGGTGGGAAAGGTTGAGAATGAGCAGGGTGTGAAGTTATGTGATGAGGTCCTGGACATTCTTAGATGCCCTATTGACCAGAGAAGCTGGACACACTTTTACTGTGCTTGGAAACAACATTATTCATGCATTTCTGAGATTGGGTAGCTGGAAAAGGGAGCTTTGAGCCACAAAGCTGTGGTAACCTTATATGTGAAGTGTTTTGCAAATTTGAAGTGCTGTATAAAGGCCAATGATGATGTTTGTGTAAGGGGCTTTTAGGCCATGTCCAGATTGCCTAATATGGAGGTACCCTGACATAATAATGCCCAAGATCTATGGTTCTTTGGGTTACCAGATGGAAAGCAAATGAATATGCTTACCTCACAGATAATAAAGCTGTCCTCTCTAGGCAATGAAGGCAGGTGGGCTGGGGCTATCTAAACACTCTCTTCTCTAGGAATGCCGGCCAATTTATGTCTATTGGAGGGGAAATCAGAAGGAGAAAGTTTGAAGGAAGATTCTGTTACCTGAACTACACATACAGGAAGGGAAAATGCTAATTTCCTCTGGACTTCAAGGGGGAAAAATACCCTCATTATTTGTGTTCAAAATATTTTATAGTATTTGTGGGGTGTGAGATATGTGAGTCATCTTCTAATATTATTACACTCATTGCCATTCATTCTGGAGGAATTTCTTTTCACATTTTTTAGTCCATGAAGCAGAAGGAAGGATTGAACCTGACCATTTTAATAGCTGATGGTAGACATCCTTAGCTGGTTGAAAAGAAAACAATTGGATGGTGTGAAAATCCATCTTCCATGGAGCCGTTGAAGTACTCTTCCTAATGCACAATGCTCTTCATGTCACTGCCCTGCTCAAGAATATTCAGTGGTTCCCTATTGCTTCTAGGATGAAATAAAACACCTGCACATTAGCACTTAAAACTCTTCACAAATTGCTTCAATCTACCTTCAGAAATTTATTTTACAATAATCCCTTTCTGTTCCAGCCAAACAATTGACCTTCTGGTCCCCAAATTTGATATTTCATTACCTTCTTCCATGTCTTTGCAAGGCTGTCCTTTATCCTGGAAAGCACTCCATCCTCCCTTTCAGCACCTCTTGGAATACTATACCCTTTAGAACACTTCTGTTGAATACTCTCTCCTCTCTGGGTTTTCATCATACTGCTGCTCTCTCTCTATCTGACTGTTCTTTCTCATTATCCTTTTCTGCATCATTATCTACTTCTGGCCCCTAATTATGAATATACTCCAATGCTCGGTCCTGTATTTTTTCCTTTTTCTGTACACTATATTTCTTGGTGACCTCACCATGTCCAATGGGTTTAATTATCTTCTTTACTCAGATCTATATATCCAACCCTGGTGTCTCTCCCAAGCTCTAATTTTATATCACTTAATGGGCATTTTGAACTAGATATATCCTACAGGCATCTCGAACTCTGCATATCCCAAACAGAACTCCTTCTATCACTGCCATCCCCACATTTTCGGATCTTAAACAGCTATTTACTTAACAATAGGACAACAGGAAGAGCAATATCACAAATATTATATTTGCTTTAATATGTGACACTTATGGTATTATTGTTATTATTCTTTTTACTGAATTCATAATTTAGCAATTGCTGAATCTGACTCAATCCCCAGCAGTGGCAATTCCGAGTATTGGGAATATATTTAAAGAAACCAGCTAAGGAGCCACATGAATGAAGAAAATCCATGTGGTCAGAGTAACTCACGACTTTGGGACCGTAAACTTTGATTTTCTCTTTCTGTGTCAGGAACTGCTCCTAAAATTTCCTTAAGCTTCTGTTTTGAATAGATGTTCCTACCACTAAGGTGAGTTGATCCCTGGGGTGCTTGACTAACTCCATCCTGGGCATGAAGTCTCAGCCAAAAAGGCTGATCCATTGAGTTTCCTCTCTGCTTCCTTGTTTAGCTCAACTTAATCTTTAAGAGCAACTGTAGACTTCATTGTTTATACCTTTAAACTTAACTGCTGCAGTTTTGAAATTTGGCCTTTCACCCCTCTCTTCTCTTTTCTTTCTGAGTTCAGATTCTGGATTACTTACGTGAATAACTCTATCTTAGTTTATGATTAGCAATCAAATTCTCATCCGTCAATAATCAGAAAAATTACATTTGTCCCAAATTCATACAACAGTTCTAGTGTTGATGTTTTTCCAGTCTATAACAGCCTGTCATATTCAAAACTCAGTAATTGCCTAGTCAGACACAGCCTCTGACAGCTGTCTCTCAGAGTGACTTTCTCTCAGAGAACTGAGTGGGCTTTAACTCTTCAACAAACCTTAAAGGGTAACACATTACACCTGGAATGTCCTCCTTCCCTCATCTCTGACTTTGAGAAGCCCTAGTTTTCTTCAAAGCTCAGCCCATGTAACATTTCCTATAATGAGTTTTTCTTGACTCCCACCCAGACTAGGTCTCCTTTCTGGAAATTACTTCATATTTACTTGGTAAATGGATGCAGCTAGGTGGTAGAGTGGATAGAGTACTTGACCTGGAGTCAGCAAGACTCATCTTTCTGAGTTCAAATCTGGCCTCAGACATTTGCTAGCTGTATGACCCTGGGCAAGTCACTTTATCCTATTTGCCACAGTTTTCTCATCTGTAAAATGAGAAGGAAAATGGCAAACTACTCCAGTATCTCTGCCAAGAAAACCCCAAATGGGGTCACGGAGACTTGGACAGGACGGAAATGACTCAACAAAAAACTTGGTAAATATTCTGTATTTGTCTTTATGTGCACATATTGTTGACCCCAGTAGAATATAAACCCACTGAGAACACGGACTTTTTCATTTTTGCCTTTATATTCCCAATGCTAAGCACAGAGTGGGCACCTAATAAACGCTTGCTTATTGATTAAGGGACTTAGTTTCTTTTGAAGCTCAGCTTATCTGCCACCTCCTAAAGGAAGTACTGCCTGGTCCCTAAAGTCCTCCCTCTCTCTCTTTCTTTCTGTCCTCAAATACTCAATGTATAGATGATCTTCTACATTGTTCCCTCCAATGACAAAGATCACCCGTCCATATCAGTCCATTCTTTTTGAATCTTGTCTGGGTCCTACTATGGTGGAAAGTGTCTCACTTTCAAATCTCACTTCTGATGCTTACTACCTATATGACCTTGGGCAAATCTCAGTTTCCTTATTTCTAGAAGGAAGTAATTAGACTAGATCATCTGCAAAGTCTACTCCAGGTCTAAAGCTATGAACCTATGAATTTCACCACCTGTGTATCACTCAAATTCCTGGTATCCTTCCTTGATTTCTCCTGGTATCAGAAAGTACCAGTGAAGTATTCAAGCTGTCCATCTGTCATTTCTTATTCTGACCTCCTGACCAGCTCATCTTCTCCTTTTATTTATTTCTCTGATAACATCACTTACTATTGTTCTTTGATTTTCTATTTCACAACCTGTTCACACCCTCCATGAGCCTTTCCAGGACCATCTGTGAGATATTAATTTTCATTTTTCATAAATTATTGTGTTGCATGTTTTGCTATCATATAAAACATTATTAGAATAATATATATACATATATATTTATATATTAACATATTGTATCCTTCTACTAGACTCTAAGCTTCTTGAGGGTAGGTAATAGGTGGAACACTAGATTTGGAGTCTTGAGTTCAAATCTGGCCTCAAACTCTTAATAGCTATGTGATGCTAGGCAAATCACTTAACCTTAACCTTTGTCTCAATTTCCTTATCTATAAAATGAGGATAATGATGGCCCCTACCTCCTAGAATTGTAATGAGGATAAAATGAGATATTTGCAAATAATTTTGCAAACCTTAAAAAGCTGTACACCCATATATACATATAATGCTAGTTATGGTGATGATGATGATAATGATGATGATATATTCCCAATGCCTTTCGTATAGCAGATAGTTAATAAATACATTTTGGATTGGATTAGAGGAGTTACTTTCTTCAGGGGCTCCATTTAGCCACAATTTTCTTGGCTTAAATATCACCTTCTGTGGAACCTGTCCTGATTCCTTTGGCTCACATTTATTTTCATACTTTCTGATATCTCAGAATTCCTGTTTCAAAGGTCCCTGGTACTGTGTGTATGTGTGTGTGTGTGTGTGTGTGCGCGCGCGCGCACGTGCATGTATTTGTGCTTGTGCCCGAGTGCAAGCTCTGTGCTAAGGATCTATTTTATTGTTCATTTGCAGTCTTGTGGTTGACCAGAACTGGAGGAGAGGGAGAAAAGGGGAGTGAGGCAATGACTCCTCTTCCCTTGGTGGTGATTATGTCTGCTCTTTTTATGGTACATATAAAGTAATTGTCTTATCATAAAGCTGTAGTGATTGGTTTCTGGAAGATCACTCCCCTAAGGGTACTTGAATGATGAGTCATCAAAGAAAGCCTAGGGAGGAGTATGGCTCCATTAGGAAGAGAAAAAACTTAATTTTTTCATTGAGTTCATGACCTGCCAATCATCTCTGTTCTGTAAATAAATGTGAGTTGGAGGGATAGTTTATCTAAGGCCCAGTAACTTTGACCCAGGACAGAATCTTAGCAGGCCAAGGAAGACTATAGAGTGTGAGTGCAGAATAGCTTGAGGCCAGAAGGGTCCTAGAGCTGGAAATAAGACTAGAGATCAGGTTTTTGGAGGGGATGAGAATCCTGACAGGATATGAAAGTGGTGTGAATCCAAATCTACCTTGATCCAGGAGTTTGAACCCTTTGATTTAGCATCTTGCCTTTGACTGCTGAGGTTGAGAGAAGAGGAAAAGAAAGACAGTTCTGGAAGAGGCAATAGTCACCCCATTTGGTTGCTATACTTTACTTAAATCATAGTAGCAACTTGTGCTTCATAGACCTGTCTGATTTTATATTCCTCTGTTAATTTTGTTTTCCCATAATTTCTTAGTAAAGCTTCCAAAAGAGGGGTTTTAAAACTATTCCATAAAAAGGGTCCATAGAAGGAAGTGGGAGTGGTCAGCCTGGAAAAGAGAAGATATATAGGGTACATGATAGATGTCTTCAAAATCTGAACCTCTGTCATGTAGAAGATGGCTGAGATTTGCTATGACTGGTGCCCAAGGAGAACTGGAAACAGTGGGTAGAAGTTATAGGGAGGTAGTTCTCAGCAACACAGACACATGTTTCAACACTGCCCCAACATTGTCTTATAATAACATTGTCAAAATTGTCAAAGCACATTCTACCTTAAGTTGGACAAAACCTCACTCTGATGCCATTCTCAGTTAAAAGGGACCCCTTCTATTCTTTTATTAATGGAGAGTAGTGATTACACCTAATCTCAAAACTTGTCAGATAGCATCAGTGGATCACTCAATGAATGAATGAGTGGATGAGTAAATGAATGAATAAAAAAGCCTGTATTAAACATTTAGCAAAGCACTGTGCTAAATGCTGTGATACTAATAGAAATGTAAGACAGTCCTTGCTTTCCAGGAGCTCACATTCTAATGGGAGAGAAAGCACCTATAGAAGGCTTCAGCTTCAAAGTTAGAAAGATGGGGCCTATGGTCCTTGTGGTACAGATAGTAATGCATCATCTAGTGTAACTTGCTATTATGAAGTCAAACAATTTCTGATGTTGAACCATTTAGCAGTGCCAAGGATTTTGGGGGTAAGAAATTTCTTTGCAAGTTGTGGCCACTGAGGCAGCAGGGGATTTAGCACCTACACAAGCAGTAGACAGGTAGAAACTGTACAAGGGTTCATTACCTGAGTAATGGCTGTGGAAGCTGAGACAGAAGCAGTGCCAGTGGTTTAGGTGACACTACAATTCCTGAGACCTTTGGGCTCAAGGTCCTGGGCTCAGGACCTACCAGGGTCCAAGGAAAGATGGTAATAGAGGTGGTAGTTTGACTTTCCTGGCACGTCTCCTTCTGCCTCTTCCTCAGAGTGCTTCAGGTAAGCTGGTGTTGCCCCTCCATCTGTATGCAGCTTTTAGCCTTATAGGTGTTGCTGATACCCTACTTGACCAGGATAGATGGAGAATGATCACCTAGGCATTAATAGCTACATACTTTTCCTTTTGAGAGTAGGTTTGGATGCAGAGCTGAGGTAAGCCATGAGGGATGAAGGAGATAGGAAAAGGCAGCTAGGACCAAGTATAGATATTACCCAACTCTCCCTTCTTCTGCCTAAGGGTCTGTCACAGATACAAAGTGGCACATGTTTGTCTCCTTGCTCATCCTCCCCAGTGAGCTACCCTTAGGTCTCTGAAGCTGGGGCTAGGTGGAAGATAAATTCTGAGGAGGGCTTTGACAGGAGGGATCATTGGATCATGAATTTAGAGGTGGATTTAGAATTAGATGATTAGAGGTAATCTAGTTAAATCCCATTTTAAAGATGAAGAAACCTGGCCCAGAGAAGGTCAGATTGTCAGATTTCACAAAGTTAATAAACTGGAGATGTTGAGGTCTGAGAGGTTGAGACCCCACAAAGACCGAAGTACAAGATGAGGTCATCTGGAATGAATTCACAAACTCAAGCAATCTTTAAGTCAAGTTGCAAAAAAGTTCATTGTTACCCTTTTCAGTGGGCAAGGATTCTTAAGGAACCTGCAGGAGACTGAGGATGGAGCTAGGGTTTATATGGAAAAGGGCATGGGAAAGGAATGCCAGGGACACTGATGAAGTAATCTAAAGTTCCTGGTGTCTTTGGGAGCTATGGATGAGAAAGTACAGGGAGTATACCGGACAGAGAGGGAGATGACAGAGGTATGGATCTGTGGAGTCTGGCAGGAGGAAGAGTCTTTGGGCTGGCCAAGGACAAAACTCCTTGGGTTGGGCAAGGCACTCTTCTCCCTCTGTCTTGATGAGAGAATACTCTGCAACAAGGGAAATCTTTCTAACAAGCCAGGAACTTACTAAGGAATTGGGAGGCTTCCAGAGACATGATCTGAAGGCTGGGGCCTGAACAGCCCAGCACTCTCTCACCCAGCTTTGTGTAGTTGCACCAAGGAGAGAGATAAGGGTCCTGCTGGGGCCCACACATGAATAACTGCTAGGCACAGTGTCCTTGGGCTGGGGAGTGGTTGTCAGAGACAGTGTTTCTGAGGCTAGGGAGAAATTGGGGTCCAAGTACAAGCACAAACACCCAAGCACCCCATCAGAGAGAAAGAGCCGGGGGCAGTGTACTGAATTTGGAGTTAGAGAACCTGCACTGAAATCCCACTTCTGCCCCTTGCTACCTATGGGATGTGAGGCAATCTGCTTAACTGAGGTGGGTCTCACTTTCCTCATCTGTAAAATGAAAAAGTTGACCTAGATTGCTCCTATGGTCCTTTTTTTTTTGTTCTAACTCTAAGAGTTTGTAACTAGGAAAGCCGAGATTTGAACCTATCTTCTGATTCTAAAGAGATGCTAAATCTCCAGTACACCATGATTGTAAAGATAATATAGTCTCCAGTTGCTATATCTGGTTTTTATAGTCTGAATTTTGGCCGCTCAGGAATGTATGTCCAACTTATTAAGTTGTCCCTATGAAGTTAACTGCTTCCAGTATCATTGCTTCATCTAATGTTGTACTTTCACAGAATCAATTATTGGCATTTGGTGGCGTAGGTCTGTATAATGAATTGCCTAACAAGTGAAGTTATACACAAACTTTAAAAGAATATACTAAGTTGCTTATGGCAGGAATCAGGTCGTTCTTACCCTTTTGCTTGACTCTCTCCACCCTCAGTGTTTAGCATGGAATCAGGGAATATAGTAGCTACTTAATAATTCATTGTTGAACTGAAAGACTGAGGTCCAATCAGACAGGCTGTTGCTGTTGGGATTCAACTCAGGTATCAGGAACCCAGTTACAGGATGTCAAATTCCTATGAACAGTAATCTTGGAAACCATCTCTTGAAAAGTAGGGTACCATGTATAGCCTATATCAAATTGCCTGCAGTCTTGGGGATGATGGAGGAGAGGGAGGGAAAAAATTTGGAACTCAAAATCTTACAAAAATGAATGTTGAAAACTATCCTTACATGTAATTGGAAAAAAATAAAATACTATTAAGCATAAAAAACAAAAAAAAAAACAAAAAAATACACCTCCAAATGAAAAAAAAATTAAAATAAAAAGGTGGGATACCGGGTGGGAACATACTCACATGAAAGTGAGACAGGAATACAGATATTGGACAACTGGCTTTTAAAGGTTAGAGAAACCAGCTACAAACTTGTCTTAATGCTTAGTCAATGAGGGACTGACCTAAAGTTCTTTCTTGTCCCATTGCCTCGGGACAGATTAATCCCAGAGTCTGAGACAGGGCTATACCTACAGATGGTGTTTAAATGATCTGAGGTACTAAAGTTGGGGAGGGGATGATGAAAGAGGACGGAGCCAGGCAGACCATTAGAACATGTAAACCTAAGAAAAATTATCTTCTTTCCTATCTATTAGAATGTTAATCTTCTTATAAGGAAAAAAAAATTAAAAAGTAATTTTTTACTTTGGGCTATTTTATACGAATACCTCACAGGATAAATTCTTCCCCTCTTCTTATAGAGGGTCTTCCTTTTAGGGAGATGTAAATATTTTCTGTAGCTTGGAGAAGAAAAAGGAAACCCCATTTAGGGAAGACATAACCCATTCCAATGCTTATTGAAATCATCTTCAATAAAAAAGAGGAATGAAACTTAAGGGCCAATTTTTAACTGCATCAGGCTTTGCTAATAAAAGATGAAGGAGTATGTGGTTTAACATCTTCTAATTATTTTCCTAGCATCTTCTATAGACAACCCTTGAAATCTCTGGTTGGATCAACACTATATTGCTCAAAGGTTTGTGGACTTTGCATACTGATTCTTTCCTGTTTCCAAGTACATTTGCTTTTAGGCTATTTTTATTCACTTGAAAAGAATTTTAATAACTTTCTGTTGACAGCATGGACAGCTGGTCTTGAGAATTAAAGAAAATTCACTTGCTGACTGAGGAAGGAAGTGACATCAATGAGTTTCTAAAGTCAGCCCAAGGGAAGAAAGTGGCTTGTGAGAGAGTAGCCTCTCATTTCACTGTATTTATCGAGTGATGCCTTGAGATGCAAATTGCACTATCAATCAAACCTACGGTGTTTCCCTCAAATGAACAGAGAGGAAAGTTTAGAGAGACTTAAGTACAAACTAAAGGAGCTGTGCCCTGTAATATTGAAAGGAAAAAAGAGAATGAGAGGTTCAGGGAGCCCAGGGCTAAGCAAACTAGAGAATTCTGGATTCACTTGGACTCTGCTACTGCTTTATTATTTGTCTTTTCCCCTGTACCCAAGTCACAGTTTTGTCATCTGTAAAACGATCATGATGTAAAATTGTGACATGACTGTGTCTGGCCTCTGGGAAGATTGTAAAGATCCTTTACAGTTTTAAATGGCATAGATGTGTATCTGTCACACTTGCCCCCCAAAGAGATATCAGTGTCCCATGGGGTCCAATGTCCAGAAGCAGATATTTTCACTTGTCATACAAAAGTACTACCTTTTTCCTTTGATATGTTCCTAAACTTATGTTCACCACTTATGATTCATCTCAGAATGAAGTCAGACAGTAAATATGAGTCTTAAATAATGGTGGAAATAATAATAGATGGCATTTATCCCCATATTGTTATTCTGAAAAAATTCCTTGGGAGATGACATTTTTTATGTTTCAATATTCCCCAGGCATATATATTTGAGAGGGGTGGGAGGAAAAAAGGATTGAAATTTGTTTTGTGGTGTGAAAATAAAAACACCGAGTGGTCGGATGATTTGATACAATTTTGTCACCTTGACTTTAACAGCTCCAAAAAATAGGAAGTTAACTCAAGCCCAGTGGTCAGTTCATTTGGGGCTGCTTCTTTGCCTCTGCTATTAACACAAGTACTTTGGACAAGTCAATCCATCAACCATCAAGGAATAATCATTTATTAACTGCCTTCTATGTTCTTGGCATTCTGCATGGCACAGTTCTTAGTTTGGATTCAACTTTTTTCCTGTTCACTACAGCCTCTTTCCTTAACAATCCTCCCATCCCCCCCCCAAAAAAAAGTTGACATAGGAGAATTGCAAGAAGATCAGTTTACATATATTGTCACAGAACCTGACAAATGATATTGCCAGAATAGTACAACTCATTGACAAAGGAAGGTAAATGAAGTACTTCTATACCAATCAGAAAGTGAAAGAAATCCCAGGGGAAAAGATGGAGGGACATCTTGAAAGATCCATTAATATGGCTTGGTACATTGTAGGCACTTAAAATGCTTTTTGAATGAATGAATGGATGGATGGATGTGTGCATGGATGGATAGATGGATTGATGAATGAATGAATGAAGACTAGTAGGGAGCAGTCCTTTGGGCAGTTAGGTGACTCAGTAATAGAGTGCTGGGCTTGAAGTCAGGAAGACTCATCTTTCTGAGTTCAAATCTGGCCTTAGACACTTACTAGTGATGTAACCCTCAGTAAATCCCTTAACCCTTTTTGCCTCAGTTCCTCATTTGTAAAATGATCTGAAGAAGGAAGTAGAAAACCACTCCAGTCGCTTTGCCAAGAAAACCTCAAATGGAATTATGAAGAGTTAGACATGACTGAGCAACAAGAACTTTGCATATCTTTTGAGTGTATGATGCCACTGCTTGACTTGTGCCCCAAAGAGATCAAAGAAAGAAGGACCTATATGTTTCAAGAATATTTAGAACATCTCTATTTGTGGTGGCAAAGAAATGGAAATGAAGGAAATGCCCATCAGTTGAGGAATTCCTGAACAAATTGTAGTACATGAAAGTTATGGAATATCAGCAAGGCATAAGAAATGATGGAAGGGACAGTTTCTAAGAAACTTGGGAAGATTGTCTGAACTGATACAGAATGAAGTGAGCAGAATCAGGAGAATGATTTATATTATAGCCACAACTTTGAGAAAACAAACAATTTTGAAAGACTTAAGGGCTCTGATCAATGACATGACCAACTATGATCTCAGGGGACTGATGATGAAGATGCTATTTATCTAATGGCAGAGAAATGATGGTCTCAATATGCAAAATAAGGCGTATATGTTTGGAATCACCAATATAGGGATTTATTTTGCTTCACTGAATATTTGTAATAGGGTTTTCTTTTTCTTTCTCAATAGGAATAGGGGGTGGGAGAGAAAAATACTTATTCATTAAAAAAAAGGAAAAAATCAATTACACAAATATAGGATGGAAATGGCACTTAGTTCATGTGAAAAAGACTGGTAGGTTTTGGTGGACTGCAAGAATAATATGGGGCAAATTGGGGGGTGGAGCCAAGATGACAGAGTAAAAGCAGTGACTTGCTTGAGCTCTCTGCCAAACCCCTTCAGATACCTGTAAAAATGGCTCTAAACAAATTTTAGAGCAGCACAACCTACAAAAAGAGTGAAATAAATGTCCAGCCCAAAACAGCCTGGATGGTTGATGGGAAAGGTCTGTTGTGCCAGACTGGGACAGAAGCACAGTTTAGCGTGGGCCACACAGGCAAAGTTATGACCTCAGAGAACTTGAGCAGGCCTTAGAGGACTGAATCACTAGAAGCTGTGGTGGTTTCTAGACTTCTCAACCCACAAACACCAAAGACAACTTGGAGGGTCAGAAGGAAAGGTCTGTCAGATCTCAGTGAGAGAGGAGGACAATCAGGCCCCAGCCCTAGTGCAGCCCCATGGCAGCAGCTACTTCTGGAGCTCTCGGTCCACAGATGGTGGTGGGGGGATCTAGCAGCTGATCAGAGGAAGATTGTAGGTATCTCTTTGCTGGTACTGAGGTAGGATTTTCTTGCTTTGCCTGTTCTTGGATCTGGGTCGCAGTTCTGGGTGAAGGTCCTGGGGCGAGGAGGAGTGCTGGCGTGGTGGAGCTTGTAGTGGCGGTAGAGAGTGAATCTTCCTCACAGTTCCAGGGCAGAAAGAGTGCTTTTGGTCACTCATAGACCACAGCATAGTCCAGAAAAGGAGTAAACATCTTGCCTTTGATCATACTACCTTGGAAGAACTGAAAAGTTATAGGTCCCTAGAAGTTGAAAACAACTGCACAAAACCCCTTAAGCTTGGGACAGTAAACCCTCCACACTGGAAGCAGAGCCCTACTGTAACAAAGAGTTAAAAAGTCAAATATTTGGTTGGGAATATGAGCAAACAGTGTAAAAAAAACTCAGATCATAGAATTTTACTTTGGTGACAAGATCAAAACATACAACCAGAAGAAGACAACAAAGTCAAAACTCCTACATCCAAAGCCTTCAAGAAAATATGAATCAGTCCCAGGCCATGGAAGAGCTCAAAAAGGATTTTGAGAAGTGAGTAAGAGAAGTAGAGGAAAAACTGGGAATAGAAATGAGAGTGATGCAAGAAAATCATGAAAAACAAGCCAGCAGCTTGCTAAAGGAGACCCAAAAAATACTGAAGAAAATAATACCTTAAAAAAGAGACTAACCCAGATGGCAAAAGAGGTCCAAAAAGCCAATGAGGAGAGTGCCTTCAAAATCAGAATTGGCCAAATGGAAAAGGAAGTCCAAAAACTCACTGAAGAAAACAATTCCTTAAAAATTAGAATGGAGCAATTAGAAGCTAGTGATTATGAGAAATCAAGAAATTGTAAAACAAAACCAAAAGAATGGAAAAATAAAAGACAATGTGAAATATCTCATTGGAAAAACAACTGACCTGGAAAATAGATCCAGGAGAGATAATTTAAAAATTATTGGACTATCTGAAAGCCATGATTAAAAAAAGAGCCTAGACATCATCTTTCAAGAAATTATCAAGGAAAACTGCCCTGACATTCTAGAACCTGAGGGTAAAATAGAAATGGAAAGACTCCACCAATCTCCTCCTGAAAGAGATCCCCAAAGGAAAACTCTGAGGAATATTGTAGCCAAATTCCAGAGTTCCCAGGTCAAGGAGAAATATTGCAAGCAGCCAGAAAGAAATAATTCAAGTATTGTGGAAACACAATCAGCATAACACAAGACTTAGCAGCTTCTACATTAAGGAATCAGAGGGCTTGGAATATAATATTCTGGAAGACAAAGGAACTAGGGTTAAAACCAAGAATCACCTACTCAGCAAAACTGAATATAATCCTTCAGGGGAAAAAATGGACATTCAGTGAAATAGAGGACTTTCAAATACTCTTGATGAAAAGACCAGAGCTGAATAGAAAATTTGACTTTCAAATACAAGACTCAAGAGAAGCATGAAAAGGTAAATAGGAAAGAGAAATCATGAGGGACTTATTAAAGTTGAACTTTATACTCCTACATGGACAGATGATATTTGTAACTCATGAGACCTTTGTCAGTATTAGGGCAATTGGAGGGGAAATATGTGTGTGTGTGTGTGTGTATATATATATATATATAT
>NW_020955033.1:19497869-19512385 GCF_900497805.2 Vombatus ursinus | reverse complement strand
GTTTTCATTGGTGGAAGTAAGAAACTCCTTTTACCATGTTGGGTTTAAGGAGAAGATGTTGATTTTGCATTTTTGGCTCGGAACAGTTTGTTTGTTTGGATCCCATTTCTAGGCTCTGAGGCCAGTTGTGACCCAGACACCATAAGGTTTGGTCCTTCTTATTATACTGTCACATCTTTTGTGTTTACCTGTAAAATTCCCCAAAAGTGTGAAGTCTAGTCTTTTATTGGCATTTTTTATCACAGAGGTGTTTTTTTTTTTGTTTTGCTTTAGATTTAGAAAAATGCCAAGGTATACATATGTGTATACAAATACAAATATACATATATGTATGCATATGTATGCAATGTATTTTCCCTTCCCTAAATCAACTGCATTTTTAGACATAAGCAGAATGGAATAATTAAAGAAACTATAGCAGGGTGGGGTGGGGATCAGTTTATTACTAGATTTCTCCCCCTAATGCCCACATTCTAAGAGGAACTCTAAATGACAAGGCTGAGGGTGCTCTCTGGGTGTAGTCTGGGAGAAATATCACCTCTCTTTAGTCTCAGTTACAGGTTCCCTCCTACATAGGATCACAGATCTGGAGTTAGAAGGGGATCTTAAATTCCCTCTAGACCAAAGGTGTCAAACATGTAGCCCATAATGCTCCAGAATGAGAAGGAACTAGATGAAAATGTAATTGGAAATATTTTTTAATTAATAAATTTATTTATTTCTAGTTTTCAACATTTACTTCCACAAGATTTTGAGTTCCAGATTTTTGCCCCATCTCGCCCCTCCCCCCACCCCAAGATGGCATGCATTCTGAATACCCCTTCCCCTAGTCTGTCTTCCCTTCTATTTCTTCCCCCTTCTCTTATCCCCTTCCCCTTCTATTTTCCTGTAGGACAGGATAGATTTCTGTAACCCATTTCCTGTATTTCTTATTTCCCAGTTGCATGTGAAAACATTTTTTTTAAACATGTGTTTTTAAAACTTTGGGTTCCAAATTTTCTCCCTTTCTCCCTCCCCACCCACCCTCATTGCAAAGGCAAGCATCTCAATATAGGCTATACATGTGCAGTTATGCAAAACACTTCCATAGTAGACATGCTGTGAAAAACTAACTCTATTTTCCTTAATCCTATCCTACCTTCCCCCATGTATTCTATTCTTGCTTTTGACCTTGTCCCTCCTCAGAAGTATTTGCTTCTGATTACCCCCTTTCCCAATCTGCCCTCCTCTCTATCATCCCCTACTTTCTTGTCCCCTTCCCCTCCTATTTTCCTGTAGGGTAAGACAGATTTCCATACCCATGTAATTGGAAATATTTAACAAAATAAAAATACAGGACAACATAGGTCATATTGATATGTGATTTTCTGAGCCACATACAACTTACCGGGATCTTTATACAAGGTTTAATGGCCCCATTTCTATTTGAATCTGATATCACTGCTCTACACTAACCCACTCATTTGGCAGATGAGTTCTTGGGTTCAAATCCTATCTCTGTAACTTATCCATTGTAGGACATAGGTCAAGTAACTTTACTTCTCCTGTCCTCATTTTCCTCCTCTGTAAAATAAGGAGGTTTGACTAAATGAGCTCTTAGGTCCTATGTGTCTCTAAGTGCTATGATCCTACTATATTTTATGTGGTTTGCAAAGAGTAACTTTTTCCCCACTAAACAGGAAACGACTTCTGTCATTTTGTATTTTTCATGATGGGTAAATGAGTGAGTTCCATTTTGGGTTTTATTTGCTATACTGAAAAATAATCTATACCCTCTGGCCAAATTTAGTTGTTGATATGAATGCAATAACTTGAACAAATTACTCAAGTTTGTGAAGTCTGGGGCATTTTAATACATTAATCGTTATGCCATTTTCTGTTTAGAACTCACCCGTTAAACTATTTCTTTTTTTCCTGAGTAAACTGAAACCATCAAACCCTCTTATTCAATGTAAGTAAGATTAAAAAGCCTATTTTTAAATGTGAGTGAAGGTTACTAATTTCAGAGAGAGGTTATCATGATGGAATTCATTCCTGAGATTCTTTAGGTGTGCACAATTTATATGAAGATGTTTCTGATAGCCCATCTCTTCCTTCTTCTTCTCCTGTCCCTCTCTTTACCCAGTGAAATATGGATTAGGAATTTCATAGGTAGTTTTGAACCACCCAAAGCAATCCTATCCAGTTGGAAAAAACTTCTGGCTCTACTGGTATTCAACCTTACAGTTTACAGAGGTTTAGGAACAAGAAATATTAGCTCTATGGAAGGGGAGTCATAATAGCTTGATGCTATTTCTCCCGTTTCCAGACCTGGATGCCCAGTGACTTTGCCTCTTGTGTCACCATCATACCTCCATATGTTTCTATTCCAGAAAGCAGAGGGAGGATGCCACTTTTCAGTTTCAAAGGGCACCTAAGTCTCCTGTTATAGAACACAGCATATTTATTGGATCTGGAACCACTGCTATTGTTTGGGCATTTTAAGCAGCAAATGACTATACAGAATTAAATCAGCAGTCCTCATCCTAAATAATGCAGACATTTTACTGCTGAAAGAAGGGACAGGTAACATGCCTTGAATCAGCAAGTTGGGTGGTTTTGTAGAGAGTTTACTGGAGATAGGGAACAGCAGGAATCCATGAATCTGGAAAATTAGGCAACAAATTATGGAAATGCCCGAGGAAAGATGCACAACGTGGCCCAAGGATCTCAAAGATTTGCACACATTACTGGCTATGACATTCCTGTCATGGTTGGAGGTTTTAAGGCATGTCCTAAAGAGGTCATTCAGTTTGTTCTTTGTACTCTGTCTTTACCTCTTGCTACTGCAATAGATGTTTTTTTTTTTTTTTTTTTTTTGTGGAGGGGAGAGGGAAGGGAGGGAGCAGTTTTGGTTGGCACAGCCATTAGTTGGGTACAACTTTGGGTATGGAAAACTAAGAATCTCTAGGATTAACTACTCCACATTTACCAGTGCCTATATAAAAAAGAATAATTGTATATTCATGAATTTAAAAAGCAATTATTAAGCACTTACTGTATGCCAGGCACTGTACTAAACATTAGAGGTACAAATAAAAAAAAGATAGTCCCTGCCCCTAAGGACAAGGTGGGGATTGTGTGCATCAGATACTATGGTAGGAAGATGACCTGAGAACAATATGGTGGGTCCAGGACTAGCTAGATATAATGGACTTTCACTGATCGGTATTGCAGGGTCCCAGGATTGGAGCTAGAGCACTGAGTCAGAGGTGGAGAATGAAGTGTAGCAGTATGAAGGATATTTATAACCTGTTATTCATTTAGCTTTAACTATGTAGTGATATATAAATATATCTGGCATTTTCTTTTTTTAAGTGATTATTTTAAAATTCATTTTTAAAAATCTTGAGTTCCAAATTCTCTCCCTCCCTCCAGATCCTCTCCACCTATTGAGAAGGCTAGCAATATGATATCAATTATACATGAGAAGTCATGTGAAAAATTTCCATATTAGCCATGTTGCAAAAAAAAAGTAGAAAAATAAAGTGAGTGAAAAAAGTATGCTTCAGTCTGTACTCAGAGTTCATCAGTCCTCTCTCTGGAGATGGACAGAATTTTTCATCATGATTACTTTGGAATTTTCCTAGATCATGGTCTTGATTAGGGTAGCTAAGTCTTTTATAGTTGATCATTGCTACAATATTGCTGTTATTGTGGACAGTATTCTCCTGGTTCTGTTCTCTTCACTTTGCATCAGTTTATAGAAGTCTTCTTAGGTTTTTCTGACCCCCCCCCCTTGTCATTTCCCACAGTACAGTAGTATCCCTTCAAATCATATACTACAAATTGTTCTTATCTGGCTTTTTCAAGGACAGAGGACAGATAACTGAAGCTTACCTATTTGAGCATTATAATTAAAAAAAAATTCAGTCCTTTTGATTGTATATTTTTCCAAAGCATACTAAATAGAATTTAAGGTTTTCTTTATAATCTATGGTCTAACATCTTTATGAATATCAGTTATTATTCTTTACTGTATTAGTGATGTCCTTATAAAACCAATGAATGAATGTTTTAATTTCATGTCTGCTTTTTATATTTTTTTTATGTTTCCCTCCTCAATATAAACTTCTTAGCTATCATTTCTTTCCATTGTTGTTGTACCTGCCTCTAGCCGCCTCATTTTAGGAAGTCACTGTCCCAAAAAATTACTATTTAGATTATTTCTAAATTTATATCTTTGGTACTCACCCCTCATCTGATCCACATTCCTGTATTTGTAACTGCCTGCTGAACATCTACACTTGAATGCCCCACTGTTAGCATATCTTAAACTCAACATGTATTTCCATCCTGGTACATATTAGGCACTTAATAAATGTTTTTTTGATTGATGTTCAAAATCAAACTCATAATTTTTCCTGCTTCCTCCCACATCTCAAAGCAGCTTCTTCTCTAAAATGTTTTATTTCCATTGATAGCCTCCAGTACATTTCTCTAATCCATTGTGTACACAACTGGCAGACTAATCTTCCTAAAGCAAAGCTCAATGGTTGCCTTTGGTCTGCTGAATTAAATTTACACTCATAAATTTGATATTCAAGGTTCTATACACACTGGCCACAACTTACCTTTTTAGCTTTATCATTGATGGCTCAGCTAACAGCACCCCATACTCCAGCAAAACTGGATTACTTTTTTGTGCTCTAGTAAACCCTCATGCTTTCTTTTGTCCACACATTTTTAGAGGAGCTATTCAGTCTTCCCTACAGTCAGAGAGCAAAGGGTACTGAATGTAAGCTCCTTGAGAGCAAGGGCTTTCTTTTTTATGTTTGTATCCCTAGCAGTTAGCCCAGTATCTGATACATAGTAGGTGCTTAATAAATATTTATTGACTGGCTGAGTTACCATCTTTTCTGTGGGGTCTCTTCTTTGAAATTATGATTTATATTATATAATTATATAATTTATATTATAATCAAATTTATAATTTCATTTATTTAGTTTTGATTGTTTTGTTGTTATTATTCTTTCCATTTACATTGTTATATTTATTGTATATATTGTTCACCTTTTTCTACTTACTTCATTTTGCATTCATTCATATGTCTCCCCATGCTTCTCCAAATTCATTATATTCATTTTTTCATAAAGTACAGCAATATACTATAATATTGTTTTCATATGTCACAATTTATTTAGGCATTCTCCATCTGAAGGTTATCTACTTTTTTCTAGTTTTTTATATTAGAAAGGGTGCTGCTATGAACATTTTGGTGTATATAGGTCCTCTCTTTTTATCCTTAATCTACTTGGGTTAAGTGTCTCACAGTGAGATTTTTAGGTCAAAGGGTATGACCATTTTAGTAATTTTCTTAGCATACTTCCAAATTGCTTTCCAGAATGGTTAGACCATTTCACAACTTTGTCAACAATGTATTAGAGTGCCTATCTTTCCACAACCCCTTCAATCCTCTTATCTTTTGTTATTTTTGGTGATTTTCTGGGTATGAGGTGATTTACATTTCTCTTATTGTTGAGATATTCTCAAATATATTTTCTTGAATAATTTGGAGCAATCTTTCATGTCATTGTTAGTAGTTTAAAATTCTTCTGTTGAGAATTGTTCTTATCCTTTCAGCACTTATTCATTGAAGAATGGCTATTGGTCTTATTCTTGTGCTGGTTGCCTAATATATATCTTGGATGTCAGAGCCTTATAAGATATATTTATAAAATCCACCCCTCTACCAGTTGCCCACTGCCTTTCTTGGGGTAAAATAAATTGATTGTGGGAAGAACTCTCTGTCTGAAAAGAATTGCTGGGCAAATTGGAAAGCACTTAAATAGAATTAGTTTTAGATGAACATCTTATACCATATAACCACAATAAACTTTAAATGGATATATGAGCAAGAGTTCCTCTCTACAATATCCTGGACAAGTTACTATCTTCAAAATAAAGTGTGTAGATTCAAATTCCACCCCTGATACTTACTACCTGACTGACCTTGAGAAGGGCAGTCAACCTCTCCCAGCCTCAGTTTCCTCATCTGTAAAATGAAGGGGTTGAACTAGAGGGTCTCTGAGATCATTTTTGGTTCTATATTTGTTATCCTTGGCTTGAAGGCCCCTGTGAGAGGACTGCACCACTTTTTGGTACACCCATTCCACTTTTGGACAGCTCTGTTATGAAGTTTTTCATCACATTGTACCAGACTATGTCTCTATAACTTCCTACCATTGCTTCTCATTCTGGGGTCAAGCACAAGAGATCTAAGGCACTTTCTATATGGTAATCTTTCAACTTCTTGAAGACAGCTGTCTTAATTCTCTTATGTTTTTTCCTCTTCATGTTAAACCCCCTCCCCATCTACCTCTAGTTCTCTCAGTTAAGCTTCATGTAAAAAGTGGAGTTCCACACCCCCTCCTCATTAACATGTTCTGTGCTGATACCTTCATCAAGAGTGAATGCCCTTTTAATGTTGAGTTATAGAATCAATCAATCAAAAAATGAACATGATGCATAAACAAGATTGTCTATACCCTGAGGTGGGAACCTCTTAGATTAAGTTGAGAAGGGAAAAAAAAAAGATCAGTTAATCAGACAAGGTAATCATTCCTCAGGGAACTTTAAATATTAGAGAAATTTCATCAATTTCCCAATCCACAGGAGTCCAACTAAGGGGTAACAGATTTCAGTTTTGAAGTTAGGGATTACAGTTCCAGACAAGCCCTTGAAAAGCATCTTCTCTTGTGGGGAGGAGAGAGTTTTCCCTTCTATCTCTCCTCCTTTATTGACCATGTTATTATAGACACTGAACAAGTAGAAGACAGTGAATCCATCTGGGAGCCTAGGGAGACACACTTGGGACATACCAAATACACTTATTGACACAGATTTGGAAAAAAATAGCTATTCAAGGAAGGAAGCAGCTTCAAGGAATGTGATCCATTGCACTAATGCAGGATATGGACTCATCAAAGGCACCACCCTTTCAAGTCCAGGAGAGAGCTACTTATAAGGAGATTAGGAATAAGGAATATTCTACAAGGGAGAAAAGACCTCCAGTAGCACGTTCCCTAACATGTGACACTCACTGTCTTTGTACTTCAAGTTTTAGCTCACTCCAGATACTTTGTGTGTTCAGGGAAAGATTACACCTCTGGTTTTAGAGAAAAGTTTTTTCTAATTACTGATCTTACCATAATCATCTTAGTAAAGCCATTTTCTAAAAGCTAGCGTAGTTCAGTTGGCTGATGGATAATGATGAGGACATCAGGCCTCATGGATGATGGTACTAGAAATCCTAACCCCTCAGGATTAGTTCTAGTACTGGCACTCCGTGGAGACCTGGACTACCAGTTGTAGTAGGATTTGGCATAGAAGCCAAGGTTAGAGTGGGGTGTACTACCCTGTTGTCTGCCCTCTTGTTATGCTTCTCTGGATACTGCAGTTTGTCAATTAATCTTCTAAAATAGGGTATCCAAAGTTGCTACAAAGTACTGTAGATGTCTTCTGAGTAGGGCATAGAACAGTGGGAATAGTGTCTCCTTTATTCTGGATTTTATACCTAACATTGCAGCTTCAACTCTACCCAATCACTTCCCACAATCTTGGAGCTATCCTGATTGAAAGTTTCCAAGAGGACTGGATGATGCCAGTCCCATTGCTGGCATTCTGGTTTCAGAGGACATGTTCATCTGTCCCAATCAGTTTTCCTGTTCACCCTAGCTCTGTTGCTGTCAGACACACTACTGCGTACTCTTTCTTCCTTCAGATCAGAGACATTAGTCTGTTTGGGCAGTGTCTCCAAGTTTCCAGCAGTCTTTGCAAAAAAACATTGCTGGTAAGTCATTTGTGGGATCGTGCACAGAAGCTAATGTTTGGATTTATTACGCAGCTGTTAGGCCTGTTTTCAAGAACACAGAAAGTGAAAGGATTAGCTGCCTGCAAGCTCCCCCATCTGTTCAATTGAAAAACTTCAGGAAGCCCAAGGCAGCACAGTTCCAGATTTTTTTTTTTCCAATTAAAAATAAAGGAAAAACCCTCCAAGTGTCTCTCTGGGTTGAAACATCCACGATAACAAAAGAAAAAAAAAGAATTCTAATTAAGATGGCTCTGACTCTGAAGCAGGAGTCTGGTTAATAGCACGCTTCTACTGCAGCAGTCAACGAGGTCAGATAGGAGCCCCCGGAGACATTACCATTTCTCAATTGAAATAATAGAATAAGAGTCTAGAATCAGAGGAACTAGGTTCAAATCTTACCTCAGATATTACCTATGTGATGCTATCTAAATCATCTAACCTCCATGTGCCTCAGTTTCCCTATCTTTAAAATGAAAGGGTTAGATTAGATGGCCTCTGAGACCTAGAATTGTCTATTTTAGCTCTAGAATTATTATTATTATTAATAATAATAATAATAGTAACAAACACAAATACAGCAATTAAAGAAAACCAGACATACAATAATAACAAACGGAAGTACAATAATTTAGTTGTGAATTCTAGAAGCACACTGAGCTAAGGAGCATTTGTTACCATGGCATTATGGATTTACAGCAAGAGACCATCTAGTCCCATATCTTAATTTTATGAAGGAGGTTAATGAGCCCAAAAAAGATTAAATGACATCAACTGGTAATGTGAGAAGTGAGCGTGAGAAGGTTGTGAGGGAGGTAGATGGAGAGGAGTGAATGAAATGAATAATGTCTGGGGCATTTCTCAAAAAGTGTTCCAGAAAGATGGACACCAATCAGGAAATCGGATGGCTGTAGTGCATTGTTTTCTAATAAACTAATTTAAATTTTACTACTTTTACTTTCACAGCATTTCTAGGTGGGAAACTGAATAAGAGGGCTATTTAGGGCTTTGGGAAAACTGTACGCTTACTATTTGTGTCGTATCTGACAGAAATGTGGATTTTGGAGTTTCTCAACCTAAAATAGAGATGAGACACTATACATAAGGGAGGTCCTGATTTGAGGCAGGAAAAACATGAGAAATCAAAGAATTAGAAGGAAGAAGCTGATGTTGGAAGCTGCCAAACACCAACTGAGCTGAGAAGTTGATGGGGTTGAGGAGTCAACGGAAGGCGAGAAAAAGAGAAGAAACAGAAGACGGTAGCAGTTGCTTGAATCTGAGCTCAACTAAGAAGAGATGACTTGAGAGGCAGCCTCTGAAATTGATACAGGGGACTGATATGGCAGGAGGAAAGCTCTGGTTCTGGGAGCTGATTGGAAAAAAAAACACAACAACACAATCCTGTCCTATTTAAAGAACAGACTGGGAAAAGTTTATCTTGCTCTGTAGTGCCATCTATAACCTGAGAAGGAAAACCGTTAAAAAATTTGCCTGTGTTGTCCTCTACAACCTAAGGGTGGGAGTAAGGAAGGGAGTCCTCAAAGTCTGCAAACCAGATCTTAATAGTTTTGTGAGTCCCAGGTACTGAATGTAGTATTTATTGCTTTATGATCTGAAAAGGATGCAGTTACTATTTCTGCTTTTCCACATTTGGTTGTGTGGTTTCTTATGCTCTAAATGCAGTCAATTTTGGTGAAGGTGCCACATACAGATAATAAAAAGGTATATTCCTTTCTATTCCCATTCAATTTTCTCCAGAGGTCTATCATATTTAACTTTTCTAAGATTCTATTTATCTGCTTAACTTCTTTCTTGTTTATTTTATGGTTAGATTTATTTGGCTCTGAGAGGGGGAAAATTGAGATTCTCCCACTAATATAATTTTACTACCTATTTCCTCCTATAGTTCATTAAAATTTTCCCTTAATAATTTAGATGCTATGCCAGTTGGTGCATATATGTTTAGTATTGATATTACTTCATTGTCTATGGTGCTTTTTAGCAGGATGTAGTTTCTCTGTTTATCCCTTTTAATAGGTCTATTTTTGCTTTTGCTTTGTGTGAGATCATGATTTCTACCCCTGCCTTTTTTTTTTAACTTCAGCTGCAGCATAATAGATTCTACTCCAGCCCCTTATTTTAACTCTGTGTATATCTCTCTTTCAAGTGTGTTATTTGTAAACAAAATATTGGTGGATTCTGGCTTCTAATCCATTCTGATATCCACTTCTGTTTTATGGGTGAGTTTATCTCATTCAGATTAACAATTATGCTTACTAACTAAGCATTACTCTCCATAAAATTTTCTTTTGTTTCTTCCTCTCTGTGTTTTTATCCTGTCCCTTCTCTGAACTCTATTTTTGCTTCTAAACCTTGCCTTCTTTTACCTGCCCTTCCTTTTATTCCCCTTCGTCTTCCCTTATCCTCTTCCACTTCTATTTCCCTGTTGGGTAAAATAGATTTCTATTACCAATTGAGTATGTTTGTGTATATGTGTGTGAATGTGTGTGTGTGTGTGTGTGTGTGTGTGTATGTATAGAACCAATTTAGATGTGAATTAGGTTTGAGTGTTGTTCACCTCCACACTCATTTTCTCCTCCAATGTAAAAGCACCTCTTTGTTTGTGAGATAATTTTCCCCATTCTTTTTCTCCCTTCCCCCAGGGCATCCCTCTTTCTTGCCGATCTATTTTTTTTTTGTTTACATCATCCCAACATAATCAGTTCACTCCTGCACCCTTTTCTATGTAGAATCCTTCTAACTGACTTAATAATAATAATAATAATACTAATAAAGTTCTTAAAAGTTACATGTATCATCTCACATAGAAATGCACATAGTTTAATCTTATCGAGTTGCTTATGATTTCTCATTCATGTACATTTACCTTTCTATGCTTCTCTTGATTCTTCTATTTGAAAGTCAAATTTTCTATTTAGTTCTGGTCTTCTCCTCCCCCACCCCGAATGCTTGATAGTTTTCTGTTTCTTTAAATATACATTTTTTCCCCTTGAAGGATTATACTCAGTTTTGCTGAGTTGATTGTTCTTGGTTGTAATCACAGCTCTTTTGCCTACCAGAATATCATATTCCAAGCCCTCCACTTCTTTCATGTGGTAGCTGCTAAATTTTGTGTGATCCTGACTGTGGTTCCATGGTATTTGATTGGTTTCTTTCTGGTTGATTGAAGTATTTTCTTTTTGACCTGAGTGCTCTGGAATTCAGCTATACTCTTCCTGGGAGTTTTCATTTTGGGATGTCTTTTAGGAGGTGACTGGTGAATTTTTAAAATTTCTGTTTTACCCTCTGGTTCTAGGATATCAGGGAGTTTTTCTTGATACTTTTGTGAAAGATGATGTCTGGGTTTTTTCTTTGATCATAGCTTTCAGGTAGTTTAAAAATTCTTAAATTATCTCTGCTCAGTTTATTTTCCAGGTCAATTTTTCTTCCAAAGAGATATTTCACATTTTCTTCTATTTTTTTTTCATTCTTTTGACTTTGCTTTATTGTTTCTTGATGTCTGATGGAGTCATTAGCTTCCAGTTGCCCAATTCCAATTTTTTAAGAAATTGTTTTCTTCAATGAACTTTTGTACCTCTTTTTCATTTGGCCAATTTTGCCTTTTAAGGAGTTATTTTCTTTATTATTTTTTGTGGTTCTTTTTTACCAAACTGTTAATTCTCTTTTTATAATTTTCTTCTTTGCTCTAATTTCGTTACCTAAACTTTCTCTACTACTCTTATTTGAGTTTGAAAGCAATTTTTTAGCTCTTCTAAAATTTCTTGTTGGGCTTGTATCCAATTTACATTTCTTTGAGCCTTCACTTGTGGATGTTTTGACTTCATTGTCTTCTTCTGAGTTTGTGTCTTGATCTTCCCTATAGCTGATTTTTATGGTCAGGTTCTTTTTGTTGTTGTTGTTGTTGTTGTTATTATTATTTGCTCATTTTCCTGCTCTATTTCTTGATTTTGAACTTCATGTTAAAGTTGGGTTCTGTTCCTGGCATACAACAGGGAGGGCCACTGTCTTAAGCTTCACACTTTTTTGTACTGCTGTTTTCAGAACTAGTTCTAGAGGGTTGGAAATTTTTGGTGCTTTCAAGGTGATGTGATCTGGGGAGAGGTGTGGTCACTGCCCTCCTAGTCTGCACTGTGGTTCTTACTCAGGAAGTGCCCCTGTTTCTCTGGGGTTGCAATTGATAATTCTACTCAGGGACCCTGATCCTTTGGAACCAGGAGTGATAAAGCTCTTCAGGGCTAATGCTCTCTCTGGACTGAAATTACTTCTCTCCACCCTTGAACTATGACCCAGAAGTATGGGTCTAGGCTGTGGATTTCCCTAACAGCATCTGGTCCTGCATCCAGTGCTAGCACAGGGTTCCTGTGTAATCTCTTTCTGACCAGTTGCCAGGTCCCCTTACTGACTCTGGTTGGAAAGCTCCTGAAGCTGTTGCTACTTCTGTAGACACCATCTGGTTCCCCCACTGGTATTTCATTCACATGGGCTTTGGGCCAGCATCCACTCCCATCTCATAGATCTCTCTTTCTGACTGCCCATATTGTCTTAGGCTGGAAGAATTTCTCATACTGACCTTTTGTTTGTGCTGCCACTCTAGAAATTGATTTGAGGTGTTATTTTAAAGTCATTAGGAAGGGAATATTGGGACAGCTCAGCTGAATGCCTTTTCTACTTCACCATCTTGGCTCTGCCCCTGGAAATATGCCCACTGTTTAATGAGATTAACTTTGATATCAGTCAGTCCTGTAGATGGGGGTTTGAACATTATAATGCCGTGGCAAATATTTCAGTATTCATAAATAAGTGGCAAAAGCTGCTGCTTATACACCATTATTTAAGGAATAATGGGATGGGTACCTTATCCTGAATAATATCCTGAAATATTTCCAGTAGAGATTTATTTCTTCAGATATTGATTTCATCCAATTGCATTCACATTTATAAAGAATTTCTGAAAACTGAAAAATAATTCAATATATAAAGAAACATATCTATAATAGTAAAAAGGGCAACATTTTAAGTCTTATCAGCTATTAACAACTAATACCCTATAAATATCATTCCTTGCTGGAATGAGACAAAAGGATATGTACCTGGAAGTTGAGACATATAGAGGAGCAAGGGAGCAAAATACGGTAGAGGGATTTTTAAAGGGGAGGTGAAAAGGTGCCCAAGGCAAACAGTCAAAGACAAACATTTCAAAATTTTGCTTAAGGCCTGCCTTGACCATAATTATAATATGATTTAAATTAGAAAGAGAGAGAAAAAGTAAAGAATACTTTGCTTTATATAATTGCATGTGGGTCTCTGTCTCTTTCTTACACACAAAGATACATTACAAAGGTAGAGGTATCTATCATGCCACCAACAGGCATTTTCCATGAATTGGTGGTTCAATATGTCTGCAGGGCTCTCATAATTGATGCTTATAGTGATCACCCTGAGGATCCTCAAGAGCTTGAATTGCTTTCTGAGTCGTCAAAGAAAATGATTAAATCAGTCAGTATAGTTTTACTGTTAAATATATTTTATTACATCTTTTTTTTAAATTGGTAATCTATTTATGGTTCATATGGTCACTCTCAGTTAATCAGAATATTTGATTAAGCCCTATATAATCTCTCAATAAACATTTGTTAAAATGAGTCATGGAATAGAATTAGCCATGGCTGATAACATAGTTCATAAACAGAGGATTCGGAAAGAATATTAAAGCTCTCAAAAGAGATGAAATACAGGTGAATCTTACTTTATAGGAAAAGAGAGAGTTACTAAAAAGATTTATTAGTATTCATTACAATGAGCGATCTACAATTTGAATGAACAAACTTCCCCAATTTATTAAAAAGGTGGTTTAATTTACACAAATGTTATTCATATACAGCATTTCAGGAATACATTTGTCATATGAAAACCAAAAACAGCTGCATTTTTTACAGTGTCGTTTCCTCACTACAGATCAAAAAGAATCCAACACATTCTGAAATATGGCCAAAATCTGAAAAGTGCCTAGTGCAATTTCATTCAATTAAACACTAAAATTAAAAAAAAAAATCAAAGAGTTTCTCCTTTTCTTAAACTTACACTAACAAGAGTTTTACGCTTTGGAGACAGTAAACAAAAGTCCCCAAAGAAGTTTCAGCACTAGTCTTGAACTTCTAAAAGAAGTTCTGGTTCTACAGCACATAATTGTCTGTTCTCAAGAGGCACTGTAATACATTAATCACCCATCTTCCCCAGACAGCATGATCTTCTCAGTTGTCCTGGTGCCAGTCCTCATGCTGCCCGTGGCAACACTGAAAAGAGCCCTGACTTGATACTGATTGAACCCAATGAGGGAAAGTTGGCTATACTCAAACCTAGGAATTCTTACAGTATTTCAGGGTCTCCTTAGCTAAGTGTTGGTGATTGCTTGTGATATGAAAACAAGCCTTTAATTGTCAGCCTCTAATAAAGATTCAGAGCTGTGTCTAAGGAGGTTCAAAAGATCCTGGGAGTGTACACATTTTTTTTTTTACTAGTTTTCAAGCAGCATAATGTCTTGTGTTAGCCTGTTGGCTTTTGTAACTGTCAGCTAACCATGAAATGGAACTCTCTCTTTCTCTATGCACACACACACACACACACACACACACACACACACACACA
>NW_020955033.1:19497306-19497859 GCF_900497805.2 Vombatus ursinus | reverse complement strand
CACTAACCTCTAACTGAAATTTGGCTTTTCTTCAATTATGAATGCAGACAACAAAACATTATCCTGATAAGGGGTCCCTAAGGCTTTACCAGACTGCCAAAAGGGTCTATGATAGATAGATAGATGGATAATGTAACCTTGGGCTGCATTCACAGAGTCATGGCTTCTAAGAAAAAGAGGTGATAGTCTCAATGTACTTTTTCCTGGTCAGACCATGTCTGCAGTATTTAATTTAGATCTGGGCACCGTTGTTTGGAAAAGACACTGACAAATAGGAGAGCATGCAGAGGAGGGCACAGAATGGTGAAGGGCCTCCATAATGCATGGAGTGGCTAGCCTGGAGAAGACTTGAGGTGCTGGCATGGGGGGGAGGAAAGGAGGACATTAATAAGGTTCTATGAAAATTCCTAGCGGGAATATATTAAAGAAGATTTTGTGGAAGAGCTAGCATTTGAATTTGGACTTAAAGGATCAGTTGTATTTGGACAGGCAAATATAGAATGAAAGAGGGGAAGAATGTTCCAGAATATGCTATGAGTTATTAAATACATTG
>NW_020955033.1:19479762-19497296 GCF_900497805.2 Vombatus ursinus | reverse complement strand
ATCCCCATTTCACAGATGAAGAAACTGAGGCCGGCAGAGGTTAAGTGACTTGCCATGGACTACACAACTAGTAAGTGAATGAGGCAGGATTTAAACTACAGTCTTCCTGACTCAAAGACTAGCTCTCTATTCACTATACCACCTAATATAGTCTAAAAGTCAAAAGAATGGGACAGACAAAATAAGAATTCAGAAGAGTAGTCATTAAAGGTTGTATTGTCAGAGAAGACTTAATTATGGTGATGCAACCTTTGTTAAAAGAAAGTCAGTCTCTACTGATACTTGCCGTGCCTATGGGAGACAATTGTGAGAGAAGTTAGAGATAGGATTAAGCTAAGAAAAAGGAGATATAAATGAGATTCAGAGGGTTTGAGGAACTCTGAAGAAAGGTGGACATTTAATTTAGTGGAAGGAAGTTTAAGAGAAATTGAGAAGCAGAAAAGTATCAACTGAAAGAGAACCATTAGAGATGAAGGAGAAGATTAGAAGAGGAGACAGAAAAAGATTGATAACAAGGTCATGAGCAGAAGGATATGGCAAGTGGTAGAAGCACAAGGAAAAGGAAAAAGACCTAAAGAAGGGTCAATAAAAAACTCAAGCTGAAAGCAAAGGATTTGAGCAGTGAGAGGAGAGGAGAGGAGAGGAGAGGAGAGAAGAGGGGAAGGCAGGGCAGGAGACGATGAGAGAGGAGAGGAAGTTAGCAAGAAAATTGGTAAGATGAGGTGAGAGGTTAGTAAGACAAGAAAAAGCATTTGGGGTATGGGTTTCAAAATGCAATTGAGATGAAAAGGTGATAACAAAGTAAGAAAGAGAATGACAATGTAGGAGTTGAAAACCTTCACAGAAATTCTTCAGAGTAACTACTTTCTATCTGTCTGGGCTGCCAAATCACACTGTTGATTCATATAGGACTTGGAGACCACTAAAAAAGGTCCCCAAAACCCAAGTCCTTTTCCCCAGGCAAAGTATCATTGTATTATGCTTTTTCCCATCTCATACCCATCAAGTTTATTTCTTGAATCCAAATGTAAAGCTTTACATTTATTCCTATTAAATCATTAATTCATTCAACAAGCATTTATTAAGTGCTGATGTTATATTATGTGTCATGGGTAAAAAAGACAAAAAGCAATCAATTAATAAATTTTATGTTCTGGTTTTTCAAAACCTTTTTGGATCCTGCTCCTGTCATATAGTGTATTTAAAGTTTCTAATCCATATAATCATTGTTTATTTTGGATTATAGCCATTTTAATACATTCAGATAGAGTGCTAGACTTGATATCAGGAAGGCTAGGGCTGAAATCCTGCCCCTAATATTTACGAAGTATGTGACCCAAGCAAGTCACTGTCTGTCTAGGATTCTGTTTCCTTATCTATAAAATGGAGATGATAACTATATCTTGTCTCATATGGTAATTGGGTACAGTTAAAATGAGAAGGTATAAATAATAGTAATAATAATAATTGCTAGCATTTAATGAATGCTTTAAAATCTGCAAAGTTTTTGCAAATATTACCTCATTTGATCTTCACAACCACCTTGGGAAGTAGCTGTTACTATTATCCCCGTTTTACATTTGAGGAAATTGGGGTAGACAGAGATTAAATGACTTTCCATGGGGTGTGTAACTGGTAAGTGTCTAAGGCAGGATTTAATCTTGGGTCTTCCTGACTCCAAGGCCAGCTTTCTATCCACTCTACCACTTTATATAGTGGGGAAAGGGAAGGAAAGGGAAGAAGCATTTATATAGTGCCTACTATATGCCAGGCACTGCACTAAGCATTTTTTTAATAAGTATTATCTCATTTGATCCTCTTAACAACCCTGGGAGATAGGTGCTATTATTATCCTTACTTTTTAGTTGATGAAACTGAGTCAAGAGGCAGCTGGAAGCTCGATGGATAGACCATTGGGCCCAGAGTCAGGAAGACCTGAGTTCAAATCCAGCCTCAGACACTTCCTACCTGTGTGACCCTGGGCAAACACTTAAGCTCTGATTACCTGACAAAATGGACCTACTGAAGAAGGAAATGGCAAAACACTCCAGTATTTTTGCCAAAAGACCCCAAATGGGGTCACGAAGGTTCAGACACAACTGAAACAACTGAACAATTACAACTGAGGCAAACAGAGGTTAAGTGACTTGCGCAGGGTCACACAACTAGTAAGTGTCTAAAGCAGGATTTGAGTTCAGATTTTCCTGACTCCAGGTCCTGTGCTGTATCCACTGTGCCACCTAGCTGCTTAATAAACACTTTGAAAACTTTAAATCACTATCTGAATGTCAGTTTTTATTTTCCTTACTAGGTTATAGCTTATAACACTTGTAATTCCTCATATAATATGACATCTATGTCACATATATGTACGCATATATCTACATAAACATATATTGATGTCATTCTTCTTTTGTCATGGGGGCTTGATTTCATATTTTCTTTCCAGTTTATGTGTAGAAATACCAAGGAATGATTTAAAAGGCACATCTGTTGGCTTTAAACACTGCATCACTTGTCATAACACTTAATGGCCAGGGAAAGCCATGAAATAGTAAAATACCAGGGGAATGTGGACAGATTTCAGAGGGCTATATTTTCTGTTTATGGTGCGATACCTTCCATGTGGTGCATTTCCATTAAAGTCTCTTTATGGCTGTACTTGTATCTCCAATGTCCATGCTGATCTCTCCAATTAGATCTTTGTTAAAAGAAAAATCTTGTCCAGAATGTTTTAGGATCCCTTGGAAATGGAACTTTTTACCACATGCACTTCTATCACACTGGCATATTAATGTTTTTAGCCAAGCCTTTATATCAGCGTCTGGGCGAGATAGTCTGTAAATCCTGTTCTTTCTGTGTTCCCTTAACTTATGGCGACATCAATTAACTAGAAGCATGGGCTTTGATCCATCCATGGTTAGCTTCCTTTCTGTTCTTTTTGGTGTAGTGTGAATGAAGTTTTCAAATATGACAAGTGCCTCACATAGTTTCACTTGGATCTCATGGTGGGAAACAGAAAGTAGGAAGAAGTTACTGCAGATGGTAAACTTTTTGAAGTCTTGGATTCTTAAGCCATTAAAGGCTGATACTGTATATGTATATATATACATACATACATATATATGTATATATGTATGTATATGTATATACACATACACACATATACACACATATATATAATAAACATGTATGTGTATATACATATATACACATATGTATATATTTTCATCAATCAATCAATAAACATTTATTGGGTCTACTATGTGCCAGGTAGGCGGCAGCTAGGTGGTGCAGTGGATAGAGAGCAGCAGGGACTGGAGTCAGGAAGACTCATTTTCCCAAGTTCAAATCAGGCCTCAGACACTTACTAGCTGTGTGATCCTGGGCAAATCACTTAACCTGTTTGCCTCAGTTTCCTCATCTGTAAAATGAACTGGAGAAGAAAATGGCAAACCACTCCAGTATCTTTGCTAAGAAAACCCCAAATGCGGTTATAGAGAGTCAGACATGACTGAAAATGACTGAACAAGAAGAACAATGTGCCATGCACTGTGCTATATATCAGTACATCCATCCATCCATCCATCTCTCTCTCTCTCTCTCTCTCTCTCCCCTTCTATCTATTGGTTGATTTATTTATTGATCTATCCAACTGGTAAACTATTGAATAAACTCTGAAAAGCTCACTGAAATGATGACAGAAAGATCTGAGAGGTATTTCCATAAATACAATTTAAGAGTTTTTGAATTCTAACTGGAGCTGGGTGGCAGAAAAATGCCTCTATTAGAATAGGACAGGGAAATTTGAGCAAATACCCTAAAAAAAGGCAAAGCTCAAATGGTTTTCTTCTCAGGCCATCATTCACACCGCCTAGAGAAAGTGTGGCACAGAAGAAAGAAGAGTAACTCTGGAGCTGGAGGACTGCTGTTTAAATCTCAGCTCTTGTAGGAACTACCTGTGACCTGGCCAGCTCCCACATCTGTGGTGTGAGAGGGGTTGGACTAGACCACCCTTAAAGTACCTGCCAGTTCTAAATCTTTTATCCTATTGCTCAGGTATGCACCAAGGTGTTTTCCTCTTCCTCCTAGCTATTGCAGCTGAACATTTCTCATCTGTAATTCCACCCTCGTGACCTTGATGACCATAGACTTCAATATCTAGGCTGGCATTATTGCTCATATTTTTCCTTTTAAATATATTCTGGCTCTAATGTATTCTTTTAATGGATCAACCAACCTTCATTTTACTTATAAAAAAAAGGCTTTTTTCCCCCTTGTTATGTGGTTAGAGGTGAAATCTCTACACGTGAAATAGGGGCTAGCATTCTCAGTGCAGGTTGTGTTTATCAGGGCAGGCTGTGAAATGTTATAGAATCTGAACATTGTTTTCTCCCTGAAGAGTCTGGTGCTAAGATACTCCTCTGCTTTCAAGTATGTATCATGGTAATCTGAACAAAGGTCTGGGAGTCAGGAAACCTTTATTCTAATTTCTGAAGAGCTGATGATTAATTTTTAAAATTTAGTTCAGCCCCCATGCCTGGATCTAATTATCTCTGGTTGCTAAATAGTACAAGAGAGAAAAAAAATGGGAGAAAGGAGTAGGAATAAAGTGAGTGTGGATTTGCAGAGTATAGCATTACAAAGAGGGTATCATTGAGAGATGTAGATCATGAGAACAGATAAGGTTAGGGATAGGGACTAGAATTGTGATTTCATTGGTATAGGAATCTCCTAGATGAGATGATTCCTTTACTAATGTACTTTCTCTGAAATATGTATATATGTATATATTATATATATAAATATATAATATGCATGCAAACATATATACATACATATGTGTTCTTTCAATGGATCAACCAACCTTCATTTTGCTTATACAAAAAAACCCCTTTTTTCCTGTTATATGGCTAGAGGTGAAATCTCTACATGTAAAACTATATAAATATATATATAATGACTATATATATTTGTGTGTGTGTATATGTGTGCATACACACACACACACACACACACATATATAGTCAGAAAGATGCCTATAGATCTGAGAGGTAAAGTGATATGCCCAGGGTAACATGGGAAGTGTGTACGAGAGGAGGAAGACACAAGAACACCTAAAAATGGAATATATGTGTGAAGTTTGTAAGAATAAGATCTAGTGAGGGAAATATTGCAGATAAATAATGAGGTAATGTTTAAAAAATGAAGCCTTGGGTCTTTTGTTTCCTTTGCCATCAGAAGAAAGCCTCTAAAAGCAATAACTGATGATAAAATAGTCCTTTAAACTCCTGAAGGTCAGGGAACATGCTTTCTATGTCCACTGAACTCCCTTTAGCACAAAAGGACTGACTTGAATTTGCTTTTAGAGACATTGAGTTAGAGAAGTAATTTCACTTTTGTAAAAGGATGACAAATACTGTATGCTTCTGCCCTTACTAAATATAGGTTAAAATGGTACAACTGAAAATCTGAATAAAAGTAATCAATGAATTTCACTTTATTGTATAATTAACTCCAACTCCATTAACATGTATTAGTATTGAAATAATATTTTCATATATAAATATTTCCTGGGGATGCTGGAGCTGAGGGTAAGGGGTGAGTGATTCTTTCAAAGAATTTATCATTTTGCTAACCCTTGGGGTGAAGAGTTAAAATGGAAATATCAGCATTTTGTGCATGAAGCTAATATATAGCCTGGAGTTAATCACATCTTAATCTCCACCCAGCATTTATTTATTAAGCATCTTTCTACCCATGGTGTTGCTGGGAGTGAGTTCAGTGGAATGGTGTCTGTCCCCTGGACAGATAGGACACACAGATATTCAAGCAAACACTTCATAGCAGTAAATAAACAAAATTGTTTACTGAATAAGTGCATTAACCTTATTTTACATCCTTTCACTGCATTGATTGCTTTATCTTTCTTGAAAGAAAGGAACTATGTTTAAAAAAAATAGATAAGTGAAGTTTCCCTAAGCCTGAGGTTTCCCAGCTGTTTTAAACGAAAGGATGGTAGATAGTAATTTAACTTACCTATCATCTGTAAATAGAAGTGCTAATTTGATAGTCATGTTTGCTCTTCATCTAAGGAAAGAAATATCTAACAATTTTTTGTTGTTCATGTTTTCAGTCATGTCCCCATTTGGGATTTTCTTGGCAAAGATACTGGAGTGGTTTGCCATTTCCTTCTCCAGTTCATTTTACAGGTGAGGAAATGAGGCAAACAGGATTAAGTGACTTGCCCAGCGTCACACAACTAGTAAATGTCTGAGGCAATATTTGAACTCAGGCAGATGAGTCTGCTTGTCTCTAGGCCTGGTCCTACCCACCTAGCTGCCTCAATTACAGTTATCCAAATGCTGAACAGGATATCTCATGAAGTAAAGCCTTCCTCATATTGGACATACTCAATCAGAAGCTGGATGATCACTTGTCCAATAGAGTTAATTCTTGTTCAATTCAGTTTGAATTGATGGTTTCTGAGATCCCTTCCAAACTTGAGATTCTGGGATTTAGTAAATTAACAGTAATATAGACTTTGTTTAAATTTAAGTTAATGGCATTTTATGCATTTGGGGGGAAGATAATACTAAAGTCCACCTTCTGAGTACGATTAGTGTAGAAGTCTCAGGCATGACTATAATCCAGTAGAAGGCAGGCCAATTAGTTTTTCATTGATATGGGCCCTCCTCTAATACACTCTCCAGGAAGTGGGTGAAACTATGGATGACAGAAGGAATAGCCACTTACGAGAGAGGGGGAGAGAGAGAGAGAGAGAGAGAGAGAGAGAGAGAGAGAGAGAGAGAGAGAGAGAGGGAGAGAGAGAGAGGGCTTCTCACGTGCCCAGTGAAATAGAGACAGAGTAGGAGTCAGGAAGTAGTGGTAAGAGAATAACTTTTCCTTTGCTCAGAAGAATGGTCCTCTGAGGCAATGGGAAGGTACTTTATGAAGCTGAAAAAGCATAGGACTTGAATTCAAAGGTCAGTGCTGACCGCCACTCACCATTTTGGTAAAGCCAATAAATCTCTCTCAGCCTCACTTTTTTCATCTATAAAATAAGGATAATAAGAACCTTATCACTCACCTCACGGTTGTGAGGTTTAAATGAGGTATATGAAATGCTTTGAAAACCTTAAATCCATATATTGTTATCATTAGGTATTAGTTGATCAACTCCCTGAACCTCAGTATTCTTAGTCCTACTTACTGGCAGTCACTTTGCTAAATCCTGTGGATATAAAGAAACACAAAAGACAATCAGTCTCTGCCCTCAAGGAGCTTCCAGTCTAATGCAAACAATCTTGTACAAACAAGCTACATAGGAGATAAATTCCAGTTAATCAACAGAGGGAAGGCATTAGCATTGAGGGGAAAAGAGGAAAGGCTACTTTCAGAATGTGGGATTGTAGTGAAGACTGAAAGGATACCAGGGATGCCTGGAGGCAGAGGTGAGGATGCATAGCAAGTAAAAAGAAAGAGGCCGGTGTCACTGGAGCACATCTATAGTCCTTACCTATAAATGATGCGGTTGGTTTAGACCAGTGGGGTCAAACTCAAATAGAAATGGGTCCCTGGAGGCTCATTTTGACTTAGAAAACTACACGTTAACATTATCTATGTTGTATTATGTTTTTATTTATTTTGTTAAATAATTCCCAATTTACATTTTAATCTGGTTTAGGGAGCACTCCAAAGTGTTGAAAGCATGTGGCCTAGATGTTTGACACCACTGATCTAGGAGATCTCCAAGTTTCTTTCCTAAAATAATATTTTATGACTTTATGCCTCTAGCTGTGGATAGCAATAGCAATTTATTTCAATCAATCAGCAAGCATTTATTAAAAACCTACTATATTCCAGTGCCTATAGTAGGTATTGGGAATACAAAGACAAAGGGTTTGATTGGGACATTCCAGGGAAGTTCTAAGCAGGAAAAGAAAATCGTTAATTCCTTTTACAATGTCCCAAGGTAGGGCAAAAGAGGGAAAAAACAAATTATACCTGATCCCTCTAGGCCAGAGGTATCAAATTTGCTCACAAGAATCAGATTAAAATCTAATTAGGAAGTAGTTTAAAAGATAAAAATACAACATAGATAATGCTAATTGGTGGTTTTCTAAATCAATATGCAGTTCCAGAGATCAGTTCTAATTTGAGTTTAACATCATTGATTTCTAGGTAATTAAAGAGTTAGCTGTGGTTGGTCAGAGCTATGACCAGGTGGGCTGACATTGGAAGTGGGGCCATCTTCACCTTCCTTCCCCATTGTTACCCCATTTGATTTGAAAGTTAAATCTTTTGGCAGAGAGTATCTTGGAGAGAAAGTCAAACCTAAGTGGAGGAGTAGGATCCACACTAGAGTGGAAGAGGAAGAATAAGATGGAGTGGCAACTGAGTTTATGTGCATAGCCTATTTGCACCTCACCACAGGGGAAGGAGCAGCTTGGTGCTCAGTGGTTAGAGCCCAGTGTGGGGGAGGGAAGACTACTCTTCCTGAGTTCAAATCCAGCCTCAGACACTTACTAGTAGCATGACCCTGGGCAAATCTCTTAACCCTGTTTGCCTCACAGATGAGAAAAAATATCTGGAAAAGGAACTGGAAAAGGAAATAGCGAACTCCTCCAGCATCTTTGCCAAGAAAACCCCAAATGGACCCATGAAGACTTGGACACAACTGAAAAACTACTAAATAAGCACCACCACCATATTGCTGCTACACTTTCAGAAACACTTTCACACATACTGGTGATAAGGTGACTCAGTCCAGGAAAGTCTTACGGCTTGAAGGTAAAGTGATTATGGCTATACATGTATGTCTTCCAATGCACCAGAACCTTTTCCCTAATTTTATGGCAGCAACACGATTGCTGGTTCCTCTTTGATGTTGAAGGAGGATTTAGTCCTTTTTGTAGTTCTACACCTATATGTGCTTTATGCCTGGGACCCATTTAAAGGAGAACACTCAGGCCGGCCACCTCTTCATTTCCCACCTGGCTGTACTACTTTGAACATCTTCATCATGACCCTCCTTCCCCCTCTCCCCTTTTTAGCTTCCTTTGGTGTGTTGTATCCCTAGCATTTAGCACATAATAGGGTCTTGATAAATGCTTATTGGCTGACTATTGCCTGATGCAGCTATGAACAAAGCCGTCAAAGGGGAGGGGGCAGAGAAAATGGTTTGGAGGTGGAGAACATGGGCATTTTTTCCTGAGACCACTGAAGAAGCAACAATTCTCTTTTTTGAGAGCTCTGCTACCACATGCCCCCAGGTGGTGGAGGGGGAGATGTACGTATTTGAGCTGAGGAAATTTCTCTTCTTTTTACAGCTGTGCCTTCAATATTCCAAATATTGTATGGGCTAGTTAGTCCTTCTTTTAAAGGGAAAAGTCCTATTTGAAGAGGAGAATAAGAGGGAGTAAGGACACCTCCTTGATATATGTTAGCGATGTCTAGCCAATATGCTTCTATACAAAAGGTGTGCAAAAAGACCATTAAGTGTTCTTTCATAAAGGATACTGTCTCTCATTCTAAAAATTTCAGCTCCTTTGTCATATTCTAGTCACTTAAAATTCCATTCTACCTTCTCATTCCCCCCCAAAAAAGTTCAATTCTATGGGAAAAAAATTCCTCCTTTAGTCATAATGGCATTTAATTTGTACAGAGAGTTGAAAAATCAAGGCTTAAACAAAATCCAAATGAAACCTGTCCAAAACACTGGGTTGGAATGAAGACTTGGTCAAATACAAGACAGAATCCTAAAGCAATACCTTGCCGGAGGGTATACAAATCTATCTACATTTATTCTAAATGGAGAGTGACCTTTCACTATGAAGCCTTGAGCTTAAACTCAGCTGAAGTTATTGGAAATCATTTCCAAAGGTCATTCATGGGAAAGAATGTAATATGGATTTAAAGATGCCTTCCATATATGTAGAAAGCCAGGTCTGCAATGCTAGTAAAAAAAAAAAGTCTTATGGAGAAGTAATAACTGCATAAAAAAGAGAGGTTTTGAAAATAATTTGAAGGGCCTAAGATCACACAGATCACAGTTTAATTTTCTTACCTATTGCTGCCATTATGTTTACCAACATGGTGCATACTGGAAAATAATATGTAAGATTCTGCTTTGGAGATGGATGCTAAATTTGATTTATTTTCATTAGATTTGAAATAATATTACTCAGAAGTCAGTCAGGGCACATTCCCAATGAGTGAAAAGTCTGGTGTCTCTTTCCAAGGGTTAATGTTTATAGGGCAGCATGTCTAACATGCCATTAGTCATTTTTCAAAGGGCAAACCTATATAGTTAGAATCACTGAGACACAATAACAAGTATTCTCTTAATGAGAGGGAAAATTTCTTTGGTTGCTCAGCCTGGAGATTAAAATACTCTGATATTTTGTAAGTAATTAGTGTTGTCACAGTTTGGGGGAGGAGGATAAGAAATGTAATATACTTTAGTAAGCCTCATAAGATTTTCTTTTGGCTCATATCTGAATAAAATCTAAAGATTGAGATTATTTTCTACAGAATAACGTTGAGAACTTTTGGGGAGGAACTGAGAGAGGAAAAAAAAATCAAGTATCATTCTTTGCTTTTATGTTGATTATCTTGCTGTAGTGGTTTCTTTCTCGGATTTTTTTTTCTTTCCTAACCTTTCCGATAGCCTTCCTTCATTGTGAGTTAAAAAAAAATTTTTTTTGTCAAAGTGTGAAGGTCTCCATTTTTTAAAATTTAATTTTCATTTCCAATTTGTCTCCCTCCCTCTCTGCACTTCTGACCATTGAGAAGGAAAGAAAAGTAAAACTCATTACAAATATGTATAGTTATGCAAACCAAATTTCTTTATTAGCCATGTTCCAGATAAAAGAAAGAATTAGAAGAAAATATACTTCAGTCTATTAGATTGTAAGGTCCTTGAAGTCAGGAATTATCTTTTGCTTCTTTTTGTATCCTGGAGTTCAGCACAGTACCTGGCACATGGTAAGTGCTTAATAAATGTTTATTGATTGATTGATAATGATGATGATGATTGATAATGATGTAATACAGCTAGGAGGCATGGTGGAGAGAGCACCAGGCCTGGAGTCAGGATGACTCCTCTTTCTGAGTTCAAATCTGGCTTCAGACACTTCCTCACTGTATTACCCTGGGCAAGTTACTTAACGCTGTATGCCTTAGTTTTTCATCTGTAAAATGAGCTGGAGAAGGAAATGCAAACCACTCTAGTATCTTTGCCAAGAAAACCGAAATTGCGTCACAAAGACAAGACTGAAAACAACTGAACAAAAAAATTGTTAGATATTCCTTTCCTTACTTTAAGACCAAACATGACTACAAAATCAGTGCTTCCATTTATAGATGATAAGTAAGTTAAATTACTGTCTGCTGGAGTGGTTTGCCATTTCCTTCTCTAGCTCATTTTGCAGATAAGAAAACTGAGGCAAACAGGGTTAAATGACTTGCCCAGGGTAGTATCTGGGTAGTATCTGAGGCATCTGAGGCTGAATTTGAGCTCAGGTCTTCCTGACTGCAGGTTTGATGCTCTATGTACTGTATTACCTAGCTACTCCCTGCTCTGGGTACTAGTCAGAATAGAGAGATGGATGAGAAGAAGCAACCAGTGTCTTTTGATGAGGTCAGACATAAAAGGTCCAGACCAAAAAGAAGAATTTAGCAGTGCAAGGGAACTAAGAGGAGCTATCAATGTCATATAGTTGTGGATGGATGAGGATTAAACTATAAGAAACTTTCTATGTTCTGGGCTATTGACTTTTTCCTTTCATTTTACTATCCTTTCCCCTTCATTCAGGGAGATGTTAGTAAACTTTTAACAACTGACTCTCCAAAACAAAACAAATACCACACCAAACAAAAAATACTCACAACACACTTTCAATTTTAACCTGCATTATTAATGTTTTCCCCATCACATTTCTAAATCTAAGGAATGGATAAAACAATAAATCAATCTCTAATTTGTATTGTTTACCAATTTCGAGGTATAAATGTGTACACTGTAAGGCCTAAGTTGGCTTTGGCACACCTCTGCTTCCATGGTACCCTGCCCCAACCACATACTGTAGTAATAATAATAATAAATTTTCTCTAAAAACCTAAGATTAGTGCACTGTTAGGGTCTTGGAAAGTGGTGGGTGATGGAGAAAAAACATACCAACCCCATAATACAACACCCTGGGCTCTTCTCCCTTTAGGGCAACTGAAGTTTAGATACCAGGTGCAGCAAGAACACATAAAACCTGAGTAGGGGTGAATCTGTACTTGGATTTATTGAGATTGATGGGGGGCTGCGGGGGGAAGAGGGGGAACAACTAGTGAGATTATATGGTATATTGAGTATATTATTCATTATATTACTAATTCAGTTATAAATGGCATATACCAATAATACCTAGGACTATGTTGCTATTTCAGTAAATATTGATTATTTAAAGAGTCAGAGCTTTGGAAAGGAAAGGGAACAATCATTTATTAAGGACTTACTGTATGCCAGGCGTAGGGCAAAGTGCTTTACAAATATGATCTCATTTGATCCTCATAACAACCTGGGAGGTGGGTGCTCTTGTACCCCCATTTTAAAGTTGAGGAAACAGGCAGACAGGGGTTATGATAAGTCATACAGCTAAGTGCCTGAGACCAAAATTGAGCTTAGGCCTTCCTGACTCCAGAGTTCAGCATGCTTTTCACTACACCACTCACCTGCTCTGTTAGAAGTGAGCTTAGAGAACCATCATGTATTTTCCTGGTAGTTACTGTGGAGTGAACTATATTGGGGTATTTTTGAAGGCGGTGAGAGAGCAGCTCTGGAAGCTACTTAGTGACATAGCATCCTGGAAGTCTTTCTAATCTGTTTTGTGGTGATTGAGGGTAATGGATTTCTAAAAGGTGAAAATTTTCTTCCTTGCTCTCTGAAAACACTAGTCCCATCATTATCTTAAAATTCCCTTATGAGAGGAGATAACAGCAATGATTATTCTGTCATACAGCATAAGATGGAGATCAGAGAATGTTTTTTTCTCATCTGTAAAATGGGATAATAATAGCACCTACCTCCCAGGTTTGTTAGGAGGATCAAATGAAATAATACTTGTAAAATGCTTTGCAAATCTAAAAGCGCTATATAAATGTTATTATTATATGACTAGACTAGACTATTTCTTTTTCTAATCACATATACTTCTGCTGTTACTGAAGTATCTATCCCAAGGATCAAAACTGTAACTAGACACTATATATAAACACACAGAGTTATATTTATGCATTAAATACACACACACACACATATATGTATACATATGTATATGTTTATGTGTATAACACACATCAGCACTTCCAGGACCAGTGATTATGTTGATGTGTTCACTTATTCCCATGCCAAGGAGATATTGAGATTTAGTTTCCTTGGCATTCTGAAATTTGGTAACATTTGCTCAAGTCTTTCAGGCATAATGAACAATATCAAGGAATTAAAATTCAAGGATGGTGGCCTCATCATTAGAAGTTGTGTTATCGTTAATGACCTTGTCTATGCTCTAGGTTTTAGGCAATCTCCCAAGGGGTGCTAATGTTGCTTACCAGCTGGGGGGGTTGCCCTTCAATAGGAGACATGGTGTGGAAATCAATTTTACCAGCTAATGTGGGGCCCTCTTCTCTCTGAGTCTTTACCTTATCTTTGCTCTATTGCAATAACATATGAAAAGGCCTATTGATAAGTAAGTTAATATTGATATATAATAAGAAAATAAAGGTACAAAAATGTTCCAGTCTACCATCTTCATTTCCATCTTGGCATCTCTAACTGCTTATTAGAAACATCTAACTGGATGTTTCATATACATCTAAAATTCAACATATCCAAAACTGAACTCAATATTCTGTGCCCCCTCACCCCACCCCAGTCCTCTAATCTTCTTACTTATATTACTCTCAAGGGTACCACCATCCTTCCAGTCATGTGGGCTCAAAACTTAGGTGTCAACCTTAATTCTTCATTCTCTTTCATCCCTCAAATCCAATTAGTCTTCAAATCCTATTGTTTTTACTTTCATATCATGTCTTGTGCCCCCATCTCTCCTCTGACACTGCCATTACTCTGGTACAGATCTTCATCACCTCATTCCTAGACTATTAAAATATCTGGCTGGAGGGTCTACCTATTTCCAATCTAATCCTTCCTCCACTCAGCTGTCATATTGATCTTCCTAAAACACAGGTCTGACCATATCATACCTCTCCCCCATTCAATAAATTGTAGTGACTTCCTATTAATTCTAGAATCAAGTATAAAAATTCTCTGTTTGGTTTTTAGAGCCCTTTATCACCTGGACTCTTCCTATCTTTCCAATCTTCTTACACCTTACTTTCCTCTACATATCTAGTGATCCATTGATACCAACCTTACTGTTTCTCACGTAAGACATTCCATCTCTACCTTACACATAGCTGCCAAAATAATTTTCCTCAAGTGCACACCTGGCCCTGTAACCTACTTACTCAATCAACTCAAGTGGCTTTCTATTGCCTGTAGGGTAAAATATAAACACTTCTGTTTAACATCTAAAGCTCTACATAATTGACCTTTTCAGACCCACTGGACATTACTCCCCCTCCCATACTTTGTGATCCAGTCACACTCATCTACTGTCTATTCCTCACATACAATGTGCCATTTCCCATCTTTATGTTTTTGCTATGGCTGTCTCACATGACTGGAGTGAACTTCCTTCATCCTTTTGATCCAGTGAATTCCTTTCTTCCTTTAAAACAGCTCAAGCTGTTTTTAACATGAAGATTTCCTGATCCTCCTAACTTTTAATGCTTTCCCTAGCCAACTATCTTGTATTTGACTACTTCATATGTTTGTGTTTATTAATGCCCGATGTATATATGTACATATTGATATGTACTGATTGTCTTCACCATTAGAATGTGAGGTCCTATTCCATCACAATCCTATACCACAACTTGTTCAGCAAATTGCACATAATGGATTTGCAGTTTCATGTGCACTCATCTTTTTTATTATACTATGTTATGGAAATACTTGTTTTATTCCATAAATAAAAAATAAAATAAAAAATATATTCAGAAGAAAACAAAAACAAGTTCCAAATGGAGCACAAACAAGGCAATTTTGTTACTACTGAATTAAATTTAATATAACTCAAAAATTTCCAAGTAACAGAAAAAAAAGAATGTAAGGTCCCAGAGAGTTGGGATTATTTCATTCTTTTTACCTGGATACCCAGCACAGTGCATCGTAAGTAGGAGGGACTATTTATCAGGCACCATAAAAACATGTATTTGTTTGATGGATTGATTAAACTCATTTGACTGCCTTGAGGAGTAATAATATAATTACTTATTTTTTCATACCTTTGAGAGTTTCTCCTTCCTAAGATTTCTTGGGCAAATGAGATCTCAAAGCATTTAAGATTGGGTGCCAAAGGGCCAGATTTACTAAGAATCTACTTGTTCCTGTCTTGTCTTGTGCAGCTACTACTTCTGACTTTCTTCTTAAATGCCACTTCAATCTCCTCATGCAGCACATCAAGGACACTGGGCGTTGAGTGTTCCTTAGTGCAAGAAGTGTAGAATCATCAGGGATGAATTCTCATAAGAAGGTAAATGTAGAGGGACTTGAGGGGAAAATACCAGAGAAAAATGCCAGAGAGCCAGAGAGATGGAGAAGAAAAAAGTAGAGGGAAATATAGGTAACAGAGTAGTTCAATGCTCTTTCCCCAGTTCCAGGCTTCCTTTGAGGTAGGAAGGACTTGGTTTTCTTGCAAAAAAAGAAAAAAAAATTATTTCAGAATCAGACTTTGGTTTTGTGTTGGCCACCATGTACTGTATCTTTTCTCCTCTAGTGATTGGAAGGTAAGGTAAGGGAACTATGGGGTTTGAGATGGGAAAGAATGGGGGGTGAAGAAGAATGAGAATAATATTAAGAGCAATGAAATGACATGCCACTATAAATGGGGTAAAACTTGAAAAAACATGGAAGAACTCAGCAGGCCCAAGTTTAATGGGAACATTTTAACTTATTTATTTGTAAATCCATTGTGAGACAGATTTTTCTAAATATCTATTTGTTATTTATTTGATTTTTAACAAATAGTTCTATTTCAATATAATCTCTGGGCATGGACACTGGAACACTTTAAACATATTTTAAAAATTAAAACTATTTATGACAGCAAAACAAAACTGCCTGCTAGGAAGTGCTACACCTTATAAAAATATAACTTCTCAAGTTGTGCTTTGGAAAGAGCACTGAGTCTGGAGTCAGGAGGAATTCAGTTCAAACACAGCCCTAGAAAACTATTAGCTGTGTGACCCTGGGCAAGTCATTTAGCCATTGTCTTCTGTAATTTCTTCAACTGGGAATAATAATAGCACCCACCTCATGTGTCCTGATTAAATGGAAGAACATTTGTAAAGCACTTAGCATAGTGTCTGGTACTTAGTAGGTGCTTGATATGTGCTTGTTCTCCTCCCCATCTCTTGAATTTGTGCCATTAAATTTAACCCCTGAAGAGCAAGAATCAAGGACTATGATATTTTCTTGGTTGCCACTATGGGATTCAAAACTAAGACAAATTAACAAAGGTTTCCACAGAGTTTTGATATTACTTATTATGACAATACATACTAATGGGGGGACAACTCAAATCTAGATGTAGAAAATGTCAGCTCAGACACAAAAGTAATTTTGCTATCATGAACTATTTTAAGAGTTTGAGAAGAAAGAACAAAAGATTATCATCAAGATGCTTCATGATTACAAATTACAAAATGTGATCTTGGAAGAGTCACAATTGCATATGACCCAAAGGGCAAAGATGCATTATGTGTGTGTATGTATGTGGTGTATATAAGCAATTTGTTGTACATTATAAAGGATAATGATATAACAAGTGGTGTTAAAGACACCATCAATGATATCCATGACTGGGAAAGGAAGTGGGTTAGTCATGTAGCAAGACTAGGAGATAATAGCTGGTCAGCCTGTGTGTTGCTCCACTAACCATGAATATTAAAAGGACCAAAGGAAGGTCTCCATCACATTGTATCATCTAGGGAAGATCTGTGCAAAGATGTGGGAATCACATGGGACCAGAAGGATCAAATAGGTTATTGGAATTAATGAAATCGTATATTCTTGAGACATTTCCTTCAGTGTTAAAAACAGACGTTTTAGGCATACATTCTTTCATTATTTGATGTGAATAAAGGTTTATTTAGCATTGTTTTAAGCCATCTTGTCAAGTACTCTGCAGTAAAGAAATGTGTAATAGATTTACTTTCCATTTCTAATGATGATTGATATAAATCAGATCTCAGCAAGCTACTTCTGGAGAGGAAGGTCATTATTATCTTAACATCACTGAGACAAAGACAAGAGGGACAATACACAGATAACAGAGAAATATAAAGAAGAAGAAAAACATTTTTTCTTCTTTCCTTCCTTCCTTCCTTCCTTCCTTCCTTCCTTCCTTCCTTCCTTC